>NC_059106.1:17443694-18643694 GCF_020740685.1 Jaculus jaculus
AGCAGCTACACACCTGCCAGGAGTCTGTATGGCAAAGACCACTGTGATTAAGAGCTGGATCAAGTATTCTAGTCTCAGTAAAGTAGTGCTCTGGTACAGCATCCTTCTCAGTCAGGGCAAAACCACCTGACCAGAAATAGCTGATAGAAGTTAAGGGTTTATTTTCCCTTAAAAAATTGAGGGGAAGTTTCATCATGGCATGGCATAGGTTGGTCTTCACATCTTATCTCATCATCTGAAAAGTAGTAACAAGTGTGAGCAAGCTAGTGAACACACCATAGGTTTGGATAAAGAAACCTCAAGCAAGGTCTATGCCCAGTGACACACCTCCTCCAGCAAGGCTCTACCTCCCAAGGGCTTCTCTAGTTGGGGAGTGAGTATGAGGCTTAGTCACAAATACATGCGGCTATCAGCACTATTTTACTTTCAAACTGACACATAGTCTATCAAAGCTAATGGACTCTATATGATAGAGGCTTCCCTTTTAAGAGCTGGACCAAAGATCTTGGCTTCATTAAAAGACTACCCTTCACTACTGAAGCTAATAAAAAAAAAGTGTTGAAGCATATGAGCACTCATTATTGGAAAAAAGATCAAGGTTGTACGTTTGGTTTGGTTTGCCAAGCACAAGCAGCCTGCTAGCTTTGCACCAAGTGCCACAGCTAAAGATGTATCAGCTCGTTCGGTCTTACGTGTCACCCTGTCTTTCTGACTAGACATGTGTGGTTTGACTCTGTGGATAGTGAAAATATAAGATGTCAGAATAATAACGAGTGATAAAAAACATTGCATTTGTTAATTCTCACCAAAAATAATTTATGGATTTTATTAGTTATTCTGTCATTGATGGGACAAAGTCTCTGAGCAGAAGCAACAGAAGGAAGGAAAGGGTTTGTTTTGGCTTACAGTTGAAGGGGATACAGTTCACGAAAGCAAGAAAGACTTAAAAGTCAGGGTGTGGAGACCAGGGGTCACATTAAAGGCCTTTCTCCAGTGACTCACTTTCTCCAGCTAGAATCCACCTCCTAAAATGTTTTGCAATCTTCCCAAACAACACTGCCCTCTGGGGCCAAGTGTTCCAACACACGACCCTCTAGGAGAAATTTTATCTTTAAACCATAAAATTCACGATGTTCTTAGTAATGACAACTGCCCTTAGTTGCCCAGAATAAAATATAAAACAAGATGGAGTCACTGACGTTAAGGAATTCAGAGATCACTAACAAGGAATTCTCATACTATGGCAAAGGAGAGTCAGAGTGTTAAGAAAGCACAAAGGGAGGGGTACCCCGAGGGAAACAAGTGGTCGAAGGAAGCCTGTATATTTTCTGTGCCATTTTTGTGGAAATGAGAGTGCCATGTAGACAGAAAATATATTTTCATGGATAACTGGTATAAGTTACTTCAAAAGGTATTTATTTGAGATTTATACAATAAGAATTATGCTTAAGATAGCATGGCAGAACCAGTGCAAAAACCTGGAATCTAGAAGTATTTTAAATTAATTGGGACAGGGCATTTTGGTACCTGGCCAAGTGAATACCAGAGTGTTTAAAATGTTTGCTTAAATGCTTATATACTACGGTAGAAACATATGTTTTGGAGTAAAAAAAAAAAAATTTTCTACAATTAAGGAGTGCCTTGAATGAATTCCCTATTTCTCATTCAACTTTGCTTTATACATTTGCTAATACATGAATTAATGCATGCATAAATGAATATGCTAAAACAAACACATAGGTAGTATACCTGCCTTCTGGCTTGTAAGGAATAAATCACATAGTACCTGAGCGATAGCAACTGTGATACAGTCAGGGATATTTGACATCCATGTCATTTTCCATGTTTTCATTCTGAATGTCACAGTTTTTTCTTGGCTTGACTGTATGATTCTCAAGTAAATGAGGCAAGAACTAATGAAATATAGGATTAAGCATAAAGACAAAGCCTTGTAAATGTCCAGGGGACTTAAGTAAAGATTGCTCATATTTCTTCTTCTCTCAACTTCAACATATGCAGAGTCAGGTCTACACACAGCTCACACAGCTTCCTCATGTACAGTTCAGGAACTGAAATCCTATAACTTAAAAGGTAGGGGTTGGAAAGGAGTGAGGCATGGCCTCTGGGAAGCCATGGGAAGGGATACTCTTCCAGTGTCAAAAGCGTGGTGTTCCTGACGGCAGGTGACGGACATTGAGGTGCAAAATTCTTGCTTCTCAGTGAGAATTCTGTAAAGGCACCAAGAAAGTATCTTAGCCTGAACTGGGGCAGAGCCATATCCACTCTTTGGCCAAATGTCCTTTTGTGTGTGTGTGTGTGTGTGTGTGTGTGTGTGTGTGTGTGTGTGTACACATACATGCCATGGCACCTGTGTGGAGGTCAGAGAACAAGTTTGATTATTGGCCCTTACCTTTCATCATGTTTGAGGCAGGGTCTTTTTGAGTTCACCGACATGACTGTCGTACTGACTAGCCTGCGATGTTCAGGATACCCCTGTCTCCACACCCTCATGAGGGCTTGGATTATAGGCTCTTGATACTGCAATCAAGATTCTACTGGTGTTCTGGGGATTGAACTCCAGCCTCATGCTTTCGTGATAAGTGCTTAACTGACAGATCTTTCTCCTCAGCTCTTCTCTTCAGCTTGCTCCTGAAGACAACCTGAGGCTCTGTGTGCATTACACATTAGAGAATACCTGGCGAACCTAACTTGGAATCTGAAATGGAAGTACAAGTATCCCACCACACATAGTATCCATCTAGAGACACGGTTGGGGTACCAGGTGACAACCAAGGGTCGGGCTCCTAGCCGGCAGAAGCTCAAGCGATACTCGGCCTGGGTACCAGGCTTCCAGGCTCTGAATATGTAGCAGGATAAGACAAGGAGCCATTCCAGCCTCAGCACCTTCAGTAGAGGTCTCACAACCTACATATCAACAAGGGAAAATGGGACCATCTTAGCCACACACCTTTAAGAACAGGGCTGACAACCAACCTGTGACCAAGGGGCATCTCTCTAAACACAAGATCATGCCACACTCAAGTACATTCCTCCAAAAAGACACCCCAGCATACTTTCAAATAGCTATATATCATCTAAGACAGATAAGTGTGCTTCATTTCCATCGAGGAGGTAAACACATTTATGGAAGAGATAAATGGCATCTACAAATTTACTTTGTCAATAATTTTTTATGAAATTTTTAACATGTGAAAAATTTGAAGCCATACAATCACAAAATATATCTTATAATTCACATTCTAATATACTTACCTTACAACATCTGCCTATCTTTTTCTCTGTCAACCTATCTTACTTTTCTGCATGTGTGTGTGGGGGGTGAGTGTGGGTGTGCATTTGTATTTAGGTGTTCATATGCATGTGGGCACATGGGTGTGTGGGTGTGGGAACATGCACATATGTGTGCATGTGTGTGGAGATTAGAGGTAGACAGTGGGTGTCCCCTCTCACTCTCAACCTTAGTCCTTGAGACAAGGACTTCTGCTGAACTAGAGGAGACTGATCTGGATTGTCTAGCTAGCCAACTTGCCCTGGGGATCTGCTTGACTCGACGTCCTCAGAGTTGGGACGACAGCCATGTATGTCACTATGTCTGGCAATGTTATGTGGTACTGGTGATCCATACTCAGATCATCATGCTTGAGTAGTAAGTTCTTTACTGAGCTGGCCCCAGTCTATCTTATTTTAGAAATATTTCAAGTGAATTCCCCCAAATCATTTAACATGTACATCATTAACTATAATTCAATATTTGTTTGCAGTTTATTTATTTATTTAATGTTTGCTTTTATGGTAACATTTACCTGAAATGCAGTATGTTACAAAGCATGTACACACCTATGCAGTCCAGACCTCTAGGGAGATACAAACATTTACCATCATTGGAGAAAATTCCTTAATTTCTTCCCCCATCCATGTCTTCCCCACCCAAGGCAATCATTCCTGAATTTGCCACCCTACATGCATTTTGCCTGTATTAGAATTTCATATGAATGGAGTTATACAGCACTTCATCTTTTACTTTGTTCTCTTTCACTCAGAATAATATTTTTTGAAATTTACCTTCACTGTTTTGTGTGTCAGTTATTTGTTTTGACTGCTGAATAATACTGCAATGTAAGAAATCCATATCATAGTCACATGTTGATGGTTTCCTGTTTCAGAATAGATTTTTAAATTTGTATTCAGATCTATCATGTTAGATGAGCACTATAATTTAATGTAGTCTTTGGGACAAACGTTAATGCTAATCAGCTTGAGAGGGTTAAAAAAAGGAGCAGTTTCATTATATATAGTATAAATTGATGTCTTCTCTTCTGTGTATCTCAGTGGTAATGTATATGTCTTCTATCACCATAGACATCCAATGGAACAGAGCTAATATTTTACTGCACCCTTTTCTCTCCTTTTAGCAGTTTTCACTTTGTTCCCACAGTAACTATAATGGCCTGGCTGTCTCAAGGAATCCCTAAGCCTTTAAAACCCCTTTGTGTGTGACCCTGGAAGCCCTTGGTATGACAGAGAAGCTGTGTTGGCTGGCTTTTACCCCTGTCTCTCTTAAACTAATATCACACTGCGTAACTAAAAATGCATGTTTCAGGTTAATACTAGAAAAGACAACTCAAGTTTAAGGTAAGTGTGTATTGTGTGTACTAGATTGAGTTCAGGCACTCTACTTATAAGAGTTTTGACCTTTGAGTCCTCACAGATGGGACCCAACAGGAAAGTCAGGCAAACACAGCCTGAATGTACGTGGTTTATGCCTGGAACAAAGACATAAACTTTTGAAAATGACTTGACAAATATGAACTGTCTACTGAGTGCCTACTTTATCCATAATTGAAGGAGACATGTGAGAAATATATGGTACAGTCTTACAGCAAATGTCGTCATTTACTCCAAGGCATAAGACATGCATATGAGATATTTGAGTGTTAGAGTGAGAGGTTTTAAAGTGATAAAATGAATGATTTAATGTATATGGCTGTAAGAATTCAAATAAGCTAGAGCTCACAAGCTGTAGGACTTTGGGTAGACTGAGAAGGATGGATGAGGTGTGGGAAGGTTCAGCATGACAGCAGATAGCAACAGCATGAGCAAATATCAGGAAATGGAAATGTGTATCACCTTGGGGTTGTCATAATCAGCTTCACATTGCTGGGATGAACCTCTGGATAAGACATAGTTTAGGGGGGAAAGGAATTTATTTCAGGCTTGCAGATCTATGGAAAGTTCTGTAATGGCAGAAGAAGCTGCCCCCACTTTCGCAGATCCACACACAGAGGCAGAAGAGACCAGAATCACCAAAAGTAAGCATTGAATCTCATGGATCCAGGCAGAGCTCATTCTGAATACCTTAGGCTGGAATTAATTTTATATCTACCCACAGTAACACAACCCCACTGTAGTAGGAGTCTGCCTGATAGGAACAAAAGCTGAAAACTCAATAACACCCAAGCTTATTAGATTCAAACTACCACAGGATAATGGACCAATTTTACAGGTAAATGTTTAAAACAAGACAGAATTATAACACATAATATGTTGCGATATAATTTATGGTGACACTCATAATTATGTTCAAAGATGTATAGGTAAAGGTGTTGATTTTCAAATTACCACGTGACCCAGCTATTCCTTTCCTGGGCATATGCCCAAAGGCTGGTATAGCCCATGACAGAGATACTCAAACATCTATGTGCATTGCTGCTCTATTCACAATAGCTAGGAAATGGAGTCAGTGTGGATTTCTATCAACTGATGACTGGATAATGAAAATGTGGTACATCCTCACAAATGAGATTTTATTTGGTTGTAAAGATAAATGAAATGAATTTTGCAGGAAAATTAATAGAACTGGGAAACATTATACAAAGTGAGGTAACCTGGGCTCAGTAAGACATAAATTGTATATTTTCCATAGACAGATTCTAACTTTTAATGTTTTATGTATGTAAATAAAGGGGTATGAGAGTGGGTAGAGACTATGAAAACAGGAAATTTTGTGAGAGGAACAAGAGATGATGAGAAAGGGGAGGAGAACAAAAGCATATATGTGACTTGACAGATGCAAGAGGCTATGATGGATGAGGAGGGCACAAGGAAGGAGAGAGAGGAGAAGAGGGAAAAAAAAGAAAGAGAAAGATTTCATTCAAAAAGTATCCTGATTAGATCTAACTCCAAAAAAATAAAGTAAACTGATAAAAAAAAGGATGTTGATTGCCTGAATTATCAAAAATTGTGAAGTGATTTAAATTTAAATTTCATCAATAGGAGAATGATTCAGTATCTGGTTCATCAATAGGAGAATGATTCAGTATCTGGTAATATTCTAGTGCCATAAAGTAACTGTAAGAAATGAAGTAAACCTATCTGTGCTGACATGGAAAGCCCACCATGGAAAGGCGTGACAGTGTATTAATGGAGAGAATGCATTTATGTACTATCTGTTAAGTTTGCAAATTGATTTTGAGAAATCAGGCTGACATTTTAGGAGGATTAACGTAAGATATGCTGAATTAAAATGGAGAGATTTGAAATGAAGAGACATGTTGGGAGATGTGAGCATGTCTACATTTATCCACGCCCAGGATGGAGGGCTTATAAAATGTTTCAATATCTATTCTCTGTACTTCCTTCCATCCCTCTCTCCCTCCTTCCCTCTCTCTGTTTCTCTCTATTTCTTCTGGAATTAAACCCAGGGCTTTCACATGCAGAGTAAATGTTCTATCACTGGGCTATGTCCCCATTGCTCATATTCTTTTTTTTTAAATTTTTTTTATTATTTATTTATTTATTTGAGAGCGACAGACACAGAGAGAAAGACAGATAGAGGGAGAGAGAGAGAATGGGCGCGCCAGGGCTTCCAGCATCTGCAAACGAACTCCAGACGCGTGCGCCCCCTTGTGCATCTGGCTAACGTGGGACCTGGGGAACCGAGCCTCAAACCGGGGTCCTTAGGCTTCACAGGCAAGCGCTTAACCGCTAAGCCATCTCTCCAGCCCCCCATTGCTCATATTCTTAACACAGGAAATGACGAAGAGAAAAGTGAAAAGTTATTTCCTTGTGTAATCTTGGGAATTCAATTCTGAGAAGAGATTTAAACTGTAACAGACTTGTACTAGTAAGAAACCTTTAAGATGTTCTTCATGTTTTTGTTTCTTAGGATGGAAGAAACAGTACGAAATCTATTGCAGAGTCAAGCATCTCCAGAGCAGAAAAGAGAAGAAACTGTGAATATAATGGTCTACCAGGTACAGCACATTCTTATTCTTGGCTAGGTACCCGTTGTCTTGTTTCTTCTTACTGTGAGTCATCTAGTCTCCTTTAATTTGAGGTCACCTATTATAGCAATTACCTTCTCATTACTGGTCAGAGCAGCTATGGAAGAAAAGGATTTATTTCAGGCTTGGATTTTTGGAGGGTATGTGTGTGTGGGGGGGGTTTCCTTATGGTGGAGGAAGCTGTCTTACTCATCATTTGTCTATAGCAGTGAGAGAGAACAGCAAGTGAGCTGGTTCTGAAGACGTAGTAGGCTGGACTCATCAATTTCAAGTTCCATGCACAGCAATAACTCCTACAGCAAGGTTCCACTTCCTAAAGATTCCACTAGCTGGGGATTGAGTGGAAAGCTGAATTAAAAATACCTGAAGCTATGGGGGGCATTCACATCCAACCCCACATCTATACATGTTTATTGCTTCCCACAATTCCCACTTTGAAACAGGTCATTGATGTGATTATAGTAAAATGCAAAGCATTTGAATCAGAAAAGTCTATAAAGGTCTTGTGGTGGAAAAGAGATGTCTGCAATCATTCTGTGTATATAGAGATGGAGTAACTCAGGAGTACTGAGGAGCACTTCTGACATCTCAAGTTGGCCCAGAGAGTAGAGAACCAGAGAGGAGGCATTCCAGGTAGAAGGAAGACTAGAGAGAGCTGCATTGTTGTGAGACAGCACAGCAGCCTCCTGAATGATAAGAAACTCAAGGTAACTGAATAATAGCCAGGTGAAGTATAACGTTCAAAGACATAAGTGAGAGTATACAGAAGAGATGAATAAGGTCTATGGCTGTATACAATGCCTAAAGCCCTATGCAACCTAAAGAATCACATAAGGGCAGGGGATACAGCTCACTGGGGAAACTACTTGCTGTATAAGAGTGAGGGCCTGAGTTTGGATCCTCAGAACACACATAAAAACCAGAGCAGTGGCACACATCTAGTAATCCCAGTGTTGGGAAAGTAAAGATAGAATTCCTGGGATTCACTGGCTAGTTATACTAGTTAAATCAGTGAGTTATGAGTTAAGCAAGAGACCTATCTCAAAAAGATAAGGATGAAAACTAGTGAGCAGGTTGACTGCTGGTCTTTACACACATGTAGATGTTCATCCACTGGCACATGTAAACCCATACACCCAAAAACGAGAGACATAAATGTCATTCATCCCTTGCTGCCCTACATGAGGACTCTTTAGAACTGTTTCTTTTCTATGACTAAGTCTGTGTTGTTGGGGACTGTTATAGGTACCTTTGTGTTGAGGATACAAAATACCCAACCAAATGCAGCTCACTAGGAGTGGTTTATTTTGGTTTGCAGTCTTGAAAAGAAGCTTCATGGTGGCAGGGAAGAGATGATCCTACAGCAAGGCCATACATCACATTTTGCCACAGCAAATAGGTGGTAGCAGTAGAGGTGAGCTGAGCTCTAGCCAAGGGGAGGTGGCCAAACATTCCAAAAGTACCCCCATCACCAACCCCCCTCCACCAGGGCTTTACCTTCTAAATTGCCAGCAGCTGGGGACCAAACATTTGAAGCACATATGCTTTCTGGAGGAAATCTGATTCAAACTGCTATAGGGGCATTAGCTCCCCTCTAGAGAGAAGATAGTTATTAATTTGAATTGACATGCACAGAAGCAGTGTTTCATTATTTATGCTAACAAGCTTTAGGTTTATCTGTGAATTGGGAGTGACATGTGGGTTACACAATCCGCAGAGGTTATTTATCCATTCAACGGTACTTTCTTGCTAGGCTCAACTTCATGCTCTAAAAAAGTGAAGTGTGGGAGGAAAGGTGGGAGAAAAGGAGGGCTTGAGAAAGAGAGAGAGAGGGAGAGATAATGTGTGTGTGTGAGAGAGAGAGAGAAGGTACAAGGGAAAGAAAGAGAGAAGGAGAATTAGAGAAATAGAGATGAATGTAAGCTTGGCAGCAGTGAGTCCCCAGGTGGTCAGCTTTATCACCCAAATTCTATTATTCTAAAATGGTACACAATAGCAGAACCGCTTGTGTAGGAGGATGTGACAATACTGGTAGGTCTCATAGTCATTACCATCCCAAAGCCAGATACTATGTTTCAGGCAATAGCTATGGAACTTAATACTTCCTAATATAGAGTGTCATTAACACACCTGACTCAGATTTCTAACTTGCAGTTTTTCTGGGAGTCAAAGGCTCATGTGATGTTCTGGCTTCGGGGAAATCTGGAGTTTGCTCCACGTTCATTGTGATATAAGATCTTGCTCTGCTGCTTTTCATCAGTTGATATCATAATAGCAAAGTAATCACTTCATGTGTTTTGAGTCCATGCTAATTGTTTTGCATGAGTTAAATGAAGACATATTTTATTCACTGGGCATGTTTCTGAGTACCTTGCATAATTTGGTCCTTGTATAATTTATAACGTGTCTACTCCAGTGAGAATTCTTTCAAAGTAGGGTAGATGTTTCTGCCTAGCAGCAGGAGCAGTGCCACTGTGTGATAATCAGCAGTTTATAGTTTTTGATTTAACCATTGTCTGAGTATTTCTTAACAGTTTGATGTGTGTGTCTAGGATATGTGGTGTGTGGATGTTGTATACAAACTTGTAACTTGTGCATGCTCCATGCCCACATGTGTAGAGACAAGAGGAAGATGTTGAGTATCTTCCTGTATCCCTCTTCAATCTTTTTTTTTTTTTTTTTTTTTGAGATATGGTCTCTTAGTAAACTGAGAGCTCACCATTTTGGGGTTAGATTGGCTGACAAATTAATTGCAGTGATCCTTCTGACTCCACCACCTTTCACATTGGGGTCAGAAGTATTTTGCATGAACATGCCCATCTCTATTTTTTAATGGGTGATGGGATGTGAACTCAGGTCATCATGCTTTTATGAAGCAAGTTCTCTTCCCCAGTGAGACATCTTCCCAGCACCCCTCCCCGCCACCATTGTATGGTTCTTGACGTTTTTGCTGAATTTGAGGTATTTTCATGATATTCATTTTTGTCCATAATGTAACACCTACAATGTTTTTATGTGCCCATGCTTTATAGTTTGCCTAGTGCACAACCCCAGAAAATGTGAGTACACTATAGCTTCTTTGGTACAACCAACAGCTTTGTGTGGGAGGAATTGTCACGAGGCAATCTTTCAAGTATGGATGTAGGCTCATGTGATGAGCACTTGGAAAAGAGTGCCCAACCAGGAAGTGTAGAAAGGGTTCAAACCCTGGCCAGTCTGACTCCATGGACTGAGTGATTCTGGAGAGAATAAATGATGAGGTCCATGTTACTGAGCTGCTTGTTATCTTGGTCCATGTTGGAACCTGAACCTGGACCTCTCTTTCCTTTGTATTCAGAGCTTTCTTAACCCATCAATAAATTTATGCATTCCAAATAATAGTCATTCATTTACCTTCTTTTGTTATTATTTTTGGTTTTTATAGGTAGGGTCTTGCTCTAGCCCAGGCTGATCTGGAATTCACTATTGAGTTTCAGATGGTCCTCGAACTCACTGTGACCCTCCTACCTCTGCCTTCTGAGTGCTGGGATTAAAGGTGTGAGCCATGACACTTTCATTTACTTTTCACAGCATATATTTGGTTCCTTTTGCTGCTGTTACAAACTTAAGTATTGTAACACAATACAGATTATTGTTCTCAAAATCAAAAGTTTTAAAGCTTAGTATTGGCAGGTACATTAGTTGTTTTTTTTTTTTTTCATTATTGTGGCCAAATAACTAACAAAAAGTGCATTAAGGAGGAAGAATTTATTTCATCTTACAGTTACAGGCTACAGTCCACGATGGCTGGGAAGTCATAGAGGCAGGAACTTGAAAAAGCTGGTCCTATGACATCCACAGCCAGGGGCTGAGAAAGATAGATGCTGGCGCTCAGCTAACTTTCTCCATTTTACCGTGCCCAGAACCCCAGCCCATGGAAAGGTACCAACACTTACATGGGTCTTCCCACTTCCACTAATCTACTCTAGAAAATCTTATACAAACATGTCTGGAGAGTCCAGGTCATTGTCCTTTCTTGTTGACAACCATCACATGCTGAGATTAACCACCACGGCAGGGACACAGTTTTTTGTTTTTTTTTTTTTTGTTTTTTTTTTTTCTAGAGATCACAGGGAAAATATCTTTAGTGCCTTCCCCAAAATCTGCTGTGCTTTGGCTACGGCCTTCCTCTGTCTTCAGACACTATCACTCCATTCTCTTCTTTTGCTGTCTTCATTTTTTTTTTCTCTTTTGCTTTCCTCTATTGATGATGTTGTCTAGCTGCATAATCCTGAATAATTCCCATCTCAAGAACCCAAATTTGATCAAATCTGAAGAGTGCTTTGACTAAGGAAAGTGACTTTCCTTGGGTTCAAGGACTGGGACAGGGGCATTTTTGGGGGGAGGGGACACACTATTCCTTTTATCATACATAGAACACCACTGGCTTGGCAGTATCTAGCAGAAAGAAGGCTAAGTTACAGAGTTTCAAAGATGCTGGATGGAAATCCCATCAAATGATGCAGCAGAGTATGCTGGGGGCTAGAGGCAAATAACCACTCACATGCGACAATGAGACTAGCAGCTCGTACAGAGGCTGGGAGATGGGGCCGTGGGTAAGAGTGCTTGGTTCACATTCATGAATATCTGAGTATTCATAAAAAGTAGGGTGTGGCCATGAGTGCCTCTGTTGAGGGGGGTGGAGGCAGGGGGATTGCTGATACTCCCTCTCCAGCCAGTCTAACGAAATAACGAGAAAATACAAGCTCAATGAATGACTTTGTATCTGCGAAATATGGTGTGAGAGAATTACAGGATGCCACTCAACGTCTTTATCCGGCCTCATACAGAGACGCAAAGTGTGTTCATAGGTGCATATACCACACAAGCACACGAATGCCACATAACACACACACACACACTCAGAGGAATGCACCTATTTTGTAATCTAAATGCCTTATTGTACTACTCTGTGGAGACACTACCACCTGCCCAGGATACACTCTTAATAATCTGTCTCTGTTCTAAGGAGTCCTGTCAGCTTCCTTCCTCAGAATAAAGTAGGCTCCACGGTACTAGGATCAGCTCTGAATCTCAGGGTGTATATCGTTTATCTGACGAGCCTTGCAAAGCATTTACAGAAAATTGTCCAGCAGTCTCTAAAATAAATATTTTTCTTAACGTACCCTCATAGTATTCTGTTTGCCTCTGACAGGTACAAAGTACCAGAAATAGAAATAAGTTATAGATATTCCAGATGACATATGTGGATTAAAACTGAGCCATTATCTGTGGATTACTTTGATGATGGGGGAAAAGTAGGCACATTTTAAAAACCTAGGTCACGGGCTGTAGAAATGGCTTAGCGGTTAAGTGCTTGCCTGTGAAACCTAAGGACCCCAGTTTGAGGCTCGATTTCCCAGGACCCATGTTAGCCAGATACACAAGGGGGTGCACGCGTCTGGAGTTCATTGGTCATCTTCTCTCTCTTTCTCTCTCTGTCACTCTCAAATAAATAAATAACATCTTAAAAAAATTTAAAAACCTGGTTCACAAAGTTACTGTTTCAGATTCAAAAAAATAAAATAAAATAGAAAAAATAAATGAAAATAAACTGAAATAAGCTAATATGCCTTAAAATGTTTAACATTCATGGCCCCTGTGGAAGAAACAGGGCCTGTGAGTGAGGGAAGGTGCCTTATGTACCAAGGACAGGCTCATTTCACTGTGAGTAATGCAAGACTGTAAGAGAATACGAGATCTTCCTTAGAGCCAAAACACAAACATCTGTTTCCCTCCAGCTTGGTCTGGTTCTCCAGCTCATTGTCTCTGGGTGTTTGGGGTTTCCTCATGCACTGTTCTCTATCTTCTTGTCACTCAGGCGAGCATTTCATGTAGTTAAGTTAGGAAGTTATGGTAGAAAAAAACATCATAATTATTCACCAGAGAGAGGGCCATTAAACACCAATGAACTAGAGCAACTGTTTGGAGAGAGACATCTTTCCTCCATTTGTCAAAGTGGGCACCCATGGGCCACCCAAGTGAGGTATGGCAGGCATAGCTCTAACAATGGATTGATTGCCCCTTTAAAGGTCTTTTGCGTCTCCAGCTACCTTCTGTGCTTCTTAATTATAGTGCCTTTTGTTTTTGCTGCTGTACATGGAATGTGAGTCACATTCAGTAATTCATTTAAAAATGCGAAAACAGAGCTGGAGGGATGGATTAGTGGGTTAACGTGTTTTCCTGCAAAGCCAAAGAACCCAGGTTTGATTCTCCAGGTGAGCTCAAAGCCCATGAAGCCCTGTCTTTAAAAACGTGGATGATGTGCCTTAAGGTGACTGTTGGCATTGTCCTCTGGCATCTGGACACACATAGACATGCACCACAAGCATAAAAAGTATAGGTTTTTATAAGCAAATTATAGATCACAGATGTTGGAAATAGGAAGATGGATTAGCAGCTAAGTGTTCACTGTGCTACCCTGAAAGCCTACAATGGAATCTCCAGAGCCTGTGGAAATCTGCATTCCAGTAGTTCACACATCACCTCAACACATCTACACAAATGGCAGCTGGAGTCAGGAGACTCACATTCTAGAGACACTATCACTTGCCCCAAGCTTCCTCTTAATCATTTCTCTGTTCTGATGAATCCCCTTATCTTTCATTCACAGATGGAAGGGCCAGCTAGTCTGGCATTCACAGGGGAAAAAACAAAACAAACAAACAAGCAAGCAAACAATAAAAGGAGAACCTATCTTAAACAAAATAGAAGACATGATCTGAGGTTGTCCTCTGACCTCCACACACATGCTATGACATGCAGGTGCCCATCCATACACCACACACACACACACACACACACACACACACACACACACGAATGCACAGGCATATACACACAAGTATAGGCATCACAAATAGAAATGTGTTTGTTGACAATAATGTTGTCAAAGCAGAGCAAGGGTGACAAGTGTCCTCTAAGGGTAACAATCTAGACCATTTTCAATATAGAAGTCAATACAGGGAGGGTTCTCACATTTTTTGTATTTAAAAGTTAAAAGTTTCCTTTTAAAAGCCAGGTCATAGCATCAATACGTTAGTAGTGTATGGCGGGGAGTGCAGCTAACTAGATCTCCTCGGTGTACTTTGTAGGGGCCAGTTACAGCCTGTCTCTATTAGCTTCAGGTGAGATGAACCTATGTACCAGTGTGTAATGATATGTGGCCCCATGCTTCAAAAGGAAATTAAAATTCACATTTTGGGGGGGAACCTCTCAGCCAGTATAACATAGCTTTAAAAAAAAATGTATGCTAGCCGGGCGTGGTGGCGCACGCCTTTAATCCCAGCACTCAGGAGGCAGAGGTAGGAGGATTGCCATGAGTTCAAGGCCACCCTGAGATGACAGTTAATTCCAGGTCAGCCTGGACCAGAGTGAGACCCTACCTCAGAAAAACCAAAAAAAAAAAAAAAAAAAAGTATGCTGTATAATTGCAATGTGTGCTACACCTAAGATGACTTTTTAAAGAGAATTTCTCAGTGTTGTATTAACTTCATGGGGAAGATATAAACAAGTGTCTACTCACCTCAGAGAGGGCACTAATGACAGACCAATAAATGATCCCATTGAAATCCAACTAGGCAAACCAAGTTTGAGGGTTTTGTTTGTTTGTTTGTTTTTATAGAATAAAGGTGAAGGGTTACTTAAGGAGCATGGATGAGGCTTACTTATAGATATATTCCATATATTTGTGCCAAGTTTTGCATATCACTTGACTGTGGTTGCTGATAGGTCAAACACGGGTCATCAGGCTTTCTAAGAAAATGCTTTTAACCACTGAGCAATCTTCCCAGCCCTCTTGTGAATTCTGAGTACACCTCTATAATTTTCAAAGATGGGATATGTTAAGGCATTAATTCATGCCTGCATTTCAAGCGTTTTAATATTTCCATTAGCTATCTGTATAGAACTTTTGTTCTGCTTTTATTTTGCATGTGCATGTAAATATGCCACGTGTGTGTATATATGTGTACTCATATGTGTGTAGGTGTACATGTGTGTGTATGCATGTGCATGTGGAAGCCAGAACTGTTATCAGGTGTCTTCCCCACCCACTCTTCACCACATTTTTTGAGACTGTCTCTCTTCCTTAACTTGGAGCTCACTTACTCAGCTAGATTATCTGGTTAACAAGCCCTTGGATTTCTCCTATGTCCACCTCATGAGGATTACAGGTTGTGCCACCATACATGTCTTTTACATGTGTGTTTGGGATCTAAGCTCAGGTGATTATGCTTGTATGACAAACACTTTAATGACTGACACATCTCCAAAACCTCTTTATGCAACTTTTTTAGTTTATATCTATTTATGAGCTAGTGGGCTTTACTGTAGTATTTTCATATAAGCATAATATATAGGTTGAACATGTTCAGGCCCCTTAAATATTCAGCAACCTAGTATGTTACCAAGTTATTTTCAGTGGATATGACCTTGTTGAACACCAAAATTACTTTTTCTCTCATCCTTAAGTTCTTTTAGAGAATTGTAAGGCACTAAGCATGGAGAAGTAGACCTTGCCTAGTTAAGTTTGGACATGGCTATCATCAAATATATATATATATTTCTTTGTGGTACTTAGAAAGTGCCTGACATTTTACAGGACATTCCTCCTGGAAGCTCAAAACCAATCTGTGAAAGAATTTATTATTGTATAATTTATGGAAATTTTATATTTTAAACTTTACCTTTTTTGTTGTCATGATTTAAGTACACCACTAACAAATCCAAAAAATCTAAGGACAGAAAAGTTAGAATTGAAAAGTTATATTCTTAAACAAAGACAAAAAAAAGTGCCCTTTTAAGAAGGCTCCTTCACATAGAAATATCCCTAGTTTAAATTGTAGGTAGCCCACATTCTAATATGTCATTATTCTTTCCACACACACAAAACCACAAAAACGGATGTGTTTGTGTTGTCAGGGGCTAGAAAAATTCTGTTAGTAGTTGTTTCCAGTCCTGGTTGAGCGAGAGAATTGTTTGAGAGACTCCTAACAGACCCAGCTACAAGGGCACATCCTTAAATCTGCTGAGCTGAAGTGAGGAGTGCTGAAAGTCCACATGGTTCTATTGTTTTCCCACTTGATGGCTTTTTTTTTCATCCTTCTGATTTTGTTTGTAACCAGTGAAGTGCCTCAGCACCCCTTCTTCCTACCACAACCTTTCCTTTCATTTTGCAAAGGAGGTAATGAAATGGAAGTTTAGAGCTCAGCTCCCCTCCCTCCCAAACACACTGTATTCATTAGCACTGATTCTTACACATGTCATACCTGTTTCAGTAAGGTCCCTGACAGTGTTACCACCCCAGCAGTGAACACTGTAGAGAGCATGACTATAGTTCATGGATGTAATGTCGAAAGTGTTTCCTTTATGTTTCCATTAAACTAAACAAAATCTAGTAAACAAATGCAAAGGTATAGGTCACCAATAAGTTCATTGAGTATGCGTTTGACTATGTGTAGAGAGAGTGGCTTAGTGTTGGCCGAATTACTTATAAAACTATAAATAATAGAGAATGAGGTTTTTGAGTGCTAATACTTCTCTCTATGGCCTATAATCTTAGTAAGACTGAAGTGCTTTTCATTCTGCTCTAAGAATGTTGCCCTTTTCTTTGAATTGCTATGAACTTTGACTAGTTGCTGAAATGGAAGAAGGTGGTAAATGGACTATTTTTATTGTGCATTGTTTTAAATGGGTTGAAATAGTTCTTTATGGGAACAGAGGCTTTAATTTTTCCCATTTGACTTTCTTCTAAGCAATATCCTTTAGTCAAATAATAAGTTTAGACCAAAGAGTGTATTTAGACTCAAGGAAGCTAAATGTATTACCCTTCATGAAGGGTGGGGAATTCCTTTAACTTCTTTAGGTTATTCTATAGGATGAATTTTATTATTCTAAACCCTACATATACTTCTTAGAATTCTAGAAGTTTCTAAAGCAGTTTCATTTGGGAATATTTACTTGTTTCTCATTAAGTATTGTTTCTCCACATAATTCTAAGATCATAGTAAATAGTTTTGTATAAACCCATGCGTGACTGTGTGTTTGTGCTTGTGTGTATATGTTTGTGTGTGTAGTGGATGGATGTGTGTGCAAGTGCCCATATACGCGTGTGTGTGTGTGTGTGTGTGTGCATGTGCGTGTGTGCGGATAGGCCAGAGGACAACCTTGAGTGTTGTTCCTCAAGTGCTTCTTGGGTTTTTTTTTGAGGCAAGGTCTCTTGCTGAACTTACAGCTCCTTAAGTATGCTATATTGACTGGCCAGTGAGCCCAAGGGATCCACCTGTGCTTTCTCCCCAGTGCTGGATAACCAAAGCACAGCCCCACACCTGGCACTATATACTTTTGAGGAATAGAGAAGTTTTAATCAATATATTTGAGAATTTGCCTACTTTTCTGTATGCTTCTTAGGAATTTAACATCTTTTGTTTAAGAGGCTCTGAGTCCATTTTCTCATTCTATGTTTCTTCCCAAATTTTATGTTCAGACATGAATACTTTTATTATTCAATATTTTGGCTCTTGAACCTAATTTTTTCCAAGTAAAAGTAGGATGAAGTTTCTCCACCAAAGCAAATATAACCTATGAATCAAATGGTGCCCTGGAAAAGCATCTTTCCATTTTACAGGAGAGATGGCTATTGCCCCATGGAACCTTTGTCTTCCCAGCTTTTCTCAGCATGGGGCTGAGCTTTATTTTCCAGACCTATGATGTCTTCCAGGTCAGGAGGTCCTGTAGAAAGAATCCAAAAGATGTTGCCCTTTGGTAAGTGTGTGACTTGGGTACTTCACATTATTACACAGGCACATCAGTTATTTCTTCCTTTTAGGAAAGAAATGAATTTGAACAGAACAAAATCACGGTATCATTCCTTGAACTTTGACATCTTTCTTAACCCAGCTGAGGCTGGAAAACTTTTTATTTATTTTTTAGTATTTGGCTTATTTGTGTTTCATAGAGTGGAGATAAAATAGTCTGAGAGAAAGTGTAGTATTTTAGAATGAAGAAATAAGAAAGAAGTAGACAATGTTTTCTGGAGACACACACAAGCACACACTTACTGTATTCGCCTCTCTGCAGCAACCTTTCAGCCACATTGTCCTTATTGATCTTCTCTGCAGTGAGCACAGTATGGCAATGAGTAGAAATGGCTGAGAATATGCTCTGACCAGAGGCCTGTGGTCTACATCATGCCCTTACAGGGTTGGGAATGGATCTGACAAGTACATCTTAGGACCAGCATGATGCAGGCTTCGCATGGTTCAAAGCCTGAGCTTGGATCCTGTTTTGCAAGTTCTGGCCTTGCAGAGCTATCTGCCCCCAAAAGACATCCTTAGGACTCAGCTAAGACAGAGTTTGTGGCTGTGGTAGGATTGTTGACCTACTTGGAATTCATCCAAGGGAAAATCCATGCAGTTCTCAACAGCTCCTTGCCATGTGACTCATGCAGTTTTCTCAGGGTGATTCACATCTGGAATTATTGTTGCATAGAATCACGTTTTGGAAGAGGACATGGAAGATCTTTACTGGCCAATTGATCCTTCTGAAGAAGGGTGGGAAACATCTATAAGCAAATATAAATTATAGGATGTAGGGAAATGTAGATGGTTAGTGGAAGTTCAATGATTATGCTGTTTTCCTTCTGCTAATAATATCAATAATGACCATGAAGGCACATGGCACTCAATCCTAACTGTGCTCAGTGGACATCAGAAGGCTAGTGGTAGGAGGGCCCTGAAAACTGAATTTTATCAACTCTTAAAAGATGTACAGGGTCTTGGGAGGTTCAACAGGTAAGAGATCTTTCTGCCTAAGTATGAGGTCCTGAGATAATCCAGCATGATTTCCTATCACCCATCTAAAATAGGTATGACTACACATGTCTGTAACCACAGTCTTGCACAGGACAGAGACCTAAGAATCTATGGGACTCATTGATTGCAAACAGCAGCTCCAAGTTGAGAAAGAGACTCTGACCCAAGAAAATCTGGATGAACAGTAGAGAAAGCCACCTAATATTCTCCTCTGGTCCCCAGGAACATTTGCATCTGCACACACATGTGCACACACCAGGCACATCATGCCATAAACCATACCACACATACCACACACACACACACACACACACACACACTCATCACAAACACAATCACAAACACAAATAACACAGGGAAAAAAAAAAAAGATGGAGCAGCTGGGAAACTGGCTAAATGGCTGAAAGCACTTGATACATAAGCCTGTTCACCCCAGGACCTGCATTCAAGCCAGGCTTAGTGGTACACATGTCCATAATTCCAGTGTACCTTTGGCAATGGGAAACTGAGACAGTACAATGCAGAAGCTTGCAGGCCAACTTGCATTTCCTGTGGTAAACAAGAGAGACACAGTCTCAAACAGGGTGGAAGTTGAGATCTGACAGCCTAAAGTTGTCTCTGACTCCATGCAATTAGGTGCAGGTGTGTGCATGGCCCCCACCCCCCCCCCACACACACAATAGAGACAGTGAAGTCTATTGAATTTGCATCTCCCTCTCCCATGCCCTTGTCGACTCTGCACACATTCGTTCAAGCACAGATGCAGTGTCCAGTGTTTTCCTGCTCCCTGCTCACAGCTAGTAGAGGTTAATTCAGGCAAGATGCAGTCTGATGACATGGAATGGGTACTGTGTTTAGAGAAAATATTCTGTGGGCATCATCACTAGTCCCTCCCATTCTAAGGAACACATACTTAAGAGTTCCTGCAGAAGAAAGCATGAAGGGAAGTTTAAGGCAAAGTTGCAAGATATGATATAAAACTGAATCTCATTTTCTCTGGTTTTGTCACCTTGGGCAACTTCATGAACTTGACTTTGATTTTCCCCTTCTCTGAAATGGGCAGAGTGAGGCACAAAGAAAGGACTTATGTATTCCACGTGCCTGTTCAGATGGGGTTTGACTTAGCAAGCTGAGATACTATGTGACAACATATATGAAAAATCATAGGCATTCAGTAAGCAGTTGATTATAACATGGCTAGCCTCATTTATTTTTCATTCTCTTCACACAACCAACTTGTTTACCATACTCTCCTCCTCAGTCTACAACTATGACCAGCAACTTAGAACACTTTGAGAATTTGAAGGTTTAAAACTGGAGAAAAAAATGAGGCTAAAAGAAATATGCACACCTCAATTGTGATTGAGATTCAGAGACAGGACTGACCTTTTGTAGTGTTATTTTTCTCCAGCTATATAAGACTTTGTTCAGGCCACCAGTACTTTCTGACTTCTTTGAAATCATATACATCAAGTTATCATTCCAGGAAAAAATATAGATATGATGAACACTTGAAAGAATATCTTTTGCATATTAGGGTGAAATTGCTGTATCCATTTGTATTAGTTACTTCTTTCATTGGTGTGGAAAATTAACTGACTTAAACATTATGTTGTCTTGTAGTTTGAGGGTACAGTCCATCACAGCAGAAAAGGAACAGTGGCTGTAACATGAGACATCTGGTTCCATTGCATCTACAGGCAGGAAATAGAGAGTGGACGGGAAGTTGGGGTTTATAAAATCTCAGTGCTTTCCCCATTGACCAAGTTGTTCCATTGGGATTCCGACTTCAAGATTGCTTCCTGATCTAAAAATAGAGCCACCAGTTGGGGACCAGGGATTCAAGCATATGAGTCCACTAGGGACATCTCACATCCATACCACCATATAACTCTTCTCAGAAAGTGGGAATTTATGGCATATTCAGAGAGAAAGGATATAAGAAAATAGTTGTCCTAAAGTATTTTTGGAGCTTCAAATACTCCATGTTTCTTGAACCTGGAAGAAACCTCACCCCTATGTGATAGAGGGGAAAGACCTATTTGGCATTAACATAGATTTCCCCAAGTGAGAAAAATGCCAGCAAAGGCATATTATGGCCATCATTTTATTGGCTCACTGAACACTACATGCATACAAAAGTACAAGGGAATCATTGCTCTTTGGGACTCCCATCTTCCTCTTGGAATGACGCCTCAGGGATGGTGCTATCATAAATAAATGTGTGTGGCCTGGCCTGCTTTCTTAGCATCATTTCCTGCATTCCTCTGTGTAGTGAACCTAATATCAAGGCAATCTCAAAGGCATTTTTTTGGAACGCGACAAATTGTTGGCTTGGGTAAGACCCAAAGAATCTTATGGCATGTGTTATTGCCTCCCCTGTGTAAATGAGCACCAAGGATTTCACTCAGGTTTTCTAAACATAACAGAACATATGTCTTTCACCAAAATGTGTGCTTTTAAATAAAACTTCCATCTCATCCTCTAATAAATTTTGTTCCCTAGTGAATACCTTATCAATTAATTAACACAGTCATACCACTATATCCTATTAAATTCATGATATCCCTTAGTCTAAATTAATTAGTTTCTACTGTACTTACAGGTGGTGTTCTGAGAACAAGCCCATTGCAAATACTCTACAATATATCTTTATTGTATTTACAAAATAATTTGTAAACATTTCCTCAAGACATAAATTAGGTCATATTTCTCTTGGTTCACTGTGTTTGATTTTTCTAACCCAAATGTTATTGTATTTTTCTACTTTGTGAATTTTTATTACCGCATTTTTTATCACCATTTAAACATTACCCCTAAG
Organism: Jaculus jaculus; assembly: GCF_020740685.1. Lineage (NCBI taxonomy): Eukaryota > Metazoa > Chordata > Mammalia > Rodentia > Dipodidae > Jaculus > Jaculus jaculus. The sequence goes on from NC_059106.1 coordinate 17,465,672, forward strand.
GAAGTGAGTACTGGAATCGGCACAAACAAATAATACATTCTTTACAGTTTACAAGTAACTATCACAATATCATTTCATTTGGTCTTCACATTAACTTTTTCGTACAGCAAGAACAGGAAGTTCACATTCATTGATTCACTTTCTTTCTTTCTTTTTTTTTTTTTTTTTGGTTTTCCACTGTAGGGTTTCACTTTAGCTCAGGCCGACCTGGAATTCTCAGGGTGGCCTCGAACTCTCAATGATCCTCCTACCTCTGTCTCCCGAGTGCTGGGATTAAAGATGTGCGCCACCATGCCCGGCCCAGATTCACTTTCTAGGCGAAGAAATGGAGTTTCACATAGGCATTTGGCTTTCTGTGGACTGGAGTTTTTGAAGCCACAAACTTGGCTATGTCTGAAATTTTTAAATAATTATTGATATTATTAAGGCTGAAAGAAGCATTAATCTAGGGGGGTAAAAATAAATACTTATGTGGTAGGTTAATGCAAAGATGGAAAAACAGCTGCTGAAAGAAGAATAAGTAACTATTGTGGGCTCAGCCTTAAGTGGGACATCTATATTACTCCTCTAAGGCTCAGAGAACATGCTGGAAGAAGGTGTAGAATGAATATAAGAATGTGCTGAGCTTGGTGGCGCATGCCTTTAATCCTAGCATTTGGGAGGCAGAGGTAGCAGGAGAGCCATGAGTTCAAGGCCACCCTGAAACTACATAGTGAATTCCAGGTTAGCCTGGTCTACAGCAACACCCTATTTTTGAAAAACAAAAACAAAACATAAATAATAAATAATGTAAGAATGAGAGGATGTGTCAGACTGCTGTGGAAATGCTGGCTTTTGGACAGGACACGGATATTGCACTCATGAACTCTTAGCAGCTATGGCCACCTGCACAGGATTGTGCCTGCCTACATTCCCTCATGATAGGAGCAAAACCCCGTTCCTTCCCCTGGCACGTGGAGTAGCTAATGGTTGCTGAGGGAGGGAAGGTCGTGCTCTTCAGTGGTTTAGCTGCTGGGGAGTTGCTCCAGTGAAAAACCTCCTACCCACGCTCATGCAGGAAACCCTAACTAACCCCAGCTGGGGGGTCACAAGAAGGGATAAAAACAACAAGGAGATTATTGGGAAAAGAAGGGGTATAATGGGAGCGAGAGGACAAAGGATAATAGGCCGTAGTGATTATGATCAAAACACATGATATTTAGTATAATAGTGTCAAAAAATTTTAAGTCAAAAATGAAAAAGTTGGAGAAAAAATAAAAAAAAAAAAACTTTACCAGTGAAAAAACAAATTAAGGATGTTGTGCTCAAGGGATTCCAGCTAACGAGTGCGGGGTGTTCTTCATCATTACAGGCCTCAGAGCTCCTCCACAGCAAAGGACTAGACGCTGCCGTCTGCTTGGCCTTTCTGCAGTAATGCTTGCTGCGGCTGAATCCTGTCTTCATGAGCCTGCCGCTAGCTGTGTTTTCTCCCAGATCAGCCAGTGCTGTGTATTTGGCAAAGGGGACATAATGTCCTTCTGAGGAAGACAGGAGTTGAGTTGGTCTTTGAAAAGCAGTAAATTTTCGATAAATGGAAGGACCACTGTTCCCATGGAGATTCTGATGAGAGACAGTTTACGACCGGAGACAAAGACGTGGAAGACTCTGGATTCTCTGAGAGACAGCAGAAAGCCGCGGGCAACGTGGGGCAGGAAGCAGAGCATTATGGGTACTCAGGGAGCTAGGAGGGGCCGATGGGCATGCCGAAGAGACAGCAGAGGATCATGGGTAACGTGGGACAAGGGAGAGGAGGATCATGGGTACCCTGCCGGAAAGCACGGAGTCGTAGGCGGTCCAGAGAGAGCAAGGGGTTCGGATGCTGTGGTGAGAGGAAGCCCGCGATGGTGTGGGAATGTGAAGCGTTCGGATGCCCAAAGGCTGGGGCCAGACGCAGCCCGAGGCCTTCACTGAGTGCCTGGTGTTTGGCAAGTTCTGAGCCTCTGGGCGCTCTGGAGAACTCATCCCAGGTATGCTCCGTGCACGTGTTGACAGTGAGCATACTGATAGGAAGGCCATGGATGCGGAACATGTCTGGCAGGGGATCACTTGGGAAAATGACTGGAGCATGGCCGCGGCCTTGTTCAGACATGACTCACTGAGTGTATGAGACCTGTTGGAAGTGCCTGGGAAGGCAGAAGTGGTGCCGAAAAACCCTATTGTTGTGAAGGGTCTTAGGGCAATGGAAGAGGATTTCACTTGTCTTGGTAGTAGGGAAATTATGGGCATAAAAGTAAACAAAGAAAAGACAACTTCTAAATATGTCCAAATAAGGGATGCCTGCTGAGATAAAGGCTTGTTCTTAATAATCCAAATGATAAGCCAATGTTAGAGAGTTACCAACCTGCTGCTTCAGAGTGTTGTGTCCTAGAAGGTGCTGGTAATGAAGTGCCCACTTGAAAGAGAGGATAGGAGGCCGCATCCCAGGGCAGATCCTCATAGCCAGCCCCTCTCAGCCCAAACAGGTCAGACCTTCTCAGAACTGAACATGCAGAATGTGCTGGAGTATAATTGCTTCCTGCTCTTTCTACATAGCCTTCTTGGTTTGATGGTTTGTAAGAGAATGAAAATTGAGCAGCCTCCTACTGCAGAGCAGGAGCTACAGGCTGAAGGCCTCAGAGTCATTGTTGTTGAGCTCTATTGAGCGCTGCCCTTTTCTCTAGGAGACAAGGACTACTTATAAAGGGCTTAGATAATCTTGGGTTTCCCAAAGTAGCCAAGATTACAGGTACATTTACAAGTTATTTCTCATCATGATCATGTGCACTAACCTCCGACCATGTTTTGCTTTGAATTGTTCTGTTTGTGGTGTGTTTGTGTGTGGGGTGCTCACAATTTTGTGCAGTTGCACATACACATTATCTTATTTACATGGAGTTCAGATGAGGGTGTCAAGTGTCTTCTATTGTTCTCCTGCCTTATTTCCCGGAAACAGAATCAAACCCCAAGTTCACAGTGTTTTGTTTAGCCTGGCTGGCCAGTAAGCCCCAGTGATCTTCCTGTTCTAGCCTCTCAGTGCTGGGGTTACAGACTTGCAAGGCCATGTCTGTGCTTTTAGGTGTGTGCACGGGATCTTGCTCAGATCCTTACGCTTTTGCAATAAACACTTTACCCGCTGAGACCTCTCCTTATCTCATGACCATGGCTTCAAAGGGAAGAGTTCAGCATTAGCTGTGAGGGCTACCTACTACATGGTGATCAACAAGCCTGAGGTGTCCAGGTAGAAGTGACAGAATGCAAGGTAGTAAGTTTGAATTCATGGCCTTCCAGAAGTATAAGTTAATTCCCTCATCTGGCTATTCTGTTTAGCACAAGAGGGAATGTTGCTGGATTCCTGTCTGGCTTTCCCACAGCGACCCTCCCTGTGAGTGGTAGACCTGGATGTAGGACCCAGATTGCTGGGTGATTTTGGATGCTGCCTCCTTTCTAAAATAGGAAATATGTATGCTTTCTTAGCACTAAGTGGCTATTGGTAAAATCCGTAAGACAACTTGTTGCAGTATGTTTGATCTCTTCTGGGAGAACTATTTGCCTCAGGAACCTCAACTTTTCAATCTTTATACCTCTGACAATGCAGACATTTTAAATGAAAAAAAAAAAACAAAACTGGTTACCCAAACCACAGATGAACTTTCATAAATTATTTTGCTTTTATGTATGCGTGTGGTGTACATTCATGCACATGCATGTTAGTGTGTGTGTGTGTGTGTGTGTGTGCATGGTTATGCACACACGCACACACACTGTGCGTGTGTGCATGGTTATGCACACACGCACACACACATGCCAATGTGCTCATGGAAGCTAGAAGTTGATATTGGTTACTTTCTCCTTTGCTTACCACCTTATTTTTTCTATTGAGAATTTTCACAAGTGAAAATGTTTTCCATCCTTTGTCCCCATTCTACTAGCCTACTCCCCCTTTTCAATTAGTACTTCTGTCTTGATGTCACTTTCTTTTAGTCCTTCCTCATCATCCATGTCAAATGTTGATGGGCTTAATATTCTTTATGGCTTTAGATGTTAGCAGCAGCCAACAACTCCTGTGAGGTCACAAATGTGTTAGGTCCTTCATATCTGGGATGTAGTGTCTCAGTTACTCCTCTCCACCCACTGGCTTTTACATTCTTTCCCTCTTTTTCTGAAATATTTTTTTTTAAAGTAAAGGCTTTCAAATTGAACCTAGAGGTCATTGATCCAGCTAGACTGTCTTGAATGCCCAGTGAATGCCCAGGATTCTGTGTCTCTGTACACAGTTCTGGAATCCCAGGCATGTGCCTCTTACATCACACTTTTCCGTGGGTTCTGGGGGCCTGGATTCAGGTCCTTAGGCTTTCACAGCAAGCACTTTACCCAGCCCCAGATGCACTTTTATATTGTTCTTTTGTGTATGAAGTCTGACTTTGATACTTGTTTTGTGGATCATACTTATTCCCTGCTACTTTATGTAAACTTCCTGCCCTTGTGCTAAAATGAATCATTTGTAGGAAGGGAGTTGTCTTCCTTGAGCAGCTCTTTTCTCGTTGCTCCCACTGAGGCTGTGGGAACTTTGTCAGGGTCTCCATCTCACTCCATGACAGGAAAGAACTTCACATGGAAGCCTTCTGCCATTTCCAAGGGTGAGGGATAAAAATAGTAGTTTAATGTCAAAAAGCACACCAGGATAGACAGTATTGCTAGCAAAAATTCTTCATTGAAAATCTGCAAAAATTGAGCCCTACTATCTGCCTAGAATTTTCCTTGTCTAAATGGCAGGCATTATCTAAATTGTACTGAAGGAAATGTAGTTTCTATGCTTTTCTCCCATGAGACCCTATGAAAATTAACTAGATAATTTATCTCTGACTTTCAAATGTACAAGTGAGGTGCCTCATGAGGGCATTCTTTTTAGTACCTCCTCAAATATAGAAGTGGGTGGAATTATGACTTAGTTTTGAATATCTAGTAATTTCTAGGGCCTCCTGGGTTATGCCTTATGAGTCAGTATGCTCCCCTGTGACATGTGTGTTTAAGGCATCAGCATGCACCTTAATTGTATTTTCATCTTTTGGGTAACTATTCCATTGGTGCATTGTTAATGATGACACAATTCTTGTTTTAAAAAGTTTTCTGAGGAGATGCCTCAATAGGTAAAAGTGGTTGCTGCTCAAAATTGGGCCTAAAACTTCCACCCTGTCCCCAACTTTGATTCTGCAGCACTTACATAGAAATATGGATGTGGCCACACAGGTCTGTAACCCTGTCCGGAAAGGGGAGAGTTGAAGACCAGAGAACTACTGGGGCTCACTGACTGCATTGATGGAGTGATATTGATACAGAGTGTAATAATTCTTGAACACCAAATCCTGAGTTCATGTTTGCTTTAAACCAAAGAATTGTGTAAACCAAGACTGAGATGGATAATTTATGAAATACCGCTTTTTGTTTTTGTTTTTGTTTTTGTTTTCTGAGGTAGGATTTCACTCTAACTCATCCTGATCTGCAATTCACTATGTGGTGTCAGGGTGGCCTCGAACTCACAGTGATCCTCCTACCTCTGCCTCCTGAGTGCTGGGACTAAAGGCCAAATCACCATGCCTGGCCAAAATACTACATTTTTATTCAGGAATATATAAGGGAGAGAGAAAGAGTCTATAATCTGAGGGAAGGAAAAGGGATTCAGAAAGGAAAGAGAACAAAGTGCAGAGGTCTGCCTTGTGGGAGGTGGGAAGGGGTAGAGAGTCTCAGGCTGGCTTGAATGGGATGAGGAATGCTTATCAGGACAGGAACATGGAAGTTCAGGAGAGATGAACTGCCAAAAAAGAAAGTGCTCACCTACTTTGTAACCTTGTTGTGGAGGGCCTTACTTCAGGCTTGTGTGAGTCACAGTAAGGGCTGATTGGTCAGGGACTGACTCAAGAAGAGGCCAGCCTTGAAGTTAAGTTTTGGGGCTAAGCTTAAACAACCATGATGCCAGGGCAGGTTTAAATTTTAGGAAAGGTAAACTTCCTCCCAGGAGGGCCTTAGTTTGTATGGAAAAACAGTTTTATGTATATAACTCCATTAGTCAAGAAAAAAAGATTAAGTAACTCCGTTAGTCAAGAGATAAACAGAGAAGTCCTTTTCTTGATCTTTAATAAAGTAGAGATTGCAAGGGTAGACTTAAGGACAGTTCTGCTTTTACTTTTGGGGCCTAGTCACGCTAAACTACCTAACAAAACTGTCTGACTCCCTCTGATGTCTTCTCCAGGAAATCAAAAGACAAATGATAGGAGGAAACCTAACACTTTCTTCTGGCCTCCACATGCATATGCAAAGGGGTACACACATCTGCACATAAATTTGCATATGCCACACATATCACATCACCTACCATACAAACATTCTCTACATAAGCATACAAAACAAAAGAAAAATGAAAATGCTTTCTTAAGCCAGGTGCTGTGGCACAAAGCTTTAACCACAGAACATGAAATGACTAAGGCAGGAATGTCAAGATGTTGACACCATCCTGGGTTTTATAGATAATGAGAACCTTTCACTCACTCACACATACACAGACATGTCTTCACACTGATAGACACACACACGTGAAAGTACTGAGGAATATTGATATAATTCAGCACCCACAGTGTTACTGGTGGTAAAGATATTTGACACCATTCTTCAATCAGCATATTAACCAATCCTGATGTTTGTCAAGTGCCTTGTACACAATGTACTGTTAGGGTTGTGACACATACATTGTTCTCTGAGGATCTCACATTGTCATCTAGTCAGGCTAGTAGCATAGTGTCAGTTTTCTAAATTGGCCTTATTCTCATATCATTATGACTGCTATCACGTGCTTTTCAATTAATAATGGAGTTCTGTGCCTTGGAACCTATCACAAACTGAAAATATTGCTAAGTTCAAATTGCATTTAATGTACCTAACCTATCAAATGTAGCCTAACCTAACATCATTGAGGCTTCTGCTAGCCTACAGTCAGACAAACATAACTAACAAGATGCCTATTTTATAACAAAGTTTTGATTATCTTACTGTAAAATAGCTATATCAAAAACATGGTGACAGCTCAGTACATTGTCATGTGTCAGGATTTTGTGGCTAAGTGAGAACTGTTACTCAGTGTTGACACCCAGCATTGCAGGAGAGGGTCGAGACACATGCCAGAGCTCAGGAAAAGATCAACACTTCAAGCATGACTTCTAGTATATGTATGTTGCTTTCACTGACTTGTAAAGTTAAGAAAAAAAAAAAAGCTCTCATGAACTCTAACAATCAAAGGTCAAGGACTACCCATAAAGTTATTATCATTATTACTGCATTTTCATCCTTAACGAATTATTTCAGGAAAGGCATGCCTCACAGTCAGCTCAGTTTAACAAACTCAAGAGACACTTAAATAGTCTTTTCCAGCAGCTTATTATATAAAAACAATATGGTATAGACAATATAATCTCAAACAATACTTGACATGTTTAGTTAGTCGTCTGACCATCTGCATTGATGGCGGGGGAGGGGTCACAAGAGAGAATAATATTTAATGAAATCTTCATTTGGCAAATTAAAATTGTTTATAATTATGGCATACAACATGTTGCTTTGGTGTCATACATTATGGAACAGCTCAATCAATCTAATTAACATTTGCATTACCTCCCATGCTTATCTTCCTCTTCCTGTGCTGAAAACACTTAAAATCTACTTCATAGCAATTCCCAAGCATATAAGATAAATTATTAGCCATACTCATCATGTTGTACAATGATCTCTTCACCTAACCCTTCTATCTTACTGAAATTTTGAGTTTTTTGAACATCTTGATCCATATACCTCACACTTAGCCCAGATAAATTCCATCCTATTCTGATTGTGTTGCACATATTTGGGAGATCATATGGCTAGCAATTTTACATAATATAATGTCTGATAGACAACACTTATCCATTCAAAACACAATAGAAAAATTTTGATCAATTAAATTTATTTTGAATTAAAGTTATGCATAGAGTTCTTAAACATATGACTGCTATCAGGGTATAGGAAATATACCAGTAATATGACCATACTACCTGCCGGTGGTGAGTTAACAACTGAATGATCAGTTCTTTGGGGGATAGCCTTTGCATAGTCTCTGAGCTCAGCTTCCATCTGGAAGCTCTTTGGATTATCTATTCTGTGAATTCCTTTGGAAATATGGGTAAGTGGAGGCTGGGGGAGAACAATATTTGAATCATGAATTTTGACCTTGAATTGTGAGTTATTTGTGTTTTAAGTGTAACCATTCAGCATAGACATGTAATGCTCCACCTACCTAGTGCTTACTGTTTTGGGATTCTTTCTGCCAAGGTTATACTCTGACAACCATATTCAAGGTTCTTTTTTATTTTGATGTGTATGTGTGTGCATGTATATGTGTGCATGTTTGCATGTTTATAGGCACGTATGTGGGCATTTTGGTATGAATGACCATGTAGTTGTGCATGTACCTTAGTATGCAGAGGTCAGTATCATCAGGTATCCTCCTAAGTCACTCTCAACCTTATTGTTTGAGACAGAGTCTCGCATGGAACTTGAAGAACATCGATTCAGCTAGACTCACTGGCAAATAAACCCTGGGAATACCCTGTCTGCACCTCCTTGGTACTGGGACAATGCATGCTTACTACCATACCTGGCATTTTTATTGGGTACTTGGGATCTAACTCAGGTCTTTACACTTTTGTGGTGGGTAGTTTTCCCATGGAACCCCAGTCCCAAGGGCCTAATTTCTTTTGTTAACATTAGATATCTGGACATGTGGAACAGATCTGTAATGAAATGATGGCTACCTCTTCCCTATCATTTTCTTCTGTACCAAAATGTACCTTTATGTAAAGTGCCTTTAGAATTGAAACCCTTTTAAGGAAATAAATGTTACTGATAGATAGAGCAAGCTATAAAAGTATCATGTGAAAATTTATTAATGTAACTCTGCAGATATGCTCAATATGGAAGACAGTTGGCAATATCGAGGAGTATTTTGAGTGAATTCATGTGGCTTAGATATGATTGATAGGGCAGTGGTGGTGGGTTCATATCAGAGAAATAAAGCAAACACTTCATTCTCTTATCCATCATGCACATTTAATCTTGGAAATTTTACAGTGCACTTAGATCAGTTTGTAAGTCAGAAATCCAGGGATGAAATAGAAGAGTTTTATATGTTTTTCCTGACAGTAGTAATGTTAAACTGTGAACAAATTGGATTGTTCTTTTAAAATCCTGTGATTTATCTGACGCTATTTTCTCCCCTTTAAAATTTAGTATGCTGGTGCTGAACAAAAGCTACTAGCAATCCATGGGAAAGGGAACATTGTTATGGTATTTGCTGAAGAGCTATCTAAAGTGACAATATATTCTGTATACCCTCCCAATCACCAGAAAACAAATGAGTAAATAAATCACAGGAGCCAAAGCCCCTGAGGTGCACTGGAATGGCTGTCAAGCACTCTGCTGGTCTCTCTGTCTCTCTGTTTAGTGTGTATTATAGTGTGCACTTATGGTTTGAACTAATCCAATCATTGCTAAACATGGACTGGTAGGGGTTGGTTAAACCTAACCTACTGATAGTCCACTGAGGCCCACACATTGCTAAGGTCACAAACTCTTCAGAGGAATGGCCTTGAAGCTATGAAGGGATGCTGCCTTCAAGTAACATGGCTCATAGGTAAAGATGGTAGATTCTCAGATGGAATCTCCACTAAGGAATGGGCTGTACAGGCTTGGGGAAGTCTAGAAGAGATTACCAAGTCTGGTGAAAGATGACATATGAAATCATAATTTTTATGAAAATGCTAGCTCTGAACCTTATGGTTAAAACAGGTTGCTTAATAACCAATCAGGCCTATTTTATTATCTCTAATATTCTATTTCCTGCCTCCCTCCCACACACATCATGTGACACATGGGTGTATTACACATTGCATTATGCATTCAAACTAGAAGTATCTTTTTTATTCCAGAAAGAGTTTAATATTTCATGCTGACCACACTCCAGTCTTTTCCTTATTTGATTGCTCATAAATTAAGTCCTTTTTATGTTTTTGCTATGGACTAGTATATGGATGCAACCTATAAACTGTGCTTGCATATTCAAAGCAAAAACATTGTTTTCTAATCTCTACAACTAATTGGCGTCCTAAAGTTGAATGTTCATTTTACCACATTTTCATTTTCCTCCGTTAAAATTAAAATATATATATATTTCAGAGTATTTGGGCTTTTCCTCATCTAGTACTAAGAGATAGAGATAAGCTGCCCCAATAGATAACTGCTGTTGCCATCTGCATCCATGCGTACCCATACCACTTGATAAAGACAAGGATAAGTTTAATGGCAAGATATGTTGCCTTATTTTTATAAAATTTTCCAATAAATCTTTATAAAACCAATACCTAGAATTATTCCTCCTGTAAGCAAATACCCTCAGAGATGGCTGGTGTTGAGCATGAGTTCCTGGGAGTTTTAACAGTGTCTTCCACTAAACTCTCACAGAATATTGCTCCCTAGGCTATTCATTACTCACAGGCAGGAGATGGGATGTGCTAAATGCACAGGCTGGGTGAGTTTAACCTTAGGGCCCAAGGAAAGTACGTGTCAAAAATAATGTGTTTTTAAATTGAAGAGAGAAATACACATACAAGGGAGGGCACAAGTATTTTCTTAAGCAAGGACTGTTCTAGGCCAGGTTTAGCCTTAATAATATTATGTAGTAAATGTCCTAAGTATTCAGACACATAACCAGTATTTATCCAAGTTGACTTTTTACAAGTGATCAAAGTATAGAAATATAAAGCTGAAAGTGATCTTTCCTTGTACATTTCAGGTAACTGATGAAAGTGTTGGACAAAGATATATGAAATGATGACAGACCACCCAGCCGGGTAGGAGCAGAGCAAGGAGGGAAAGCACACCTGTGGCGTCTGCACCTTCTTAGGTGTATTAAGCAATGGCTGTGTCTTCACACTAGAGAGCATAACTTTGTTGATAGCAAGACAACACAGTATTCGGTGGGATTGGCATCTTATCAGTATGGGTGTGGGCATGACAACATTTCACCTCTGTTTTAATTTGAGTTTCTTCAATTGTTGTCACTACCTTACATTCAGACAGACCTGTTAGTGCAGCCCAGTGGTGGGGTAGGACAGAGAACTGTCAAACTGAAATTGAGCCACCTGGTACACAGCCTGGCATCCACAGATACCCAGTGGGTCAGAGCAAGTGTAGGGGCTGAGAGAGAGGATCCTCAAACTTCTCTCGTTGAATATTTTGCTTGTGTGTATATGGTTTGTATGTATGCATGTGTGCTAGCATATGTGTGGGCATGGATGTCAAAGATCAATGTTGGTGTGTTCTTCAGTCATTCCCTACTTTACAGAACCAACATCTTTCACTGAACCAAAACCCACTGATTTGGTAGGCTAGCTAGCCAGCTTGTCCTGGGTAGTTACTTGTTTCCACCTCCCAAGTGCTCAGATTACAGGCTTGCACCACCATGTTTGGCATTTACATGGGTTCTGGGGATCCAAACTCAGGACCTCATGCTTATGTGGCAAGCATTTTACTGACTGAGCCATCTCCCTGGCCATCATTGACTTTTATTGGGAGAAAAATTGTGAGCACACTGGGATGATCAATTACCACTTTTCTGCCTAATTTGGGATAATTCTCATGTTCCATAAAACAAGGACAAGCGATATGTTATGTAAAGAAGGAAGGATTTTTAAGAAAGGACAGGTTGTAGGGCAGGAGAGATGGCTTAGTCATTAAGGCACTTGCCTGTGAGACTTAAGAACCCAGGTTCAAATCCCCAGTACTAGGTAAACCAGATGCCAAGGTGGTGCATTGTCTGGAGTTAGTTTGTAGTAGCCAGAGGCTCTGGTTGCCCATTCTGTCTCTGTCTCTCTACCTCTTGCTGTCATTCTCTCTCTCAAATAAATAAATAAAACATTTTTTAAAAAAGAAAGGGCAAGTTATAGATGGATATCCCCTGCTAACCTGCCAGGCATAGATCCTGTCTTCTGTAACCATACTGTTGCTTGCTTGAGAATTCACTCATTATAGTTATAGGTTATTAATGCTATCTGTGTCCATGAAAAAGAACAATCAAATATAATGGGCCTTTGAATCTCAAAACTCAAAAGGAAATTTCCCAAGGGTTCCTCATACACATACATTTACATCAAATAATACCTCTTATTGGTGCAAGCCTGGTTTATTTATCTGAAATCACAAGTGTTTAGTAGCCTGTCTCTGATTATCTTTATTTGTTTGATGTATCTACTGCCCATGTATGGTATTATTACATATCTCTCATTTTTAATCTCCAGTGGGCATTGCTGAATAATTATAGTTATTAATTCAAAAACTGAGTATGGTGGTACACATCCATAAATCCAGCATTCTAGAGGTAGAGGAGTCTAGAAGACTAGAAATTCAAGATCATTCTTGACTGTAGAGCAGGTTTCAGACCAGCCTGGACTATAGAAAACTGTCTCAAAAAAAGTTAGTAAATCAAATTTGCAATATCAAAGGATAATAAAAATGAAGGGTTTGAAGGACTTTTCAAAAGTAAAGTCCTTGCCAACACAAACATAAGATCCTGAGTTTAGAATACCAGAACCCAATCGAAAAGCCACGTGTAGCAATGCACATCTGTACTCTCAGAACTGGAGAGATGGAGACTGGAGATCAGTGGGGCTTGCTGGTTAGGTAGTGTAACCAAATAGGGGAGATCCAGGCTTAGGTAGATAATTTGTCTCAAAAATAATAGATCAGTTGAAAAAGATACCTAATATTTATCTCTGACCTCCACATATGCACCCACATCCATATGAGCATACATATACACACATGTCATACACATACACATGTGAAATAATAAAATAGGGGATGGTGCTCTAGAGATGTCTTCATGGTTAAGGTGCTTGCCTGAAAGTCACGGACCCAGGTTTGATTACCTGAGATCCACTTAAGCCAGATGAATGAGGTGGTGCATATACCTGGGGTTGTTTGTAGTAGCCGAAGGCCCTAGCATGCCCATCTCTCTCTTTCTCTTCGCCTCTTTATCCTTCTCCCCCTCTCAAATAAATAAGTAAAATTTATGAAAAAATATAATTAAATGTAAAAAAAATAAAAATGTAGGGGCTGGAGAGATTGCTCCATGGCTAAAGGTGCTTGCTTGCAAAGCCTGATGTCCTGAGTTTGATCTCCTAATAACTGTATAAAGCAGATGCACAAAGTGGCACTTGTACCTGCATTTGTTTGCATTGGCAGGAGAACATTGTATGCCCATTCTGTTCTCCCTCTCTCTCTGTTTCTTACCAAAATAAATACATAAAAATATTTTAAAAATTTAAAGTAAAGATGATTTATACTATATGCTGTGATAACTTTGTCCAGAGGCTGTTGTACTTTTGCATGGATTACTATTAGTTGGAGTGATTTCTAGAATGAAAGCCTCCTGGCCTCACTCCCAGATAGTGTGACTCACTATGGCTATATTTATTTGGCCAAGAACTCTGCATTTGAAGCAAATAGCACTTTTCTTCCTTCTTTCTCCCTTCCTCTTATTCTGATGCCCACTGCTGTTGGCATTCAGAGAAACGTTACATTGAGGGCATGTTAGTGACATGTCATTGTGAAGGGGACAACAGACTGAATAATCAGAGACACACAGTGACTTATTACTACAAGATTTTGTTTTGCAAGACTGTTATTTTCATCATAGCTCAATCAACTGTGACTTTTTATTTTCCCCACTTCTATTTTAACATCTCTCAAACCTGCCCTCTACACTGCATGGTGGCAAATATCTGTAGTTCCAACACTGGAGAAGCAATTTTAAGGAACATCTTTTGAGGCAAACCTCATGCATGTACAACTGCACATACTTGAAAACACACACACACACGAGTCAATTACTTTGTGGGCAGTAGCTTTCAATTTCGTAAGGGTGTAAACAAATTCCTTACCATTTGGCCTGCTCTCATCTGGCTATCTAATTTCACCTTCCTCATCTATATCAACTACATTTCTTACTGTCTCAGTTTTTGACTTCCCATTTCCCACCTCTGGGACATTTTTCTTCCTGTCTCAAAGAAATGTTCTAATTAACAATCACCAACATTCTGATCTCAGTTCAGTTGTGGCAGCTGTGCATACCTCCCTTTTTACCCCTGTAATATTATTTCTCGAAGCACTTTGAAACTTCCTCACAGCATACAATAGTTTGCTTATGAGGTTCTGTGAGTAACTGCTTCCTCCCAGAAGACTGTAGGTTCCACAAGAACTGGGTGTGTTGTGTTTTCACACCTCCGTGTCCCCAGAATCTTTTGCTGTTCCTGACACAGACCTGCTTTGCAAATATGTGCTGAATAGCTAGATGAGTTAATTATAAAGTCCGATGACTTCATGAAATATTTATAGAGTCCTACTTTGTGCCAGGCTGGAGAAATATGGTGACATTTAGGTCAGTAGGACACATTGACGCATTTCAGGAGGGAGAATCCAGTTCATTTTCCTCCATTAAAAACTGTGTGTGTGTGTGTGTGTGTGTGTGTGTGTGTGTGTGTGTGTATGCATGCGTACGTACACAGATGTGTGGCATATGTGTGGAGGTTAGAAAACAAACCTGGGTGTTGGTTCTCTCCTTCCACTTTTTGTGAGTCAGGGTCTTTTGTCATTTACTGCCATGTTCGCCTGGCTAGCAGTCCCACAAGCTTCTGAAAGTTCTCTGTGTCTTTTTGGTATCTACCCATCTGTGAGCTGCGATTACAGATGCTCAAGCTACTGTATCCAGCTTTATGTGGTGCCAGGCATCTGAACTCGGGCATTTCTGCTTACGCATCAAGCACTTTACCCATGGAGCCATCTCTTTAACCTCCGTCATATCTTTAATGGTACCCGGTTTATAGATGAGGCAGCATCTGTCTGTCATGAAGAGCCAGGGTGTCTGCACTTTAGAGTAAATGAGCTCCCAGGACTGTCATCTGTCTGGCTTGAACTGAGGCAACCCAGGGCTCCTTGTTGAATGACACTATTTTACATAGGCTGGATGATGCCAGCTGCTCCCGAAGAAAGCACAACTCCCCCTGAGGTGAATCACTACCGTGGTTACCACTTAGAGAAACTTACAGCTCTAAGGATTGCTTTATGTACTGACAGGGCGAAATTTGATTTAAGTCTTCAGTGCTAACTGAGCTACTAAATCTTCAGCTTCCCGAGGACTGGTTGGCATTTGTTGAGGAAAACAAGTTCATGGTTCCAACCACATGTGAAATATGTGGACAGTGCACGTTGTTTGTGTAATCTCACTTTTATAGAAGTCACTCGGATTAAAGTCCATAAAAATGAAAACAGGGGACCTCTGGGATTCACTTTTCCTCTTCACACTTCATTATCCTCATGAGTAGACCTAGCTTGCTTTTCTTGTTTCTCTCTGGGAAGGTCATAAAGAACATATTTTATTTAGATCTATAGGTTTCTGACATCTGTCTTCCTCTCTTGTGCTCTCTCTCTCTCTGTTTCTCTCTGTCTTTTCTTCTTATATTCCTCTCCTATTGCCTCTCCTTTTCCTTTTCTCTCTCTCTCTCCCTCCTCCTTTGCTGTCACCTTCTCTTCTCTCCTCTTCTTCCTTCTCTCTATCTCTCTCTTTCTCTCCCCTCATTCATCTCTCCTCTTCCGCCTTCACCCTCATATATATATATATATATATATATGTGTGCGCACGCGCATGCGCGCGCAAAGGAACTAAAATTACTGATATTGCATCTGACTGGATGTTTAGTTGTGTTTAGAAAAAGAAAACATATGCTCTATTTTCAAAAGTAATGTCATGTTTAAAATGAAATTAAAAGACATTCTGGTAGAGATGACAGCTGTGGGTTGCTAAGTTGTGGCTTGTGGCTCATATATCTTTCTTCACCTGCTTCTACTAGAACACCTCTTTCGTTTGTACTTTCTCAATAGTACATTGTACTGTATTACTCTCAGGAGAACGAGTACTCATGTATGTGTATGAACACCAGAGATTGATTGTGACTTCCTCAGTCATTCTCCACTGTATTCTTTTGAGAAAGGATTGCTGGTTGAATGTAGAACCCACCTATTTGTCTAGACAAACTGCCTAATGGGTTTCGTGATTATCCTGCCTTCACGTCTCAGTGCTGGAATTCAGGTTAATGCCCCCGCGCCTGGCTTTTACATAGGAACTGAAGATCTGAAGTGGTGTGGTGAGCAATACCCAGTAAATTACCTCCCCAGTCCCAAATCCCTGCTTATTGAAGACGCAGCTCCATACTCACGGTTTAGAAATACTGCTGGGAAAGTGGAGCTGTGTATGGAGCTTTCTGGGGAAATGTATGTTACAAACTTTGACCCTTTGCCTTCACTGCCCTGTGGAGTTTGGCCACCTCCACATCTGGTCCTGCCTGTGCTGTGGTCTCTAGTACCCACTGTAGAGAACTCTATTTTCTCCTTCTGGAAGACTTCCACAGCTCTTCAGCTATAGCTCTTTATATTTCTTTCTCTTCCCTGCCAAACTTTTAGATGAGCATCTGAGAAAATCACCTCTCTTCTCCTCTTCCTTTGCACTGTTTGCTTAACCATAGGCAGTTTGAGCACCATGCCGCACTTTAGTCAGACAGCTCTCAAGTGGCCCTTACCACCTTCTTATTCCCACATGCAGCAGCCTTCTTTCACTCTCTTATCATTTGTCTAGTGTATTCATAATACTGCCTTCCTGAAAATTGTGCCTTAAGTAATTGGGATCTTAGGATTTTAACACTGGAAGGAACATTTACTCCACCCTCATACACTGCATATTAGAGGAGGTAGAGCTGAGTAAAACATTTGGATAATTTGTCAGGCAAGGTACAGAGTTTGGAGCTTAAACATCCCAACACCATCATTGCCAGCATGAGATAATTTTGAGTTCTGTATAAACGGTGAACATTGAACACAGAGCTTCTCGTGCACTGCCGTGGTGGATTCTAATTCCCCTGTATGGACTGATTCTTCTACTGCCAGTCCTCTGTATGTGAAACACTCCCAGTGGTTTCCTGTCCTGTCCTCACACAACATTCTCCATTGTAGCACTTCCAGTCAGGCTTCCACGGTATAAATCAGGACATGTGGTTCCCCCACTTAGCCTCTACTTGCTCTTTATTGAATTTAAATTAGATTCTAAACCCCTTTTCATAATTTTTCAAGGACTTTCTTGGTTCACGCCTCTTTCTGATCTTTTAAAATGTGTGTATGTGTCTCTGTGTGTCTTCATGTTTGTGTAGGTGTGTGTGCACATGTGTGCATGTGTGTGTAGAGTCCACAGGTCTTGAGTGTTGTTCCTGCTAGATGCATCTCTCCTTTTCTAAGACAAGGTCTCTCATTGGCCTGGAACTGGCCAGCTAGTTGGTCAGCCAGCCCCAGGCACACTCATGATTCTGACCCCCAGTACTGGGATGATCCACATGTGCCACCGTGCCTGGAACTTTTATGTCAGTTCTTAGGATGGAACTCAGGGCCTCACGGTCTATAGCCACTGAGCCATCTCCCTATCTTTCTGGCCATTCTTGCTCCTCTTTTGCTTGCCTTCTCTGTGCTCTAACAGAGTCCCTCCTTCCTTCCCCAGAAAAGTGAATTTCCTTCACCTAGTGATTGCTTTCTTGTTCCTTCTGTTTGGAATATTCTTCTCTCAGATCCCTGCCCCCTTCTTCCTTTGCATCATTTGGTGACAAGGAAAGCTTCTCGTGTAGCCTTACTCTGACACCACTCGACCTCATATCATCCTTCATCATGTTACTGCCCATCAAAATATGTGGTCTTATTGTTTTCATAGTATTTGCCATTATTCACAGTTATAGTACTTATATGTGATGTAAATATGTCATTTTTCCAATATTGAAATATAATTCAATGGGTTATAAGAATTGGTTTTGTTATTTTATATCTCTAGCACCTTGATAAACAAGTGACCCTAAAGGCTAAAGAAAACTTTTGGGGATAGGGAAATGAATGAATGGATAAATGCATGATTAAAATGTATATGCATTCTATTTCATGTCTAAGATTCCCTTCCCTCCTTCACTCTCCAATATACTCACTCTCTCCGTATCTTTCCCATATTGCAATTAATCCTGTTGTTTCATAAATCAATAAGGATAAACTATACTCTTAACTGGGACCCCTTTTTCAATTTTCTCATTGAATAACTCACCTGTTGCTTCTCTGACCACTCAAATTGCAGAATTTCACCAGTTATTCACACACCAGTTCTATGAAATGTCCTCTCATGGGCCTCATAAGTTGTCTCTTATTACATCATTAAGATAATCCTTGCAGGATTAGATTAGGAGTAGAGTACTGATTTAGCTGGCATAGCTCTTGCCACATGAGCATGTGGACCTCAATTTAGATACAAAATCCAGGCCAACTGTAATGAACCTCTAATCCCTATACTAGGAAGGCAGAAACAGTAGGATCCACAGAGCTTAGTGACTAGCTTGTCAGGTCCAAATGATTCAGTGCTAGGTTCAGTGAGAAACCCTGTGTCAAGTAATTGAGGAAGGCACCAGGTGCAGACATCTCAGCTCCACATATGTGCACAAACACCTACAAACATGCATATATGCATGAACATACAGCTGTACATATGCAATTTTTCCTCGCTTTCTTTTTTTCTTACTTAATTGACAATTTTATACATGTATTTTCTTCATAACGCATTAGCTTTACTTGAAACCCCTTCCTTCTTCTGAACCATTTCTTCTCAGCTAGTCCCTCTTCTATTTGGAGGTCTTTTTTCTTGTGAGTAGTGTGATCTACTGAGCTTAATTAGGGCTGCCAGCATGAGCAAAGGTGGGAATTATTTTTCTGAGCACATGGTTCTTACCAGTGGCTATGCTATTGCAGAAAATGTCTCCCACTCCTCCAGCCACTATTAACTGAATGCAACTGCTCAGAGAGGCCTGATGCCCTCCTCAAGCATGCGTGCTGGAATGTTGATGGGTCATTGTGAAGACTACAGCAGTTACTATAAGATCATGAATGCACACAGCATGTAATGTCTAAAATATACTGCTGTATACTTCTCATCATCTGCCTCTTATTTTCTTTCTGCCCCTTTATCCACAATGTTCCCTCATCTTTAAAAGAGGTGATATAGATATATGATTCTCTTTTTGTTTGTTTTGAGATAGGGCCTCACTTTAGCCCAGTATGGCCCAGATCTCACTCTGTAGTCCCAGGATGGCCTCAAACTCATGGTGATCCTCAAAGGCAT
The DNA here is from genome assembly GCF_020740685.1 of Jaculus jaculus. Lineage (NCBI taxonomy): Eukaryota > Metazoa > Chordata > Mammalia > Rodentia > Dipodidae > Jaculus > Jaculus jaculus. The sequence goes on from NC_059106.1 coordinate 17,485,014, forward strand.
GTACCATCATTCCCAGCAGATGTCTCTTTTTGCTTTGATCACTAACCCTCTACTTCATCAGTACTTGGATGAGTATTTGGTTTCCCTAGTAGCCAACACCATTTTAAAAAGAAGCTTTGCTAACCAAAGATAAGAATGGCACTAATCTATGGGCATCAGTCTGCATATGGCGAGGATAATTTGTTGTGCATTCAACTCATTCATTTCACTAAACAATGGTAGTAACCTCCCATTTAGGACCTATGACCATCTCAGCTTGGTAATTGACTAGGTTTTCTGTACAAGGAATAAGTTCCCTCACACAGAAGACATATCAAATCCAATCAGAAAACAGAGGCAGAGATAGGAGAATCTCCTGGAAGCTTACAGGCCAGCTAGCCTGGTGAACACAGTGGTGGAAAATAAGAGAACCTGCCTCAAATAAGGGGAGGACCAACACCCAAAGTTGCTCTCTGATGTGCATATGCTTATGGTGGCATGTACATCCCCACATGAATGTGCATAAACACCCACCACAAAAAGCATTTTACAGTTTTCTAGGTTTGTTTGTCCTCTATGTAAATATAGCTTAAATGCACCTAGTATTTATCATAGCCAAACTCACATTTGCTATGGAAGTCAACATATGTGAATATTATTTGTCATTAGAGAGATGCAGACCTGATTTCAGGAAGAGTTATACCACCTCAATCCATTGTAAATTCATTTATATACGGAGATGACTGGAAAAATTACATCCTGAAATATGCACAAAACAGACTAATATGGATCAAGCTACTGTTTTATACATATGTACACATACTTGCACATATATGCACATTAAGATACAGTGTTTTACATTCTTCATAATGCGTTTTCAAAATTAATTTACAATATTTTTGGATCCTCCAACCCCCCTTGGTTAATATAATTTGAAAACCCATTTCCTTCTGCTATTTGTATATTTTTAAGTAGATATTATAAGTGGCTTGAGAGTATGAATCCTATAATTTTTGCATCCACATTCCATATTTGCAGACGATCTTAGCACTAAATATAAGGAAGTATGTCACCATTGATAACACAGTTTAGTTCAGATGACTTGCAATGATTTCTGCAGTGTGTGTTGAGAATTAAATCAAGTGACGGAATGATTTCACCTGCTGTCTGGTAAATGGGTCTTGGTATGTGTACTCAGTGGATTTTTTTTTGTTGTTGTTCATGTGATATTCTGTTGACATTTCTTATTTCTGTGAAACAAGAGCTAAGCATGAATCTCAAATTAACACTTCCCAACTTCCAAAAAGCTGCCAGAGACAATGTAGAGTGAGGAGCTTCCAACAGCAAGATGATAACAGCATTTTATTACTGCCTCAAGGCTCTACTACAAATCCTTAAGTGTTAGAGAAGGGACAAAAGGGTCCTTAAAAACTGGAATATTGTTAAGGTAAAGAATGAAATTGACTTGAGCTTAGAATTTTGAAACAATTATTTCAATATTTCACGATACTTTTTTGTCCTTAGATTAATTATAGGTCTATGTGGCCACTGACTGTCATGTCTCCTTTTCTAAGAGCTAACCTTTCAAAAATGAAGGCATCAAGGATGATATTTTTTTTCTCTCGGTTTAAAGCACAGATGCATTCCATTTTATAGATAAAAATGGATTAACTTTGTGATTCCACCTAGGGCTTTGCTGGGACTGTAGCCTCTCCAACTGAACAGACAACATCTGTCTTCAGGTGTGGTGCCCCAACGGCTTTGTCATTGAGTTTAATAGAAACACCTACTGTGTTTATTAACATAAGCTCCAGTCAGTTTGCTTAGCAAAATCTTCTCTACCTATATCCTGGAAAAATGCAAAAGCAATAGAGGAGCAGACTTTTCATCTTCTGACCATGCTGTTTTCTTGTTGGGGATGACTGCAAGCAGTAATTGTTTCTTGCTTCAGGAGAGACTGTCGGAGGACGAGAGAAAGCACCAGCAAGCTTTAAGTGATCTTCACCTTCATGTGGCAGTAGATGAAGATTCGCGGAGTGAAAGCAGTAGTACAGATGGGGGAAAAGGAAAGACCAAACTGCTGTTAGAAAGATTGAAGGCTCTGGAGGTAAGAAACAGAACCATTTTAACCCACTCGGAGAAAAATCATGTTGTACCGCTCTTACAGGCACTAGTTTTAAGCGAGTATAAATCTGGCCTTCTCCTGGAGTGGACCAATCAGCTGTCTGCCACTGAGAATCCTTCCTCAGTGCCAGGCAGAGTTAAAATTTATAACACTAAGAGTCGTGACCCAGTGATTATGGTTTTATTGCCTTAAAAGGAAGACATAATGTAATAATTCACCATAAAAACCTCAAAATGGATCAAACTGCAATGCCTTTGATACGATAGGTTGTGGAGCACTTCACTTTGATTTCTTCTGTATATTTTTCATATGTGTTTATGCATGTGAGTTCATATAGATGTGGGTGCACATGTGATTATGTGTGTTATCTTCAGAAACACCCTCCACCATTTCTTGAGTACAGGGTCTGTCATTGGTCTGCAGCTCACCAATTAAGGTAGACTGGCTAGATGGTGAGTTTCTGGGATTTGCCTGTCTCTGTTTCCCTGTCTCTGGAATTATAAGTGGCACCACCACATTTTGCACTTTACATATATTCTGGGAACTGAACTTGGGTGTTCATGTTTGTGAAACAAGCACTTTATGGATGAAACTATGCCTCTAGCTTCCCTTCTTTTTTTCTAATACCTAATAAGATGAGTTCAAATTAGTGAATGAGTGAGCAAACTAATAAGATGTAAAGATGATTGGAAAAAATGTGCATATATTAGTAAATATATTTAATAGGTATAAGCAGTTAAATCATATGCTGATATCAAGATTACATATGCAAACAGTAGCACTGAAGCTGGCTTAGGGTTATGCTAACAAGATTTTGGAGGACCAGTCTCCAAAATACAGTTTGAGAGACACTGATCTATTATTTAGTGTCACTTCAGATGTTAATTCCTCAGTTTTAATAGTCATCAAAGAACAACCCATTCATACCTGCTTTCAGATATCATGTGCTTGGTAGTATAGCTCAGTTGTAGAGCTTTTGACTGCAACTGTCATGTCAAAGACTAGTGAAAGTCTCCTTCTGCTAGTGAGGCAACTTGAAAGCTTGTTTTACTACATCATTTTAAAACATGGTTCTCCCCAAACCTCTACAAAGTCCTGAAGACTTCCATATTTTGAGGAACCAGAACCAAAAGAAAAGTCTTGTTCTCTGTGGTTGTTCTCTGCAATCCTTCCTCTGGTCGATAAACTTGTCTGTAGAGAGCATGTCTTTTATCTTTTAATTTCCTTAGCAAATTAGATAGCAGAATGGTTAAGGTCATGCTCTAAGAGACCAGACTCTAAGGTTTTATTTGAACCCCTGTTTTCTTCCTTTCTCCTTTTAAAACCTTCTGAGTTACCTAATCCCTCTGTGTCTGTCCTCAGTTGCAAAGATGGTGGGAGGGGAAACTATTAATAGTAACTAACCTTTCAGAAAAGCAATGAAGGTTATTATTTGTATTATTCTCTTATACTTTGTCTCATCTACTGATGTATTTCAAGGCTTTTACCTGTCCCTAAATCATTATTTTACTGTTTTTCTGCTTGCTATAACTAATACAAAAAGTAGGGATGAGAAGATCCAGCTGCCTCTGACAGACATGACTCAAGGCCAATAGGTGATTGACTGGCCATAAGACACCAGGCAGAAAAATCTGTTCGCTAGAAGAACCTATGCCTTCTCTGGAGGAAGAGTCATTGAGTCACCTGTCTCCCAGAGTCCTCATACCTTTGCCATTTTTTTAAATGATAGGTATTGTGAAAGAAAACATCAGCAGCAAGTAAAGTTTCTATTTGAGAGGGGTAAGAACTGATGTGGGGATGCAGAGATGGCTCAGTGGATAAAGATTTTGCCATGCAAACCTGAGGCCCCAAGTTCAGATCCTCATCATCCACATAAATGCTGGTCAGGCATGGCTGGCAGCCTGTCTGCAATTGTAGCACTCAGGAGATGAAGACAGGGGCTCCCCAGGGAAAAGCAGGTGGCTAGACTAGCAGAAGAAGAACTGGATTCAAGTAAGATACCCTGTTTCAGTAAATCAGGTGAGGAGTGATTGAAGAAAGCTCCCTATATCATCCTCTGGGCTACACCAGCACAAGTACTGCCATAGTCACACACACACACACACACACACACACACACACACACACGCTCCTACACACATGTAAACATGTATACACACATGCATACACACTGTGCTTGCACACTCAATCAAAATTTTTGTGTCTTCTGGAGCACAAAAGTTTCAAATTTATTTATTTTTCTTTCATTTTCTGCTTCTAGTATCACAAAGTGTACCCCTTTGTTTTCTTCTAAGCGTATTGTACATTTGGTTCTTCTGTTTAGATCTTGGTGTCTTTATCAAGAAGAAATATCCATAGTTGTTCTAGAAAAGAATTTGCCAAGTAAAAGATAGGAAAATTTTGATCTCTCTGGATACATCTTGCCAAATTGCTTTCTAAAGCGGTGTACCAATTTTCACATCTATTTGCAAATATGAAAGACCTATTTTATTGTACACTGTAAAGTTTTTATAAAGTTCTTGTTAATCATGGGGCAATAAGAAAGACTCCTGATGACTTGACTGGCCTGAGCCAACACTGTGTACTTAAAGTGTTAGTTTTTATATATGACTACACTGAGGGAAATTTGTTTCTGTTCACCTCATTCTCTAGGACAAATTTGTGAAGGACATTTTATTTAATCAAGCTAAGAGGTATTTAAGAAATGTGTCTGGCAACAAATATTCATAAACTTCAGGAAAAATAAGCCATCTATAATTTATTCTTCCAGAGATCTTTTGAATAAGTTGTTCTTTCAACATTACTTGAAAGTAATAAATGATGAAATGATGTCTTAATGTGCCATTAATCACCATAATTTTAATCCACAAAATATGCTGTTTTGTCAATTATTTCCTATAGCTGAGTCATTAGTTATAAGTTAAATTTCCTTATCTCACTCTACTAGTTTTGATGTTTCTGTGATCATCTTATTATATAAATTTGGAGTGAGGAAAGGTTAAAGCAGTGTTCTCTTATAGGCACCCCCACTAGCCCTCAACTCTTAAGGTAGCCCGATCTGTCCTTATCCTTCTGATCTTCCTGCTCCACTACCTGAGTGCTGGGCTGATGGGTGTGTTCAACTACTGCTGGTTCTATTGCATAGAATTGAAGTATCTTGTTATTGCATGTAATGCCATTTTCCTGTGAATTTCATATGCTATTTCATTTAATATTTTTTTCATATGTTCACAATATAGGCTCCTTTATATAGGTTGAAAATTGTTCTGGTAAAATAGAGAACTTATTTTACATGTTACAATCTGACCAGACACCCATGTAGTTTCATACACTTCAAGAAAATGCCTCTTTAAAGGCTGCAGGGGAATTATCCATAATGAATCAGAATTTCATTGGCAAGATTTGATGTTGTACAGCAAAATTTTAGAAAAACAAATAATGTTTTCTCCTATTTTATTCTTGAAACAACCCTATGCATTTGCCTTAATGTCTTGGACTCTGGTGTTGTAGGAAGCAGAAAAAAATGATTTTCAAGGTGATAGTAAGGAAAATCCCCAAACACTTCCCAAGGGGCATGAAATGAGGACTAAAAATCAAATTCTTGTATTAGTTTCTAGTTTAAAATTTTAAATATTATTTATAAAACTCCTAAAATCATATTAAACAGGAACCCAAACTGTATTTGAGCAGCCACAAACATTGATCATTAAGTAAATACTGTCCAAGTACTATATCCTTCCATCTGAGAAAAGTCTAAAACAACCTTTGTCTCAGGACTGCCCCCTCTTGTGGTTCTCTCTGGGGCCAGGTCTCTACTCACTTTCAGCTTTCAGTCCCTTGTCGTCTGTCTCCGCCAAATTCATGTGAAACAGCACCCATAACTGGATTTTCTCAGGCTCCAAACCCACAAGGGATAGAGGGTCTTGGTAGATAGAATATCTTCACATAGCGCTGTTTCTGCTCAGTCTTTGGCTATAGAACTTCCTCAGAAGCCCAGTTCTCTTCAATTCCCTGAGAGTGGTAGCCAGCTTTCCCAATGTTTCCCCAATTATCCCAGCCAGCCCCCCATCATTTGTTATGCAAAGCTCTTTATAGCTTGTCGCTTTACTTACTAAATTGGTTTGTTTCTTCCTGGCATCATCGTTATTTTGCTACATATGACATTTACCTTCTGTGGGAGTGTGGACTTTTGGTTTAGGAAAACACCCTCGAATACTGTAAGCAGAGTTTAAAGGGCCATTTTGGTTGGGGGTTTGGAAGACCATGATGCGGAGAGGAATGCAGACCACAGAGGCCTGTCTTATGAGACTTCAAAGGGGAAGGACGAATGTTTCTGTCAGGAACTGGGATGGAGGCCACTTGTGTAATATTTTGGCAAAGAATCTGACTAAATTTTTCCATGTGCTGAGGACATACTGCCTAATTTAAAGGTAATAGACTAATTGTTTTGTTAGAGGAAATATCAACATGGAAAACATTTATCACTCTCTGCTTCCAGACTGTTAACTGAATATTGGTACCTGTTGCCACGCCTCCCCACCAGGATGCGCTGTATTCTCTCAGACTGTATGCTACATGAGCCTTTCCTTTCTTAAGTTGCTTTTTACAAGGTATTTGGTCATAGAGATGAGAAGAGATACTAATGTACCTTCTTAAAGAAGAGAACTCCAGAGCTGGCAGTCAAAACAATCCCCCTCCCCACTTTCCTTCAGCAATTTTCACAGCTTAGTCCCTATGTTAATCCATTTTCACTAGTTCATAGAGGGGTAGGATGGGCCCTGTACCCTCTAAACATAGCTGTTGCTTCTTCTGGTAATAAATTCTCATTTCTCTTTAGGGTTCTGACATTGGTGGATAAACCACTTGGTGCAATCTGTGTTTGTGTTGAAAGTCATTTGGGTGCCTGGGTTTTAGCTGTTCATTCTATTTAATGCTTTACTGCACATATGTGACGTTTTCTGTGGATTTAAAATTCTATTAATTAATGTAGTAATTTATCAATTTATATGTGTGTGTGAGTGTGTGTGTGTGTGTGTGTGTGTGTGTGTGTACACATGCCAAGGCCTCTTGCCAGTGCAAATGAACACCAGTAAGATTGAGTTTCCAAGGTTGCAATTTTTTTTTCTCAATTTTTATTAACATTTTCCATGGTTATAAAATATCCTATGGTAATACCCTCCCCCCCACACTTTCCCCTTTGAAAACCCATTCTCCATCATATCCCCTCCCCATCTCAATCAGTCTCTCTTTTATTTTGATGTCATGATCTTTTCCTCCTCTTATTATGGTCTTGTGTAGGTACTGTCAGGCACAATGAGGTCATGGATATGCAGGCCATTTTGTATCTGGAGGAGCACGTTGTACGGAGTCCTACACTTCCTTTGGCTCTTATATTCTTTCCGCCACCTCTTCTGCATTAGACTCTGAGCCTTGGAAGTTGTGATCAAGATGTTACTCAGTACTCCAGTCATTTCTTTCCAGTACTATGATACCTTCTGAGTCATCCCAAGGTCACTTCCATCTGAAAAGAGAGGATTCTGTACCCAAAGTGAGAGTAGTGTTAATGTAAGGGTATAAATATTAAGGGAAGTGCTTACTGGGCAGTTTGATAAGCATAGTATATACAGTTATCCAGACATTAGCAGATGTTACAACCCTAGGGCTCATGACTACCCCTGTTTTAAGTTTTCGGTATCAGGGATGTATCCCCCCACCCCCATGGAGAGGGCCTCCAGTCCAATTGGAGGGAAGTTGGTTTCCACCATGACAGACATGCCACTGTTGCACCCATTGGCTCATTTGGCATGGCTGGCCAATTATAAGGCTTGCAGTGTCCACTGTTGAGTATCTTCACTGGTGGTATCTCTTTCTCCCATTGAACTACATGTAGAATGGCTTCTTCCAGCTTTCTGTCAGCTGGTCTACATGGAGGAGGTTATCAGCTCAGTTCCAGCAGGATTTTTCAGTGGCCTTGCAGCCCAAGAATGTGGAGTCTTCAGCAATAGGGTCTTACCATCAATTCCTGGTGGGAAACCAAGGGCCGTGGCAATGGCCTATAATGTTTTGGGGGCATCAGGGACATCCCTGGCCAACAACTCACTGAAGGTATCCCATCCCTGGCACTGAAAATTTTCTAACAATGATCTATGGCTCCTGAGTGTTCCATTGTCTGAAATGGAAGGATTCCATATGATTTATTTGCATCCTCTTAGATTTTGATTAGCCCTCCCTCCACCTTTCCTTTACTCAGTCTCTTTCCCTGACCTCACTTTGGGCCTTTTCACCCCGTTAATATATTCTTCTACTTACATATATACGATACCAACCTATTAATTACCCTCCTCCCTTCCTTTCTCTTCCCTTTACATCTCCTTTTTAACTTAACTGGTCTCTGCTACTGAGTTTTTTTCCTTCTCACACAGAAGCCCAGTCGTCTGTTGCAATTACATTGGTTATTTCTTTGGTTATTTATTATTGGTTATTTATTTATTTTATTGTTGTTTGGAGAAAAGACTTACCCTCTGGATAACATTACAGTTCCATGTTTTTCTTCAGTGTTAAGATTCCCCCACCCCCACTGATTCCAGGGACCTTGCAAGACTTTTCCTCTGAGGTCCCTTGTGTGTTACGTCTACTCTCTTCTCTGCTTTGTACCTTTGTCTTAGTCCTGGGCTCGCTTCTGGCAGGTTCCTTGCAATACCTGATTGGCTTGTGTCAATCCCAGAAACCCTTTGCTATGTTTTAGACCAATCTCACACCTGATTCCACACCAAGATGGATAACCACTGTACCTACTTCCACCTCCTACAGAATCTCTGATTCCCAGACTGTAGCCAAGGGCAGAATAAACCTGAAAGTACCTTAAAGTTTTGAGATTTTAGCTAAGTAAATGCTGCTATCTTGGTTGTAGCATTGAGATCAAAGCTTGGTCTTCCACGGGAATGATTTATTTTGATCAGAAAAATATGGCAATTAAATATGCTAATATTAATAAGAACATTTTTCTATCTCAATTATACCTTTCCATAAAAATATGACAATTCAAGTACTAACTGTAAGGATTCTGTTAATAAGTAATTTCTCTTTAAAATTAGGTATTGTAAAATAGTAAAATGATTATATTTGCAAGTTATCATCCACAGATATATACATAGTATCTTTAATGGGTCAACTCATGTACCTAGTCCAGTTTTTATGGTCCCCACCCCAGTTGGTAGAACCAGGAAGCATTACTAAAATTAATTAAAGGGTAAATAAATAAATAAATGCCTCTGGTGATGTGGTAGGGAAGCATGTGAGACAGGCATGAGAGAGTGTTCACCTACATAAGAAACCCTCTAATGTCAGGATATTTGAATACAATATTAATAATAAATAAGAGACAGCAAGTGTAGAAGACTAACATTCTAGAAAGAATCAGGTTTTAAGGATGGAAGCCCCTTGGTGATGAAAGAAAGCTCTCACATAACAGAAATAGCAGTGAGATCCATGTTCTGGTAACCAAGAATGTGAGGGAAGTGCTGGGAGATGGTTCAGTCAGTGGAGTGCTTGCTGCACAAGTATCTGAGCCTGGATCCCATTATCCATATTAAGGCACTGGCGACTAGCATGCAACGGTAATCTCAGTGCTGGAGTGGCAGAGAGAAGGGGAACCTCCAGACCTGCTGGCTAGCTAGGCTAGCTGAATCTGTGAACTCCAGATTCAGTGGTAGAGCCTGTCGAAAAACAAGGCAGAGGGTGATTGAGCCAGGGATAGACATACATACATGTGCCCACATGTATATGAACATACATACACACACACATAGATATGCATGCACATATGAAACACATAGACACATAATGAAATAGTAAGATTAAAAGAAATTAGAAGACAAGCTTAAAGGGATTTTCAAGAGTCATGTCCTGTAGTGTTACATAGGTTATGACCATAATCAATATTCTGAAAGAATTATAAGTTCAATAGGTATTTTTAACCTAAGACGTAACATGGAATGATCTGTTCTTCAGAAAATCAGTCCCCAGTGCTTTGTTGAGTTATAGAGAGACTAAGTAGAGGCAGGGAGACCAGGCAAGAGTTTTTAGAACCAGGACAAAATTTGTTAGTGGGATGGACTTGGAATAATATGATTAATATCATCACATTAATAATATCACTGGACAAGAGGATAACTGGGCAATAATAATGGCCATATTGGAAAACGCTTACATAAGACTTCATGTCTCTCATGTGATGTTTCAATGACTATCTGTTGTTGTATATATTGCTTAAATTTTTACAACAACTCTGGAGAATGGAGTTGTTATTATTTATTTTGCAAATGAAGAAAGAAAGCCACCAAAAGATGGGCTTTCCTACCCAAGATCACTTAATCAAAGAGCAGAAGTGTAAGACTCTGTACTGCAGAGCTGGAGATGGCTAAGTCATTGAACTGCTTGCCTTGCAAGCCTGAGGACCTAAGGTTTTAACATTGTAATCCACCTGAAACAGTCATCCATGCTGGCACATACCTGTAATCCAAATGGTTTGGAAACAGTGACAGTTGTATTTCTGGGGCTTGGCAGCCAGCTCCACTAGCCTACTTGGTGATATCCAGGCATTTGAGAGACCCTGTCTCAAAAGAAGTCAACAGTGCCTGGGGAATGACACCTGAATTGTCCTCTGTGCCTTTCATGAGTGTGAACATGCATGCATGTGCGCTCCCACACGCACACAGAGCACATATATGAATATGCATATGCATATAAAAACATACAAAAAAGCTGGTCAAGGTAAAAGAAATTTTAGCCTAAAGCCTACAGAAATTATTGATATAGAAAATAAGGGAAAGTACAAAATCAAGAACTTTATTCTTTGCTACTAAAAATGAGGTTATACCAGATTCCAAAGAGAGGCAAATCTGACAGAGAGGTGACTTGGAGGAAACGGTATAATCATCAGTTTGTTCTATCCATATTGATAGACCTGTTCAACATTCAGGTGCTGATGTCCAGAAGGCTGTTGGATATACAGGGTTGAGGTCAGGGCCAGAGATGTGGATTTGGGAGTCATAAGCACATAGATGACATTCTATACTATGAGACCAAATAAAGTCACACCAGAAGTATAATTATGGACAAGAAGAGGGCAGAGGACAGTGTCCCCTCCACTAGGGATCTGGAAGAGCTGAACAAGAGGCCCCGGTGAGCCTGCACAAGAGTAGATGGTGGAAGTGGAAAGTGAAGTTTCAGAGGAGTGTCAACAAGGAGGTGTTTCTGGGGCAACCTAAAGAGAGTAAGATGATGTTGAACTCACAGCTGACTCTCTTGTCTGTGAAAAGCCAGTCTTTCTTACTACGTGTGGTGGTAATCCTGATTGTCAGTTTCAATGGATCAGGAGCGAACTTAGAGACAGGCCTCTGGGCAGGTCTGTGAGGGCATTTCCAGAAGGACTAACTGAGGACAAAAGGCACTGGCTAGGTTGGACAGAACAGCTATAAAGAGGTCTGAGGCAGAGTAGGGCTGTTTTACTAGGATGACTTCTCCCCTTGCTGGCAAGTGCTTTGGCCCCGTTGCTGTCATTCACTGACATTGAAACCCAGCCTCATGCACATTCCAATGTTTACTGAAGACCAGCCACTCCCAGGCCTCTTACAGGACTGTGGCACCAGGTAGGAACTGCGGAAGCAGGAGGCTTCCAGCCTTGAGGACAGAGCAGCTACCAGGTTTTTAGCATCTCCAGTGTGCCAACATCCATGTTGGACTACCCAGGCCGTATCATGTACACCAATCTAATTATCCCCTGTTATAAAATATGCCCATTTTTTTATTTTCTGCTGCTCCTGATGGGGCATGTTCATGTCAGGAATGATCCAGGGGAAAGGGCAAAATTGATAACACAGAGAAAGAAACATAAATGTAGTTGTGGAACCTGCCAGCGAGAGTTAAGAAATCAGGCCAGAAACATGGTTTTTAAAAATTCAGATGCCTAAAATATGACTCAGGAAATCCCAGCTCTCTGTCTGTGAAGGAAACGAAACACCTGTACTCTGCTAAAACACTGCCTGTGATTTCTGATGCATGATCAGGTTCTACAGCCATAAATAAAAACTTTGTTTCAATGTATTTCGTCTTGCTATAACAAGACACCTGAGGCTATATAACTATTTAAAATGAATAAGATTTGTTCATCTCAAACCTGATTCTGATGACCAAAGTCCAGATAGCATGGTAGGGCATCCTGTGAGGGTACCTTGCCATGTCACAACCGGGGATGGAGCAGGAAGGGAACCAGCCCAATACATAAAGGTCAGATGGGAAGCAGAAGATGAGGGAGGAACCAAGCTTCCTTCATTTACAGGTTCATGAGGCCTCATGATCTAAGTATCTCCCATTAGCCTCAACTGTTGAAGGTCCACTCACCTTCATGCCACCACATGCAGATCAAGTCTCTAGCTTATGACCTTCTGGGGACAAATCATAATAAGCTTTTTGAGTGATATTTTCAAGATACTGAGACAACTTACATTAAGTTAGTCCTAAGTCCAAAAAGCTCTCATGGTGTTAGCCACCTTTTATTTAACTGTCGTTTGTCCCTGAGGTTCAGTAGCACTTCCCTGAGTCTTCAGTCAAGGGGTGAGAAGGCAATTACACAAGTGCCCAGGGCAGGTGAGTTGGTGAGCATAAACAAAGTTTTATTTAAAAGTGTTAGTCTTCAAGGTCTGGTGAGAAAGCAGGTCAGCAGAGGGTTTGTTTCACAAACATGAGGCCCACGTTTGAGCCCTGGAACCCATTTAAAAAATGCCAGAGATGGTGATGTACACCTGTAATTCCATTCCTGGGGGAAGATCCCCGGACTTGCTGGCCTCCAAGTCTAGCCTAATTGGGTCTAGCCTAAGTGGTGAGTTGTAGGCCAGTGAGAGAGTCTTTCTGGAAAAAAGGTGGATGGTACTCAAGGAAAAACATCTCACCTGAGTTTACCTCTGGCCTACACATATGCATGCATGCACACCCCCCCACATGCATGAACACACCCAACACATGCATACTCATGGACACCCACACACATGCACACACACATGCTATCCTACACATGAATGCATGCACACACTCACATATATGCATTCATACACTCATGTACACACCCATGCACATATCCACACACATGTGCACACACCCACACACATGCACACATGCAGAGGCACGTGCACGAAGAAACGCACATGTACACTCCTGTTCACACACAAATATGTACACACACTTACAAAAAGGTTCTTTGGGTCAGGTATGGTGCTGCACACCTGTATTCCCAGCATCTCTGAAGTGATCTCGAGAATGTTGTGAGCTTGAGGCTAGCCTGCGATAACACAGTTAAACCAATCAACTTACTATCTAACTAACTGCATGAGAGGATGGATGAGTGAACAAAGTCCTATGAAATAGCCTTTCATCTTTTCTTGATGTTCCCCTGACATGGCTGTGGAGCTGCCCAGGTTCAGGATCCTTACTAGTGAGAAAAGAGATTTATTTCTTAGCATTACTGGTTGCCTATCAGTGGTTAACTTGTTCTCCTTTCCCTTTTCTTCTCTGCTCTCCTAAGACAATGTAGGAAGAATTTAGAAAGTTACAAAGAAGCCTGTTGGTAGCAGTCTTAAAGGAAACCCACAGTTGTTTCTTTCTAATTGTCATATTCTCTGACACTTTGCTGACAGATAACAATAGACATCTCTCCTTAAGTTATCTGGCACCTGACTTTCTCCTGATTAATTTACATCCAATGTGGATCACCTAGCAACAACACTGAGATAGGACTAGAGACTCAACTGTTTGAAATTAGGGGGCTGGAATTTACCTCATATGTGAGTAATTGTAGTGGTAATTTTCTGACTATAAAAGTAATGAATAGTCATGTAATGGAAAGTTTTTAAAATAAGCAATGAATAAATTGCAATTACAGTCATCTCTCCACATACAATGGTCCTGCATCAATGAACTCAACCAATTAAAGATTGCTATACTGAAAAATAATAGTACTGAATGAACACAAACTATTTTTCTATTCTCTAAGAAATATACTATAGAATCAATTTACACTATTAATATTCTATATTATAAGTAGTCTAGAGATGACTTAAAAGTATGAGTGAAGGCATGTATGTTAGATGCAGATAGTATGCCATTTTATGCAACATTTGTGGGTTTTGACAGCTCTATTGGGTTATTAGATTCCAGCAAGGATCCCATTGGCTTGATTTTAGTTGCATGTCTAACTCTTGGACAGATTCCCTAATCCACCAACCTCACAATCTTGTGACTCCTTTGTTTTTTACTCTTTGTGTGTATGTGATATTTGTGTGTGTGTGACATAGCATGTGTGGTCAGAGGACAGTTTTGAATGTCATTCCTCAACTTCCACCTTGTTTGAGGCAGGGTTCCATGTTCTTATCACTTCATACACCAGTATGCCAGGCTAGCTGACCCATGAGACTTGGATATTGTACTGTTTCTGTCTTCCGTCTTACCATAAGGAGGGCTAAGATTACAGATGCACAGTACAACATTCGGATTTATGTGAGTTCTGGGCACCTGAACTCAGGTTGTCAGCCCGTTTGGTGACAGTTTTGTGTTCTTGTTACTTAAATGTCAGCATTGCTATAAGTCTGCCGGGAAAAAAAAAAAAAGTATGATGCTGCTTAGAGACTGCCTTGTTATTCCCTCTTCTGTGTTATGTGTTCTCTCTCTTGCCTTCCTCCGCAGCATTGCTGTTGCCCTGCGTCCATTGCTTCTCGTGTTCCTGTCTCAGTATTTATAGACTGGACTCCTATTGAACACTGCAATTACCAAGATCCACAGAGCATAATATTTTGTTGCTTTTGAAACCCTCACAGGGTCAAGAAGGAGACAGAAATATACTAATTAAAATAATAAAACTAATGCACATTAAAATTAAAAAGTAAAAAGGTACATGCTTCATTTGGAGTAACACTGAGATGGAGGTAGCTAACTGGATTCTTCTTAGAAAAGGCCAGGAAGGCAAGTTGGTGTTTGCAAAGCGAGTCTCACACTTCATACATGCTTTCTCTCAAAGGATTAGAGGGAAGGCAACAACTATCTTATTTGCACAAATAATAATCCTGAATTAGTCTCAAGAAGCCATCAAGGTAGATGTGGACCAGTCTGTAGTATCCATGGCCAGAGATGGGACCAAAAATCTTAGTTGGTGCTATATGTGTAAGGTCTTGGAGGTACATGCCCTCAGTGTGTGCATCTTTTAAAAGCTCATATAGCTGTATAATCTAACTTCTAACTGGGTAGGGGTTTTCTACCCCCCCCCCCCCCGTGTGTGTGTGTGTGTGTGTGTGTGTGTGTGTGTGTTTGTGTGTGTGTGTGTGAGAGAGAGAGAGAGAGAGAGAGAGAGAGAGAGAGAGAGAATTAGCATGCATGTGCCACAAGGTTTATATAGAGGTCAGAGGACAACCTCAGAGTAGTTGGCCTCATCTTCCACTTTGCTTGATACAGTCTCTCTTATTGTTTTGACCCTGCTAAACCCAGGCTGTATGGCCCGTTAAAATTCTCCTAACACTGTCTACCACTGCTGTAGGAGAATGGGATTACAGATGCATGTGCTGCTTGCATCTGGCTTTAGATGGGTGCTGGGGATTCAAACACTAGTCTCCAAGCTTGTGTAGCAAGCATGTTTAACCACTGAGCCATCTTCCCAGCCAGTGGTAGATATCTTCTTAGCTGCCAGCCAAAGAGTGTCTGTAATGCCTTTAAGTTGCTTCTTATTTCTGGGGCTTCAACCCTATATTTAGAAATTTACATGCATGGCCAAGGAAAAATGCCAAGAGGCCATGGAAACATGGTCCTGACTTGGGAGGAACACTTATGGCTTCAAGCTCACGTACACACTCACTGTAAAGGGAACTCCTTTGGCAGGTGCAGTGTATATGCTATCCCTAAATTGAAACTGTGCCAGTCAACAATAGCCTTTGATCAGCATTCATTTTCTTCTGGCTTGTCACTCACCTCTGATGTAAGGGAAGTGAACTTTATAGGTTTTTAAAAATTTATTTTGTTAATTTTTATTTATTTGTTTGA
This sequence comes from Jaculus jaculus, assembly GCF_020740685.1. Taxonomy (NCBI): domain Eukaryota; kingdom Metazoa; phylum Chordata; class Mammalia; order Rodentia; family Dipodidae; genus Jaculus; species Jaculus jaculus. The sequence continues at coordinate 17,501,197 of NC_059106.1, forward strand.
GAGTGACAGAGAGAGAGAGAGAGAGGCAGATAGACAGAGAGAATGGGCGTGCCAGGGCTTCGAGCCACTGCAAACGAACTCCAGATGCGTGCGCCCCCTTGTGCATCTGGCTAACGTGGGTCCTGGGGAATCGAGCCTCGAACTGGGGTCCTTAGGCTTCACAGTCAAGCACTTTAACTGCTAAGCCATCCCTCCAGCCTGAACTTTATAGTTTTTAACTTATTATTACTTATGTACACACTCAATGTATAACTAATAACAATTAGCTCCTCCTAATTTGGATTTTGTTGCCATCTATGTTGCTGCCTAACAGTGGCTCTTTTGGCCTCCTATTCCTCGAAGCTTGTTCAATCAAGACATAAACTTTTATCAGTCACAACCAATTGCTGAGAGTATGTGAGTCAGGCCAAGGTGTTAGGGGATCTATGGTGGAATTGCATTGCCAGGACCAGATCTTGGGGGAGAGGTTTGCTAGAAATACATCAGTTATTAGATAAAGCCTATATGTCAAGAACTAATCTGCATAAATAGGTTTCTTTGCCAAGCTCAGATTTGTGTGGGAGCTTGTAAGAAAAGCCCAGGTCTTAGAGGAGGACAATGCATCAAGGATTAATCTCCATAAATATTCTAAGAACTATCAAAGAAGAAAAATGAACCATAGGGCCAACATTAATTGTGCCCAGAGATAATTAGAACAAAGTGTTGTTAATTGTGTGTTAGTTTAATGTGATGTAACCATAGTCTTGTTTTTTTTCATGGAGGGTATAAATTTTGATGTCAGAAACTGAAAGCTGGCTGGCTTGATTAATCAAAAGGCCTCAGTTTGCATAGTTACAGGCAATTAAGCATTTTAATCCTTACTCTACAAAGTTTGATGAGGTCTCATATTTCATTATCTTAACTGAAAAACAAAACACCAAGCCTTGATTCTTCTTATCTAGTGGTGTATGAGTTATTCTAAACATGGTATTTTAAGTGACTTACCTAAGTGTCACGAATAAAATATAATTATACAGGACTGGGAAGATGGCTCAGTGGATAATGTGCTTGGTACACAGAAATAAGGCCTGGAGTTCGAATCTCTAGGACCCAAGTAAAAATAGGACAAATCTGTAATCCTTGTAGCAGGTACAACCTGATGGAAGGGAGGCAGGAGAATTCCCTTGGCAGCATGTGGGTCACCTAGTATGGAGAATGCAGCAGTTAAATAGAAACCCTGTATCAAAAAGTTGGAAGGTAATGACTGATATTTGAGGTTGTCTTCTGACCTGCACACATGCATCAGAGCATGAACTTACATATACAAACATATACACACACATCAAACACACACACCAACAAAAGTCAGAGTGAATAATCATTCATTTTTTAAATCATGAAAGTACTAACTCAGAAACACAAAACAAAACAACAAAACAAGCAAACAATAGTATGATTGATGGGCAGTTCCCAGATACAGGACCACATCATGCTATCAATTCTGAGTTTGCCAAGAAGAAATGCGATCTGCTTAGGAGGGAGGAAAGCATAGAGGATCTAGAAAGGGGTCTAGAAAGAAGCCCTTGAAATCAAGGAATTGGCTTCCCAAACTGGGTCCTTAACCAGTTGCCCGAAAGCTATGCAGTGCTGCATAAATCTGCAGAGGTGAGTTTTAGATAGGAGCCTTTGGAGGACCATCCAACTCTGCATTCCCATCAGCTCTCACTGGGACCTTGCTTCTTAAGGATTGGAAAAATAGATGGTTTTACCTTCTAACCAAAGCAGTGTGGTGGATGTAGGATGTAGCCATGGATTTTTAAGATTTGGACATGGGGAAAGAGCTTATAAACACAAGCTGCTCTGGGGCTGGAATCATTTCAGCATTAGTTTGGTACTTAGTCCTGTTGCATAACTATCTGCTATACTTCCTTAGTTTTGGTTCATTGTATGCTCATTTTTGTATGAGTATGTTCATTCGTGTGTGCAGAGGAGAACATAAGCAAACACAGGCAGAGGTCAGGTTGGCATTGAGAGTGTTCCTTATTTTTCACTTGATTCTTTGATATAGGTTCTCACAGTGAACTTAAATGCCATTGATTTGTCTGGGCTAGCTAGCCAGTAAGCCTTTAGAAATTCCCTGTCACTGTGTCTCTACTGTTGGGGCTTGGGGTGTTGTGCCATGACCCCTAGCATTTTGGCATGGGTTCCCGAGATCTGAACAAAGCAAAGCAAGCACTTTTCCCAGTGAGCCATCTCTTGAGCTCAGTACTGCATTTTCATTTGTGTTTCTAATGTTCTAAATGTAAGTGCCTTGGCATGCTCTGTGTCATCCCACTTCTCTCATTGAAGCCTGTTCTTCATGTTACACACTGACCTCTCCTTGTGAGTACAGTTATTATACTCAGCTCATACATCCTGTAATAGGTACCCATTATTTTCAAAAGAATAGCACCTCAACCAGGCAACATAAAGAAGGAACACTTTCTCAAATAATAAAAGAAAGAAAAGGAAAGAAAAGAAATGAAAAAAAAAAGAAAGGAAGGAAGGAAGGAAGACTAGCAGGTTGGAAACTTCTGAAACTTGTCCTGAAGATACAGCTGTCTTCTTCACTTTTGTCCTATTCATAGTCATCCACAAGACCTTTCTGAGAAACATGAAAAAAATGCCATTTCCTGTGAATTCATTGTGCATGTGCATGTGTGTTTGTGTGTGTGTGTGTGTGTGTGTGTATGTGTTGAGTTCTTTTTTATCTTGATGTTTTAGGTACCCAGAGCCAAAGTCAAATTGGTATTTGTAATCTCAAAAAAAATACTGAGCTGGTCGTGAATTTATTTAGAGTAGACTGCCTCCTATGCAGTACAGTAACTTAGAGAAGTGACTCTGTAGGGTATTGCCAAATTAACATGAGAATTAACTGCATCTGATGCAGTGGCCAGCATATGATGCTGTTGAGGTCTCTATGACACTATGATAAGATGGGTTCCTTTAGAATCTGAGATTCTCCCTGCTGTCTTTAACAAAAGAGATACAACAAACCAAGCAAGCTCCCTGAGACCCTGAAAGCAATATCTAGGTGTTTTCTGATGTGAATGTAAATTCTTGAAGCAGACACCATTTGAAGCCTGGCCCCATCTTGAGTATGTGAAATCTGTTCCCAAGAGCCTCATTATAAGGGTCTAAGAGCTTTATGGATCACCACAACAGAGCTGCAACATGTTTATGACTGTGGAATTATTATAATAGGCTTAAAATCATGTTGAATATAATCATGATAGTATTTTAATTCATACATTTGGATACTAGCCAGATATAAATTTAGCATATCCCTAATATTACATTGTTTTGCGAAAAAAAAAAAATACTCCTTAAAATGCTTATCTAGTGTGCAACCATCTCAACCTGAACATGACCAATCTCACTGTAAATGTTTGTTTGATCATTATGTTGAGAGGTTAATAGGTTGGGCTTTGGGTGGGCTTAGTAGTCTCTAAGCCAGTAGCTCTCAAGTTATTACCTATGATTAGTAACATTGAAAAATGAAGGATAAATAAGGGTAAATTTTGAAAGACTTATTTTAAGGGAGACTGGAAATTAAAGTGAAGTGATGCTCCCAAGCCAGGTGGGGTTTCCGCATCCAGCTGGAAGGGGTCACAAGAGGTAAGACCAGGAAATCCTCAAATCCTCATGGCTACCAGATCTTTGTTTGTTTGTTTGTTTGTTTGTTTTTTAATAAAGTAGGCATCTATCTGATTGTTCCTCACTGCCAAGTTTAAATGCACTTGATGGGCCTTGACTGGCTGGTGGGCCCTGGAGAAGAACAGAGACACAGAAGGGGCACACCCATGGGAGAAACAAACGCAGGGAATGTGAAAGAGACAATCAGGAATCTGTTCCTTATCCCCATCTTGAATCAGGCTGGAGTTCTAGTCTTGCCAGGCTAGGTGAGCATCCTTGTTCTTTCGGGCCCGTGTTACTAGCTAATTAACTTCAAAACAAAGTTACTATGCTCCTGATCATCTCAATCATATGTGGATCTTAAGCTAACTCTCCTAACAATTCCAAAGGATAATGGATTTTTCAAAGCTTTTGAGCAATTTATGATCTAGGAGTCAACATAGTATGACTACATTGAAGATTTGTGCCATTAAAAATTTAATTTCTGAAGCTGGGCATGGTAGTACACACCTTTAATTCCAGTACTCAGGAGGCAGAGGTAGGAGGATAGCCATGAATTTGAAGTCACCCAGGAATTACAGAGTGAAGGTCAGCCAGGGCTAGAGTGAGACCCTACCTTGAAAAACCAAAACAAAACAAAACAAAAAAATAATAATTTCTTGGGCTGAGAAGATGGCTCACTGGATAGAGCCCTTGCATACAATATTGGGACCCACGCAAAGTGGGACGCAGTAGCATGTGTCTGTGATCCCAGCACTCAAACAGTGAGAGAAGAGGCAGAGCCAGGAGAATCCTCAGAAGAAGGGGCCTGGAACACAGTGGTAAAAAAAAGAAAGAAAGAAAGAAAGAAAGAAAGAAAGAAAGAAAGAAAGAAAGAGAGAGACAAGGTGGAAGGCAAGACCAGCACCTTCTCTTCTGATCACTGGTGTGCATGCGTGTGTGTACACGCACATGCACACACACGAATATTTATTTAAACATTTTTCTGTTTGTAGCCCCCTGTGACTTAATGTGTTGCTCAGGCTGGCCTCAAATTTGTGGTGATTCTCCTGTCTCTGCCTTACGACTGCTAGGATAACAGGAATGTGCCACCAGGCTCAGCTAAAAAGCTTGCTTTCTTTATCCTATCTTCTTTCTTAATTTATTTAACCTACTTAAACCTATAATAAAGTGACTGTCTAAAGAGCTGATGATTTTTCTGGAAGCTTGTTGCTTCTGCAATGGAGGAAAAAGTCCCTTCCTCTGCCCACTGTGATACCCTTGAATTTACATACACATACAGATACATACAATTAAGACATTTCTCAAAGAGTGCATATGCTTACTGAATCAAACAGCTAGCTTTGAGACTATGTTGTATAATATGAGTATTACTCTTCTTTAGATAGAGTAAGGGCCATAGATCAAGAATGATTACCTGACAAACACAGTGTAGGTAGGTGTGGTGGTTTGAATAGATGGCCCCTAATATACTCAGTTTTTAAAAAAATTTTTTGTAATTTGTATCTGCAGCCGCCTGGCTGGAGGCAGTGTCACTAGGTGGATCTAAAGGTGTGGTGATGGGTTTCATATTTCAATATAAAGATATGGAAAGTGTACCTAGCTGGATTTCCTGAAGTGTGCTGGATCTGTAAGCTTCAATAAATATCCCTTCCTCCATAACTGTGCCTGGTCTGGAAGTTCATCTCAGCAAACCTGAAGCTGTCTGCTGCAGTAGGTGTTTGACTCTAGAGAATGGGACACATGATGTCTCTCCAAGTTCAGACCTGCCGTAGAGGAAGAGGCAGGGTGAACAAATGGTAAGAATCTTTAATGTAGTTTTTATGGGAAGGACCAGGGAGTGGGTAGACACTTTGAGTAATTCCAGCAGGCTATGTGGCATGTATAAGACCTCTTCTAGTGTGCCTTTTACTTAGCCTTGGAATGGCTGTGTCAGGTGGATAATGACCCCTTAAGTAATAACCCTGTTGAGGTGGCTAAACACATGTGAACTAGGGTGACTGGCTTATTTAAAAATCATGCCAGTGAGTTGATTATTGTGTCTTGGTACTGGCTGCTCATAGAATGGGCAGCTCCTTTGGATTCAGAAAGGCACTGGTTGGAAAAACAGCAGAGCATAGAGCATGAAAGTATGGTAAGTACAGGCTCCAAGACCTGGAGGACATTTGCTTTATAGAATATAGACTTTTCATCACATGTTATTGGGTTTCATTTGATCAATCTTTTTATAAATACATATTTTATTATTTATTTATTTGCCTGCGCGTGTATATGTGCATGTGTGTGTACATACCTACACACATATGTGCACACATGCCAGGGCCTCTTGCAAATTAACTCCAGATGTGTGACACTTTTTGTGTCAGGTTGATCCTGGGGGATCAAATCCCAGAGAGCAGACTTTACAAGCAAGTACCCTTAACCACTGATCTCCCCAGCCCTTGATCAGTCTTGTCTTTGCTGGTGTCAGAATGTCTGTGTTCTGGAGAAAGAGTTGGGTCTTGTCTGTCTTTCTTACCATATTTCTTTAAGCTGATTCCTCTGGATCCTTGTTGCTTCTGCTTTGGATGCTGAAAGTTCAAGGTGACATAATCCATTCAATGCATTTGAATTTTCTTCTCCTTCTGGATAACAAAGGGATGATAATGAGTCAGCTGATAGCCATTTATTAAACTTTTGTTGGTTGAGACATGTCAGAGACTGCTGTCATCTGGCAAAGAAAAAGTAGGGTGACAAGACAGGAAGGGGTGGTGTGCTCTAGTTGACTTGGCAGTAATTCAGGACCTGGGATCCAGTATTAGCTGTCACTCTCACTGGGCCCTTCACCTTTGAAATTACATGATGGTCTGGGGCTGAGGGGTCTTTTCCCTCTAACCAGCCTCTGTGTTGAGGTTGTCCAAAGAGCTTGTTATGATTGGCCATTCTACCTCTATGACTCAGATGTACTTCTCAATAATGGCAGGCCTATCCTTCTGTATACATGTCAGTTGGGTTGTCAAGACCAGTGTGCCTCCCTGCCAGAGCCACTAGGCCTCTGGGTGTATCCTTAAGGAGACCCTTAAAGCAATTCTGCATCCTTGGACGGTGAATGCTTCTTCTGGTAGCCACTGTTTGCACACAATCAGCTAAGAATCAGCTAGCTGGGCATCCATCCATGTAGAAAGCTGGGTGTGGCCATACATGCCTGTAACCATAGTCCGAGGGGATCAGGAACAGAAGAATCACTGTGGCTCACATGTCAGCCAGTCTAACCAAAAATATCAACCTCTAGGTTCAGTGAGAGAATTTGTCTCAGGGAAATAAGGAGGACTGCAAAATTCTTTCCTGTCCTCCACAGGCACACACATCTTCACACACATGCACACACCAAACACACACATGAACACTCACACAGTTCACACACTACACGCATACAGTCATCATAAATAGACCAATAAATCTGCTACAAACCTCCCTATTTTCAAATGTGTCCCTGAATCCAGATGTTCACAATGGCCAGATATTTCCCATTAAGTGTGAGTTATAGCATCACATCAGGAAATGTACAAAGAACATTTTCAAAGGGGAGGAAATACAAATGAGCAGAAGTTCGTATTACCAATATAAAGAGAACTACAGCATCATTGCAGTCTGCCTTTTCTATGTCACGTTTCACAGCCCAGCCCCTCTTCCTTACATTCTCTGGGGCATTCACTACTGAGGCATCCATAAGGTTGCTAAAAAGATTGGTCCAGATTGACACATTTTTAATTTTTATTTCTTTTTTTTAAAAAAAATACTTATTTATTTTAGAGAAAGAGAGAGAATAGGGATGCTAGGGCCTCCAGCCACTGCAACCAAACTCCAGACACACATACCACCTTGTACGCCTAGCTTACGTGGGCCCTGGTGAATTGAACCATGATTATTTGGCTTTGCAGGCAAACACCTTAATTGCTAAGCCATCTCTCCAGCCCCAGATTAGCACTTTTGAAACCTCATTAGAGTGGGTGATATAAATATTGGTGGTGAATTTGTCTATCCTTTATTGGAGTTCATTTTATGGTAGAAATTAGGTACTGCTCTCTCCCCAAGAATGAAAAGGGATTTTCCCAAGAATGCTTGAGCAGCCTGAGGCAGAATTTGGTGAATTCCTCTTTTTCTTTATCTGTGAGTTACATTCCAATGAAAGCAAGTGTCCCTTTAGTCCTGTCAACAGTGTGGGTGGACAAGGACAGGGAGTTACAGTTTCACCTTCAACTCCGCTAATACTGTGCTCACCAAATCTGATTGTAGCATTTGTTGAAATTCCCAGGCAATGGATGCTGCATATGAATACAGAGATTTTAGAACAAGCGGAAGGCCCTGCTGAAGTGATGATAAGCCAAGATAAGAGTCAGAGGACTCATCTGTTTTCCAGTCCTCAGCTGCAGGGAACTCAGCATTATCTGCAGGGAAATGATATTATTTTAAAATTATACTTCCTTATTAATACAGATAAACCAGGAAATGGAAAAGCCTCGCATAGATTCACCTGTTTTGCATCACTGCTGCTCTGCATCCACAGCACCATCATTACATAAATTAGCATATGTTATGTATAAATCAGTGCTTCTGTGAAATGCCTTTCCTTTAATGGCTTTAAGGCAGAATTAACTAATCTATAGGGTTGCTTTTAAATTTTTTAAGTATCCAAGAGAAGAACTTTTCAGAAAACTGCCACGTCGAGATTGACAATCCATACAGCTTTCTTATTTGATTAATAAACCAAAACACAATTAAAAGTCAAATACAGGGCTGGAGAGATGGCTTAGTGGTTAAGTGCGTACCTATAGAGCCTAAGGACCCCAGTTCAAGGCTCAATTCTCCAGGGTCCACGTTAGCCAGACGCACAAGGGGACGCGCACATGTCTGGAGTTCATTGGCAATGGCTGGTGTCCCTGACGTGCCCATTCTCTCTCTCTCTCTGTCTGTTGCTCTCAAATAAATAAATAAAAATTTTAAGAATTAAAAAAAGTCAAATACAGAATGGACACCTGTATTTTAATACATACTAAACATGATAAATAAGAAACCATTTAAATCAAAGTTCATGAGTAGAAATGACATGTACTTGTGAAAGAGTGTAGGGGGTGGTCTACATGCATGTATGAATGCCTGTTCATATGCCTGACCATATGTGCCTATATAGAAGCATGCACACATATGTGTGCTTGTATGTATTTATGTGGAAGATAGCTGAGTATCTCCTATCTCTTTTCATGTTATTCACTGAAGCATGCTCTCTTACTGAACCCAGGCCCACCAATTCTTTGGCTAGTTAGCTTGCCTGGGTATCTGCCCTTCTTTATATCCTGAACATGGGGATTACAGGTGTCTGTTGACATGCCTAGCATTTAAGGGGGTTCTGAGGACCCAAACTCAGGTCTTCACACTTGGATAGGAAGAGCTTTAACAGGGCAGGGTGATGATATGGAACTGCTGTGGGTCAGGTGACATGTGGCAGTGGTGGGAGAGGGAGCACGTGGAGGTCCCCTGTGGTGGGAGAGTCTAGGGAGGGGGGTACCCTAGCCTGCTGGCCTGGGTCTGCGTACTGAGGTGGGGGTGGTGGGGAGTGGGATGCGTTTGCGCACATGGAGATCCCCTGAAGGAACCCTAGCCTGCTGGCCTGGGTCCGCATGGGGTTGGGTCAGCTGCCAGGGCGGCATTTTGGTGAACTTGGGGGGCGTGGAGCTAAGCTAGTTTCCTGGCCTGGGTCCCCTTGCCTGTGGTTAGTGCCAGAGGAGCCTGCGGCTGGGACTATGGGTAGGACAGCTGCTTGAGGGGAGTTGGACTGGTGGCCTACCTGAGGGCTTGGGATCAGCGAATCCCTATTTTGCTCCTCCGTGCCCTCCCACTGGAGGTCTATTATAGAATCTGCTCCCCCCTAGAAGACCCAATGAACCCTTTACCCACTGAGCTGTCCCCTAGCTCCAAACTGAATTTTAAATTTATATATAGGAGACACTGTATCATGTATTCATTTTAATTAAAAATTTTGCAACTCTCACTTTTCAGGAATGATTCCTGCCATAATGTTACTTCCCAATGGTGATAAAACCTTTATGAAGTAGAGCAACCACTTTACTTTTTTGTCAAGTTTTTGTTTACTCTTCATGTTTTTGGCAGAGAAGTTAGAGGCTTGGGGTGGGGGGAGATGAAGCAGGAGGTCTGTAGTCTACTGTATTACTGGGGAGATTGGTGATTTTTAAGGGTGACTGTGACTGCCTCTACCTCTCTGGGGACCTCAAAAGATTTTCCTGACAAAGGCAAATGGAACTTGCCCATAGGTATTAGCCAGAAGACAAAGGTAGCTTATCTTTTATTTGTTCTTGAGTTTTTCGCTTCTTCAAAACTATAGCATAGCATTTCAATCCTTCTTCTCTGCTTTTGAATCCTGGTCCTGTGAGTAACTTGAGGAATGTGGTTAGAACATCCATGAAAGGATTAAATGAACACTCTTTAAATGTTAGGGCATGGGGCTAGAGAGATGGCTTAGCGGTTAAGCACATGCCTGTGAAGCCTAAGGACCCCGGTTCGAGGCAAGATTCCCTAGGACTCAAGATTAGCCAGATGCACAAGGGAGCACATGTGTCTGGAGTTTGATTGCAGTGGCTGGAGGCCCTTGTGTGCCCATTCTTTCTCTCTCTCTCTCTCTTTCTCTCTCTCTTCCTCTCTCTCTCTCTCTGCCTCTTTCTCTCACTGTCTGTTACTCTCAAATAAATTAATAGTAATAATAAAATACTAAAAATGTTAGGGCATGGTTCAATAAAGAGGCATTAAATCTTCATTCTTAGGCTGAAGAGCAACATCAAAGGGCCCCCATCCCCCTGTCCATGGGAAAGAATCCTATTGAAAGGTGGATTCAGTGGGGGAGAGAATGCATTGTTAAAGGGCTTGTCGATGAAGCATGAGGACCTGAGTTCAGATCCCTAGCAAATAGATAAAATGCAGGGTGTCACCATTCATAGCTGTAATCCCAGCACCGGGGAGTGAGATTCAAGGAATTTTGTGGCTCACTGACTAGCTAGTGTAACTGAATGGGTGAGTGAGTACTAGGTTCAACAAAAAACCCTGACTCAAAACTTAAATTAAAGATAAACTGAGGAAGACCCTCAGCATGAACCTTTAGCCTTCTCATGCACACATACACACATGTAGATTCATGTATGGGCACATGTATATCCACACATGCTCATGCATGCACACACACACACACACACACACACCTCAATACATAAATTAATTAAATAAATGAAATCAAGGGATGTGGATTCTAAGCCCTATAATTTCTTAGTGATTATTGATGTTCAACTGATGGGATGAATTCCAGTGATCCATTTGGTCATAAAACTTTCCTGTGCTACCATTCACCTGTTCTGTTGTCCTTCTAATTAAGGAGCTGTACAAAAATCTTGCAAAGTATATGACTGTCCCCCACCCCTATCACACAACTCTGTGGCATCCCCATGCTGGTTTGGGTGACAAATCACCCATTGCCAGTAACTCCTGCTTTAATGGGAGCTGCATTCATATTTGGCTGTCAGCCCCTTTTTTCAGGTGTGTGACGTCAGGGTGCAAATGATGTAAGAGCCTTCCCCTCCCCCACATGTCTTATGAGGACCAAACACACAACCTTCCCCCTATGGAGCATGTGGAGCAACTTGGCCAGCAGGAAGCCAGTCCTGCTCATACCCCTCAGAGATCCATTCCTTCTTGTGGATCCCAGGGCACACAGCCTTCCTCACTCTTCACAGTGAGTAGCTGCAGTTCTGTTGTGGATCCAGCATGTTCTCTGACCCTTGATGAGTCTTCCCTGGCCATTAACCTGAAGTACAAATGTAGTACATGCTGAAAGCATGGTTCTCCCCAGACCAAGCATAGCATCTTAGCTCTCTCCACTAGAAAAGAAACTAAAGTCAGTGTCAATTCTCGGGCTGTTTCTGGTGACAGGGAGCCATGTGCTTCCTGAAAGTGCTGACCACAATGTGCTGGGTTGCTGGGAGGTGTAGTAGACAGCCCAGTAGTGATCAGATGACTGCACTACAGCTAAGCTGCACTCACCAGCTAGGACAAGCTACCCTGGCTCTTCCAAGGAGCCTTGACACCTGCAAGTGCACAGGGCAGAATACCTGACACTATGTTCTTCAAGAAGTGCACGGAGGGAACTGTTTGAAAAATCCTTGGCACAGGGCTGGAGAGATGGCTTAGTGGTTAAGCGCTTGCCTGTGAAGCCTAAGGACCCCGGTTCGAGGCTCGGTTCCCCAGGTCCCACGTTAGCCAGATGCACAAGGGGGCGCACGCGTCTGGAGTTCGTTTGCAGTGGCTGGAAGCCCTGGCGTGCCCATTCTCTCTCTCTCTCCTCTATCTGTCTTTCTCCCTGTGTCTGTCACTCTCAAATAAATAAATAAATAAATAAATAAATAAAAATGAACAAAAAAATATTAAAAAAAAAATCCTTGGCACAGAAGTCCCAAATTAAGAAGTGAGCATGTACACTAAAAGTGAGCTGTTATCCGTCATTTGACTTTTGCATGTGTGTGGTGTGTGAGAATGTCTGCATGTCTGTGTGGGGGTGAATATGTGTAGCAGGCACATTGGCATGTGGAGGCCAGAAAACAACCTCCAGTTTTATCATCAGGAATACTCCCCACCTCTTTTGAAGTCAGAATCGTATTGGACTGTAGCTTATAAATTAGATTAGTCTGGCTGGCCAGTAAGTTTGAGGGATTTCCGGTCTCTGCCTTCTGAGCTCTGGGAGTACAGGTGCACCTGACATGACATCCATCTTTGAAGGGCTCCCATTTTAAACAGTACATCCCTGCGTTTCTCTGAAATCTGCCTGCCATGAGTATTACCCACAAATTCACTTTGCCAGAGCCACACACAGCAGTTTGGTGCCTCTTCCATGGAACACTCTACACTTATGTGAGGACTTTTCTCCTCTGGGCTAAATAGCCAAGATTATTTTTTTTTTTCCTGATGATATATTGTATGTCATGAGTTCCTTCACAAACCTGCTGGATCTCATTTTGCCAAATGCCTTGAATGCATGGCATGTAGCCAAACAATCCGAATAGTGATGAGCAAGATTGTGTCCTTTATCCCCTCTACCCGTGCTGTCCAGCAAAGAAGGAGAGCAGACATGTGACCACATGATTCACGCTCTGAGAGCCTGGGAGCCCAGTTCCCTCAGGCTCTCTCTGGCATGCGTCTGCACCGTGTTTTTCCCCTATCTTGTTCTTATAGAGTTGTTTTAAGCTCAAGAACAGGGCAGTGTGCTGACATCAGTTGAGTCATACACCATTGGATACATTCCACTGGAACCCTTCACCTTCATGGGGGCTTTCTGGGTTCTTATTCTGTTGCTTGGCAACCCAACATATGTGCTCTCTAAGCTGTTCTGTGTCACCTGCAGTTGTGTTGAAAAGGTGCCTGTTCCCACTGGGAAAAAGGAGAAATTACATGATCAACATCATTGTTTTATGGCTAAATCAAGAAACTGCACATCTTTGAGCTCAGTCCTCTCCACTGTGTATGGAGGGCAGATGATCTGTAACATTTCTCCAGATCTGTGTATCTGTGTTTTCATGCCACCTTACTCCACAGAAGTAAGCATTCTATTTCCTGTCATGACTTACCAGCCATACAGTTAATATCGACTCTGAACAGGACATTTATTCACCCCTTCCTTGGCTCAAAGAACATGACAGAAGAGAGGTTGGAAAGAATATTGGCACATTTTTACCCATGGATTTTATTTTACTTTGATGAGTGTTGCAGTCAGGTTCTCATTGCTGGTAGAAATCATCCAACCAAGAACAGCTTTTGGGAAAAAGAGGTTTATTTTTGGTTACAGACTCAAGGGGAAGTTTCACAATGGCTGGGGAAAATGACATGAGTACAAGGTTGACATCACCCTCTGGCGAACATAAGGTGGACAATAGCAACATTGCCAAACACTGGCATGGTGAAACTGACTAAAATACCCATAAGCCTGACAACAACAATACACCGCCTCCAGAAGGTGTTGATTCCCAAATCTCCATCAGCTGGGAACCTAGCATTCAGAGCACCTCAGATAATGGGGGACAGCTGAATCAAACTACCACAATGAGGCGTGCTAAAATGGACTATACTCAAAATGATATCTAATCTGAGGTAAAAGTTTGGATATGATTTACATTGAATTGTCTGTCTTCATCTAATATTAGTGATTAAGATATGATTTTTTATTAGTTTCTAAGCCCTAAATGGACAAGAGAAATGTGTGGGCCCTGGAAGAACAGTTTAATAAAACCTGATTTATTATTTGGCCAAAATATTTTGGGGTATTTCAAAGAATCTGGTGATTTTCAGGTACCACATTTTATCACTGTGTGTGTGTGTGTGTGTGTGTGTGTGTGTGTGTGTGTGTGTGTGGTGTGCATGCATGTATTAATGCACATTTTCAGGAGCACGTGGGAGCTGTGCTCCTCATGACCTTGGGTATCTTCCTCCATTTCTCTCTCTCTCACTCGCTATATATATATGTGTATATATATATATGTGTGTGTGTGTGTGTGTGTATGTGCGCATGTGTGCGCACACATGCTGGATCTGTAACATGAACCCAAGGCTTACTAGTTTGGCTAGTCTCGCTATCCACCTTGCCAGGTGTACCATCCACCTCTTCCTTTCAAGTGCTGTTACTACATGTGTCGACCACTATGCCCAGTATTTATGTGAATGCTAGAAATCTAAACTGTGGACCTCATACTTGCATGACAAATGCTTTGCCAAATCTTACTTCAAGCAGGTTATTTTTGGGTTTTAAGGCCTTGTATTGTTTAGCAAGACCAAAGCATAACATAGTACTATCCCTCTCTTGACCTGTTCAAGTGAGTCCCGTTGGCAAGTAGAACCCAAGAACTTCGTTTCTTCTCAGCAGAGGTAGAAAGACACTTAGGCATGCGCTAGAGACTTGATTCCCTTAGATTCTGCTGATAAATGTAGCTGACCAACAGAGAAGCCAGGCTTTTGCTTGATAGAGCAGAATGTGTGATGGATTATTTTATATATGGGAAATTAAGGGTGATGGGCTACTATAATGTATTCTTTTAATAAAGATTTTTCCCAGATCATTCTACCTTCTTTGTTTCCTATCCTTTTAAACAAACTGTGATCTTTATATATAGAATTTTCAGACGTAAATTGTGCCTGCATCTCAGAAAACACAGCTCATATTTCAAACCAGGAACACCAAGTAAATGTCATCAACTGCACTGAAACGCAAAACAGTTTTTAAAATTTGAGTAACTCTTTGTCTCTGGATCTCTGATTTGGTAGGAATTGATGTCCTCCTTGTCTATCTCCTTCATCTTGTGCTGATATAAGGTTCACCAAGAAAGCAGTCACAAGTTTGGACACTATGCACAGAGACATTGCCTCTTTCCCATAACTGATGGCTTCTCCCACAGTGCACAACCCACAATCCACATGGGGATAACTGGCATCCCCAGTGAGGAGGGTCCCTTTGGAAGGGGGGCAGGGATGAGGGTAAGGATGGTATCAACATGTGCTGTTCACACACTGAGTATGTACACAAGGTGTGGGAGATGTGGAGGGATGCAACCACAGGGATTTTAACAAATCCAGGTGATTTCTGTAGCATGATGAAGACTTAGAATCCCTGATCTAAATTATTATATGTAATCATCACTAATAGTTCTTTCATGCTTAATGTTTACTGTAAAGTCTAAATCCAAATTGAATACAGATGGCTAATTAAGTAAGTTCCTTTTATGTTTTATTGATTAAGATTTGTTTATTCAAACCTAATTTTAAATACCAGATTTTCAGATTATCAAATGTGGATGAGCTTATATAAATTCATCTGTTGAGCTTCCAAAATAGAACACTTATTTAAGAAAGAACAAATAATTATAACTGATTAATTCTGGATCTCTTCCCTTATTTGAGATCTTATGAAACTCTAAGACATGTTTGGTGAAAGGATAAGGGTGGTATTATCTTTGCCATAGCAATAATGAATAATTAAAGACAACTTTAACTAAATTATATATAACTACAGTGGGTTCTTCTTATCCTCTACCTGTCATCCATTCTCTATATCTGCCTAACATTTGTGTACCCATCATCTATGTCTCCATCATGTGCCTACCTACCTATCATCTATCTAGTATTTAAATTTTACATGGAGGTAAATTCACATGCTCCTTGCTATACCATAGCAGAAATATAACCAGGAATCTTTTGCTTGAAAGTAACTGGAAATTAACTCAAGGTGATTTAAAGGGAAATAACTGAATTTATTGAATTCTTTAAACAAAAAGTGTAGTGTTTGATTTCACAAATTGCTACGCTAAGGGTTATGAACATCTGACTAGAAATCATCTCCCTGGGTCATTGCATTCTCCAAGAGGGTCTCTCCAAAATGGTGATAAAAACCTGTGGGAGGACCAGGTAATTCATGCTACTGGCTCATCATCCCCAGCAGAAAGACTGGCATTCCATATAGCATGACAGGGCTCATATGGCCAGTGAAGCTTGGAGCCTTCCTCATGCTGGTGCTCAACATTGAATGTTTCACGACCTGCATTTCTTTAGCCCATTGTAGCTAAAACTGTGTGAATCCTGACACAGGACAGAAGCCTCACCAAACATTAGTCATTGGGAGATGTTGTATTGGTTGGATGGACTGGACCCAAGGTAAATGAAAATGGTGTAGGCACATGATTCAAAGGGGCTGACAGAAGGCCTTTTATTCTCCCTGAGTAAATTCCCTACTAGATAGTTGTCTGGGGCCATAAATAACTATTTTATTGGGGGGAGGAAGCTCTACATTGAATTTTAAAAATCCAAGTGTGCATGGACATATGTGTGGCACATGAGGGTATGTATGTTTGTGAGAGTGCATTTGAATGTGTGCCATGGCACACACGTGGAAGTCAAAGGAAAACATGACACCATATTTAAAGCAGGTTTCTTGACATTTACCAATTCATGATCCAGGGTAGTTGGATTCTCCTGCCTACTTCCCTTCTTCAGAATGTTGGTATTGCAGACATATACTATCCTAGCCAGCTTTATGTGGGGTCAGGGACTCCAGACTCAGGTCCTCACATGTGTACATGCCACAGTCACGTTTATCCATTAGAAGGTTTCCCCAGCGTTATGCTGATGACCTGTTCTATTCCTGGCCAGCACTGTGGATTTTGACAACTTTTACTATTGTATTTCTAACTTCCAAGCTTGATGGGTTGTTTTTCAATATTTTTGCTGTTTACCCCATTTAACATTTAAATAATCAAATGAATGTATAGGAGGAAAATATTTTAGTTTTTAATTAATAGATGAATGTGATATTCAATTAATATTTCTTATAATGAAAATATATAAGTATAAAACTGATGCAATTATGTATGCAATTTATAACATAATTATAAATTCAAAACAAGTAAAACACTTAACTTCTCTGTTACATATCACAATGTCTAACAAAATGCTTTTGTTTAATATTATTTTTTCTGTACACTTCTTTTTCTTAGTTTTAAACAAATGGCATGATTATAGGCTCAGATCACTTAAAAATAATTAATAAAACTGTACTATAAAAATCTAACATTTTTTGGGCTAGAAGGATGGCTTAGCAGTTAAGGTGTTTGCCTGAAAAGCCAAAGGACCCAAGTTCAATTCCCCAGGACCCGTTAGCCAGATGCACAAGGCGTGCAGTGTCTGGATGTCCTGGTATGTCCATTCTCTCTCTCTCTGTCTCTTTTTCACTGTTAAATGAATATATATTTTTAAAATTTTACATTTTGTCATGAGAATATACTGCAACTAGATCCATAACCTTAATTTAATATGCTAATATATTGCCCCATCACAATTTGCCAGTATTATTCAGTTTTTATGGTCTTCTCAAAGAAGAGATTTTAACAAGGACAAGCAAGCACTTACAGGTTATAAATGCATATTTTCATTTGATATATTTTAGTAGTAAACACCCCACAAAAGTCTAGAGTGCAACACTCGTGGTCATATCAGTGGGTTACAGCTACAGCCAATGTTATCTGAATCCTGAAAGTTCACCAGAGTATGCACTCTGTTTTTGAGACTGTCTCTAATCTCAATCCCATTTTAGTTATATTTTTCACCAGAATTAATCCTATAGGATTACGCCTAGGACATTAGATGCATAATAAGTAAAAAGTGGCCCTTGGGCTGGAGAGATGGCTTAGTGGTTAATCGCTTGCCTGTGAAGCCTAAGGACCCCGGTTCAAGGCTCGATTCCCCAGGACCCACATTAGCCAGATGCACGAGGGGGAACATGTGTCTGGAGTTCGTTTGCAGTGCCTGGAGTCCCTGGTGCACCCACTCTCTGTCTCTCTATCTGCCTTTCTCTCTGTCTGTCTCTCTGTCTCTCTCTGTAACTCTCAAATCAATAAATAAAAATGAACAAAATTCTTTTGAAAAGTGGCCCTTACAAGCCATTGTGCATAGAGATGATGAGACCCAAGATGGAAGATATGAATCCAGAGAAGGCAAAGGTTTTCCTTCTGCTTTCTATACTGCCCAGTGCCGGATGACCCTTTCATTAATGATTGGAGCATGTTTATGAATGAATGAAGGCTGATTTGTCTACAAAAAAACCAAAGTTGCAATTTTGTCTTTACTAGTTGAGTCTTAGTACATGAGCAGCATTTGTATTTCTTGTGCATGAATGAGGCTCAATAACATTGTCAATAAATGCTGTAATAATAGTTGTGGTTGTCAGTTGTGCAGAATGCTCAACTCAAGCTAATCACAGTGGGCTACCCTCCCATCTCTCATAATTTATCATGTCAGCACATGCTTAATTTTAATAAACAAAGCTGTGAGGAAGGACTTTGGATCAGAAGTTGAATGATTAAGTATTTTGAAAAGGCCATTTTTACACATTACCACTGTTGAACAAATGAGGGATCAGGTAAAAATTCTTTCCTTACTACCTGTTTTACTCTTTGGAGGATATGATGAATCCCTAACTTAAAATGTAAAAAAGTCAAAGAAAATTGTGTATTATTTCCCTGCCTACTGCCCTGTTTAGCTTCAAACTCCTAAGAAAACAGTTTCAGTCATTTGAATGCTACTGCCCTCCTTGAAGGATGGGAGATGTGGGAAGCAGCAGAGGGGAAGAGTCTGTGGATAACACATGCCGTCAGCTCAGGTCGACTTGGTTTCACTGAGAACCTTCCTCACCAGTCTTCCTTTCTCTCTCTCCTTCCATCCTCACTTTCCTCTCTCCTCCTGTCTCTCATTATCCTAACATGTCTTATGATTCTCTTCTCTGTCTCTTCAGCAACATATTTCTAAAATTAATAATTCCCTGGATTGTAGGTGGGGACCCACAAAAAGCAGGCACAAAAATAACATTTTCTTCTGCTATCTTTGGAAGGGACCATTTATCATTGCACAGCCAAACAAAACAAAACAAATAAGAAAAATTCTTAGGTTGAGGAGATAGCTCTGTGAATAGAATTCTTGGTTACAAGTGTGAGGACCTGAGTTTGAACTCTGGTGCCCATGTAAAAAGTGCAAATACAATATTACACTATCATTTGATTCTCTCTTAGAACGCCAAAAGGATGAGTTACTAAAATTGAAATTTATTTGAATTTTTAGTATTCAGGCATAATATGTATATTTCATTGTTTAAAACTTATTAAAGAAATGAGAATTAATATGATAATATTGTTTACTAACACAGTGTGTGTCTCATACTGAAAAGCACTCCACTTCTAGCAGCATTCCATAATCTCCTGGGCCAAGTTTCTTTTAGAAGAGCAGTATTTTACTTCTCTACTGAATTATCTGCCTCTGTTTTTAATATTTTAATATTTAATAACTATGTTATGTACATCATAGGTGAATAAAAATGGAAAAGTACTCTAGTGACTTCCATGGCTATTACCTCAAAGAATTAACCAAAAGATGTCAATTAAGCTTTAAAGGCCAGGGTTGGGAATATAGGTCAGTCGTGAAATCACTTGTCATGAAGCATGAGGACCTGAGTTTGTATCCTTAACATGGTGAATGGGGCAGCCCACCTATAATCCCAGCACTCAGGAAGCAGGAACAGGGGATCTGTATGCAAGCTGGCTAGCTAGACTAGCCTAATTTGTGAGTTTTACATTAAAACAAGAGATCATGCCTCAATAACCGAGATGGATATGTATTAAGGAACATTGTTAACATCTACCCCTGGCATCCTCATGCATGTATGTACATACATCATATATGCACATGCATGCAACACATACACACACATAAAAACATGCTTATAGAAACAATCAAGACCAATTGCTTTTGTCAGGTTACTTCTTTCCCTAATGTACATACAATATGACCTTATCCTATCTCCTTAAGTGCATTTGATATTTAGTCATCATTCAAGCTGGGCTTCCTTCTTAAATTTACCCTAGAAATCATAATTATTCAGAATCATTTAGATTCAGGTCAAAGACAGATATGTCATGCTTATGGAGACAAAATTGCCAGTGGTACTGACAGGGTCATCAGCTCCTGGGAAATCTAGACACCAAATTGACAACGTATCTAAACTAATAAGAGAGTTTAGCAAAGTGGCCAAATACAAGGTTAACATCCTAAAATCAATAGCATTTTTCTCAAGATGTGCTGTGCTCGCGGCTACATAATAAGTTAATTCCCAAGGAAATAGATCCAGCTGAGGTACAACATTCCAGTTTCCAGTGAGCAGTCTTTATCTTTTAAGTGCATCAACTCAATAAAGAAAAACAATTATTTCCAGATACCTACTTCACCAGAGAGGTATCAGTGGGGCAAAAAACTATAGGTCCTCATTTTCCTTATTGGCAGTATTTGCACATAATCTATGCATATCTTAGAGATCAATATTGAATATGAATGAGAATAATCATGAAATAAAATGGCCATATTCATTAATGAAATATTGCAGATTTCATAATGTAAATATGAGCAGATATATTATTCAGTGCATACTCATCTGTGTTGAATGTTAAATGTCCCTTGCTGACTTAAGTGTCTGGGAAGTTTGTGGAACATTTAGGAGTTAAGAGCCTTACTGGGGGAAATGGATCACAAAGGGTGTGCTTTGAAGTTTTATAGTCCTTTTCCACTTCCTGTTCCCTCTCTCCTTTCTCACTGTGGCTACAATGTGACCAGCAGGCCTCTCATTCCTAGTGCCATGTAATTATTGCCTTGGAGCCACATGTGAACTTCTCCCACTGCAACTGTAAGCTGAAATAAACCCATCCTTTCATATATTTCTCTTTGTCATATATTTGTTTACAACAAGGGATAAAATAAGTAATGCATGTATCCTCTGACAGCCTTACCATTTTCTATATGTTCTTGATAGCAGCTATGTCCCTTGGTGACTGGACTATCCTTATACTTGTCTACCAACAAGAAAAGCCTCAAGTTCCTGACCATTTGCTTTTGCACAAAGGTAGTTCACAACCAGTGTCTGACACAAGGCAGACCATCTTCTTTTTCCTTGAGAAATGGATCTAAAGTTATCTACCCTGGCACTTAGCTTGAAATTACACCAGTATTTATATTTCTCACCTACTGCTTTCCCCTGAGAATAACTCCCCTTAAATCACTTTACCCATATCCCTACCTCATTACCTGCTTCTTAGGAATCCATTATAGTCAGTGTTCTTTGTCAGAAAGAATGTAAGAGCCAAAGGAAGGGTAGAAATGCTTACAACATTGTCTTTCAAATACAGAGTGGCCTTGATATGCCTAACCTCACAGTGACTGATGATATATACATAAGACCCGCATAATAGGAGGGGGAAAATGATCATATCAAAATAGAGAGTATTTGGGAAAAGGAATGGATTCAGTGAAAGTAGGAATTGAGAAAGGGAAAGAGAGAGTAGTAGGAGGGGATTATTATGTTTATGGAAATTGTCAACAAAAAGTTTAAAAGAATAAAAACTCAAAGTTAAGATTACAAAATAAATACATGCCATTTTAGAGGAAAAAATAAAATTAATAAGGGAGCAAAATTATTACTTTACCTC
The DNA here is from genome assembly GCF_020740685.1 of Jaculus jaculus. Lineage (NCBI taxonomy): Eukaryota > Metazoa > Chordata > Mammalia > Rodentia > Dipodidae > Jaculus > Jaculus jaculus. The sequence goes on from NC_059106.1 coordinate 17,522,946, forward strand.
TCTGAGGTAATGACTAGAAGTGTATTAACATATTTCATTTTTCCACAGTATGTATTCTAAATTTTCTAAATTGAGATCACACCAGAATAAGGCTTAATTTGGTTATATTTTTCTTCATTTCTGAAGAACTATTTTCTTGACATTCTCCTATACAATAGTTACCTACCATTGAGTACCAAGGGATCTGTTAACAGTAGAGAAAGAGATGATGTTAAAGTGAACCTGAAGCCAATCACCATGGTATCTCCCTGAAGAGAAGAGAGAACTTTAGAGAGAAAGAGAGATAGAGATGGAAATATCATTTAGAGGATTGTATATGGGAAATTTTGAATGATTCATGGCACGGTCTTAGGCTGATTCCACTAAATGTATCACAATTTCTCTAACCATTCATTTCCCTATTATTTTGGATTTAGGTCACTTCCATTACTATTATTTAAAGAGATTATGAAGAACATGTTCTGTTACTTATTTAAGGTGGTTTAACTCACTCTTATGCCTAAAACCTCATTTTTTATTAATAGCATCATTTTTTGTAACATGTACTATGGATGCAACTTCACCCTCTTATCATTCCTTGGTTGTCTTTTTATTAATCAGGGCACAGTATCATGGGCAGTCTGTCATAGACATGCGTTGACATACTGTGGGTCCATCCTCTTTCTCCACTTTCACTGACAAGGAATAAACATAGACTTTTGCCATGACTGCTTCTTTTGTTTTCACTGCCATTTTTGTGCACACCTGTGATCCACCCTCCCCTTCCACCTCTTCTTCTGCATGACATAGTGACCCTGATTACATTGTTCTTTTCCACACCATTTTCCTGTTGCTCCTACAAAGGTCTTTCCTCACAAAGGGCTTCTCTTCATTGACTTGTCAAAAACACATTTTGCCTTCAGCAGTCACTTCTGATATCTCAGGCTCCTCTAGAGTGGACTTAGTATAAAGTTGTAGTGATTAGGGCAAAGTGGCTGCAAGTTCAAGAGGCTAAACTTGTAGCATCATATAATAGCCCAGACTTGCACTGGGTGTCTGTCTGTGCTACAGGTTAATAATGCCTCATGCTCAGATTGTATATTTCCATATAGTTTTACTGGTCTTTTTCTTTCTTGTGTGTTCATAATTATTTCTAATTGGTTTGTGTGTATAATACATGGTATGTCATGTGTGTGTATGTTGCATACACATGTGTATGCAGGTGCACATACCCCATGAACACATGTATGGAGAACAGAGGAGGACAAAGGTGTCCTTCTCTGTCACTCTTCTGCTTTATTTCTTTAATACAGGGTCTCTCTCTCTCAACCTAGAACTCACACCATATTTTGGTTAGACTTGTTGACCAGTAAAGCCCAATGATTCTTCTGTTTCTGTCCCCTTCTGTGCTGTGGCTACAGGCATGCACCAAAATAGCTAGCTTTTTATGTGGGTGCTGGGTATCAAGCTCGGGTCCTAATGCTTTTGCAGCAAGTGCTCTTAAACACTGAGCCATCTCTCCAGCCCAATGTGGGTATACTTTTCAAGATGGCTTCCCTTTTGGTAAATGTGTGACTATAATCAGTCAAAGCTATACCTACTTATATGTAATCTGTACTTGATCAAAGCTGTGCATATTAATATGTCATCCATAGCCAATCAAAGTTATATGCATGCTTTTATGCCACCAGCAATTCTGACAGGAGATCCTCTCCTACAAAAATGCAGAACCATTTTTTACACAAGTTCTCAGGGAGGTGAACTTCCTGAGTTCCTTCAGTACATGTTGAAAAACTTCAGGAATCCAGGGTTATTGCCGGCAGATGCTACACCACTGAGTCTGTTCTCAAATATGGCAAATTATCTCAAATCCAGCATTAGCTTCCCCCTTCTCTTCCTCTATAGAGAGAGTTTACTTAAAACTAGTTCTGTTCTTTTGCTGAAGCAATCCATTGTGGCCAGAGATAAACCATGTACTGACTTGTTTAGCCCTGGGTTTCATATTAACTCAACTGCTGTGGCATGGGGGTGGGTGGCATAGCCCAAAGCAGCTAAGAAAAATAATACAGCTATCTGTGAGGGTTCAGTGTTGCCCAGTCCTCAGACTGTCAACAATTCATATACTGCAGGTGAGATGGGAATTATCTGTAGAGCCACCTGATTCCCCTATAAAATAGACTGCAGAGAGACCTAGAGATGGCATACCACATCAGGTATTCTATGGCTCCTTATATATGAGTCTTAGAGACAATCACCCTTTCCTGATTCTAAATGGATCTGTAATAACCCCAATGATGTTACTTGTTATAATAAAGATAAGAAAAGTATTTAAAAGTGTTTTTATTTTCAGTTGGGCATATATGGCACATGCCTATAATTCCAGCAAATTCCAGTACCTTAAAAGTTGATAACAGTTAAGGGAAGACTGTGATACTTACGAGTTTTAGGACAGCCTGTGATATGGAGTAAAAGTTTGTTTAGAAAAATCCTTTAAAATGGCTAGTGAGGTATCTGAGTGTGTGAAGTGTCTGTCTAGCAAGCATGAGGAACTCATATCCACATAAAAATGTGAAGTATGGCAACACGTGCTTACAATCCCAACACTGGAAAAATGGAGACAGGAAGATCCCTGAGCTTGCAGGCAGCCAGTCTAGCCTAGTCAGTAAGCTCTAGGCTAATAGAAGACCCTGTGTCAAACAAAGGTGGCCAGAATTCTTTAGGATAACACCAAAGGTTATTCTGTGGACTCCACATAACACAAACATACACATGAACATGTACCCGTACACACTTGTGTGCCCACACACCACACATGTGCTCAACAAAGGGAAAATATTTTTCCTTTTAGTTTTGGTATTTTCAAGGTTAAGTTCAGAATGATTATTTAGCTTCAATTATTACATATGGTGTTAACCCATGATGCCTTATAACTTTTGCTTGCCATCCCTTAATATTGTAGTGACCTAATATTTTTTTCACAAGTGTATCTAGTTTCTGTCCTGATTCAGATTTAGGCCCCAGGGTGAAATACAGCAATAACTTGCACTTAAAGTTATAATGACTTTTTAATCCCATAGTTATGATAAGAGAAAATCTCTCTGTACAGTATTTGAAATACTTGCTTCAAAGATCTCCAAAGCAAGATCCTGTAGGGTAGAGGCCAGGCACCCAGGACAGATGTCCCCTTTCATGATAATATGCCAAATGAATAGACACTCTGCTGATTTCCTGGACGTCTGATCCTGCTCTTGGGAGATTGCACCGCACATCTCCATAAAATTAAAGCTATTGTTGTAGCTCTCTTTGTCGCCTTTCAGAAAGTACAATTCTTTTCTGAAAATACATTTAAGATTCAAAACTCCCTGCCTTCTAGGCACAATCATCATAATGAGGTTGGACTCTACAAATATATGTAAATCCTAAATACCATTTTGCTGTCTTTAAATTATGGTGACAAAAAAAGTAACTCATACATTTTGATCAGATCAAAGTTATTCTTCTGGGTTGAAGAATTTTAATTGGGATCACATCCATATTGAAGGATTTTTTTTTGCCATTGAATTTTGGTGATGTTTCAGAAGAATACATATGACTTTTCTTTAGATACAATTAAAGGCAGTTATTGTTAATCCCAGGGAAACACAATGTTTGATCATTTTTACTCATACTTGGAAAAATTTCCACTTGAATTCTTACATCAAATTGGACCTCTGGAGTAATCTAACAGGCTTCATTTAATTTCATTCCCCATTTACTGAGCAGTTCCCATATGTCAGGCACCATACTAGGTATTAGGAACAGATCAGTGAGCAAGACACAGTTCCTGCCTTCCATCATTGTCTAAGCAGGGAGAGAAAGCATTGCAGTCCATTTATAATGCAGAACAGTTGCAGGTGGTAGCAGGAATGTGGCAGAATTAAGAGGTGTAGGTGATCTAGTTCACAGTTGAAAAGTAAAACTCAAAGATAATGAGGGAATATTTGCCTGGAGTGGTGGGTCTAAAAAATGTCTGTCTTTCTTTAACCTTGCCCATTTTTCTTCTTCTCAGGACCTTAAAAGACAGTTAATGATTATTTATAGTAATTAATGATTATTTATAGTAACCTCCTGTATTACTTACTTTTCTTATTGCTGTAGCAAAATACCCAACAAAAGTAACTTAAGAGAAGAAGTTGCTTTGGCTCACAGTTTGAAGGATGCAGTCCATCATGGTGGCAGTAAGCTTGAGTTAGCTGGCCACATTGTGACTGCTGTCAAGAAGCAGAGAGCACTGAATGCTGATGCTCACCTCACTTACTCATTTTTATAAATATATTTTATTTTTATTTATTTACTTGAGGGAGGGAGAGAAAAAGAGAATGAGAATGGGCATGCCAGGGAAGCCAGCTATTGCAATCAAACTCTAGGTACATACCCCACCTTGTGAATCTGGCTTATGTGGGTCCTGAGGAATCAATCCTGGGTTCTTTGGCTTTGTAGAAAAGTGCCTTAAGTGCTAAGACATTTCTCCAGCCCTAATGTTCTCATTTTAATTCAGTCTGGGACTGCAGCCTATGGAATGGTGCTACCCACAGTTAAGGTGGTTCTTCCCAGTTCAGTTATCTTAATCTAGAAACTTCCTCATGGACATGCCCAGGGTTTTGTTTCCATGATGATTTCACATCAAGATTATCTCACATTCTCTGAGAATGGTGCTTGTTCGCCCTCTTTATTTTTGCTGAGACACTTAAAGCAGTGAGTTTTAGGGTGTACACTGAGGAGCACCATAGTATATGCACATAGCCCACATCTCTGCTCTCAACAAACTCAGCCCGTTTCTGGCATTGGCTCAATCACAATATAAACATCTACTGGACTATTGATTGCATGCTGTCTGCTTTCCTTTTAGCAGTTACTACCTTTCCAAGTGCCCCACCACCTTCACCCCATGATGAATGCCAGTCATACCATTTTTCTATATAGCCATTGGTTCAGTTTAGGTTTCAGCCAATTCTGATGGTCATTTTCTGGAATATGACCCATGTCAGGTGCCTCTCTCCTTGGACTGATTGTCCAATTTCTAAATTGCCTTTCACTCTCCAATCTTTTCCTGTCTAAACCATGAAGCCTAGCTCCTGGCACTGTAAACACTTGGGGAAACGTTAGCTAAACGATAATGAAAGCCAAGGTACACAAATAAGGAGATACCATGCCACATGCAGCACACTGTACACTTACCTTTGGTGAGGTGTGCTAGCATTCAGTGGCCAGAGTAGAACATCCGCTGCAATGCTCACTACTCTTCATTCTTGTTTTGAGATGGAGTCTCTTACTAACCTCTGAGCTTGCCTTTTCTTTCCATGACCTATAGTCATTCCAGGGCCTCTGCTGTCCTGTGGAACTGGGGTTACTACTCATGGCCATGCCCAGCTATTTATGTGGGTTCTGAAGATTTGAACTCTATCAGGCTCTAAGGCACCCTCAGGCCCTCATGCTTGTGCAAGTAGTTCACTTTAATGCTGAGGCATCGCTAAAGCCTAAGAGTATTTTTTGCATGTATAGTTTTTATGTAATATGTGTGGTATGTACTAGTCTGTATGCAGATATGTACACATGTATGGAGGCCAGAGAAGGGTCTTGATGCAGGATCTTTCACTGAACCTAGATCTCTTTGTTTTTTGGTTAAATTGGCTGAATGGTGGGTCCCAGCAACCCTTCTTTCTTTGCGTCTCTCAGTGTTGGGATGACAGGCCACACATGGATTTTTTACATGGGTACTAAGGATTGAATTCAAGTCCTCATGTTTACATGGCAAGAGCTGTTACCCACTCAGACAACAAAAAGTGATTACTGAGGTGGAAGGGGATTGACAAGCAAAAGGAAGGAAACCACATACATAGTTACAGGGCTGCAGTACTGATTTCCTTTTAGGTAGCCATTTCCTATTAAAATCTCGTAAAAGTATTCTCAGAACTTTAACAATGAGCTTTAACTTTTAGAGCTGAAAGACATCATTGAGAATTTGGCAATAAAGAAGTTCTCTATAACTTTGGAGTCACTTGCTAACATCAAGAACAGAACTGAGTTTTCCTGGCTGTGCTATCACAGGGCAGCTTTGTGTGTTTCTGTTAAAAGAATATTTCTTAAAGACAGGGGGATTAAAAAAAAATAGAAACTTTGAGCTATAGACTGGTTTCAAGCCATGGAGAGACACTTAGGAGCACAAGTACCAGAGCTACAATTCTTGAGTTTAGTTCTTAGTTTTTTGCTTAATAGTGAGTTATTTTTCTTGTCTGTACCCGGGACACAGAAATAGAATAATAGTCTGTACATCATAGGGCATTGATAAGATAAAAAATTAAGCTTTAGTTTTGGATGCCTCCACATAGTGTGTGCTGTATACCTGCCATCTCTCTTCTGCTATCTTCTTGATGGTCTCTACCTGTCCCTTCTGTTTTGTAAGCCACCCATGTTAGTCAAGGTTATTCTTAGAAACAGGACCAAGTTGATACTCAAGAGATTTGTAGTGCAAAGTAGCTTATAAGATTCTGGAAGTTAAGCAGTCCTAGGAACTACCAACTGCAAGCTGAGGAAACAGGGGTGTTGCAGTTCAGCCCGTATCCAAAGGCCTGGGGTCTGGAGATGCTATCTCCTCAGTCTTGTCATATGACGGCCCAAGAAGGCAGAAGGTGGCTATCCAATGAGAGGAGAGAGAGAGGGAGAGGAAGGAGAGGAAGACACAGAGAGTGAATGGGAAGGGAGATGGGGAAGGACAGAAAGAGGGAAAGAAGCAATGAACACTCACCCTTCTGACCTTTCTGTGTTCTACTTGAGCTCTAATAGTTATACAAACTCCCATGGTACAAACTTCCATAAACACTTTCCCAGACACACCCAGAAATAATGTTTTTCCACACTATCTTAGGTGTCCCTTAACTCAGTCAAGTTTATGTATGAAATTAACCACCATACCATTGTCATAACCTCTGTGGGGCCCTTTGATTTTTCCATATAGGACTGTTGGTCGGAAGGATCAACCAGCCAGGTGATGGGAGATAGCACTGTCGTGTCATCCTCATTATCACTATTTCCATGTTATCTTGGCATCCAGTAGCATAACAGACCCAGAAGAGAAAGTGCTGATTATACATGAGGACTAATAATAGTCTGCATAGCTTACAAGGACTCGAGAAAGGCAGGATGGGACTTCCCACAGGAAAGACCACAGGTAGGCAGTTGCTCAAGTTTGGGCTAGAACCCTATGAGAATAACTGGACTTTATACCCTTGGCTCTGCCTAGCCAGGAGGATATCACGGAGAAGACGGAGCACTTTATCACATATTACATATGCACTTGGCTCAAGAGTTAGGAACAATAAAGGAGGATCCAGAGAAGAACATTGTACGAATAGTGGCTGCTTCCTAGAAATGAGATTGACTTGTTTCACATTAGCAGCAAAATGTGAGACACACAGAGGGCCTTGTTTCACTCTGCCACCTCCTCTAGACTTTCCCATTTATGCCTGGTATCTGGAATATGCTACAAGGGGAGCTAAGTGCCAAGTGCACTCATTACCGAGCCACCAAAGTAAGTGTGTGTGTGTGTGGGGGGGGAGGTGGTATCACAGAGAGAACAAAAGGGAGAGAAATCAAGAGGAAATATGGAAAATTCCTCTGAACTTGATTGTCTCATCCATTTTAGAGTAAGGGATTGAGGAACATAGGGCAAGGAATGCTGCCCATGCCTGCTTCAGGTCTTTGATTATGGTGCTGCCTAAATTAGGAAGGATTCTGAGGGTGTATGTCCCAGATCTAACAGAGCCCTTCAGCTCTGACAGTTAAAATAGTGTTCTCTCATTCCCCCCTCCCCTCCTCCCCCGTCTCTGTGTGTGTTGAGACAGGGTTTTACTGTGTGACTCAGATTAGCTTCAAACTCTTTACATAGTCTAGGCTACTATCAAACTCAAGATAATAATTCTCTGACCTCTGCCTCCCTGGGACTACAGGTGGGAACTTTTAAGCCTTGTATAAAATAATCCCCTTAAACATAATGCTTCATATTTTATTTTCTTAAACCATGCCCCCAAAATACTTCTCTTTTTTTTTCATGATAGGGACTTATTCAATCCTAGGCTGACCTGTCACTCACTCTACAGTCCTAGGTTGAGTTGAAACTCATTGTGATTATCTTACCTCTACCTGAGTATTGGGATTCAAAGGGTGTGTACCACCATGCCTGGCCTCAATATTTTTAATATATACAATATAGGCAAAACATTTAAAATTTATAACATTTTCTGATAAGTGAATTAATAACAACCAAGCAATGTCATCTGCATAGTATAATAATAATAGTCCTCTCCAGTCTAATTACAGACTTCAAGAATATTCTGTATCTAATAGCTTTGGTTTATAACAAGAGAAGTACTTCATGTGTTATTTTCCCTTCATTGCTTGTATAATAGTTTTCCTGCCATAACAAAATACCTAGGCTGAGTGGTTTATATAGCGATCATTTATTTCCCAACATTCAAAATTCTTGGTCAAGGCACTAGCAGGTATGATGTCAGGTGAGGAGCTGCTCTACTTCTAAATTGTAGAGGGCTGCTTGTGTGTGTGTGTGTGTGTAGACGTGTGCGTGTGTTGTACCCCCATGTGATACAAAGAGCTCTAATCTCTTTCCTTTCGTATAAGTCCCATTCTTATAAATTCATTAATATGTTCCTGGTGGCTCAACTTGACTTAATGTAACCCTGACTACCTCCTAACAGCCCCACTTTCAAATACAATTACATTGGGGAAAAGACTGTGAAATTGGGGTGTGGGTACATTGAGTCTATAACAGCCTCATTTCGAATCTCTATTTCGTTCCTCATTTTGACTTCATTTTAAGAGTTTCACAGCCATCTGTTATCAGTTATCTATTGTTGTGGTAATGGCTTATAACAACAGCTATTTTATTTGCTCTCAATTCTGAGGTGAACAGTTTTGCTGGGCTCTTTCTCATGTGGTTCTTGGTCACACTCACTTCTGTGATAACAGTCATCTGGCAGCTTGTGAGAGATGACCTTCGTCACATGTATGACAGTTGGGCTCGGCAATTGGCTGTTTGGAGAGACAGAGTATCCCAGCTATTTCTGTTCCCTGTTAGCACTTGTCCTCTAGTAGGCCTGGCCAAGCTTCCTTGTGTGGCCATTCAACAGTGCTCCTTCTGCTCAAGGACATTCATCTAAGAAGGTCAGAAAAGCAACTTAGATTCAAAAGCTTAGGAAAACGGATTTCACATCTTGATGGGGCAAAATAAAAGTTATAATGAAGCTGGGTGTAGTGGCACATGCCTTTAATCTCAGCACTTGGGAGGCAGAGGTAGGAGGATTACCATGAGTTCGACTGCACTGTGAGACTCCATAGTGAATTCCAGGTCAGCCTGAGCTAGATTGGGACCCTACCTTGGAGAGAAAAAAAAAAAAAAAATTACAATGAGAAGAAATGTGCATAGATGGGAAACATTGAAACATTTTTGGCCTTTTTAATGTTCCATACTTTCCATGTCAGAAAATTATTTCTGTGTTACTGAAAACAAGTAGTGTTGACTTGGGGATAACTCCCCAACTTGGTTTGTAGTCATATGACTTGATTTCTTTTTCATGTCTCTGTGTTTGCTACATGTATGTATGTAAGTGTCAGTACATGTTTTTGTAAACTTTGTTTTTATTTTTATTTTTTACTCTCATGCTCTTATGTGAGTGTATTCAAGTGGAGGCTGTAAGTTGTCATCAGGCGTCTTCCCCAATTACCGTCCACATTGTTCTTTGAGAGCGGGTATCTTACAGAACCTGGAGCTCATTGATTAGGTTATACCAGATAGTCAGTGAGCCCGGGGCATCCACTTTCCTCTCCGTCTCTATACCTGGAATTGCAGCCACATGCTGTCATGCCTGGCGTTTGCATGGGTGTTGGTACAGCAATTCCTTTAGCCACTGAGATATCTTACCAGCATCCAATATTTGACTTTTTAATAAAGTAATAATCACTTTTACTTTGCAAATTGCATGCAAAGACAGTATATTTAACTTTTTTCTCATATACAATGTCCGAGCAAGCTAAGGGTCTAACTATAAGACTCTTTTGGCTTCATCATAGATATGGAGGATTATAGGCAGATCTGACAGTTCAGTTTTGTCTGCACTTCTGACCCTTTCCACTATGCCCTTTGACTACCTAGGAAATCACACTTAATTTATCCAGTAGTATATTCAAATACCTGTAGAAACCTTGCAGGGGAAAGGAAATTCCTTTGTTAACTCATTTGTCTTCTAGATGATAAGAACAGATGAAATTTTAATGAGGCTTAGATGTTAACATGACTGTCTTGTTCCTCTCTTTGCCCAGTTGAGTTTCTCAGCAGGTAATAAATAATTACAAAGCACATTACAAAATTGGTGTATATGTCATAACTAGTTCTTACCTTTTGGCTGATGTCAAGTGAGAAGAGATGCAGTTGTTCAAAGTCTAGCAAGTTCCCAAACCATGTTTTGCTTAGAAAAGTGTAGTCAATCGAGGAATGATGTTAATACATAAAGGTGCAAAGAAACAGTCTTTTTGTAAGCATTTTATTTCAACTTAACCTCTCCTTAGATAATGCTTATCATGTGTGAGGCACTGTTCTGAAAACTTCATAGGTAATCCCTCCAAATCCTCACAAAATGGTGTGAGAGTATTATTGCCGCCAATAGGCAGATGGAGCCACTGAGGCACAGAGAAATGAAGTAACTTGTTCAAGGACAGGTGGTTAATTCATGGTGAAGCTGAAATTGGATTCCCCAGGCATCTGACCCCCTAAGCACTGCACCATGCTGCCCCTGACTGTGCAGAACTCGTGTGCAAAGCACACTCAGTGGCTTTAAAAGTTTGAGGAAAGATTTTAAAACGCTGTTTTCATTCAAAGAGACAAGCATATTTCATACACGTTTTAGAATTTGGATCTTCAATGCTTCCCAGAGGCACATTGGTTGCAGGCATGGCCATCTGGGAGGTGATACCAAGAGGAACTTTGGTAGAGGTGATGCCTCCATAGAGAGATGCTTGAGGACCTGAGTTTGATCCTCAGCATTCATGCAAAAAATCTGGATGTGTTGTGTGTATGTAATCTCAGAGCCGGGGAAGTGTACAGGTAGAGCCTTGGGGCTCACTAGCTCACTAGTCTAGTCTACGGTTGGTGAATTTTAAGCCAATGAGAGACCCTAACTCATAAAAATTTTAGACAACACATAAGGAACAACCCTAAGGTTGTCTTTTGGCCTCTGTATACACAAACATACACACACCCACACGCACACACGAATATGCATACATGCATGCATATCACAGACATATAAACATACAAAAGAAGAATAAATAAAATTTAGAGTGCAAACTATAGTTAACTTCTTAGTCATAACACAAAGTCACTTTTATAAAGATTCAAGTAGTAACAATGGAAAAAAGGAAAATTCCTGTTAGATAGAAAATTTTGCTTCTTGAGCCTTTTATTTCCTAACTGGTTATGTCACTACCATGTCTTCAAGTGTACGAGGTGACTTTTAGACTAACTAATGATACCACAATGGCAACAAATAGTTAATGCATACACAAACATAGCTTGCTCCTGTAGGGATGTGAGATGCAAAACATGCAAGTTGGGCTATTTGGTGCCCTCTTAACCTCCTGTGTTCTCATTAAACCTCCACCCCTCTCCCTCCAGGCTTAGTTTAAGAAGGAACATGTCCTGGTCTGCCTTTCGTTCTTAAAGTTTCTGGTGAAAACACTTTTCATATTTTCATGTTAATACTTCAATTCAAGGTGTACTTCTGTGGCTATCATGTAATTAATATTATTTGGCCTGGGTTTATAGTCCCTAGTTAATATTCAATTAATCACCGAGATTAGTCACATGAAATCCCTGGTAGGATTTTAAGGTTTTGAGATTAGTTATCATTTAAACCTTTCATGATATAATCCATGCCAAGGGATTAAGATAGACTAACTGTTAAGAATTGTCTTACACCAATTATGGCTATTAGTATTTTTTGATCCATGTTGATAAGAGAAAATTTCACATAATTTAAAAAGAATTAACAGTATTTTAGGATTTGCCATCATGCACTGCAATAGTGGCTTATTGTATTACATGATTCTAAACACAACACAAAACAATACCTCTCAGGCACATGCTGTATTTCTTTGCTCTTTTCATTGGGAAACTGAAGAATTCAATCTTTCAATTCTGTATTAGTTACTTCACTCGTGAACAAATACTGACAAGAAGCACTTTAAAGAAAGAAGGGTTTATTTCTCTTACTCTTCCCAGGCATACAGTCCATCGTGGTGGGGAAGGTGAGCAGAGTGCATGGGGGGGGGGCAGAGAGAGGCACTGTGCTTTACAACCTTAAAGCCTGTTCCTCCTTGCTCTGTTACAGGAAAATGCCTTCACCCCTTATGGTTAGCTCCCTTCCGGATGGGAGGTGTCCCAAAGCTGGGAAACCATCTGAGGGAGCTCTAGGACTGGGTTTTATAAGGTTTCGTCTTCCTTTGCCCCATTTTGTCATGACCATGAGGGATTGTGGTTTAATTATTCACCCTTTTACCAGTCCCAGACATCTAAAACTGCTGGCCTTTTACAGTTTTTTTTTTTTCTTTCCTAGCTTCTGCTCTAAGGGTTTTCTGCCTTTATGGTTAATTATATAAATATACTCTCTGTGTTTCCTTTGTCTGCTCTCCCCAGAACCATTCTGTATTTGCCTATGACCCAATCTAACTCCTCTCAGCTCCATCTCCTAAAGATTCCACATCCTTCCTAAGTTGTCCCCCAGCTAGGGACCAAGAGTTAGCATGTGAAGGGGATTTCGCAACTGAACCACAGCACTCCACCTTTTGATTTTTTGGTTACTACAAAACTGTACCTACACTGCTTTTGTAAGACCTGGAATGACCACGATACAGAACAAGAAAATGTGCTCATATTTGATAGCTGTAACTGTCATTAAAAATGTCCTTCTGGATTGAATATGACCTTTGTCATCATATGTAATGTCTCATACATAGTTTGGATTTTTCAAGGCTTTAGATGAACATATTAGGAGGTACAGCTGAGGGCTGAGGGGATTGCCTGTCTCTATTCTGGCACTCCAACACAAGCTCTGCAGATCGACTGGACAGTGACCGTCATTTAACCAGTGATTATGGACGTGCTGCTCAGGTCACATGTGTGGCTTCATCACTTCTTGCTCATGTTACATAAGCTAACATCCAGGGTTCAATCTTTCAGACAATGTACTAGTTACTTTCACATTGTTCTGATCAAATATCTGGCAAGAAGCAACTTGGTAAGAGATTAATTTCAGCTTGCATTTCAAGTTTGGAATCCATCATGGTCAGAGAAGCAGGCAGTGTGAGCATGGAGTGGCTGGTCATACTCAGGAAGCAAAGTGATGAGTGTTGCCACTCATCCCACTCTGACCTGTTTACTCAGTCTGTGAAACCAGCCCATGAAAAGGTGTTGCCCATGGTTAGAATGGGCCCTCCCACCTCAGTTAATCTAACCCAGAAAGTTTCTGGTAGACATTTCCAAAGTCAGGCTTCCCTGGTGAATTTACGTCTTGCTGAATTGATAACTAGAGATTACCTATTGAAGAAGCCATCCAAATATGACTGAGGGAAGACAGACATATATTAAATATTTAAAAGATATATATATTTGTATTGGAATGCAGAGAGAAAAAGAGGGAGATACAGAGAGAGACAGAGAATGGGCATGCCTGAGCCTCTAGCCACTGCAAATGAACTCCCGACAAATGTGCCACTTTGTTCATCTGGCTTTACATGGGTACTGGGAAATCAAACTCAGGCCATTAGGTTTTGCAAGCAAGTGCTTTAAGTGCTGAGCCATCTCCTTAGTACCATATTTTCTTTTTATGTTCAACAAAGATGAGTGAGGTTTCTCACACTCGAAACATCCCATTTTTTTCTTTTCTTTCCTCAATAATTACAGCTCATTTTATTGTGATTTTTGTTAGAACTCAATTATCAGGTTTTGTGAGCTGATTATATGTATATGGTATGTATGTTTGTATATGTGCTATACATATACATACATATATATACCAACACACACAGAGTTGTGGTTGTTGTGAGCCTTATACAGCTCAGACTAGCCTTGAACTCACTATATAGTACAAAGTGATCTTAATTTCTGATCCACCTGCATCCACCTCCCAAAATCTAAGAACACAAGCATGTCCCATATCACCTGGGTTATGAGTTGCTTGGTCTGAATCCAGAGCTTCTCACGTGCTAAGCAAGCTCTGTACTAATAGTCAGATTCCCAGCTCAAAATATTTGACTGTACAATGGACAGTAAAACATATTAGTAAAAGTGGTTCTTAGTGCATGGATATTTTCATGGACTATCACTAGTGTGAAACTTTATGAGCACTGTGGGATGCGTGGTGGTAGCAACAAGCCACAGCTTGGGCTAGCAATGTGGGCACAGGGAAAAGATCCAGGACTACAGATCACCACGTCCTGAGCTAGGATGTGTTCAGTAAAGTTACAGTTTAGTTTATTGTGAACAACCCCATCGGAGGTTGATAAGTACTTTGTACTTCCTTGAAGAAGGAGGACTGTGCTACCCAGTCTTGAAGAATTATTATAAAAATATTATAGTGTATTTGTGAAAATCTTCTATCACAACCTTCAAAGATCTGACTTTAGCACAAAACTTTTTATTTTAATTATATCATTATCATCTAATTTGGGGTATTTTATTAGTCATTTTTCTTTTTCTTTTACTATCTTTCATTCCCTGCAAATAATCTATAAGATAATGATCATTTTTTTTTCTCAACTAGAAGAAAACATGTCTAGTTGTGATCCTGCCATATTTAAGCCATTAAGAAATGCTATACACTTTAGCATGAAATAGGGCATAAATAAGACTATGAAATTCTATATGATGTTAAGCCAGAAATTTTCCCTACTCTCAAATCTTACAAGCTGGCTCTGAGTCTGAATCCTCAGCAAGTGAGCTATAGCACAATTGATCCCAGGTATGTGAGACACATACAGTCCTTCCTGCAACGATTTATTCCTGGCCCATTCTCCACATTTCTCAATTTAGCTGATCAATTAAACTCTGATATAACTCACAAGCAGCCATTGAAAATAATGTAGTGGATGATATTTTCTCAGCCACAGCAGTGATGAAGTTCCATGTGCACAAGGAAGCAAAGAGACATTCATTCTGTGAGGAGCAAGAGTGCTGTCTCAATGAAAATTAGGCAGGAGGAGTAGACTTTGAAGAGCCACATGAAGACAAAGACTGTGCTAACAACATTTGCCCCTCTAATGCAATTCCCTGGCACCACACATGGCAGGCAGAATGCTCATTAAACTTCTATGGACTGACTTAAGGAAAGGCACTTGTGTTTGCAGTTGTAGCAACTCTGGTTCCTCCTCCTAAAATAATTTATATTTAGTGAATTAAAATACACTAGAGATCCAGAGACACAGAGGCTCCCAAGAACTCATCACTGAAGTCGACCTAAAATGAACCCAACATAGCTCAAGGAAATTCACAAAAGAGTGGGCGGAACAAATGTTGGAACTACAAGTTGGGACATTATGCACAGAGACATCACCTCTTCCCCATAACTGATTGCTAACCCCACATTGCACAACCCAAAATCCCCATGGGTATACCAGGCATCCCCAATGAGGACGGTCCCTTCAGAGGCGGTGGGGCAGGGATGAGGTAAGGATGGTACCAACATGTGCTTTTTACAAACTGAGTATGTCCATAACTAATAAAGAAAGAAAAAAAAAAAGACTCTAGAGCACATAAACAACCATGGGCCAGAAATCTAAGAGAACTAGAGTGAGGGGTGATAGAGAGGAAAGGGGCAGATTTCTAACGCGCAAAGCCCACCGATCTGTTGTACTTCTTACCAATATTCTCTGCCTGGGTGTTCCATATTCGTGGTGTCTTATTCAAAGTATTGAGGACGTATACAGAACCAAGCAGTAAAAAGTATCATTCAAGGGTAAAGGCAAGAGCACAAAAATGAAGGGGGCGGGAGATTGCAAGGAAGCAGTGAGGTCCTTGCACTAGGTTGCCCAAGAACAGAGCATTGCTCTCTGGGGCTTCTTTATATGGAGTCTAAGAGGAGGAGCTGATTACCGGGAGGCAGAGTTTGGAGATCCTGCTATAATTAGCAGGCTTGGGTTATGCAAACTTTTCCCTAGTGTGCATGTCCCCTCACATGATGTATCTAATTATTTTTTTTAATTTATTTATGAGAGAGAAAGAGAGAGAGAGAGAGAGGAAAGAGAATGAATATTCTAGGGCTTCTTGTCTCTGCAAATGACTTCCAACACATTCACCACTTTATGCATTTGTCTTTACCTGGTTACTGGGGAATCAAAACTGGCCCAACAGACTTTTCAAGAAAGTGTCTTTAACCACTGGGCCATCTCCCCAGCCCAGTGCATCTGATTTTAATCATATGTACTCACAGTTGCCCTTAGGCATAAGTAAGTAAATAGGGAATTCTCCCTAAAAGTTCACTCAGAGGGCATTGTTTCTTACTGAGCATGTACTCCAAGTCAATCCATGCTGATGCAGTGCCTGCTTCTCTATTTCAGATAAATTCTCTAACACATATAATAGAAATTGAGTTACTTATTCCAGTGTTTGAGGTGGGGAGTATATACAGCTTGGTACAACTGAAGGTGTTAGTTTCCTGACAGGTTGCATGGTGCATTGCTAGGAAAGGGGTGAGTTTATCATCCGGTCCCACTATTGCCTGGGTTGCTGTTCTATTTCCCTATGCTTTCCCTGCTTCAAACTGACTGTATTCACTTCAGATGTTCCCCAACTTCTCATTATTTCTCCTTTTGCATCTGGGAAGCCAGATAATAATGACCACTTCGTGGTTTTCTCAGGGATTATATTATATGATGCATGCAATATGGAGACTCAGTGGCGTGAAGCAGCATGCTATGTTTGGACACTAAAAAGAGTTCAATTCAGCAGAAGGACAGGGTGCCTGCAGAAGAGAGGGAGGTGAAAGTTAGAGAGGAAGAACAGCTAGGGCACCAGGAGCCTTGAGTGCCAAGATGATGGGTTTGAACTTTGTCCTGAAACCTTTGGGGTGTCATTAAAGTATTTTAAGCAGGAGAGAGAAATTATAGGATCACATTTGCATTTTATGGCATCAGTTGTGGCAGAGAAGTACTGGATGGGGACAGGCTGGCTCTTAACCTTTCCAGCCTCTTCAAATAGCTCCTCACTCCTCTGTGGCCTCAAAAAAGTTTTCACACAGATGGAATCAAGATTTCTTGTGTTCTAGGCTACTGTATTTATGAATCTAAATTCATAGAACACATTTTCTCTCTTACATTATTACTCAGAACTTTTGTGGTTGTATATGGTGAAAAACCTACTTCAGTGACTAGGCAGTGTCACAGCAGATAAAGTGCTTGTCCTGAGAGCATGAGACCCAAGTTCAGATCCCCAGAACTCATATAGAGCATCTATCATGATGGCACATGCATTTGTAATACCAGCACTAATGAGAGGCAAGAGGATCCGCAGGGCTCAGAATCACTGAGTTCTAAGTTCAATAAGAGACTGTCTCTTCAAACTAAGGGAGAGCTTAGTTGAGGAAGATGCCATCAATCTCTAGCCTCCATACACTTACCTCACGCATGTATCCACACATGTATACACATTACATACTTGCATACACAGAAAGAAAAAGAAAACTAGCTTAAAGTGGTTGAAATCATCAGGGAGATATGTTTACTATGAATTCATGCCCTGCATAAATGTTCTAAAACCTAGGGCTTTTAATACTTTCTTTACCCTTTTCTCAATCTCAGTGTCAATACATGATGACAAAAAAGCAGCCATATTTCAGACTTTCATCCTTTGCAGGGAGCAACAGAAACCAAGCTTCTCCCAGGAAAGGACCTGCTGTAGTACTGCTAGAGTCGCAGGCTCACCTTTAAACCTTCAGCCATGAAGTCATAAGATGGCCAGCTCTGAATAGCTTTGTGTTGTATTTTCACTCAGGAGGTGTGGGCATGGGGGACATGTTGGAGGTAGCTCCAACAGAAGTACAAAAAAGAGGATTGTAGAGTAGAGGAAGTAGTTTCTAGAAGGTTGGGGTGCTCTTTTCAAAAATTTGGGGAATAGTTATAACTCCAAGAAACATCAATTTATAGTACACCTGGTTCCTGCCTGCTGCTGACATTCAGAGACAATGGGGTTGATACTAACCTCTAGCAAGAATATTTAACCTGTAGCATGGGCCCCATGAGCCTCAGGATAGACATGAATGCATCTCAACACTGTTGCAGGTGACACATCATGTGACACAGTCACTTTCAGTGACTACCTAAGATGATGCCTGGCTCCTCTTCTCTGTGCCCAGCACTTAACCTCAGAGGCTCAACATCATGAGAACATAGCAGTGGCCGCTCAGCCACCTGTGTCCTCTTGCCACACCATGGGGGTGGGGTGGCTTTCTCATTCATACTCTCAAGCAGAATAGGAAACTATTGTTGTGGGGATGCTGCACTAAGATATCTTGAGAAATCAGGTAATAAGTAAAAAGTGTCACCTGTTTTCAACAGGACACACATAAGAGAGTGGTCAGAAGGGGGTTCTCTGGGATGTGAGGCTTGATCTTGATGGAGTGCTGGGTTAAAAGATATCTGTATCTCTGAGATGAGGGATGCTACCTTAGTTTTCGGCTCCTTGATGCTGGAAAAGCAGCGAGCTCAGCTGGATAGCAGCTTTCTCTGGGGTTTACTTTGGGGATTCATCAGTCTGTAATAAAGCCTGTGATGGTATCTAAAATCCAGAGTATTAAAGAAAAGGCAGGTCCTCTTGGGGAGCTCATGTACCTCACCAAATGTCCTCCAGCTACTGTTGGACTTTTTATCTTGGAATCCAGAGTAGTGAGCTGGGAGCTAGGGATATTTCAGTGTCGTGACATATATCAGGACCAAAGTGCTCCAAGGTAGATCATGATTTCAGCCAGGTGACATCACCAGTTTAATTGTGGGAACATGTATATATGGACATGTTTGTGGGGATATTGTGTATATGTTTGTGTTAGTGTGTGTGTGTGTGTGTGTGTGCAGGTGCATGCACATGTGCATGGAGGTTAGAAGGCAACCTCAAGTGTCATTCCTCAGGAACACTGTCCACTGTTTTTAGAGACAGTGTCTTTCATTGGCCCGTTGCTCATAAAATAAGCTAATCTTGTTGGCCAGCAAACTGCAGTGATCTATCTGTCTCTGCCTCCCTGGGGCTGAGATATACACCACTATACCTGGCATTTTTTTAGTAGGTTCTGGAAATTAAGCTCTTGGATCCTCATGGTTGCATAGCAAGTAATATACTAACTGAGCCATCTCCCCAGCCTTGATACACTTTTAAGTAAGGAAACAAGAAAAGCACCCCCTTGCTGATCAGTGGAGAAGGTCCCCTGCCCCAGTGGGGTGCCTTATTCTGTCTTGCTCAAGCACAGTCAGCAGACAGCTCTCAATGGATGATGGTGTACATACTCAAGAATAAGGTTTTGTTCTATGAAAGTCAATGTATCATACCCCAGGCAAGTATAGATTTTTTTTAAAAAAAAAAAACCCTTTAATTATTGGTCTTTCTTTATCTCCTTTCCCTCCTGTACTTGTTTTTTCTCCTTATATAATCCATAAACCAAAGGAGGCCCTTGTATAGAAGTGCCTACCTTTTTGTATTGTTCTACAAGTTTATCGTATGTGTATTTGGTATCTAATATGAGAATTCCAATGGGTGGTAAAGAGGTGGGCATTAAGGCCAGTACTTTTTTATGTGCCTAGGAAAAACCTGCCTTAGAGAGAACCTTTGTCTCAGTCAAATAACTGATGGAAAGGATGAAACTAATTTTTAAAGTGTCTGGCGTCTGAGCTGACATAAATAACACCACATAAACCTTCCTCACATGAATTAGTGCCAGCAAATTAATTAAAAAAGAAAGCAATACGAACAGCCCCCATTTGACAATGGGGAAGTGTGACTGTGGATGGATCCAAGGTGTCATTTAGTTGGGCACTTGCAGTCATGAGCTTACAGAGACATTAGCTTGGTCAGGTGGACATACTTTCTGGATTTTAAATTGACTCCAACGGTAATGGTATCTGGGCCACAAGGGTACCTGTGCCCTGGTACTTAAGTTTTGGTGACACAAAACTTTGTAGCTGTTTCTAGCTTGTGATGGAACTGGATGGAAAACAAATTTTATTCAGCATTTTCCAGTAATTTGAAGACAAATGTCTGTATTAGACGTCAGCCCTAAATTTCCCGGTAGTTCATACATATAGAAGCTGTACAAGATGACTGCCTCATAGTACACTACCTTCTTTTCTCATTTTTCCCTTATCCTTTTTGTTTTACCCTGTCTCTCATTTTCTGTATGCCAGCTCTGAGCTAATTTCTTCACTGCCAGTGTACCCGTTTCCATAAACTAGAACTACACCACTCTGTTGGTTGTCATTAAATGTTGTGTTCTTAATCCTATAACTACTGCTTAGCTTAAGTCCACTGATTTGGTAGTGCTTAGCCAGTTTTTGCAATGTGTGCTCACTGATATTTAACTCCCACCCTTCTCTTAGGTTGCCGAGACTGTAGTGGGCTCGGTGTGCTACTTCATGGAGTAGGATAAACAAACTCCTCTCTGCCAAGGTCTTGCCACCTCCATGGCTTTGATTGTGAGCTGTATTATAAACTTGGGGTATATTGTGGATGGTAATTGATGAATCCTTAGCAGACACAAACATGAGTTTGGCATGTTTTACCAAGTGAACATTCTCTCTCTCCTCACCCTCCCAGACAAAGAAAGCCATAACAATAATACCATCATGTATGCCAACCTGAGATCTTACCTCAAACAAAGTGTAAGTCAAGGACCAGTACCTAAAGTTGTTCCCTGACCTCTACATGAATGCTGTAGCATGCAAATACTCATGCTCACACAGTGAACATATATACACACATCATATATGCACACATACACAGAGAGAGATTAAAAACTAAACAATAGGGCTGTGGAGATGGCTCAGCAGTTAAGTGCTTGGCTGTGAAGCCTAAGGACCCTGGTTCGAGGCTTAATTCCTCAGGACCCACGTTAGCCAGATGCACAAGGGGGTGCATGCTTCTGGAGTTCGTTTGCAGTGGCTGGAGGCCCTAGCATGCCCATTCTCTGTCTCTCTCTGCCTCTTTATCTCTCTGTCTTTTGCTCTCAAATAAATAAAAGTAGCAAAAAAGTTTAAAAGAGAACTAAGTAATATAATGGAAGCTATACAATTTCTGTTTCCCCTGAACTTTGGGAGGTAAGTTAATTAAATGAAATGAATTTCATTATTCATTAAATAAACTATGAGCCCAGACCACTCAGGATTCCTCAGCTTTCTGGATGAACCAGAGCATGTACTTGTTTTTCTTGTTACCAGTCATTTGAAATCATGAACTTTTGAGATCATCTTTTGTGTGTCTGTCCTGGTATTTGGTGGTGTGGACATTTCCTGGCAGGAGACCTTTGGGCACTGTGCTGTGATTAACAGTGCAGTATTCAAGAAGCAATTTCTTTCCATGAATACCTTTCCACATGGAATCGTCCGAGAGCACTGTTATTTACACTGTACTGACCTTTGGATCCACTTGTATTTCACTGTCCTTTTCTTTCTTGCTTTAGAAATGTGAAGAATACCAAAAATGTGTCGATATTGTTCTCTTACAGGGATATTGGCATTATCGTTTTTGATATTACAATGCCTTCAACATTATCATTATTAGTGTTACATTTTAATTGGAGGATAAATGACCCAATAAATGTGTTCTATTAATGTTTAACTACTGATAATGAAAAAGAGCAATATTATAAAATATAACATATACTGAGTATGCCATGACAAACATGAAAACTATATTTTTAAAAATTATTTACTGGTAACAGACAATCCAATGAAATCTCTGAGAAACAGGTCATTCTGAAATACCTAGGGGTAGATCTTTTATGGGAGTGCTTAAATATATGATATCTTCTATGGAGGGAAATAAAACAAAATTGCTTTGAGTACTGCCTTTCAGAAATAAAACAGCTTTTGCTTGTGACTGAAACACCAGGAGGAAAATGGTACCAGTTCTCTCTGAGATCACTGAAATGTTGGTATTTAATATATTAAGGGCATCTGATTTATAGTGATGAGTTACTAAGGAGAAATTGAAAGTTTCCAAACCCGGGGGCTTTTCACATGCATGCCCATTAGAATCCATTAGTTTAAAAGGTAAACTTATCAAATCCTTCATGATAAAATAGTTATTTCTGATTTTATGGGAAAATTAAAAAGACACAATGGCCTTTTAAGACTTGGTATAATATACTTCTTGGCTCTTATCACAGCCACTGGTAGCCAGTATTTATTATGATGACTTAAGGGTGATTTAAACTGGTAGTCTTTCAGAAGGAGGGGCATCCCTAGAAAAACCACATCTGTGAAATAGTGTAAATGGGATTTACAGTTAAGTGACAAAATGATTGTTGGGAAGTCTGGTTTGGAAACCAAAGATACCTCTGAAAGGATTAGAATGGCAGGCCTCTGCTTCTGATGGTATCGATGAAAGGCCCACAAGAATGAGTATTTAGTTAAGTAGCACATCCCAAGTGAACAGTGTGTCAAAGAATGTGAGGTAATATTTTCTCCTGAATTTATCTGTTTGATAGTTACTCTTCAGGTTGAACAATAACTAAAGATCATTAAGCTATTACTATTGAAGCTAAAAAGATGTCTTTACTCAAAAACTGTTGAGTTTTTAATAGCAAACAAGCAAACTAACCCAGCAAGTGGAAGGACAGGCCTAACTTATTCATCCTAGCAGCTGGAAAGTCCATGATACCTCAGTGTCAGCTGTGGATTCCATGAAATTTCTTTACAATATTGACACATGCAGTGATAAAGATAATGAGCAGTAAAATGTACAGGCCTCACAAAAGTTCTAAAAAAGCATCAATTTAAGTCAACATGCCATTTTTCCAGCAGGATGAAGTAGTATGTGTCTATAATCCAAGCAGTTAGGAGACAGATGCAGGAGAATCTGGAGTTCTATATCAGAATGGGAGGGAGCAATGAGAAAGAGAAATTGGAAGAAGATGGATGAATATAAATGAATAAAAGGGGAGGAAGGAAGAAAATGAAGAAAACGAATTTGGTCCCCAGTTATTTCAGGCACTTCCAGGAACCTCATATACATGTTCATGAAACCACCTTTACATTTGTGTGACTGAACCCTGTCATCCACAGAGATGGAAGGGAGCAAAAAGAGGACCCCTGTCTTGCTCTCCACTCCAGGAACCTCCCACAGAGTTCCTGATTCCTCACTTAGTGATCATTGTTCTGTGTTCCCAAGACTTCTGCTGTTCTTATCTTGCTCATTCTGACAGGATTTATTCCAAATACATATCTTTGGGAGCTTTGTCCTTGTCCTACTCTTTTTGGTTGACTTCAACGTGGGATCCTGGTGATTACGACAGTGTTATTTAGACCCTGTCTGAGAATAGTCACACCAAGCCTGCCTCCTTTGCCATCTCTCCCTAATGGTCACAGTAAGCCAGATTGTACAACACCCTCCAAGGTACCCTGGTGGGGCAGCCCCGGTCATCATGCAGCAGACCCATCAGATGACCCCATTGTTGGCGACTGGGCATGCACAGTGCAACTGTGACCACAATTCTACTGCATCTTTGGTACACATCTCTGATTAACATTTAAATTGCATCCTTGGGCTGGAGAGATGGCTTAGTGGTTAAACGCTTGCCTGTGAAGCCTGAGGACCCCAGTCTTGCTACCTCAGGACCCAGGTTAGCCAAATGCACAAGAGGGCACATGTGTCTGGAGTTCATTTGCAGTGGCTGGAGGCTCTGGCATGCCCATTTTCTCTCTCTGTCTGCCTCTTTCTCTCTCTGTCTGTCTCTCTCAAATAAATAAATGAAAATAAACAAAAAATATTTAACTTGCATCCTTGTTGACTTCTTAGCAGTGTAAGTGCAGAAATGGAAAGGCATGGAAGAAACATCTTAACTATAGCTTTACTTGATACCTGGGCAACTCCAGGAGCATCTTACACAACCTCTGTGCATTCAGAGGACAGAAACAAGTATTTTCTGGGGTTTCATATCACAGCACTGTTCCTCTCATGATAAAACTACAGAGCTCAGATAAAGCTGGGGTAGAATTTTTTCTTATTAAATACCCTTATACATATTTTGGTTCCCATTAGAATTGCAAAGCTAGAGGTGGAGAGATGACACTGGGGTAAAGTGACTAACATACTTAGGGACCTGAATTCAATCCCAAGGATTCATGTTGAAAGAAAAAGTAAAAGAAAGCCAGTCATCCTGATGCCAACCTGGAATCTCAGTGCTAGTGAAGTAGAGAAAGGAAGATCCCTGGTATTTGCTGGTCAGTCACTGTGGCCTAACTAGTGAGCACCAGGCCATTAAGGGACACTTCATTGGGCTGGAGGGATGAATTAGCAGTTAAGGCACTTGCCTTCAAAGCCAAAGGAACCGGGGTTGATTCCTCAGTATCCACATAAGCCAGATGCACCAGGTGGTACATGTCTGGAGATCATTTGTGGTGTGGTGACTGGAGGCCCTGGCATGCCCATTCCCCAACCCCCTCTCTGCCTCTTTCTGTCAAATAAATAAATAAATAAATAAAATATTAAAAAATAGACATTTCCTTAAGAGAGGTAGATGACATTCCTAAGAAATGACACCTAAGGTTGTCCTATGTCCTCCACACAAATGCACACCTAAATACACACACACACACACACACACACACACACACACACACACACACACAAAGCTCTTATTTATGGATGGTAAAACAAACCATTTCTAAAGCTCTTAGTATTTTCAGGGGTCAAGAATAAAGGAGTCCCTCATCCTAGCTGGGCAGAAATATTGCATTGCAGTGTTGGTAAGAAAAAATAAATTCCCTCTTTATCTCTCTCTCTCTTAAATAAATAAACTTTCTTTAAAAAATGGGCTGTGGAGATTGCTTAGTGGTTAAGGCATTTTCCTGAAAAGCCAAAGGACCCAGGTTCTAGTTTTCAGGACCCACATAAGCCAGATGCCCAAGGTGGTACATGCTTCTAGAGTTTGTGTGCAGCAGCTAAAGGCCCCGAGCACCCATTCTCCCTCCCTCCCTCCCTTTCTCTCTCTCTCTCTCTCTCTCTCTCTCTCTCTCATTCTTTGAGGAGAGAGAGAAAATGGATGAGCCAAGGACTTCTACCATTGCAACTCCAGATATATATACCATTTTGTGCATCTGGCTTTACATGAATACTGGGAAATTAGACCAGGCTGGCTTTTGGCCACTGATCTAACTCCTCAGAGTTGAAGTTGTATTTTAAATAAATTATTGTTCCATGACATATTTGAAAGAATGGAACTAAGAGGAAATAGAATTGTTTCATGGAGTAGTTAACCACCTGAAAAAGATATCTGTTTTAATCCCCCAGATTGCCTTTCTGTCACACTAATATTTTACACTTCATCTTTTTTTCTAACATTTATATTGTAAAGGACTATATAATGAGTTATAGTAACATAAAATTATTACTGTTTTGAGGTATGTGGAAGGCTTTCTGTAATTTTTTTTAGAAGACATTTTTCTGCTATTTTAACCCTACATGAAAATTAGGCTTTCTAAATTTTATTAAAAAGTTTTTTTCACAAATATATTTCAGCCTCCTAGATCTTAAAGAGCATAATGGACAGCTAGTGCTAACACAGATGTGCTATTTGAGAGGAACTGAGCTCACTGCTGCTATTCAGGACTCCATTTCATCTGTAGGAATTGATGTGTGCCAAGAAAAAGGCAATTAAGGTTCTTATGCTTATTTTTCAAGGTATATTAAACTGGTGTGAGTTTTAACTATATGTTTACTTTAAGAATCTTGAAAGGACCTCTTGTGTTAAATGAAGAGGTTGCTTAGTTTTCATAAATAAAATCTCAATTCCATTATTTTTTAAATTTTCTTGGAGATTGAATAAGATAAGGATTTTAATACAGGATAGAGAGAATGGAAAATGATGGAGACTTTTCTCTGTGCAGTCAATATATGCCTTGTTCTTTGTGGGTTATTTCCAAACACAAATATCTTAAAATTGAAGGCTTGTTTATTTAGACATTCCCTCAACAAACGTTTGCTTTTTAAGGCATTTTCTGAAGCCTTTTGGAGAGAAAGACAACCACAAGGACCAGTTGAAAATGTCCATAAGCTTGTACCCTCTAAAAATAGCATTCACATCTATAGGGGAAAAGTCTGATTTATACGTAGTTATGAACATTTGCTCACACTTATGCAGAGTTAACTACATAGTAGAGATCTACTATGTCCTATGCACCACTTACCCATTATTTTTTTTATGAGAGGGAGAATTAATTTGGTGCACCATGGCTCTAGCCATTGCAGTCAAACTCTAGACATCTGTGCCACCTTGTGTGCATGCACCAATTGTGTCCATGCATCACTTTGTATGTACGCATCACCTTTGGTGTCTGGCCATCTCTCCAGCCTTCCATCCCCCCTTTCTTAACATTTATTGATGACATGCATACAGATATGCACTGTACCAAGATCATAATCTCCTCCCACCACCCTACTTTAACCTCTCTCTTGACTTCCCCCATCTACTGAACTCTTTCTTTCCAACTAGCCCCTCATCTCTTTTGATGTGATTATTTTTTCTTGCCTTCAAATTGTGCAGATGTTTAGGGAGTGTCAGCCACAATGAGGTCATGAATGCAGCGGCCACTTTGTGTTTTGCTGACAGCATTCTAAAGCACTCTTCCCTGTTCTTTGGTTCTTATCACATTCTTTCTGATGCATCTTTCACATTGGTCCCTAAGCTTTGGAGGGTATGATAAAAACTTTCTTGGAGGGTGGTTAGGTACTTTGTCCAAAGGGTAAATGGCTTGCTGTATAAGTATAAAGACTTGAATTTGTATCATCATGTAACATACCAGGTATAGGGCATGATTCTGCAGTTTCAGCATGGGGAAGCAGAGACAAGTTGATCCTCAAGGCTTGATGACAAGCTAGTCTAGACAAATCTGGCTTCTGTGAGAGCCCTTGTATCAAAGAAAAATCTGGAAAGCAAATGAGAGAGACCATCCCCAACACAGATGCTTGGCTTCCATGTGCATACACCTGTGCTCACATACATATGAACACACACACACACACACACACACACACACACACACTCATACATGCACATCACATAGACATACACACACCAACAAAACCTTCATTGGTAGTGGTTCTTATTATCCCCAGTTGACAAATCAGGGCATCAGGGTATAGAGAGGTTCTGTATCTTATACAAGATCACACACCCCGATTCCAACTCAGTATAGTATCTACTCTGCTAGCCGTGTGTGGACTAATACGGTTAGATATATGTTCATATAATTAAACTTACTAAAGCTTATTTGTCCTATTTTCAAGCAAGATTTGTGGGTTGACTGCCCTGGAATATATCTGTGTGGGCTCACTGTGCTGTGCTGACACTTAGCACATTGTGGGTGGCCAGTGACAGAGAGTTGACCACTGCTAGGGGACAGCATGGCTCCATATCTAGGTAAAAGCATGAGTCCATCACTCAAGTTCAGCTTAATAAAATACTCCATTATTTAAAAATTAAATGTTTCTAATTAACTCTAGAAATAAACGTTAAGCATGAAAGCAAACCCATAGCTGTGGAGGTTCCTCAGTGGGTAATGTGCTTACTGTGCAACTGTTAGTACCTGAATTTAGATCCCAAGAAACCATATCAAAAGCTAGACACTGTAGCACCCACATATGCAATCCCATAATTACTACAGTGAGGTGGAGAATATCATTGAAGTATGTAGGCCCATTAGCTTAGCAAAATCAGCAATAGAAAACTGGAGACTCTGACTTAAACAAGGTAGAAGGCAGGGAGTGAAACGACACCTGAGAGTGTCTTTTTACCTCTATATGCATGGTGTGGCATACACATGCCTGATAACAAACAAACACACACACACACAGCACTGAAATGAATACCAAACACTAGTGAAGTAGCACTCAAACATTAGCTCCATCTGGTTTCTGGGTAAGAGACAAGAGGGAGAAGCAACAGATAGTAGGTTGATGATTACCCTCATCTGATTTGAAAGAAAACATCAAGGGGAGGTGTGAGGTTTAGCTATCAGGGTCCTTGTTGAGAACAGAACAGATGGCAAATATTTCTCTTGTTCTGGAAATACCTTCCCTACTTAAAAAAAAAGTGGGGTGAGGAGGGAATCTATAGTTTCTGTGCTCATAAGCAACAGAGGAAGGACCCTGATCTTGATTTCTGGTCTCCATGCACAGTCTTAACAACAATCCATATGTGTGTGCCCACACTCACACATGAAGGAGTATAAATGCATTCACATACATGCAAATACACTTATTGACACCACACATACACTAGTAAAATAAAATGCACAGGTATTCTGTTTTAAAACATAGTTTTAAATCTATTAGTTATGAAACTGCCTTAACATGATCATATAAAGATTTCAAGAAAACAACTGACTTCTTCATTGTTGCTGGTGTTCAGAGATTGAAGGAATGGGGACTGCCTGGACGTCCATGGGTAGAGTCACACTCAGCTGCCCCATTTTACCCAAAAATGTCCAACTCAAGCTGAGTCAGTTAGAGAGGTCTTTTCAGCACTGGGCTACATGGCCCCATCTTAAGCTCCATTTCTTGTCATTTTATCATCAATGTGATAATAAGAAGCCATGATGTTAACAAGTGGATAATTCAGACTGGGAAGGGAGACTACTGAGGATTTTGTCAAAGTCAGAATTCTAAATATTCTGACATCTCTTAAATCCTGCAACATGGGCTTCAGTAAGGTAAGATAAAATTTAATAGGAATGAATTTTATTTCCAGCATTTGGGGCTTAAAAATAAATTTATTAAATCCAGAGGCTTAAGTGCAATTAGCATTAACAGGAACATCTGGGAGCTATTTGCGAGCTAGCCCAGTGTAAGTCAAGAGTGTGGTGAGAGCTAAGGCAGGATATTCAATGAAGGTGTCATGTTCTCCCAGAAGAACATGATTGTTTTAACCCCACACATATCACAATCATAGAGAACTCAGTTATGGATGTGCCTACTTCAGAGGAGACATTGATGAACCATAGTACCTGTTTTTTAAAAAATAAAAATAATTCAGGTCATAGGAAATTTATCTGGGAACAAAAATTAAGATTAAATTTTAGTAAGAAAATATTTAAAGAAATGGCGCCAAGGGATTCCTGAGTTTAGTAAAATGCTTGCCTCGCAGAGGACCTGAGATTGATCCCCAGAACTCATGTGAGTTCAGCATATACTTGATAAGAGCATCACTGGGCTTGCTGGATAGCCAATGTGTAGTCCTTATGGTGAGTTCTAAGCCAATGAAAGACCCTGTCTCATAAAGGTGGATGACGTTCCTGAGGGTGTTATCTGAGGCCATCTTCTGACTGCCACACACGCATGCACATGTGTGCAATCATACTCACACATTTTATACACTCTCATGTCTGCACAAACACTCACATATATGCCTACATTAAAATATTTTAAGAAATTTCTTAACTTCAACACACACACATATGTTCACTCATACATGTTATACACACACGCTGATACCTGCATAAACACATGCATATATACATATTCATTAAAATATTTTCAGAAATGTGTTAATAGAAAACATCTAATTATAGTTAATAAATCCCAAAAGGACAAAGGTGAATTGATGGGCAAAGGTTCTATATAAGAAAATCTATCCTGAAGAAAGAATATGTAACTGCTTGTGGTATCTACAAATAGGATAAGGAACAAGTTGGAGCTAACACAGGTTTGTGCATAAACATATTGGCCAAATCAATATCTTTTGGGTGTGAGTCTTCATGAAGAATGATGATATTGACGTAAAGGAAGGCTCATATATTCTTTCTTATTAATATGTGTTTTGTGTATGTGTAACAAAAAGTATCCTTACTCCATTCCACTAGAGCTGAATGGAAACTAGAGTCTCTAAGAGTGGAATTAGGCATATTTTTCCTCAACTTTTCATTGTGAAAAAAATTTAAAGTACAGAAGTGTTGGATGTTATAAGGAATTGTGTTTGTCATATGTCATGTGGTACAGTGACCATGACTCCAGAAAGCTTTGGATTCCTTCAATCTAATCTGAAGAGTTCTGCATTTTAGAATGGGAGATGTCATGCTAGGAAGAAGTGAGGTCCCCTATGTTATGCTATAAATAAAACATTTTAAAATACTCTTTGGGGATGTCAGGACCTGTGATGTTGATTGTGATACAAGAGGAACAACTCTGGTGCACAGTAAAAGTCCAGCAAACCTTCCCAGAACAGTGCATCATTCATGTACAAACTAGTCCAGACGGAAAACTATTTTCTATCCTGAATTCCATATGTGCTATGCAATTTTGAACATTTGTTGAAAGGTCACTTACTAATTGCCTTTCAAACTCCTGAGGTTAAATGTCATCAATTTCCATGCCTTCTAACTCCTCCATCAAATAAGTGATGGTCTATTCCTCCATCCATCGCAGGGGTAATAGAGTTTGACTCTATCTCTGTGTGTACATACCTCTGAAAATTCAAATGTCTGCAGGTGTGCACATGTGCAGGCCTGTGTGTTTGTGTGTAGGCCAGAGGACATCTTTGAACTTCGTCATTCTTCAGCTGCTACCTACCTTTTTTGAGATAGGGCCTCCTGTTGCCCTGGACTTCACCAAGTAGGCTAGGCTGGCTGGTCAGTGAGCCCAGTGGATTCTGTGGTGCCTACCTCTCCAGGGCCCAGTGTTTTTTAAAATCACATGTGGGTCCTGAGGTTCAAACTCAAGTTTTCATGCATGGGAGCAAGCATTAAGCATTTATTGTCCAAGCATTTCACAGCCCCTTTGACCCCATTTGTACCATTTATTGACATCATTCAATTCCTACTACATTGCATTCTTCTTCTGTCCCTTATCTGTGTAATTTACAAAGAAAGCCCAATTGCTGTTTTCTTGGACTCAGGTGGAAAGTTTAACAATATCAGTTATTTCACATGGGCTTGGGAGACTGCCTGTATCTCTCCAGAAAGCCTAATTTCGGAAGCAATAAACTCTTCAAGGGTTGTGGATGCTTATGAGATATTTAAGTCTCAACACTGAAACCAGTTTCTTTTTTGGAGTACTAGGTATTTTTGCTACTTCTGTAGGTGACACATCCCAGAGATCTTCCCACTTTATAGTGGAGGCCCCATCTGGAGGAGAGCTTCCTGTCTCTATAGCTTTGCTGACACTTCCTCTGAGCATGTGTGTATACATGTAGGTTTTGTGCATATATGTGTGTGTGCGTGTGTGTTTGTGCATGTTTATAAATGTGCATGAATATGTACATGTGTGCAGATATGCATGAAGGCCAGATGTTCATGTCAGATGTCTTCCACCATCATTGTACACTTTGTCTAAACCTGAAGCTCATCAGTTTGTCTAGACTGGCTGGCCACCAACCTCAGGAATCCTCATGTCTCCTTCTCCCCAGTGCTAGAATTATTGGCAGGAGCCACCACACCTAGTATTTTACATAGATTCTGAGCTCCAATTCTCCTGCTTATGTGGCGAGCAC
This sequence comes from Jaculus jaculus, assembly GCF_020740685.1. Taxonomy (NCBI): domain Eukaryota; kingdom Metazoa; phylum Chordata; class Mammalia; order Rodentia; family Dipodidae; genus Jaculus; species Jaculus jaculus. The sequence goes on from NC_059106.1 coordinate 17,554,709, forward strand.
TTGACTAACTGAATTATCTCTCCATTCCCTGTCAACACTTTGATAACTGATCTTTAATTAATTTAATTTAATTAGTTAAATTTGAATTCAGCCACCCCCACACCCAGTCTGATCTATAAACAAATTTTTGTAAGATTTCTAGTATTAGGTAATTCTGTTGTCCCACAAGCCATTCCAGATGTTATAAGCAGATGGGAAACCATTCTGCTCTGTAAAGGAATATGAATTCGACCCTATGAAAGCAATAGATCAAAAGGCTGTCTCTCAATTTTAAATACATGTCTGTTTCAAACTCTTGAAAATAGCAAAAAAGTATAATTCCTTAATTGAATAAAGTCTCTCTTGATTCAATAGCAAGTGACACTTTTAACAGAAACTTTGGCTGACAGCATCAGTGTGGGCAATCAGCACCCTTAGAAGATCTGATGCTGTGTGGGGCTCTTTGCCCCATTACTTTATATGAGAATCATAAATAAAATCAGGACCGATGGAAGGGAGGAAGAAAAAATATTTCCAAGTGGCTTTATGAAATCAGTTGGGAGAAATCATTAAAACAAGTGGAAGATTCAGATAGGTGTCCAGATGCAAGTCCACAAAAAGTAGCTTTCTATCAATGTGGAATAATGCCCCCAAAATAATTGGGGGAAATTGAGAGTATAATTTTAATGAAACTCATAAATTAACTATTTTTTTTAAAAAAGGTGTAAAGCCCATTGAAAAGATACTATGAAACTTACTAAAATAAGCAAATCAGAATTTAATATAGAGATATACTGTGTTCCTAGATGGGAAGCTGCTATTGTTTCCCAACTAATTTCAAAGTTGAATTAAAGTTTCTCAAGAAAAAAAAAATCAGTTGGATAAAATGAATGCTATAGGAAGGATTTTAAATTATTTTATTGGCCATATAGAAAAAATAAACATGCCAAGAAATATTTGAAAATAAAGAAGAGTAACCAGTACTTACTTGTATGTGAAAATAATTAAACTAAGGATGTTTAAGTTAGTGTGGCTGTAGTTCTAGATAAAGAAGACCAATAACAAAGTGGAAGTCATCCTACAGTAGGTATTGACACACTTAAGGACAAAACAGTTGTAAATGAGCAACATGGTAAGGTTATGGGACTATCTTGTCACTACTTGGAATAAAAATCAGATATGATATTTATCTGCTTGCATAACATGATAAAATGGATGGATGACACCCTTATGGATTAATGAGGTAAATGAACAAAAAGACAACTGAAACATTATTAAACTGGAAGAAAACAAAAGCAACTATTTAATTGCTCTCTAGTGGGAAACGAAAGTTGTGGTTGTAAAAAATCAATGCAGGGAATCACAAAGGAAATGGAAGATTGATTGGATTTTATAAGACATTTTAAAGCTATGAACATAAAAACATCACAAATGGAATTACAATGAAAGCAAGACATATCATAGCAAAACCATTTTTTGCTTTTCTTAATGTATGAAGATTTGAAATAGGTTCATAACAGAAACTTGGTAAGAGGCAGCTGGGCAAAACCTCTGCAGAGAAAGTTCACAGAAGAGGCAGTATTACAAGCTAATGAACAAATCGTGAAAATTTAGCAAACAAATGAAAAGTGAGACAACCAGGGAGGACATGTTGTGTCCAAAGTCAGCAGAATGTCTGCATAGCACTACTCTGGGTAGCAAGAGGTAACAGCAGTCATACACACCTCTGAAAAAGTGAAAATCAGTGTGATGTTTCCACTGAAAAAATGAAGACTCTGGGCTGGAGAGATGGCTTAGCAGTTAAGTGCTTGTCTGTGAAGCCTAAGGACCCAGGTTTGAGGCTCAATTCCCCCAGGACCCATGTTAACCAGATGCACAAATAGGCACATGCATCTGGAGTTCGTTTGCAGTGGCTGGAGGCTCTGGTATGCCCATTCTCTCTTTCTCTCTCTCTGTCTGTAACTGTCAAATAAATAAATAAAAATAAACAAAATTTTTTTAAATGAAGATTCAGAGGATATTGTAGGGTTTGTCAGTGGAACATACTCGGTGTCACAGCTCTATCTTCAAAGATTCCCTGTGGTTTAAAATGAGTGTGATATTTAAATACAGTGTTGATAAAAGGAGCCAAGATAAAATCAAATGGCTGAGACAACCCAGTCTATGAAATCATAGCCAAGAATTTCCCAAACATAAATAATTAGGCATCCAATACACCATTGAAATGTGGTTGGGATGAATGAGGAACTGAATTTTTGGGTGTAATAATTTCATTGTCTAAACAGAAGCAGTAGCCAGTGTATAGAAGTCATCAATGTATCATCACTGGCATCTTTTCAGCACTCTCCATGTTCATTCCATTTGACACTCAAACAATCTAAAATCCAGATTAGGACAGTGAGCTAGGGAAAGTGAATGGATTAACCAACATTGTGCAAACATTTTCTGGGAGACATGAACTAACATCTAACCCCACACAGATCACTGACAGAAGACTAAAGTAATGATTCTACCCAAGTTGAGCTTAATGATGTAGTGAGTTAATTACAATGCTATGGATGATACAGAGGCAGCTGTATCACCTAAGAGACAATCCCAGAATGGGTGATGACTTTCAAAAGCCACATCCTTGGAGGCTGCAGGATCTGGATGGTATTCTCCTTGCTATCCCCCCCACCACCACATCACCATGTTAAACACTGCTGGAAAGGGCCTTGTGAGTCTTGTAAGGTTTGGGAGCTTCCTGAGATTTTTGAGTTTTATTTGCTTCCTGTTCCATTTACGTATTATCTTTAAATTGATTGAGAGCTTTACTGTGTGAATATATTTCATCTTGGTCATATTCCTATTGGGATACCCTCTCATGTTCTCTTTTCTCACTTCCATTCCAGAAAGAAATGCTTCAATTAGAAGGAAACTTCTACACAACATACACATTCAGAGTGCTAGTATGAATCAGGAGTCACACATTCATATGTCAATGCCAGAACTTTATCCACTATGTAGAACACCCACTGCCTTCCATTCATAACTGAACAGACAACAGACTGTCTCTGCTTTGTTCCATCTCTGTATGTAATGCAAACTCCCTTTACCTAACACGTTCCCTACCAGAGTTTAATACCTAGGAAAGAAACTTCTTTTTTTTTTTTAATTAAATAGTTTTGTACTTAGTGAATACAGTCAAATTGATACCATTGTTAGGCTCGTCCATGTCCTACCCCCTCCCTCTGGCCCCTCCTTGTTGATATATATGGGTCATGCATTGTGGAGTTAGCCTACAGTTATGGATAGGAGAAATATCTCTGCGTATCATGACCCAACTTATGGCTCTGACATTCTTTCCACCCCCTCTTCCATAGAATTTCACTGAGCCATGTTGGCTTCACTTTTGGCCTGCTTCAGTGATGAGGTGTTGGGGTCCTCTGTGTCTCTGGATATCTGATTTGGTAGGAGTTGATTGTTCTCTGTGTCAATCTCCTTCACCCTTGTGCTGGTACCCAGTTCACCAAGAAAACAGCACCTTTGCTTGTTTTGCCAATTATTCTTAGTTTCAGCTGGGGCCCTTTTGAGGTATGATGGGTGGTTCTCTCCTTGGGATATGCATCTATCTGAAAAAGAGAAGCAGATTCTCCAATGGAGAATAAAGTTAGCACCAGAAAAATGGGATAACCCTAACTTTTATAGAGCATTTAATAGGTGTAGGCTCTCTTGTAGCCAATGATTGGTGGTAGCTTGAAAATGGAGACTGGGCTTATGTTTGGATATGGTTCTGACTCGTTTCCCAGCTCCAGCTATGGGTCCTGTTCCGCTGACAGGATCAGTTAGCCGAATCAAGAGTAGTCGGTTTCCCACCATGGCTCTGCACCACTATTGTACTAGTGTGAGCATCACAACAGGTTATTTGCTGCTAAGTAGGTTAGACCATGAGTTGCTTGGACAGATATTGGTCATTTTCCCCCAGTCACCCACGTAGCACCTTCTGGCAGTAGACGTGCTGACTGTCTGGGGACTGACACTCTTCCAGCCTCCAGCCATGTCATTCTATTTTATATGTCAACTGCATATGGTGTCTTCAATAGTAGGGTCTTACAACTAACATTTGGTGAGTCATCAAGTACTCTACATAAATCTGTTTTTCTTTTAGGAAACCTTGTAGGTCTCTCTGATGAGAAGTTCATTGTGGATGATAGCCACTGGCTGGTATTGGTAGTTACAGGTCAGTGCCCACTAAGAAAAGGAAGAAAAAGATAAGTAATATAAAAGAGTTAGAGAGGAGAGAGAGAGAGAGAGAGAGAGAAGCTGTAAAAGATTAAGGTCAATATAGAGCTGGAATCAACCCAGATGTTCATCACTAGAGGAATGGATACCTAAGATGTGGTATATCTACACAGTGGAATTCTACACAGCAGTAAGAAAAAAATGACACAATTAAATTTGAGGAAAAATGGTTGAACCTGAGTCACAAGACACTGGAAATAAACTTCAAATATGACCTTAGGAATAGGTCTTCAGGGTGGCCTTTTGGTTTAAGACCCTGCCCCAAACAAAGCAGAAGTTGTTGGCTTCCACTGGAATCAAGTATTTCAAGCAGAAAGTTATCTCCTACCTAGGAACTCATGCTGCATAGAGGGACAAGGCGAATTCGCTGACTATATTTGAAACCGCTGGGCAGCTTGGAATATACTCTACAATATGTGACAAATGAATGTCTGTGTAAATCAATAATCCTTTTCATGAAAGGACTAATGGTTTTATGTGAATAGCAAGGCAGTGCAATGGAAACTAGTATTCTTATTTCCTGTCAAGAGTCTTAAAGTTCACCATCATAACTCTGCTCCCCTGACCTTTATCAGGCATACAGACCAGAGATCTGCCTTGTTCATTGAGTTCTAACTGGACACCTAAACTATCAGCCCTTATCCACCTTTTCCTCTGTGTCTCATAAATGCCTCCTTTAGACCTTTGCTTTCTTAGGTCTCTTGTGTTTTAACGTAGGCTGGGATTGCTTTTTGAATCATTGACTATGAAATTTTGGTGGTGGTGGTGGTGGTGTGGGTGTGTGTGTGTGTGTATGAGTGCGTATATGCCACAGTGTACATGTGAAGGCTTTTTTGTTGGTCCACACCTTCCACCTCATTTGAGACAGGGTCTCTCATTGTTCAACATTTCATTTTCTAGGCTAACTGGATTATGGGGGACTTGGAGATTCTCTTGTCTCTGCCTCCCTCCTCACTTTTGACACACTGGGAATACAAATTATTGCCACAGCCTCCAGCTTTATGTGGGTTATAGGCATCCGAAGTCAGCTACTCGTGCATGTGCTGCAACTACCATATCGAATGAGCCATCTCCCCAGAATACTGCCTTCTCAAATTTAAGAATACCTTTTTCCAGTGTACACACACATAGGTTAAAGTACAGATTTTTTAATTAACTATTGTTCTTTATATTTATTTATTTATTTATTTATTTAAGAGAGAGAGAGAGAGAGAGAGAGAGAGAGAGAGAGAGAGAGAGAGAATTGGCATGCCAGGTCCTTCAGCTACTGCAAACTCCAGATGCATGTGTGCCATGTTGTGCATTTGGCTTATGTGGGTCCTGGAGAATTGAACCTTGGTCCTTTGGATATGCAGGCAAGTGCCTTACGTACTAAGCCATCTCTCCATCCCAACTGTGACTCTCTACAACCATTATTAATATCATTATAGCTTATGTATAATTATTTTATAGCTTTATGTATAGCTATATACTGTAATCACTATGTATGTATAGACATATGTTGATAATGTAAAATCAAATATGCACAGAAATCCTAAAATGTTATGAAATAGTAACCTCAAAGCTAGTAGCAAATGGAAACCTTTTTGTTATCATAAGCAAAATACAGACCATCTAGAAGGTTGACTAGGTCTTATCTGTGCCTACAGTGTTGGAAGATCAAATAATGTCACTGTGGCTGAAAATCTAGTAATAACATTTAAACTCTTAATCACTGCCTTCCAAGCTCCTGACATATATTTGTATTCAGTTACTCCATAAAACAAGTCTTCTTTTTGGTCTCTTAAATAGGCTTTACATATCCCTAGTTGTATTGTCCCCAAAAGCTTTGTTTTTAAAGTATAAGTATTCTAGAACAAAAATCCCATTGCATGTAATGTATTATTTATTTAGTGTATTTCCACCCAAAGATGAAATGTTTCACTGTGCTTATATCATGGAATTAGTTTGGTAATGAGAATCCCAAGGTGGGACTCTAGAGTTCAACTTTTATGTGAACAGTGCTTCCCCAGGTTAAAGAGACAGTTCAAGTGGGTTAGATGTTAACTGCCATCACACTGGAGCAGTTGGCTGATTAATTATGATGGTGTGAACTTGGTCATGTCTTTGAGATGATGTTCCCTTCAGAGCAGTCGACTAGGTAATTGTATTGCTGTGGTGCTTAGTGCAACTCAGGAGGTGTGAGATCTGCGTCTGCAGCTGTCTCAGCCTGCTGCCACTTATTACATCAAAGACACATGTCCTGTGAAAATCATCGCTTACAATAATTGGATACAAATCTACTATCTTGTGGGAGAAAGTTAAGATCTACCTCATACAGAATTTATCAGAGTTAGTGATCCAAGCCAATCATGTTGTGGGTAGAGGGACGAAAAATCAAAAGTAGAGATATAGTTATCTTTCAAGCTAGACTAACTATAGAGAAGTTCACATCTCGTTTATCTCAGACAGTTTAATGAGTAATAACCAAAAAGAAACGAAGTGGGTGAGTGGATCATCATTACTTTTTCTCTTTATGTCATAGTTTTATTCACCTACAAAGATCCATGGTTGGGCTTCATTTCTCAATCCTTCGTAACTATAAAATTTAGGAAATGTATTCTTGAAGTTGAAAGTGTCATGCATCTGATGACCTTTATATGTACACATATATAGACTTAACTATATAGGAGCTGGGGAGATGGTTTCATGATAAAGTGCTTGTTGCACAAGTATGAAGACCTGAGTTTAGATCCCTAGCAACCAAGTTAACTGCTGGGTATATGATGACATTTACCTGTAATCCAAGTTCTGGGTAGGCAGGGACTGGGAATTCCTGGGACTCACTACCTTACTGTTAGAAGAGCTCAAGGTTCAGTGAGAGAACCTGTATCAAAAAATAAGTGGAAAGCAACTGAAAAAGAATCCCTGCATCTGGTCCCACTGCATGCACTCATGTGCATCTGCACCAACACATGTGCACACATGTAGAAAAATAATGCATGCAGTTGTAAAAAGAGAAATAGGTGCATGCATACATGTTTGTATATGCATGTATAACCATCCAAGAGCACATTTTAGCAAGGTCTAAATACATTTGTTGTATCAGTATGAGGTGGCAGGGAGGTTGCTGACATAGAGTGAGTGGGAACCAAGGATAGTGGCTCACATTCTACAGTACATAGAATAGTTTTCCAAAATAAAGGATGATCTGACCTAAAATGTCAGGAGTGGTGAGGTTGAGAAACCCTGGTGTAGATGTATGTATAGTTCTATTAAACACACAGAGTTACTACACACAAATATTCTCATTATAAAGAATGGTTCTCCATGCTCAATTTATTCTGACCAGATCAACAAAACATTGTTTTCTCAGCCATCTGTTGAGACACAGAAATGAGATTTTCTGTCCAGAGCCTGACATTTTGTCTATGTTCATCTTAATGAGGCTTCCCTCTGGTTTGGTGGCCCTCCCTCTGCTTAACAGATTACATCAAAGTCTGTTTTAGATAATGACACACCTTCTGTAGGCTCCAGTGAGGTTGGCTGGCCCTCTCGTACTCTCATAGAAGGGAACAAGTATGTACCATGTATGTTCAGACTTTTCTAATAAGAATAAATATGGAATATATTGATATATGGTCCTCTCTATACTCTCTTAACAATATGAAGCCATTTATCATTGAAAAATTACTTTACAAATTCATAGAGACCCAGAAGTCCATAGTTGGAAAAGATTTTGTAGATCATGTAGTGTAAAGAGGATCTATGTTAGATTGTACTCAATGGTAGGACACTGGCCTTTCATGGACAGGGACCTGGGTTCCATTCTCAGTAATAAAAAACTAAACTATTATAATGAAGAAATAAGGATGGGAAGATCATTCAGTTATCAGTGTCTGTCTTGCTAGCATGAGGATCTGAGTTTGATTCTAGAACCCTCATAAAAATATCAAGAGTAGTGCTATGGGATTATAATCCCAGCGCTTAGGGAAGTATAAACGGGAGGGTCTCTGTTGTTCACTGGTCAGACATTCTAGTCTAATTAGTGATTTCCATGCCAATAAGAGCCTGTCTCAAAAGAGGTAGGCAGCATTCCTAAGGGTGACTCCTAAAAATGTCTTCTGTCCTCCGTGGTTATGATAATACACAATCACACACAAAATTATAAAAAGCAAGGGGAAAAATGGTGGCCAAGTGGCATGAGCAATGCCTTACAACATGCACAGCAAAGGTTGCTTTCTCTCCCATATCACACTGCTGCAACTTACTTTAAACTACCAAATGACAGCTGAAAATCTCTCATCACGTTGTTTTTAAAATAGCTCCTTAATAAACAAGACTGGATAAGTACATGGTATGAGCCACAATTCAATATTATCTTAGTAAAATTGTGTGAATTCAAAGAGAAAATTTCAATATCATTGATGGCTGCCAGCCTTTCAACATAGTATCTGTTGTTGCGCCTGTGCTGAGCTGTGTGCTGAGGCCTTTGTTCTTTCTCCAGCCATCAATGAAGAATAACATTGCACTTCCAACTACCGTGTCATCACATGGTCCCAAGTGCTCAAAAGTCTCAGCCAACTCCCACCTGCTTGCCCCAGAAAAGGCCACCTCAGGAATGTTCATAGGTTCAGTGAATGAAGTAATAAGAACTGTACACACATTAAAATTAATTATTACTTTTAATTAAATTATAAAGCAACATGCTTCCTTATAACCTTTTCATGTATGCTTGGTTTAGTTTTATTCTACCGTCTGCAGTCTTTTTCTTCCACTATCATATCCCTCCACCTCTAATGTCCCCTTTTTCCCTTTCATATTTCATGCATTCTAATGCCCGCTCCACTTACTCCCTTAAAGCCTCTTTTTTACTGTTTCCGGAGCCCTCTCTAGGTTCCCTGGCCTCTACCTATTCTTACTTCCACTTAAAGGCATACATTTAACAATTACAAGTTGAGATCAGCTTGTGAAAGAGAACATGCATTATTTGTGTTTCTGAGCCTATTTCACCACGGTTTTCAAAGCCTTTTCTGCAGTCTATCAGCTCTCCGACAGAGAAGTGGATATCACCTACCCCTTTTAGCTCTTGAATGTTCCAACACAAAATGTGATTTCTAGCATAAGATTAATTTTAACATGATCTCATGTTAGTCAAACAGTGAGAATTTCAGGATGCTAAGAAGTTTATTATCAGGTTTAGATAACTTGTGATGTTGTTAGGTCTGTCCATCCTGAAAAAAGGTCACTTAATCTCTCTGAGCCTCAGATCATTTATCTGCAAAATGGGGATGAGATTACTTATGCTCTTCATAACTTTTTGAAAGTGTAAAGCAGAATAAAGGATAGTCATGCCTAAGCACAGAGCATGGCACACAACAACCACGTTCCTCATCCAAGAGTTACTCTGAAGCATATCATGACAGTTCCCCACTTATGGCCATATAGTATTTGGAAATATTAAGCCTAGTAAGTATATTTGGGGACACAAAAATATAGAAAAAATTATAGTATTTGCCATGTGTTTGGAGTTGCAGCCAAAGCCAAGCCTAAGTCTAAATTACATATACCCATGGTGTTATCCCATTGAACAGTGTTTTTGGAGGAAGTTAGAACACTCTCTGTGTTAGAGTGCTCCTGGGGTGCTGCTGGTGGCACATGTGACTGGTGAGCTGGATGGAGGGCAGGTGGAGATCCACACTGTCCACCTTCTGCTCCTCCTGAAAAGACATTTGTCCTGAGGAAAAAGACCAGAAACTAAGCCATTTAATTAAATTAAGTTACAATCTCTCTGAAGCTTAATCAAATTTTCCTTATGAATCCTTAAACAACAAGCAAACATTCTGCTCTAAAAATAATAGGGAGTGTTAGATTGAAATGTTGGAAACTCTAAACAAAAAATTTCATGACAGCATGCAGAGAGTGGAAAGACTAGGAATTGGGGTCAATGTAAGCACCTGCAGGCACTGATTAAGAATGAGACTCCCACTTGTATGGTGATTTTCTTTGCTCTAAGGGAATGGAGAAAAATCTCACTGAGTAGCAAAGCAATAGTATTTTTCTAAAATAATCTGCTTTAGTGCCTTCTCTCACTTTTAAGACATGTCAGGCTGGAGAGATGGTTCACCAGTTAAAAACACTTGATCCACAGGTCTGTTGACCTGAGTCCAGTCCCCAACACAGACCTGAAAGTGAGATACAAAGTGGAGCATACGTGTGTTACCACAGCATGCATTGCCAACTGAAAGCAGAGCCAGGAGAAACCTGAAGCTTACAGGTCAGGAAGACTGGCCTTTTACAGGAGTGAATAAGAGATACTGTCTTGGACAAGGTGTAGGAAGAGAACCAACACCCCAAGGTTGTCCTTTGATCTCTACACACATGCACCAATTCACACAACCTACACCCATGCACATAACACATACACACAAATTAAAACAAAAATAGAGTGTGTTACACTCTCTGAGACCAAGCATGTTACCCTCTCCTTCCCCCCACATCCTCATTGCTTCTCAGTTCCCCCATCCGAGCATTGCCTGAGTGCTGGTAGGCCTGTTGGGATGGCTTTCTCAATCTCCATTTCCTTGTTTGGTGTGCTGTTCTACTTCGGGAGTATGTTGTTCTTGGAATGTTGTAATCACATTTTTTAATCCCTTCCTTCTCCCCTGTAGGCACATTTTGCCTCTGGATCTTGTGTTAATGCCTTAAAGTACTCATTTGATAATGGCTCCACACCTCAGGATCTGGCTTCTGTCTTTATTCTGAAAGGGTCTCCATGCTTTGTGACCACACTCCCTGTTATAGTTACATGGGGCTGTCCAAGTATATTCATCCTCTTCCAGAACTTTCTGTAGGCCTGTGCAATGCTTGATGACCTATTAATGGTTGTGTATACATGACAAACGTGCAGAAATGTGTATAAAATGTAAATTTATAGTTAAAATGAAAAAATTTTGAAAATGGGCATCTACCTCTCTTTGCTAGCAAATGAAATATTGCTAATCATCTAGAGGCTATCATGGACTCATTTCTTACCCCACATTTCTTTCTAACCAGTAGAAGTAATTATGAATATAACTTCTGTCATAATCATTTCACAGCTTTATGAAAAATTCTCTAGTATTGCTTCCTATATATGCATCACTAAACAATGTAATTTTTCCAGTTGTTGAACTTTGTACTTGGTAAAACCTGGAGTATGTTATATGTATGTATGTACAAATGTGTACAAGTTTATGAATATGAATGTGTTTGTTATCAAAATGTATATTTTCCTTCATTCTCTCCATAGAATTTTTGCAATATTCACCTATGGTATATCGCTTTCTTTCAATGTTTTCTAGTTCCATATAGTATCTTATCATGTAAATACAACACAAATTACTTATTGTACTCTCAGCCACCATGGAATTGTTTATATCTCAGAAATGGTAAGAATAGAGCTGTTATGTTCCTGCCTCATAGGTGTGTCTGTGGGTGTCCACACTGGGTGTACTCAGGCATGGTACTGCTGAGGCAAAACCTATGAACATTTTCTCCTCAGAAGTTTGATCCAAACTGGCTTATACTGAGTGAAATAATCAACACCCCCACGAGTGGCATAGGATCCTGTCATTCTGCAATTCATCACCCCTTTGCCATGTGAGATTTTTTTCCACTGACTCCAACCTGAAGGGGTTTCTTGGTACAGCTTTATAGTTTTAGTATGCAACTGTAGGAAGCCTCTACTCTGCGGTGTAATGATTTCTTCTTTTTCTGTGTGTGTGTGTGTGTGTGTGTGCGCGCGCGCGCGCGTGTGCACGTGCCTGTGTGTGATGCATGTATGGGAAGATTGAAATAGGTGTCAAGTATCCTATTCAGTCTCTTTTCACCATATTTTATGTTCAGGCCTCTCATTTGATCTTGGGTTCACCAATTTAGCTAGACTAGCTGCTAGTGAGCCCTAGATATCCTTCTGTCCCTGCATCCACTGGGATTTCACAAACTTGCTGCTTTTCTTTTTTTTTTTTTAATTTTTTGTTCATTTTTATTTATTTATTTAAGAGTGAAAGACAGAGAGAGAATGGGGGGGAGAGAGAATGGGCATGCCAGGGCCTCCAGCCACTGCAAAAAAAGCCCAGACACATGTGCCCCCTTGTGCATCTGGCTAACGTGGGTCCTGGGGAATGGAGCCGCGGACAGGGTCCTTAGGCTTCACAGGCATGTGCTTAACCACTAAGCCATCTCTGCAGCCTACTTGCTGCTTTTCTATGGCTGGTGGGGATCCACATTCAGATTCTTGTCACCATACAGAAGAATTTTATCAACTGAGCCATCTCTCCAGCCTTCAGTGAGGAGTTCTGGTGTTTTGAATGCTTGTTGAATAATCTGAGTCACAATTTATTTTCACAAGGGACATCTTTTGTACTTCATCCATTTGTTATTTGGGGGGAGGTGGAGATAGAGGGAGTGTCTGTGATCCATTACATTGTGTCTTTCAACATGAGAAATTAATATATTTCTTCTGCTCAACAATTTCCCTCTTTAAACAAGGAGGGCGAAGGACAGGGAGTAAGCTAATGATGGTACCAACATGGCTGTTTACATACTGGGTATGTACATAACTAATAAAAAAATAAATTAAAAAAAATTATTTGTGATGACAGAGTGAGAGAAAAACAGAGAGAGAAAATGAAAATGGATGTACCACAATCTCTCATAGCTGTAAGTGAATGGCAGATGCATGCACCACTTTGTGCAAACAGATTTATAAGGGAACTAGGGAATTGAACCTCCGTCGACAAGCTTTGCAAGCAAGTGCTTTAACCACTATGCCATCTCCCCAACTCCCTGACAATTTCTGTCTTTATATTTCACCCATGTTTTGTTCATCTTTGCAAACCTCTCAACCCAGCACAGCTCCTGGAGCTCAGCCAGAGACTGAGTGCATGCACTAAAGCATCTGTGTTGGGGTGGAAAGATGGCATAGTGGTTAAGAGGCTTGCTTGTGAAGCCTAAGGACCTAGGTTCCATTCCACAGAACCCATATAAGACAGATGCACATGGTGATGCATGCATCTGGAGTTCATTTGTGATGGCTAGAGGCCCTGGTGCACCCATATTTATTCTCTTTCTCAAGAAATAAATAAGTATTTAAAATATATTTTAAAAGCATCCATATTGACATGCATAGTCTCTGTGTGATGATTATGGTTATCCATTGCCATACTAGCTTCTTCAAAACTTTGATGCCTAAATTTATCCTTTTCCTCACAATTGTGTGGGTTGGAAATATGCAGAGTTTAGCAGTTCATCTCCAGTGTTTGTTGTGTTGCCTGAGTCTGGGAGGTCCCTTTCTGAGATGGCTCCTTTGCTTCCAAGTTTGGTATCTTAGTACTTCCTGGCTCAGTACTCCAAGAGTTCATGATCTAAGTGCCCAGGTTAAGTCTGAGAAGCTTATCTTCTTAGACTTCTTAGAAGTCTCCAAGTGGAGACATCAGGGTGTTCTGTTGACTGACTGAACAAAGCAATAGGACCAGTAAAACCACCTCTTATTTGTATCTTTCAGTATTTCCTATAGAAACTGAGCCACCATAATATTTATATATATATAAATATTATATATATATATATACATATATATATATATATATATTTAATGTGCTATATATTCATGAAACAAAAGATTTTGAGTTTATTACTCTTGCTTATATATTTGGGCTGATGATCCATCAGTGGAACAATGGCAGGTTGGACAGGCTGAAAACCAGGGAAGCTGCTAAGTATATGCAGCTTGATGCTTGGTGCTTCAGCAGTCCCAATCCAGTGCTGCAGACTTGGAGAACTGCTGTAGAGTCTCAGGTCTTCAGGCTATGTAAAAAGACCAAAAACACTGGAGTCTGAGTCAGAGAAACTTGGAAGCAACAGGGTGGACACCCTCACCGTGAGGAGTTAAGGTGAACAGACAAGCTAGTACCACTGCTTTGTCCTCAGAACTATTAAATCTGGGCTTCCTTCCTCAGTTACTCCTTCCAGGAAATATTCCCACAAACCTATTTGAAAACTATGTCTCTTACTAGATTTCTGATCCAGTCAAGTTGACAAAGACCACCTTTGATTCATGGGATAAACTCAAAGCATCTGTAACCACCATTGATCTCCCACTTTAACAACAGAGATAACATTTAAATGAGGGTCAAAATCTCAGTCTCCCATGCTTCCAACATAGCAGCAAGCTGCTAACTAAACATTCTGTCAGTTGTCAGATAGGTCAAATGATTCAGGCTCTATTAGTTTGCTGTTGTTGTTTGGAAAAGATGGATAACATAATAGATAGATATTATGCAGACAACAAAGCAAGTGTGATAAGAAGTTAAACTTTGGGGAATCTGAGCACATTATATAGGAAAATTCTTTATATTATTTCTATTTCTGGTTATCTGAATTTTTTAAAATTTAAATACATGCCACCTTTTAAATCTTATAGGCCCAGACCTGAGCCAGATCACCAAAACTTAATGTACTTGAAAAGGACCAGTAACAAAGAGAAGCATAATCATCCAGAGGGCCACAGAACCAAAGGAACATCCCCAGAGAAAGGGGCCTTCCTCCATTCAACACATACCCATCTTGGCTCCGTAGACATTGTGCACTGTGGTGCAGCATATAGCTAAACACTGGAGCATGAGTGAGGACAGATCATAAGAAGTAGAAAGAGTATAGCAGGGTCATTACTGAACACAGGGAAGATTTATGTGGACTTACTCTAGTTTAGATCTGAGGAGAAAGCCATCTTATGCAAATTTATAGTGTAAAATTGATTTTAAACATAATGCATGTGGGAAAATTACTATAAAACAATTTTAAATGCATATCCATTCAGACTTCCTTTTCACTTTAAAGAAAATAATATGAATTTGCTCAACATTTTGACATGGATCTCTGAGAGTTTTAAACATGAAACCAGTGACAGGTGACTGTCATTGGGAATCATGAGGAAATCACCTTGAGTGAGAAGCCCTCTAAGTCAAGAACTAAGACTAGCAAAGGTCCCTGTTTGTGTTTTGCATCTGTATGTGTATGTGGCATGTGTGCATGTATATGTATGTTTGTATGTGTGTACATGTCTATGTGTTCAGCTGTTTGTAGAGGGCAGAGGTGAAAGCCAGGTGCCTTCTTCCTTAGCTCTCCACCTTATTTGTTGGGGCAGGGTCTCTCACTGGACCCAGTGTTCTTTAACTCAGCTAGTCTAACTAGTCAACTTACCTCAGGGATCCTCTCTCTGTTTACAGAGTACTGGGATTACCGGCACACACCTCCACACCTGGCATTAATCTAGGTGCTGTGGTCTGAACTCAGGTTCATATGCTTGATCAAACAAACACTTTATCTATTGAGCCAGCTCTCCAAGTCCCTAGCAAAAAATTATGATTGTTGTGGAAGCTGAGCTGAACACAAAGATCAGCATCATGTACACTTGCACTCTCTACTTGTGCCCTCTGGGTCTCTGATTTAATAACATATTTGACATTCAAAAATGGTATGTGTATTCTAATTTCTCTAATTCATTCTAGTGATACCTGCTTTTTTTGTTCACTTTATACCTTATCTTTCCTCATCCTTCTTACATAAAAATGTATTATTTCTTTATTTTACACTTAATTAAGAGGTTTTTGTTTCTGTTTTTTTTTCCATTTGTTGTCTCATGTCAGAAGTGGTTTAAAACAATCGTGAATCTCTAATAAATGCAAATGACTTAAAGAGAATCATGAGTTCAAGATAATTTTAGCTTAGCTGGTTGGTATAATTGTTAATATCACTATCTATCTCCTGGGATGTGCAAGATTGTATCAACTAAATTGGCATCTGTAGCTGTACATGGTAACCATACATTTGACAATAGTGTGTTCACCAGCACCTTTTTTGTATTAACTTACTTGGTTTTAATAGATTGTTAGAGCAGTAAACTGAGGAAGGTGATGTGAATTGCCTAATGACAGCAATTATCTGGATAGATTGACATGATATGTATAGAGGCAAGATGCAGACATCCCATGCAAATACCCATTTTCCATTTTATTTCCTTACTCATGTTTCCCCAAGACACTTGAAGTGAAAACAGTATAAATGTGCAGTTGAATTTATTACCATTTTGTTTTCCATTCTCCTTACCAACTCCAACAGATACCACAAAAGCTACATGTCTCTACAGAAACCAGCCATTTTAGAGAATTAGAATTCTAAAAAACTCTTCTTTAATGCAAAATATGTAAATATTTGAAGTGGGTGGCTAGTTTGTTCCCTTGATTCATTAGCTAAAGAAACGTAAAGCCAGCAATGTTAAATAACTTGCTAAAAGTTGTTCATCCTAATGTTGCCTCAACAGGAGGGAACTAGAACTCAGAATGTCCCTGCAACCTGGGCTAGGGGGAAGGCCAGATGGCTTCAACAGAGGTAGGTCTAGAGCAGGCTCAGAAATACATCACAGAGGCCAGCCAGCCCCTAGGAAACAGCAACAGGCTAGGAAAAGCTGCCCATCTCCTATGGGTGAGGAATGAAGAGAAGATGCAGTAAGGATGACCCATGCTGAAAATTCATGTGTCCTGGGTCTGGAACCAGAGCCCCTGGGCAAAGGCAGCTGATCTGACCTTGATCCAAAAGACAGGGATACTTTCAAATCCTCACAGATTTCTTCAGTGCTTTTGCTTCATCCTCATTCAGTTGCTTTACCCAAGTTTCAAGGTTAATTAAACTAACAAACGTGCCCAAGACTTTTCAAGCTTCTGCCAAAGAAAACATTCAAATCTCTAAGAAACTCAAATAAAACCATATGCCATCCACCCCCTTCTCATTATCAAAACCAGTGATTGCATAAATTTCAAATTACTCTAAGTAGAAAAACAAACACCAGAAACCCACAGAAGGGTGGCTGCAAGTCTCTGCTCAGGGACCTGATGGCGGAGGGCTGGGGAGATATGACAGCCAGAATGAAAAAAAAAAAGCAGAAACCCACTCTTGGCTCCAATTACTGTTCTGGGTGTGGCTTTGGGTCTAGCTGAAAGGCAGGGCACAAAATTGTCTTGATCCAGGTGGCTGTCTGAGAACAGTAACATTCCGGGGGAGAAAGTGGCATAGAAAAAGAAAAAGAAAAAATATGTGATTATGAAGGGAACAACGGGAGCGGGGTAATTTAAAGACTATCTGGAGAGATGGCTTAGCGGTTAAGCGCTTGCCTGTGAAGCCTAAGGACCCTGGT
The DNA here is from genome assembly GCF_020740685.1 of Jaculus jaculus. Taxonomy (NCBI): domain Eukaryota; kingdom Metazoa; phylum Chordata; class Mammalia; order Rodentia; family Dipodidae; genus Jaculus; species Jaculus jaculus. Next base: position 17,572,182 of record NC_059106.1, read on the forward strand.
TTGAGGCTTGATTCTCCAGGACCCACGTTAGCCAGATGCACAAGGGAGTGCACGCATCTGGAGTTCATTTTCAGTGGCTGGAGGCCCTGGCGCGCCCATTCTCTCTCTCTCTTTCTCTGTCTGTTGCTCTCAAATAAATAAACAAAAATTTATAAAAATAAATAAATAAATAAATAAAATAAAGACTATCTGGAAAAGATAGAGAATGCAAAACTCATCCCCCCAGCCATTTCTCACAAAAGAGACTAAAATAAGGGATAGATGCAAGGGTACCTGAATCCTGTGTGGACGTGATATACCTTGATAAAACAGCAAGAGTGCACCTAAAATAAAGAAGAGAGAAAGATGGGAAAGGGACAAGTAGATGGAGATATATACATACATACATACATACATACACACACACACACACACACACACACACACACACACACACACACACATATATATAATGAGAGTAATGGAAAAGACACTCTTGTAGTGCCACATTAAAAGAGACAAAAAGAAGGGGTACTGAGCAGTAGGGAAGGGTAGATTGTAAGGAGATAGGAGAGGGAGGGTAACTCACTGAATGTGCAACTCATTTGCAGTTGTGACTTTTGGCAGTATGCTAGTGTTTTAAATAATCAGAACAATAAAATGAAATCAAAGAGAGGTAAATGAAGTTTGAATACTGTTAGAAACAAATAAATTGCATTGTAACTAAATAGCACAACCACACTCAAAATGAAGGTACCAGGTAGAGTTGTAACCCAGTAATTTTTGAGCATAGAATTTGCTTTTGGCATGTTATGTACATACATACACCTATGTATATGTAGTATGTTAATGTATGTATGATATGTGTACATATGTGTGCAGATGTGCATGTCTTGTATACATACCTGTGCAGGCCAGAGGAAGGCATTGGTATCCTCCTTAATCACTCTTCCTAACTATTTCCTTGAGACAGTTTATTATTGAAATTTAAGCTCCCATTTTTTGTTCTGTTAAACTAGCTGGTTAGCGAGCCCTGGCACTCTCTCTGTGTTTCTAACAAGTATTCATGGCCATGCCCAGTCATCTTTTGCTCCTAATATGTTGCATCACAAAAGAGAAATGCAAAAATCACACTTTTATTGTGGCATCACTTACAGAAATTTTTGGAAGGAAAAGTTATGCTAAATTGCCCATGTATGTCAACATATAGTGTAAAGGCCCAAGAAAAATAGCTAGGAAGATCCACCTCGGATATCCAGGTTGAGGAGCATGGAGGGTGTGATCCTGAGTAGAGACTGAGGGAAGTTCAACTGCTTATCAAGTTTTACTTACTTTTTTTTTATGTTTTAAAGTATGTTTGTTGTGGTACAATTCACATACTTTAAAATTTACTCACTTTGAGTGTATTCAAATACTTTTAGTAAATTTGTAGAGTTCTATAGCCATTTCCCAATCTGGTTTTAGAATATTTTCACTCCCATCAAGAGATTCTCTCATTCCTACTTGCAGTACGTTTACACATGATCCTTACAGCAGCTGTAGACACAACTAACCTTTGTGTCCATAGATCTATGCCCAGCTGGGGAGCGAACTTAGGTGCTTATGTATGCACAGCAAGTGCTTACTGGATGAGCCATCTTCCCAGCCCACAAAAATTTTATTACATATGTTTTATAAAGAAAGAATAAATAGAATAACTTTTATTACAGTTTTGCACAGTGTCACAATATAGCATGCACTATGGGGATGAATAAATCAGTAACTAATCCCAACAATGATGTTTAGAGTCCTGGTTCTCACTGCACAAAAAAGATGTTGCAGCTATGAGGAGCAGTAGATGAAGAAAAAAGAATTCCATGGGACTACAGAGGTGGGCAGAAGGCTAAGGAAAGCCTTCCACTGGAAGGTACCAGAGCAGTAGCTCCTTATAAGCTTCCATCAATTAACACTGCATTAGTTATATTCGTGTCAGTGTAGCAAAAGACCTGATAGAGCAACATAAAAGGAAGAAGGATTTTTTTTTTCTCTCTTCATAGTTTCAAAATCTACTCTATCACATAAGACAAGGCAAGAGTTGTTCGGACTGTGGTGGAAGAAGCGGAGGGAAGAGGTCCTTTATATCCTGGTGAATTCAGAAGCAGAGAACAGTGATAACCAGGGGCCAAGCTCCACCCATCAAAGGCTTGGTCCAAGTTACTTGCTTCTGAACTTGTCCTCCCCTCCTCACGTTTCCATAGCCTCAGAAAATGGGGCCACCAACTGAGGAACAAATATTGAAAGCATGAGCCAATGCAGATATTTGAGATTCAAACAATAACACACCCAGACTCTGGGTTCCATATATTTCCTCACTGGAAGTAATCAGTAGTCCTTGGCAGAGGGGGCATGTCAGGGTTAGGGCAAGGAAAAGGCAAGATGAATTTGGACGGAATAAAAGGAAGGAAGGTAGGGAGGGAGGGAAGAAGGTAGGGAGGAAGGAATAAAGAGGTAAATGAAGAGTTAAAAATGATGAGTCGAGGCTGGGAGGCAGCTTAGTATAGCACTCTTTCTATAGGTGTGAAGACCTGATTTTGGCTTCAGTTTCAACAGTTTCTTATTTTCAAAATGAAATATTTTGATTAATTTATTTGCAAACAGAGTTACAGAGAGAAGAGAGATAGATTGAGAGAATGGGCATGCCAGGGCCTCCATCTGCTGCAAACACACTCCAGATGCATGTGCCACTTTGTGCATGTGGCTTTATGTGGGTCCTGAGGAACCAAAACTGGGTCATTAGGCTTTTCAGACCAAAAACCTTTACTCTTTACCCAACACTCAATCCCCACAGTTTCTTTTACTTAGTGTAGAATGAGTGAAAACTTCCTATAGGAAAATCGAGAAATACATGATTTATAAGCTTCAAGTCACATGCCATTCTGAGAGGCAGAGTGAAATCTCACCCTGTCCTGCTGTACGTGTGCATGTCCCTGTTGTCTGAATTGTCCATGTTGTGTGGACTGCCACCTGCTAGTCTGTCTGTGTTGTCAGAGCAACTGTGGCACTTTCACTCGTGTGTTGAATTAGCTGTTTTACTTTGTAATAACCCCAAAGGACAAGAGAAATAATGCTGGTAATTTTATTACAGTCTGTTGCTTTAATTGTTCTATTTTATTATTAGTTTCTATTAATCCCTTAATGAGCTTTATTTATACATAGCAAAAAACAGTATGCAAACATCCATCAGTAAATAATGGTGATAATTTCTGAGAAAGGTATCATTAGGTAACATCGTTGAGTGAACATAATTAGAGTGTCGACATGCAGACTAAGCTAGCCACAGTGTCATTAGATGATGGGATCTCATAGCACCCTGTCAGATACGTGGTCCATAATTCACCGTGCCGCCACGTGGTGCTCGGCCGTGTACAGCATGCAGTGTTCTCCTTGGTTGCAGGTGCTATGGTTTTGGAAGGTCTTGGAACAAATAACCTAAATTGCTGTTGATAGGACTCAGTTAGAAATCATATTTGTAGCCAAAGTAATCAATGGCTACAATATTTCAGGAAGGAATTGCCTGTGTTTGCTAAGACAAAACTGTGAAATTTTGATGAGCAACAGGACATCTACATATTCTCAGAATATCTTCTCCATTCAAATTATGTATTGACCCACAATCTCCATGGGGTGACCTGCATCCCCAATGAGGAAGGCCTCTTCAGAAAAGGGACAGGGAGGAGGGAAATAATTGTACCCACATGTGCTGTTTACATACTAAATATGTCCATATCTCATAAAAATAACTATGTATTGATTACAAAATAAAAGATAAAAACTTACCGATGTAGACACTTGGCAGGTTCTGACTTAACAAGGTGATAAATGTTAGCACTTGTATGTATCAGACACATGAATGCAATGTGGGGTTCCAAGAAGGACCCAGCATCAAGACAGTGCTGTTCTCACCACTTGTGCTCATGGAAGCTTCAGAGAAGCCAGGTTAAGAAACACTCTGCTCTGCAACTGACTTCTCTTGAAAGGATGTCAGAGGAGCAGAGGAGGGAGGGGAAAATAATGGGACTAGAGGGAAGGGAATGGAAGGGAAGTTGTACAAATCAGTTGCATAAAGCAAATCATTTCACATATGAGATTCTTGAATGAGTAACATTGACAGCTCAATGTAAACATAACTGTATATAAGATTTTGGACTCAAAAAACTCACAAGAAAGGACATTCATTATTAGGGCAGGTAGGAAAGAGGAATGAGGACTATAGGTCTGATTGCCATACAAAATCAAGGTGTTTCATGAAGTTGAATAGTAGATGAGATTAAACAAGAGAGTGCCTTCTTAAAACAATTCACAAAGTGGATCTTTTCTGCAACCAACTTTCAAAGTATAGAAGAAAAAAATGTGAGAGAAAGAAAATGGAAAAATGAACTCGGGAAAAAAATAGTGATAGTTGACCTGAAGGAACATACGTGGTAATTCTTTACATTGTTTCTGCAAATTGTTCCATGTGTGTACTTATTTCCAAAAGAAAGTCTCAAGAAAACAAAAGGAAGAAATCATGAGGGAAAAGTACAGACCTGTGTACCATCTAAAAGCCCATAATACTCAACATGGAGTTAGAGCTCCACGCTGGGTATAATTGGGAAGATGGTCACTCCTACAGCCTTGGCAAGGGTTGACTTCCTTAGCTCAGGATGCAGACAAAAGTCCACTGTGGTCACAGTGGTGCCAGGTCATCTGCTTTGAAAGGCTGCTCTCATGCCACTATTTCAGGTTCTTTCTAATACCTATTATGTTTGCCATGGTTTCTTCTTCCCTCCTGTTCCACGCAGTAGCTAGTAACCATATTGACAGTCACACCCCCACGTAGCTCTGAGGAGCATGACAGCAATAACTATAAGCAAGACGGGGAGAGGGAAGCTTCAGAATACTTCAAGCCTTGCATTTCTCTCTGTTTTCCTGCATTCAGAAGGCATCATTAACAATGAAAATAACATATTTAGTTTGCATTTGGAATTGTGCTTTTCTGACTTTCCCTGAGATTCTTTTCTGTGGCCTGAACAAATATTAAACCATGAGACTGTGACAGGTCATAATGAAGTGGATTAAGGCATTTCTTACATTTACATTTTCATTGAATGAGATAAACATTGTCATCTTTCTATGGCACACTCTCCTATCAAGCCATGATTTGATTTTCTACCTGTTCAGAATATCAAATCTTGTATTTCTGAAAATCGTAATATATGTTTGTGAGCAAGATGGTAAGACAGAAGTCATCCCTGAGATATTTATAATAGTACTTAGAGAAAACTTGTCAAACATACTTCTAAGAGATTATTTGGGATCCCGAGGAAGTATATTTAGCAACTGTATTGAATGACTTGTCACATAGTACAACATTACATTGATTTATTTCTGTTATTTCTGTATCTCACTGCAGGCAGAGAATTCAGCATTGGCTTTGGAAAATGAAAATCAAAGGGAGCAGTATGAGAAGTGTCTTGATGAGGTAAGGTGAATGAAAGGTCTATAATGAGATGGTAGACTAGGTAGACCTCATGATCCAAGTTTGGGGCATGCATGCTACTTGCTCCCAGATCATAAAAAAATTCCTGCCAGAGAGAAGTTATATACACATGCCCATTGGGAAATACTAGTGTGAACCTCTCTGTTTGTCTCTTCTCCCTCTCTGTCTGCTCCATCTCTCCTCTGTGTATGTTACTCTGCTCTTTTTTTTCTCTGCATGTTTCTTTCTCCAATCTCCATATGCTTATCTGTGCATGTTTGTGTGTGCATATGTGTGTGTGTGTAAGCGTGTGCACATGTTTTCTCTGTGAGCACATGTGTCTATTTTCCCTCTCTCTCTCCTTTGCACCCTCCACTTGCACTTTATAATTTTTTAGACAGGTATAGTTATACTCTTTGGTTATTGTTTTATATTCTTGAGAACAGTTGGGATATGCTTCACTGTGTGATAAATTCCTTTTGTCCAAGAAGTGTAATCCTTGGCTGTGAATAAGCACAAACCATGTCAGGGCACATTGCGTGCACAATGGGATGCTATCTCTGAAAAGCGAATCTTTGATAGAGTGGGTGGGGAAAGCATTTACAGTTGGCAGCCAGAGGAGGAAAATTCAGCAGACTGAGTGCAGACCCAAAAAAGAAAGGGATGTGAGGAAGAAAATCTGAACTGAATAGAAAAAGACAGGACCATATACATGGGTGAGCTCAATAAATGTTATGTGATAATAGTGATGAGAAGAGGGAAATCATGGTGGCTGTTTGATAGCATCTGGGAGGCAAGGTGTGTCGAGCTTTCATCTTCCCCTCATGCAGTCCTTTCATACTCACTGCCATAGAGGACTGTTCACACCGTGGCTTCCTGCCAGCTTTGAACATTTGCCACACTGAAAAGTTGTCTCCTGGGATTTTTTTTTTTAATTAGATATCTTCTCTAGGCATGTGCCACATGCCCTTCAATTCTCCTATATGCAGAAGAATCTATTGGGGGCATGTTAAAGTATAACTGAACAAACTGTAGCAAAACAAGAAAAAACTATACCTAATCCCATTCATTGCCTTGCTTTACTTGTGATGATTACCAACATATCTTCTTTCAATTCTCCTTGGTAATAGGTAGTAAAACATTTGTCAATCTCATGTTACTTATTATTCGTTCCACCTGTGTTTCCCTCTTCTCTCAGAGACAGAGATGCCAAGTAGATAAGGATGACTTTGAACTTCTGATCATACAGTCTCCTCCTCCTAAGTGCCAGGATTATAGGCACATGCCATCCTGTCTAGTTTACATGATGATGGGAATTGAACCCAGGGTATCCAGTGTGCTAGCCAAGCACCCTCCAGCTGGGCTGCTTCAGTCCCTCACCAGTGTTTCTTAATGTGTGAGCTCTGGCACCGCAGCATCAATTCTTCTGCAAACTTGCATGGAATACAGATCCTCTGATGTCACCCCAGACCCACAGAAGCAGACTCTCCCAGCAGGGTTCAAGTCACCTACTTGTGTGGTCAGCAGACTCCAGCTGATGCCACTACATGCTGCCCTTAGAGTCCGGTCTGCATAACCCTTTGCATTTTGTACATAACATGTTGGGAAGTTCCCATGCTATCCCTAGAGAATTGTTTAATATTTATTATTTCAATTGTTGAATATTTCTGTTTATACTGGTTGCTCCAGGGGAAAAAAAATGTTTGGAGTACTCTACACAATAAGGACTCAAAAAGACCAGAGTATTCATTACCATGTCCAGTGTTAAAGGAATCGTGAATAATAGTTGACATGAAGGGGTCATAGAGCCTCAGCATCTGTGAGGTCAGTTCAACATCCCTTGCCCTGGATCCCCAGGCTCTAGTCCAATCAAAGTTTAGGTTAAGAAAGGCCAAGGTATTTAAAGGAACAAATAATGCCCTTGGGTTGGATATATTGATCAGCAAAGTTTCACTTTAACCTTTTGCACAGAAATTTCCAATGAAACCTTATCTGTATTCAGAAGCCAAGTTCACATGGTGCATGCCATAGAAGCTCACCACAGTTCTCCCATGGGTTATCCTACTTCAGCTATCAATAAGCACACAGCTTTCCTTTATAGAAACCAAAATTTGCTTTCTGTGTGCTTCCCTTACTTGTGTTCAGTAGGTTTTGTAATGTACAAAACATTAATGATTTGCTTCAGTGGGGCTGGGGAGATAACCTAGCGAGTGAAACACGTGCTCTGAATGTGAGACAATACCCGGATCCTACATGGGTACTCTGTATCTGGACATGAGTGTGTTTATATGTGACCCTAACCCCAGAGAGGTGGACACAGGAAAACCTTCCACACATTCCACCCAGCTCTTCCTGTGTAGGCAGCAGCAGACACGAGACCCTGCCTCAAAGTAAAGATGAGAACCAGCATCTGAGGTGGACCTCCGGCCTCCACACACACCATTGTCCATCCACAACCCCCCACCCCCACAGACATACTCGCATCCTTCATACAAACACAGACATGATAGCAACAGCAACAACAATGAAATTTTTTCCTTAAAAATTATTTCCTTAAGCCGGGCATGGTGGTTCACGCCTTTAATCCCAGCACTAGAGAGGCAGAGGTAGGAGGATTGCCATGAGTTTGAGGCTACCCTGAGACTCCATAGCGAGTTAGAGTCTACCCTGAGAGTACATAGTGAATTCCAGGTCAGCCTGGACCAGAGTGAGACCCTACCTCGATAAAAAAAATAATAATTTCTTTCAAAAAATGCTTCCACTGAAGGCTGGATGTTTAGAGAGAGGCTCCCTCTGTTCCTAATTGCAAAAATTAACAGTTGCCAGAGAGGTGATTTGCAACAAAGAACTACCTCTGAGCAACACACATGTTTTGTATTCATGAATACTGGTCCCTGATTGCACACACCAGTTGTTTTGTAACTAATTGCATGAGGTAGACAATCCATTTCCATGCTTTGTAAAAGAATACTCTCAAAGGGCTAGTTCGATGTAGTAATAATGCCAAGTGGAAATTCTTTTCAAGGCTTTTTATACTAATTAGGCAAACTAACAAGGTAAGGCCTCGTGTAAGTTATTTGCTTGCTGGTAGGTTTCATAAAACATACTCAGGTAAATAGCACATGAATTTAAAATGTTCCTTAAGCCTGATTGCTATTTTCTGGAAAATGGAGACCATATTGAGGATTTGGGGTAGACATTGGGGAATCTGAAATTCTGTCTGTGCTTTCTTCTAGTAAAGGCAATTTATTAGAAGTAAGAAGACCCTTGTGTACGGACAGATACATAAGCCTACATGTACCCCGGCTTGGTCGGTGGACATCCATACAGATTCAGACACACACACAATGCTTCACTGTCTGCTCTCCTGCTGTCTACTTATATTTTCTTTTTAGTACAAAGGTACAACCAGTTTTCATCTCACTTTTCTGTGGGAACTTCAAGGTTTTCATGCTTAAATCTGATTTTTTAGTCTAGTTATATAATGTGCAGTTTTCTGGCAAGCAGTGAGTTGGTATTTATTGACAGTAGTTCCTTAGCCACAATTCCTTCCAGATCCGTGTACAGAGGCATAATGGTGTATATATAATAAATATAATAGCATCCCTTGAAATCATGGCACTGCATTTCCATGGAATCAGTTGTCTCCTGCAATCCTGAACTTCATGTACTGACTAGAGAAGTTCATGGCATCTCCAGATTAGCAGCAGTGAGTGGGCTAGTGGATCACAAAACAAGGAGTGAGAGAAGTCTGTAGAGCAAAGGAGGCACAGCAGAGATCCCAGCAACTGAGGGGAGCCACCGTTGGGGAAGGTAGAGTGGGGCAGGAAAGGGCAGGCTCAGAGGAGCGTCCTTCAGCAGGAGGAAGAAAGAGTGAGCATGCAGGTCCAGAAATGTAGATGGCCCTCACGCTTACCAGCATGTTGGATTTGCCACAGGAGCTTTGAAAATGCTGTTTTGTGCTTCTTCTCCCAGATAGTCTGATCAGACAGAGCTCATGGCAATTGGCCATTCACATTTTAGAGCCCTCTGGAGGATGATAATATTCATCCAAGGTTAAGACCCAGTACAATTGAGTTTGCCAATTGCCACATTTTAGGGAGCATTTTCAGAAAGCACACAGAGGAGGATGGCAGAGTGATGATGGTGACAGTCGTAGATACAGTAATAAAATAGCATGAACCAAGAGGAAATTGTTACCTACTAGCAACCAGGCATGGTCACATGCCTATAATCACAGTATGTGGGAGGGACAGCAAGAGGATTGATGCAAGTTCAAGGCTAGCCTGGTCTACATAGCAAGTTTCAGACCAGCTAGGACTATAGGACTGAATGATGAAATCCTATCCCTAGATAAATAAATAAATATTTAAGATTAGAGAAATAGCTCAGTGATTAAAGCTCTTGTCATGTAAGCCTGAAGACCTGAGTACAATTCTCAGCACCTATATAAAATGCCAGACACAGTAGTGCACACCTGTGATCCCAGGAAGGCAGAGACATGCGGAATCCTGTAGCTCGCTGGCCAGTTAGTATAGCCTGATTGTTGAACTCTAGGTTCAATAAGAGGCCCTGTTACAAAGAATGAGATGGCGATCAATTGAGGAAGACACTCTATATAGAAATCTGTCCTTCGAAACATGTGTGCCTACACACTTGCCTCTCTGAATACACATGTACTTATGCCATACCAAATGCACATGCAAAAAATAAAAACTACATACAGAAGCCTAAACGTGATCCTAGCATTCTTCAAAGCATGCTGTCGAGATTTCTCCTGCATCAGAGAGATGTGATGTACATGTAAAAAATAAATCATATTCTCAGATCTCACTCAGTCTTGCTCAGTCAATATGCAGGGAAACAAGGTTAGCATTTTTGACAAACATGGCATGTGACACAGGTTCTACCCAGAAAGCTGAAGAAGCCACCCACCTCCCCCGCCATCTGAGTCTGACCACATCCTTAGACTCAGCCTAAAGACCATCACTGAATGCTCACAAAAACAAAATGTGTGAATCGATAAGGAAAAGAACCTATGTTGACCTCTAGTCTCCACATGCACACATGTGCACATCTACACCTGGACATATAGGCACACACACACACATATGAACATCATAACACACGTGAAAACATTTCACAGTTTTGGCTGTGAAGTGAGTTGAAGGCTAGCCTGGGCTACATGAATCCTTTCCCCCAAAAGAAAGAACAGTTCTCACTTTATACATGCTTCAGATGCTGTGCCTAGGGTAGGACTAAGGAATCGTTATCTGGACGGCCTCACACATCCTATGTCTGAGCCCTAGGTAAGTTTGAAAGTCAGTGTCTGGAGAGAGGCCATTGGGATATGACCTGCTCTTTGCTTTCTCATGCCTCAGCCTACTCCATAAATGGATCAGGAAGTGGGCACACAGTCCACTCCTTCTGCCCTGCCCCCTGAGACTTCACCTCCATTATGATCACTTTATTTCTCCTGGCCCAGTGTGATTCGTGGCTCACCCTAGGTGCCTAATACGTATCTGTTAAATGACTAAGTGACTAGCAGCAGGAAATTAATTTCCAAGTTAGTTTCCTATGATCCCACATACATATTTAGACTAATGCTTCAGTTATCTTCTCAGAGGTGAATAGCAGTTTATTATGTACTAACCGCAAAGATAGTCCAGAAGCCAAATCACTTAAAAAAATAGACATACTCAAAAGACCAATTAGAGGGCTGAGGAGATGGCTCAGGGAGCATAGTGCTTGCCATGTAAGCATAAGGGCCTGCGTTCAGATCCCAGCACCCCAGGACAAGCTGGATGTGGTGATAGGCAACTGTAATTCCAGCACTGGGTTGGCAAAGACTGGAAGATTCCTAATTGGTAAGCTTCATGTTCAGTGGTCATTGTCTCAAAAAATAAGCTGAATGGTGATTGAGGAGACAATGTTGACCTCTGGCCTCCACATAGACATGTGCATATACGCACTTACACCCACCTACATCAATGTGTGCACACACATGTGACCATGCATACACACATGCACGTTACACACATGTGAAAATTTACCAATTTGTCTTAAAAGACATCATATGGCTTTGACTGGAGACAGCAATGGATTCAAACTCTGTCAAAGCAGTCCCCATCCTGTGGTATATGGAGAATGTAGGTATCCCTTTTTGTCAGGCAGGACTGCTGTACAAAATAAATGACTTGCTTACTGAGTGCATTTCATATGCATATAACTTCACCCCACACACACACACACACTCCCCTCTTCCTGTACAAATAAAATCCCTGTTCTTAACTGCTTACCTGAAAAGGCCTTACATCTACTCTGAAATTTGCTCCGTTGACTCACAGTCAACAGATGGAGTGACTACTTTACATTTGGCCCTGTGCTTGGTGGCTTCTCAGATCTTGTCTGTTGACTGTTGCACTTCTCACAATTTCAGAGACAGTCCCCCTACTCTAAAGATGAGAGAAGACCAATTGCATCCCACCCATAACATGTCAGTGTATGACAGCAGCACAGGCCATCTTCACACCTAAGACTTTGTTAGGACCATGGATCGATAGTCGTACTGTTTTCCCTCAATACAGGCACCTAACCTCCAGAACACAGGAAATCCTTTAAAGGCTGTTCTTTTTTTTTTTTTCAAAACACAATATTTTTTTCAATTCTATTTGGAGTTACCTTGCTCCTGTGACGTGCCTGCACAGTGGAGCAACAGCGGGTATAAAAGCCTGCCAACCAGCCAGAAGGCTCCTGCCTGAGCATGTGACCTTCCTACCCTCTGTGGGGTTCAGCCTGCAGCTTCAGACTTCCCTCTCCACTGATCCCCTTCTCAACTTGGTGCGAATTGGCTATCTCTGAATACACTCGCCTGCACGGCTTCTCCTTCAGCCTTGGGGATGTTCTGGAGTCAATTAACAGGGTCAGTAGCCTCATCTTGGCTTCCCTCTGCTCCCCTTCCAAGGTACTACCTGGAATCCGAACCCAGTCTGCCGAAAAGCCTGGCAGAAGGAAGAGGTAAATCGTACATGGGTAGAAATGGCCTATTCCTGATAGAATTTCTAGTGCAAAAAGGGAGAGGGTCTCCAGCTTCCTGAGCACCCCTGTCTCTTCTCCGTGCCTCTGTCACCTTCCAGGAGCTGAGCCAGGTGGACTCCACGAAGAGTCTGCACAACATTGTCACACAAGCCAGCAGCAGAAGGAGCTTTCAGCCTTGCTATGGATATCATACATCCCTCTAGCCCAGTCCAACTGCTCTTTTCCCTGTCTTTGAAGAGTAAGCTGCCAGGTGCCTCTGGAAGTTATTTGTTCTCATTAGCTGGTCCTGCCAGTGTGTGATTATTGGAAACCCAAGTGCTTAGAGTGCATTTTCAGAGCATTATAGTGAGGGGCCTGTCCAGGGCATCATCTTGTGAGCCTATTAGAGGCTGCAGGTACAAACTGCTAACAATGGCTCTGCTGATACATCTGGGAAGCCAAACTGTTAACTTAACAACAAAACCTAAGAAACTGTCTTCATAGACATAAGAAGGGAAACATGTGTACAACCCACCTGTTCTTCTGCAAAGAACCCATGAGTCCTTCTGAGTAATAAAATTCTATGCCAGTAGCTACAGAAATAATACATTAGTGTAACTTTGTTCAATTTTTAGGTAGAGAAAACAATTGTCCAAAGTACATGCCGGAAGGAACTATGTACGATATAGAGTCTGTAAGCCTATAGGGCAATGAGTTGGATTGCAAAGATATAGCATATTTCCCCCTGTGGGCTGTTAGAGTTAGGATATTACTCTACGTCTCCCATTAAATCATGGATAGAGTTATTTTATGTGACCACTGTTACAGAGAATGGCTTAAGTGAGGGAACAGTTTGGAAAAAGAAAAGAAAATATTGATATTAGGCAGTTTTATGAGCATGTAAATCAAATCCAAGTTTGAGGGTAAATTATTTATGGCATGAATTAACTTGGGTACATTGTTCCTGATTCCACCTGCATGGATAGCTCAATTCTTCTGATTTTTTATTAGGCAAAAATAAAATAGATGATGCATTGTTTGATTTTAAATTCTCGACTACTTATAAGTTGAAAACAATGTTCAAAGCTAAAAGATTTCACAATTATGCTATCAGTCATTTTGCATAGACTGAAATTCATTTGTTAATATATTGTTGAGTATAAATATGCAATTAATGGACAAATAAAAGGCCAACTAATGAAAGTAAGGTTTATTTTGCTCTATGGTAATTTTGGAGTTTGATTCTAGAACTTTAACCTCACTGAAAAAAAATACTTTAAACATGCTTTTCTTTCTAAGACCATTCCTAGTTTTAGTGACTGATCTTCCTTTTTTACTTAATGTCATCAAGATAAATTTGGAAAGGTTTCTGATGAGGGTAAGTTTCTTTTGTGTACTTAGGGAGAAGGTTCGGTGGGTAAGAGTACTTGTTTCACAAGCAAGACGATCTGAGCTTGATCTCTAGCCCCCAAGTAAGCACCCAGGAGTGGGCACAGATGCTTGTAACTCCTGCACTGAAGAGTCTGGGTGTAAAGGATGTCTGGAGCTCCCTAGACTGCCAGTCAGGTTCAGTGAGAGACACTTTGTCAAGTACATAATGTGGAGGAGCACATGCAAGCTACCTAATCCCTCATGGCCTCCACATGTGCATAGGCACATCTGTACACATGCATGTGATACACACGTCATGCATTGTATACTCACATCCCCCAAGTAATCCCTTTTGTACCTACAGTTAAACTAATAAGTTGTGTGTAATCTAATTTTGTCATATATTGCTTATGGTGTGAATGGTGTGGATTCTGCTGGCCAAAAGTTAATGATAGCCTATGTTTTAATTTCCTTTTGGATGTTTGAGTAGCCAACTGTTATTAAGGATGTGCTATTTTGTCAATATTGAATCAAGACATAATTAAGTCCCATGATAACATCCTTACTCTCCTTTGTTCCATGATGCAAGGCAGGGAAATAAGCACACAGACCAGAGTGAAAAAGATGAATGCATGACCCACAATTTTTGGCTGAATGTGAAGATAGCTATTGTGATAACATATATAGTGCTGTCCATTATGTCATTGTATGTCCATTGTGTCATTATATTCAACACTCTGTTGTTACCAGATACAACTATATTGCACTCTTCTAGCTTCATAAGTAGCTGCTCAGAAAATTTATATAAATTAAGGAAGGAAGAAATACAAATTAACACACATAAGTACTTTAGTTCTGGCCAATTTAAATACTCTAACATGGGCATTAATGCCATCAGACCTCAGTTATCACACTCCAAGTTAGGTACTGGCTGAATCTGTTGTCTTCAAAGGGTTATTAAGGAGTCTGCTTAATATCACAAGATGGTTTCTGAAAGGAATTTTACAGGATTGGGTATGATAATTGATAGGGTAAAACTCCAGAACCTTTTTATTTTTCTTGACAGGGTCCTATTATGTAGCTTATGCTGCCAGTGGTGGTTTCAATGCATAGCCCCGTAGACTCAGATGTCTTTTTATTAACATTAAACTTCCTACTTAAGTCCCAGCTAGGCTTATCCTTGCTGTGGGTGGGAGGGGCATGTCACTGAGGGCAAATCTTAAGTCCAGCCCTAAGGTGTGTACAGAATCAGTGTGAGCTCTGACTGTTGATGCTTCATGCTAGTGCAGGTTTTTCTCCCTCTCTGATGTGGACGCAAGAGTGAGGCCGTTCTTCTGTTGTGATATAATTTCCTCTGGATTCTGGAAGCCTGAAGTAATCCCTTTACTCCCATAAACTGTTTCTGGTCTTATGTCTGTCCCAGCAATAAGAAAGTAACTGCAACACTGGTCTTGAACTCAAGATTCTGTCTCAGGGTCCTGAGTGCTGGGGTGCATATTTCACTACATCCTACCTTCCCACTTGCATTTTAATTCTTCTTTGTTTTAATCTTGGTGTGTGTGATGTTTGTGACTCTGTATATGGAGATCAGTGGAAAACCTTGTGTGTTGGTCCTTATGATTGTATCTCTGTGTGGGTCTCTTGTTTGTGCTGCGCACATCAGACTGCCTGACCATGCGCTTCTACTTATTTGCCCATCTCCAGCTCCCATGTTGCAAAAGGCACAGTGGAAGTACAGATGAATGCTACTGCTTCTGGATTTACATGGGTGCTTGGGACCTGAATTCAGATTGTCTTGCTTGCGCAGCAAGCCTTTCAGCCATGGAGCCATTTTCTCAGGCCCCTAATTGAATTTAGCCATATGGGCACTTAACATCAAGACTGTGATAAAATTGGGTAGATAGCTATTTTTAAACAATTTCATATCTGAGAATGAAAAAAAAAAACAATCTTTGAACACGCAGGTGGAAATGGTGAATGGAGAATGTTTTTGAAAACCCAGAGATTTATTCCCAGTTTTACATGAACTTCTAGCCTGAACAACATCCCAACCCCACTTGTCTGCCAGACACTAAGAGGGGCTGGAATGGCCAAGGCTGACTTAAATTAATTATGGTTCACCTCCTTGTCTGAGGAGGGAGCAGATTTCCTAATGAACCTAACTCAGCTGGGGCTTAAAGAAGATCAAACCTCATGTACCCATGCAGTGGTGAGGGCTGAGGGTGTGGCTCCATTGGAAGAGTGCTTGCCTAACATGCACAAAGCCCTGGGTTCATTTCCCAGCACCACATGCACAGGGCATGATGGTCCATGCTTATGATCCCAGCTATTGGGAGGATGATCACAGCTATTGGGAGGTACAGGAATGAGGATCAGGAGTCTGAGGTCATCCTCACCACATAGTGAATTTGAGGGCAGACTGAAATACATGAATCCCTATAATTAAACAATAACAACAGTAATAATAATACTAATGTTATTATATTATAAGATAATGTTATAATACTTACATAGTAACTAATATTATATATATATGAATGTATGTATATATGTATAGTAAGTAATATATTATTAAGAATTATGTTATTATGTTTTGTTTTACAGTGCAGAAACTTACAATGATTATAACTTACTTTTTTATCAGATAGATGTTCAGACACAGAATTTAAAGTTCCAGATACTATTGGTACTGGTCTTGTTCTATTTCTCTGCCCAAAACTTACTTAATGTATTACTTCCATTCTCAAGGTGGCTGCTGGCTGCTGAATCTCAGCCATCACTTTTTTAATGAAGTAAATGAATATTGTGTTTTATGATGATATCTCCATGTATTTTGACCATTTTTATCTCCCCTCTTACTTGTTCCTGTCCTCTCTACTCCTCCCATTCTACTGGGGTCACCTTTCAATTCACAGATAGATGACTTCCTACTTTCATGTCTGTTTTTTGATTATAGATTTGTTTTAAAAAACTATCATCTATCTATCTACTATTTATCTATCTATCCATCCATCCATCCTCTATCTATCTGTTTACCTACATACCTACCTATGATAGAACACTTGTGATACTTAACTTTCTGAGTCTCTGAGTCTGGCTTTTTTTTTTTTTTTACTTAACTTGATGAATTGAGTTACATTCATTTTCTTACAAAGCTCTTGAAGCCATTTTATGGCTGAATAATGCTCCATTGTGCAGGCATTCCACATTTTCATTGTCCATTCATCTAATGGACACCTAGGCTGGTTCCATGAATTGTCTGGTATGTCAAACATGTGAATTCATGTGCCTGATGTTTAAAGACTTGGGTTCTTTGGGTCCTTTGGGAGCAATATAGTTGGATTGTATTACAACATGTTCAGGTTCCAGAAAGAAAAAATGAAAGAAGATTTTTGTCAGCCAACCCCATTTTTACAACTTCTTGTAAGCACAAAAATTCATTTGCTTATATCTTATAGGCAAAATCTTTATAACATGGGGACACAAGGGAAGTGGGATGTGCCCAGCCAAAAGCAAAACTTAAAAAAATGAGGTTCTTCTACTGAGGAAGAAGTAAGTGGCTACCAGACTGTCTTACAGGTGGCAGCCACAGGGGATGACCAGTACGACGTGTTGTCCACAGCCTGCTCTATTAAGAGTTCTTCGAGAAATAGTGAGACTAGGGCTGGGTAGGCAGGAGAGTCAAAGGAGCTTCTAAATCAGCAAAGTGTGGACATTGTGTACAGATAATTAGGACCATGTTTTGCACTGCATCATTTTCTGGCCTTCCTGTGATACTTAACATATAATAGATTATTATTTTCCCAAATATGGTAATGAGAAACTCAAGGTATAAGTGATAGTTCTACTCGAATAATGTTAATTAGCCACAAGGTCACCTTAGGAAATAACAAAAAATATTGCCTAGAAAATAATGAGATCTTCTACAGGTGGAGGGAAAGGGAAATAAGGGGCTAATTAGCTACAGTAAACTATAGGAAACTTACTGGTAAATTAGAGCGCACTCATAAAATGTTCTCATTCTAAGTGGCAACTTCCTTTCCTTTTTAAAGGTAGCCAACCAAGTTGTTCAAGCTCTGCTCACTCAAAAGGTAGGTCACCTTCTGCTTACTTTTTAACATGCTCATATGAATTAATATTGTCAAGCTCAGGAGTTGTGGTTGATAGATGAGACTCTTTTCTCTCCAGTTACTTAGGTTAGAGCCCTGTGTGTTAGATGGCATGTGAAGGAATATCACTGAATGAGCAATGGAATTACACAACTTAAACTTTTGTAAAATAACATAAAACTTTTGAAAATTAAAGTGTCCTAGTGTACTTGAAATAGATGCATATCTATCATGGTATGTAGTGAATGCAAACTTTGAATGTATTGTCTTGGTTTCTTCCAATTTATGTGACATGAATGTCAGTTTGGGAAGAACATCGAAAGAGGACTGAGATTTGGCAAGAGGTCTTTGAGTTGGAAAAGTGATTTAATTTCTCAGTCTTCTACTTTTTCTACATAACGGGCATGGCGATAAGCCCCCCTCCACACAAACAAGCAAGCATGGGTCTCTGTGGGAATCTATACATGGAGGGTGGAGAGCAATTTCTCAGGGGAAAAGTACTGTGGTTAATATGAAATAAATGAAAATCTCGATCAGCTTTCCAGCTGGCTATGCATTCTGTCTCTACACACATGCAATCACTTAATTGGGCAGAGTGGATAAATGCAGGTCATTGTTTGCAACTTTGGCTGGTTTGGTGCATTTTATTGAATGTTTCCTATATTATCTAGCCATATTATCACTTTCTCAGAGGCTAACCTCTGTCTCTTCAAAATCTTGTTTATTCTGACTTTTCTTTTTGTAAATGGAGAGTTTATCTCCCAAGAGGAGCTATAAGCTTCTGTCTTGGGTCCAAGAGGGTATAAGTAAAGAGAGCAAAGTCATGCATTCCACCTTAATTTTCTTTTTTATGAAATAGAGACGGGGGGGGGGAATGAATTAGCACACTATGGCCCATAGCTACTGAAACTGAACTCCACACATGAATGCCACCTTGTGCCTCTGGATTATATGGGATCTGGGGAGTCAAACATGGCTCATTAGGCTTCACAGGCAAGTGCCTTTACTGCTAAACCATCTCCCCGGCCCCCAACTTTATTTTCTATATGTGTTCATTTACATATGTATGTCCATGTGTTTGCAGATGTACATGTGTATGCAGGTATGCATGCATGTGTGTGTGTGCATGCGCACGCACGCATGTCCATCCATCTGCATATATGGAAGCCACATCACAGACTCAGAAATTGGTCTTCTCAAGTGCCATCCACTTTTTGTGAAGCAAGGTCTCACTGGGCTGGAACTCCCCAAGCAGCTAGGTTAGCTGTGCCATAAGTAACAGGGATCCTCTTGTTTCCACTTTCGTAATGCTGAGAATATAATAAACATTACCATGTACAACTTTTTTGTGTATGTGCATCATGAGGACTGAACTAAAGTCCTCATGCTTACAAGGCAAGCATTTGACCAACAAAACAATTTACCCAGCCTCATCTTGATTTTCTTTAATACAAAATAATCCTATCAGCATAAAGAGATTGACTGTTTCTCCTGTACATACTTAAATATTATTTGCATCTATACTGCCCAAAAATTACGATAGCACTTTTGCTAGACTTGTGAAAAGTTTCCTTCTACAAAGGTATATGTGTTTGTGTGTGTGTGTGTGTGTGTGTGTGTGTGTGTGTGTGTAAAATATATATAAATTTTTTAAGGTAGAATATCACTCTAGCCAAGGCTGACCTGGAACTTATTTTGTCGTCCCATACTGGCTTTGAACACACAGCAATCTTCCTACCTCTGCCTCTCCAGTGCTGGTATTAAAACTGTGTCACCATGCCTGGCATCTACAAATAATTATAACTCTTCAGGTTTTGCATTAACATCATGTATATGAAGAAATTCAAGAACATTTATGTAGTTAGAATTATGTTCCATTGTGAGAGATAGATGTCCAAAATACAAATGGCATAGCTAAACCAAAGTAACATTTCTATCTCACATATAAATTGACAGGTAATCAGTACAAGGCTGGTATGGAATCTCTCTAAGTCCATAGACTCTCTAGCTTCACTTATTTTTCTGTGGGACACAGCCCTCATTTCCAAGGTTTGATTAATGCTCCAAAATAGCTATTTTGGCTCCAAATATTGCACCCACATTCCAATTATGAGAGGACAAGCAATAATAGGCAGAGATAAAGAGCATCATACCAGCTATCTTTCAAAGATAGAATTTTTATAGGTCAGATCTACATCTTTTTAAACAAACCATAGTCACAGAACCACACTTAGGAGAGCTGGTAAGGAATTCCTGCTTCTGGGTAGGTGCCCCACTGAGAGTGGATATCTACTGTGGAGAGGGGCGAGAACCCGGTGCTGGGAAGAAACTCCTAGTTTCTGTCCAATATAATGACGGGATTTTCCTCTTTTTCAAGGCCTTGCTTTCTCTAGTTTTTCCTTCTCATTGAAAACTCTGCTCACTTTATTACCAATGAAGGAACTGAAGGCATCAGTGTTGTGGCCGTGAATGCAGCTGGTGAAATACTTTTCAATCTGGTCACTTTGATGGTGCCTCAAGTGTCTGGTACAATACAAAGGAAGGAAGGCAGGACCCTTCAAGTCAACCACCAAATGTAGCTGCACAAATCCAAATGATAGCTAGTAAGCACTTCTGTCTGCTGTGGTGCAGGGAGGCAGTCAGACACAGAGAGACACTGCCACGCCACTGCAGGTCTGAGGGACACCACAGGCAGAAAGATGTGCAGGGCTGTCAGAGAGCCCGTAGGACCACGCTCTCTGTGCCTTCTAAGTCTTCCAGGGACTCTGAAGTTGCTGGGGGGAAAAGAGGACAAAGATTTCCTTTTATTTATTTATTTTTTTGGAACAAATTGAGGATTTGGAAAGTAGGCCAGTCAGTACAGTACTTGTCATGTGTGCATGAGAACCGGAGTTTGATGCTTAGAACCCACATTTAAAAAACAATCCAACTATATTGGTGCATATTTTTAATCCCATCAGTGGAGAGGTGGAGATGAGAATTTTCTGGGACTTCCTGGCCTGCTGGTCTATTCTAATTGTTGAGGTTCAGGCCAGTAAGCGTCTTTATCTCAAAAATGGTGGACAGAGAGATGAGAGATTGCTCAGTGGGTAAGAATGCTTGCTGCAAGCATGAAGGTCTGAGAGCACTTGAAACTTCAACTGATTCCGCATCACCCGCATAATTCTCAGCACATGGTCACACATATCCCTAACCCCAGTTCTGTGGGTAGAGAGATGGGAGAATTGCCAGGCTCATGAAAATGGCAGATCTTCACATCTCCATGTTCAGAGTGACTCCATCTAAAACAACTCAGGGCTGAATTACACAGGAAGGACACCCAACGTCTCTGGCCCCCAAATGTTTTTGCACAAGTATATGCCTCTTCACTTACACATGTGAGCACCACACATACACCCCACACTGTGCGTACAAAGAAAAAAGGTGAACAGCATCTGACAATTGAAACCTGAGGTGTTCTTCTGTCCTGCACACACACGCACACATGCACACACACACACACACGGGCACACACACACATGGGTGCACACATACATGCCTCCACACTAGCATCCCCACACACAAGTTGTTGCATGGAATTATAGGCAAATGTGAAGTTTTATAATGGTTTATTGGTCCTTCCAAGAGGAAACAAATGGAGCCTATTTCATGTCATATCCTGAATTGGTCAGACTAGCACCCTGGTGGAAAAGAGTCTACCTTCACCAATGGGAAGCAGACAACTTTGTTTCTGTACTGTTACTATCACCTATCACTAGTTCATATACTTCCTGATCCTGATTCCATTTCTCTCTGGATCCCTTTAAATAATCTACCTTTACTCATTTGAATCAATAGCACTAAGGTGACAGCATTAAACACGTCTCACTCTGGTATATGCCTTCCAATCACAGGGCCAAGCCCATAAGTGCAATTGAAATCAATAATGCCGGCTATGGATTTCATCATCATTAAGTCAATTTTATTGCTGCAAATGTACCTTTTCCAGGTCCTTTAATGATTTTTTGCCGCTAACACCAAACTTGGAAGAAAAGCAATTTCTCTCGAGTTAATTTCCTTCTAGGTCAACATTGAGAATTACATACATGTTTGTAGAGAATCTAAATGATTATACAGAGTGCATTCATTTTTGGTGTATGTGTTGTGTGGGTATGTATATATGTATATGTGCGCATGGGCACATGCACACCAAAGCATACATACAGAAGTCAGAGGATAATTTTCAGTGTCAGTCTTACCATTCATGTTCTTTGAGGCAAGATCTCCCACTCATCACTATTTTGCCAGGCTAGCTGTCCCCTAAACATACAACAGATTTTCCTGGGTGTGCATACCTTCTTGCCCATAGATATGGCTGAGATTCCAGGTGAATACCCCAGCGTTTAGGTTTTTACGTTGTTTCAGTGTTGATAATTTAATACTCATGTGCTTTATCCACTGAGCCATCTTCACAGCCCTTATTTCTTTAACAATGGAAAACAAGAGGCCTGTGTGATAGAATCGAGCAATGCAGTCATTGTGATAGAAACATGAAACAATTCTGTAGCTACAAAGTGCTCCATACTCACCACGTATTTGGTCCTGTAGGAGGGGCCGTGGACCATCTGTGTCCCCTTCTGCAGCCACTGTGAGTGTGAAATCTGGTTTCTAAAGTATGCCTGCTTATAATTGCTGGACATTTAAAGCAACCATAGCGACCTACATCCAGCACATAAAATGCACTATGACATTTTGCCCACCCTGAAACCCTTAGCATGGTGATACTCACTTATAATCCCAGTGCTGGGGAGGGAAGACTGGCAGATCTCTGAAGCTTGCTGACCAGCCAGTCTAGCTGAATCAGTGAGCTCCAGGCCAGTGAGAGTCCCTGTCTCACAAAAGGCAAAAAGGGAGCTAGGGTTATGGCTTAAGAGTAAAAATGCTTGCTGTGTAAGCTTGGTGACCCAAGTTTAGACCACCTAGAAAACCATAATCTATAGTAGGCTTCTGTAATCCTAGCATGCCTACAGTGAGATGGGAGGCAAAGTCAGACAAACCTTCTGAAGCATACGGGCCAGCTGCATTGTCACATACATGTCTCCCCTCCTCTCTTTCTCTCTCTCTCTCTCTCTCTCTCTCTCTCTCTCTCTCTCTCTCTCTCACACACACACACACACACACACACACACACACAGAAAGAGGGAGAGGTAATAAAGGTAAACGGTGGTGGTAGTTTGGATGGGAAATGTCCCTCATAACCTCATGTGTTTTGCATACTTGTAGCTGGTAGAAATTTGGGAGGCAGAGCTGTGCTGGAGGTGGTGTGTTGCTCTAGGTGAGCTTTGGGGCATTGTATCCAATTTCCCCTTTGCCACCACTCAGCTCACTCTCACTGCTTTCTATCAACTCCTGTGATAAGATGTGATGTTCAGTCTATGCTCTGCCATCATTTCCCTGCCATCGCGAGGCTTCCCCTTGTGACTGTAAGCTGAAAGTAAACTTTTTCTCCCATACATTTCTTTTGGTTAGGTGTTTTATACAAGCAACACAAAGGTAACTGTAGCAGTACATGAGGAACAACATGTAAGGCTCTCTTTTGGCTTCTACAAGCAACACATTCACCCTGAACATACACAACCACATACACACACACATGCATGCATACATACATACATACATACATACATACATGCATACTACACAGAGATCATATCATGTGACTAATAAGGACTATGGCGCATGCACTCAACCCACAATCTAGTAAATTCCTGTGACAGATACCACTTCTGATATATGTAAACCGTAATAATGTTTCACATAAGTCACATTTTAATGAATGTCACCAGTACTCCAGTGGTAATATCTGTGTAGGCCCTGTTTCTTAGACATCAGTGTTTTCTTAAATTGACTTCAACCTGGAACTGGTGATGGTTTTGCTCTTGACATGCATATAGTAACTGTGCTTCCACAGGGATTAAATAGCAATGGATTCAAAAATTTCGTTACTCCAAGTGCAGTTGTAACTGATCTGAATTACAATATATAACTCCTCCAGGGAAACTGTGGTCTGGTATAATTGAGAAGGGTGGGAGGTCTTTAGGGATGTGTGGCATTGCTCAGTACACCCCTCCATTGAGTTATAATCCCTTAGTTTATTTCTAGTGGATAGTACTTTAAGAATATTGCAAGCCGGGCGTGGTGGCGCACGCCTTTAATCCCAGCACTCGGGAGGCAGAGGTAGGAGGATTGCCATGAGTTCAAGGCCACCCTGAGATGACAGAGTTAATTCCAGGTCAGCCTGGACCAGAGTGAGACCCTACCTCGAAAAACCAAAAAAAAAAAAAAAAAAAAAAAAAAAAAAAGAATATTGCAAAGCTAACAGGTCTATTTTCTTGAACCCCAAAACCATTGCATTTTCTTATAAGACAGTGAACATGATCAAATTTTTGACATTATTTCCATGTGATAAAATCACATATCTAGTCTCTTTTGTGTGTGGAGGGGACACTTGTATATGAAAGTGTAAAAGATTAAGGCAGGTTTCAACCTCAGTTGCTCTCCACTTATTTTACTGAGGCTAGGTCTCTCACCTAAACCTAGATTTTTCCAACTGAACTAGTCTCTCTGGTCACCTTGCCCAGGAATTCCCTGTCTCCTCTTTTTGAGCATTGAAATTACAGGTGAACACAAAATCCATGTGGAATTTACCTTGGTGCTGAAGATCTGAACTCTAGTCTTCACACTTGAGTGACAAGCACCTTGTCCCCTGAGCCATCTTCCCAACTCTGGTCCCCTTTCTGTAACAATAAGGAATACTTGTATTTTCGGTGAGGTCCACTTTTTGAGTCTGAAACTCACTTAGGAAAGTGATGAGAGGGGAAAGGTGGTCTATATTCTGCCTCTAGGCACAATACCAGACTCCAGCTTCTGAATATTGAAGAGAGACATGCTGTTTCCAGAGCTTTGCTGGGAGTTGTTCTAGGTCTGTCCCCTGTAACGGACAGTGGCAGAACAGTTGGTTTCCTACCCGGTGTAGGTCTGTCACCAGCTCCTTTACATCAGCAGGTTCCTGTGGTGAGGACAGATTAAGCAGTTGGAAGCTGCCACCCTATGACCAGGGAACACAATAGGGGCAGAGGTATTTTTTTTTCTTTCTCATTCCCTTCAATTATGTTTGTGTGTGTACATGAGCATGCATGTTTTTTCACAGCAGGGATGGAATGGTATATCTGGGTGACTATCCACAGCTTTAGGGAACACAGTAAGAACCTGAAAATCCCACACAAATGGTCTGGGAGGTGTCTCTCAGTGGATAAAGTGCTCGTTATGCAAGTGTGAGGACCTCAGTTTTGACCCCCTGAACCTACATAAATATGGAAAGCCATGGTGGCCTGGCTGTAATCTCAGCTTCAAGCAAAGACGGGATCCCCAGGACAAACTGACTAGCTAAACTAGCGGAATCTGCAAGCTCTGGGCTCAAGTTAAAGATCCTGCCTCAGTAATTAAAGTGGATAGCCCATGAGGTGCTTGGTGGGTATGTAAGGCATCTTGGGCAGATTCAGGTTAGGTGTTGCAGATGAGTGAGACTATGTGTCGATTTTTTTTCTGTGATTGGGTAAGTTCGCTGAGAATGATCTGTTCCAGGTTCAACCATTTTTCCTCAAATTTCTTTATGTCGTTTTTTCTTACTGCTGTATAGAATTCCATTGTGTAGATATACCACATCTTTGTTATCCATTCTTCTAATGATGGACATCTGGGTCGATTCCAGCTTTTAGCTATTATGAATTGAGCTGCTACAAACATGTTTGAGCAAATCTCTCTGGCTTTTGGTTTGAAGGTTTTAGG
The DNA here is from genome assembly GCF_020740685.1 of Jaculus jaculus. Lineage (NCBI taxonomy): Eukaryota > Metazoa > Chordata > Mammalia > Rodentia > Dipodidae > Jaculus > Jaculus jaculus. The sequence goes on from NC_059106.1 coordinate 17,597,982, forward strand.
GTACATGCCCAGCAATGGTATAACTGGGTCTGTTGGTATTTCTATAGTCAGCTTTTTCAGGAGTCTCCATATTGCTTTCCAAAGTGGTTGTACCATCCTGCATTCCCACCAACAGTGAATGAGTGTCCCTGCTTCTCCACATCCTCGCCAGCATTTAATTTCATTTGACCTTTTGATGTTGGCCATCCTTATTGGAGTAAGGTGGAATCTCATAGTTGTTTTAATTTGCATTTCTCTGATGATTAGGGATGATGAACATTTTCTTAGGTGTGTGTTTGCCATTTGTATCTCTTCCTCTGTGAATTGCCTGTTTAACTCTGTGCCCCATTTTGTGAGTGGGGTATTTGTCTTCTTATTGTTTAGACTTTTGAGTTCTTTGTAAATTCTAGAGATAAGGCCTCTATCAGTTGGATAACCTGCAAATATTTTCTCCCATTCTGTGGGTATTCTATTGGCTTTGCTTATTATATGCTTGTCTGTAAAGAAACTCTTCAGCTTCATATGATCCCAATGGTTGAGTGACTGTTTAAGAACTTGAGCCACTGGGGTTTTATTCAGGAAGTCTTTTTCCATTCCTATATCATGGAAGGTACTTCCTAAATTTTCTTCCAGTAGTTTTCGAGTTTCTGGTCTTATGTTGAGGTCTTTGATCCATTTGGATTTGAGTGTTGTGCATGGTGAAATGTGTGGATCAAGTTTCAGTTTCCTGCATGTGGTTATCCAATTTATCCAGCACCATTTGTTGAAGATGCTATTTTTTTTCCAGTCTATATTGTTTGGGCCTTTGTCGAATATCAAGTAGCTATAGTTGCTTGGCCCAAAACCCGGGTCCTCAAGTCTATTCCATTGGTCTATACTCCTGTTTTTATGCCAGTACCATGCTGTTTTTATTACTATGGCTTTGTAGTATAACTTTATATCGGGTATGGTGATGCCACCAGAGGTATTTCTTTTGCTGAGGATATGTTTGGATATGCGAGGCCTTCTGCCTTTCCATATGAAATTTGAGATCATTTTTTCTATGTCTGTGAAGAACACTGTAGGGATTTTAATTGGAATTGCATTAAATCTATATATTGCCTTTGGTAGGATTGTCATCTTCACAATGTTAATTCTGCCTATCCAGGAGCATGGGAGGTCTTTCCATCGTTTCAAGTCCTCCTCAATTTCTTTTTTGAGAGTTTTTATATTTTCGTTGTATAGATCTTTTACTTCCTTGGTTAACGTTATTCCAAGGTATTTTATTTTTTTTGTTGCTATTGAAAATGGGACTATGTCCTTTATTTCTTTTTCTGTGTCGTTGTCATTTGCATACAGAAATGCTTCCGATTTTTGTGCATTGATTTTGTATCCTGCTACTTTGCTATAGGAGTTAATCACCTTCAGGAGTTTTGGAATGGAGTCTCTCGGGTCTCTTACATATACAATCATGTCATCAGCGAATAGCGCTAACTTAACTTCTTCCTTTCCAAATTGTATCCCTTTTATTTCCTTCTCCTGCCTTATTGCTTGGGGGGTCTAATGGGAGGGGGTAGATCACAGATGAGCCTAAATAATGATACCAAACTGCCTGTATTCACTGAAATGAAAACTAATAAATTAAATTAAAAAAAAAATAAAGTGGATAGCAATTGAAGACACGTGATTCAACCTCTGAGCTCCACATGCATGAGCACACATGTACACACACACACACACACACACACACACACACACACACAGCAAGCAGTTCTTTCCATTCTACAAATGTTCAGACCAGCTCAATTTTCGTTTGCCAGTGATCATAAGCCTCCCTGTCTCCGTGCCATGTAGTGAGCTGGATGAGCCAGTGGTGTCGACTGAACTGTTCTCAAGGACTCTGGACTGCATTCCCCACTGGTGAACCTTCACCATGGTGATAGCCTTGGCCACTGAAATTCAGGAGCCTTTGTAAAGACACCGTAGAGCTGGGGGATTGCTTTTCTTCCTCTATTATTTTACTCACTTGAAAAACTCTTATGTTTCTTAATCTTTGTTACAGAACATTTTGAGAGCCATTTCTTTAAGCTCTCTCTTTTCCTACACTTCCATACTTGTATTTTCATTTTCTACCTGTAACTGGAAATGATTATGTTTTCTCAGGAAATGGGTACTATTAATATTCATCTACCCCACATTTGAGTTTATTAATTAATTTGTGGTAGTGAAAACAATTAGTATTGGGGATCAGAAGGTGTCAGATGCATGCTGAGAACATGTGTCTTAGGTAGACACTGATGTTGAATTCTAAAGAAAGAAGCAAGAGAGCACATGTATAGCAAACACACTGTTGCTCCTGCACTCTGACACTTGTTCCCGGGTTCCTCCTCCCAAGCATGTCATTGTACTTGTGGACATTAAAATTGAAAACATTGATGAATTAAATGAGCATTGCCCATTTAACAAAAAAAATAAATAAATAAAGACAAGGGGAGTGTACAGTATACAGGAAACCACTTCTAGGCATATTTGTGTGTTCCAGTACACAATGGAGTTAGTCCTACAGGAGGTGATGGCACATGCTCATATACAGCTTCAGCAGCCTTGTCTCTAGCTTCACACTCAGAGCGGTGGTGCAGATCAGATGCCTTGCTGGAGGAAGGGTGTTCTTGGAGGCAGGCCTAGGAGTATTATAGCCAACTTCTGTTTGCTAAAGTTTGGCTTACTGTGCTGCTGCTGTTGTCCTCCTGTTATTGGCAAGAAGGTGATGTTCAGCTTCTGTTCTACCGTGCTTTCCCCTGCCATCAGGAAGCTTCCCCTTGAAACTATAAGCCAAAATAAATCCTTTCCTACCATCAGCTACTTTTAGTAGAGTGTTTTGTCCCAGTAACAAGAAGTCGACAACAGCAGTCAGTTTACTGGAAAGGATACCTCACCTCTGAGGCTCCCAGAGAGAATGACAGGTGGTCTCATTACATAGTCTGTCACTCTGCTTTGTCGAATACAGAGATAAAAGGCTGACGACATTGCTCAATGGGTAAATAAGTTGCTATGCAAATGCGAGTACCTAAGTTCAGTTTCCCAGAATCCATATAACTCAGTTGCTATAACACAATCATCTGTAATCGCAGTGTGCTGGCAGTGAGATGGGAGGCAGAGTCAGGGGAATCCTCCAGAAGCTCACAGGACACCAGGTATAGTGAATACAAGCAGTGAAAACATGAACAACTAGAAAACTTGCTTCAAACCAGGTGGAAGGCAAGGATTGATACCCAAAGTGTCCTCTGACCCTCACATATGTGTTGTAGTGCATAAGTGCCTGAATTTGTACACACACACGAATTCACACAGGAGAAATGTTGAGAAACATCGTCTCTCTTTATCACACAGTCACTGCAGAGATTTCTTAAAAATATATTTCATTTATTTATTCATTCATTCATTCATTTATTTGAAAGAGAGAAAGAGACAGATAATGGGCATGCCAGGGCCTCCAGCCACTGCAAAGGAACTCCAGATGCATGTGCCCCCTTGTGCATCTGGCTTATGTGGGTCCTGGACAATCAAACCAGTATCCTTTGGCTTTGCAGGCAAACACCTTAACCACTAAGCCACCTCTCCAGCTCCCAGAGTAGATTCTTTTATCATCATTATCTCTGGAAAAATTTATAATAAATGTAATAAATAAACACAAACATTGATTAAGCTCCTATTGTGTACAGAAGCAATAAGATAGAATAAAAAAGAACATAAAGGTAACATGCTTATATTGTTGTTCTTGTTGTGAATGTGTCATCTAATTGACAAAATGGGCTTAGTAGGGCTGGAGAGATGGCTTAGCGGTTAAGCGCTTGCCTGTGAAGCCTAAGGACCCTGGATCGAGGCTCGGTTCCCCAGGTCCCACATTAGCCAGATGCACAAGGGGGCGCACGCATCTGGAGTTCGTTTGCAGAGGCTGGAAGCCCTGGCGCGCCCATTCTCTCTCTCTCCCTCTATCTGACTTTCTCTCTCTGTCTGTCGCTCTCAAATAAATAAATAAAAAATTTAAAAAAAAATGGGCTTAGTAAAGAAGATACATACAGGGGCTGGAAGATGGCTCAGTAGATAAAACACTTGCTATACAAACATGAGAACCTGAGGTTGGATTCCTAACATCTAGCTGTATACTTGGGCACGTGTGGTATTCTACTGTAATTCCAGTGCTGAAGAGGCAGACAGAGGATCCCCAGTGAAAGATGGCTAAGACAGCAAGTCCTGGGTCAAGCAAGAGATCTTGCCTGAACAAACAAGGTGAAGAGCAGTCAAAGATGATAACTGACCTTGAGCTCTGGCCTCCACAATTGCCTGTACACATGTCCCTACGCACTTGTAAATATGCACATATGCACACACATAAAAGAGAGAAAGACGAAGGTGTATTGACATTTGTAAGAGCTGTAGAGGAGAATAGGTATTAAAGTTCCGTGAATACTACTATCACGAGCAAGACAGGAAAGCCGCCCTTGATGGAGCCCCAACCACTACTTTAGGGTCTGTTTATTCGTCCCCTTCCAGTGAGGGGAAGGCTCAGAGGAATGTGCACTGTATAAGTACTCCCAAAGTACTCACTGACCTTTCTCCCTGAGGTGGAGACCAAGCAAACTCTATTGATTTGGAAGAGGGCAAGTCACTTAGAGGGTCCATGACTGTAAGAGCTGAAGAATGTGGACAAGTGCTTAGAATGTTGTCTTCTCAGCCTGCTGTGGCACTCATTAACTCACAGCTGCTGGAGTTACTTAGTCAAGACCCATACAAGACTGAGCCTGTTAACTGTCAGTTAAGCATGGTGAAGAGACTCATAAGACCTTGAATTTCCCTGAGGATATACCAGCAATAAATGATTACTGGAGACATTTTCTTCAGTGATATAGCCACTCATTAGTTACTCATGTTCCTGTAAGCCACCCTCATTAAACTCATTGAATATCTCTCTCTCTCTCTCTCTCTCTCTCTCTCTCTCTCTCACACACACACACACACACACACACACACACACACACACACACACAAGACATGAAAGTAGGAGAGACTGATTAGGTCGGAAGAGGACGGCGATCAGTGGAAGTGGGACAGGGGCAAGAGAGGATTGTGAAAAGGAATATAACCAAAACACACTATGTTGATCCCTGAAAATCTCATGGAACCAGTTTTATTTATAAATGGTATATGATAATCAAAATATTGTTTAAAACCATCACTTCAAAATAATTCCTTTTCACTAAATGTATACTGACTGTATAAACCCCAGTGATGTGAATCATCTCTGGTTTTTCCATACACCACATTACAAGGTGCCATCAAAAGATAACATTTATTTTTTATGGACAACAAAAATGTTTCTCAAATTTTGGAGTGTCATAATGTGAGATCAAGAGTTTGGTGGGACTCTGGTAAAACCTTGTATCCTCGTTGATAGATGGATCCTTCTTGCTATGTTATAACTAGGGGTATTTATCATAGCAGTTTATGAGTCTCTTTAGAAGAGTGGTAACCCTAATTGGAGGGCAGGGCTAGTTCTCACCACTGAGTCAGCTCCCCAAGGCTCCACTGTCTGTGAGGCTGTGGTTTCAGTCTACAAATGTGGGAGCAGGTTCACAACCATTCCATCAAAAGTGATTGTTTTCTTAGTTCCACAAATCTTTGTTCATTGCAAAAACAGTGTCCTTGTGGTTTGAGCATTATGATTGCTTTTATGAAGACAGCAAAAAGACAGAATATACAGGTGGGAACTTAAATTGACTTTATATTGCTAAGATTTACTGCCTTCAAAAATAGCATGCTACATTAATATGTTTCTGAATTCAAGGTGCTTTGTTTTGTTCAATTGGTCTTCCCTGCATATAATAATTCTGTCAGACAATGATCTGTGGAAGAAAATGTTTGTGATTTATTTCTGGAGGCTTTAAAGAACAAAATACTATTATCTACTAATATGTCTGAAGTATCATAGAAAACGTAGCTATAATATGCAAAGATGTGTTTCCATTATAGACTCTCTTCCCTTTGATGTGTTTGTCATAGGATCTAAGAGAGGAATGTGTAAAGTTGAAAACAAGAGTGTTTGATTTGGAACAACAGAATCGAACGCTAAGCATCCTATTTCAACAGCGAGCCAGACCAGCCTCTGATGTGCTCCTCCAGGTAAGTGTTGATGTGTAAAACTGCCTTTGCTACTGAAATGCTATTGCCAGGAAGTCACTTACGTTCAAAACTTTCCACCATTAGGATCCCAATTTCTTTCTTTCTCAGAAGATGTCATTAAAATGGAATGTCTCTTAAGTTCTCAACTTCTTAAAGCTACAGATATATAAAGAAATGCACCTACAAGGATACATAGGAAGAAGAAACAATCAGAAAACTGTTTCCTAGTAAACTAAATGGAATCATAAAGTTAAATAATTAATGGATTTAAGAGCCATTATTAGTAAATGAACATTCTGTGATAAGCAAGGATGTTTAATTGTAGAAATCAAAAACACATTTCTTTATTTGAAACTCTGTAATCATAACTATAGCTGATATTTATTCTATCAAATCTCCCTTTCTGCATTGTTTCTCCTCTCAGTATACTTCCTGGATTCTATCTGGGAATTTTCACAGGTCCTTTTGTTGTTGCTACCTTTACATTGCTAGGACAAAAAGCAGCTGAGTAGAGGAAGGGTCTATTTATCATATGACATGGTAGGGAAATTTCAGCATGTGGATCAGAGCTGGACATCACATCTTGCCACGGGAGCTGGAGGAAAGGAGCAGGAGTGAGCTGAACTCTGGCAAGGGAGAACTGCCTGTAACACAGCTAAGATCACCCACCACAGCACATCTCTTACAGCAAGACTCCACCTCCACCATCTGGAGACTGATAATTCAAAACAAATTAGTTTATGGGAGACAAACTACCATGCTACCTCAATTAAATATTCTCAATGAACTTTCCTCTCACTTGACTTCATAAGTTGTAAAGTTCTAGTATGTCACACAATCTGTATCATTTTGAAGCTGACCTTGGCAAAACATTAGTGAACACATACTCAGAAGGAAGCACATGAATTATCAGAGGAGGCTGCAAGGCATACCTCTGTTGCTTCTGATGCTTGCTTATACATGGTCCTTTCAGCTTCGCTCAGACCTCTTCTGAAACAACTGCCTAATGGATGTGTTGAGTTGTCAGAGTGATGTGTACAATTTGCAAAGTGTGGCCCATAGTTTCATGGCCCATTTGGCTGAGAGGAAGGTTATCAGGTAACTGCCAGTGAATATCCCATGTCTTGCACAAGAAACACTAGTCACATAGGTTATTTAAATTCTTCCATTAAAAATTCACAGGCCAAGGTCTGGAAATATTTCTCAGTGGTTAGATGCTTGCCTGCAAAGCTTAACAGCCCGGGATCAATCCCCCAGTACCTATGTAAAGCCAGATACACATGTAGATTTTGCATGTATCTAGCGTTGACTTGCAGTGGCTGGTGGCCCTGGAACATCCACTCACTCTGTCTGTCTCTCATCTCTCTCTGTTTGCTTGAAAATAAATAATTTAAAAAATTTAAAGGCCAGGCATGGTGGCACATACCAGTTTTTCTAGCTGTCAAGAGGTAGAGGCAGAACAGTCATGAGTTCAGTCTATATATCAAGATTGGGGCCAGACTATGTTGCAAGTGACAGTAACTTAAAAAAATCATTTTTAAAATGCACATTAGTTTCCTATGTTCATATAGACACATCTAAGGACTCAAAAAAAACATACACAGGCAGCAGTTATGCTCAGACAGTGAGCAAGTAAAACATTTCCATCACCAGAGAAAATTCTACCAGACAGTATTTTCCAAGGGGTTGAGACTGTGTTGCTAATTTACCTTCTGAATTTTAGCATAAACATCTCAGGTCTCCTCAGAGAAATAATGGAAAATTGCAATTTATTTCAGAGAAAGATATTTGGTAAAGCTAGATATCAAAATGCAGTCACCCTCCTCCTAAATTAAAATAAAACAGCTCTCTGAATTACAAAGGAGATTGCATCTCTTAAATTAATTTCCTCTCTGTTTTATCTGTTGTAACATAATTCATAATTTATGAGTCAAAAATTGTTGGGGGTGGGCTGAGTGAGAAGTCATTTATCTCTATTCTGCTTCTTGGTCCCAATCATAGTACACGTTTGTCATAGGGGATCTTGCATTTGTGAAAAGATGAGTTTCCTTTTCAGTCTCATAATCAAGATCCAATATTGTAATTACTTTTAACAGCTGTTGCCTGTTTATGTTTTGTTTTGCTTTTTCTGCTTTGCCTGTTTCAACTCAAGGCTGTTCTGGAACAATGTTTAAAGATCTTCAGTCCCTGTTTATGAATTCTGATGGTCTATTTGCACAGTAACCACATATGCTGGAGATGTTTAAGTTTGTATGTTGGCTGGCATTGAGTCCTTCCATGGATACTTGGGTGGAAGGGGATGATGTACATATTAGCATCAGAAAAATTGTGTGTATCTGCTGGGCACTTTCCATCAACAAACTGCATTATTCTCCAAATAATTTTCACTTCCAGGAGTCATTCCAATAGAAATAGTATTTGTCAAGGATATGCTATTTGACTGGGGATATGTGGCTCAGTGGATGAAATACTTGCTACATAAGCATGAGGACCTGAGCTCAGATGTCCAAAACCCATATAAACGATGGCCATCCATCATGCCAGCATTTAAGAAGAGATAGGGGATTTCTGGGACAAATTGGCTAGCTAAACAAGCTGAATCAGGGAGCTCTGAATTCAAGTAAGAGAATATGTCTCAGTGAATAGGTAGAGAGTGATTGAGGAAGTCAGCTGACATTAACTTCTGGCCTCAACCTTTAATGCATCCATCCAAAGCCACCACCTCTCAGGGGCCTTTTAGTGCCATGGTGGAGACCATGTGGTCTCAGAGACAGAAGTCACATGACTGTGTACTGCTAACAATTGCAGAATCCTGACACCAGAAACCATCAAATGTACCCCAAATGACTACATATGTTTCTTATAGCATTTCATCTCAGCTCACTAGTCATAATTTATGAGGTCGTTACCTACCCTGCATATGGTTTTTCCCCTCCTGACATAACATCTCTATTCACCACACACATTCAGCATCTACTTATTGATGGGTTGACAATTATATCTTGTTTCATGGAATTTACTTTTCAGGGAGGTGCTCCCAACCTGAATAAGATTATAATTTTCATGGTTAAAAATAGTCATTTTTCTCTATACTCATGCATATTTTTATGCCAACCTCTAGGTACATAAATCATATTTCAAACCTTATTCTAATAACCAGATATCTGTCCCCTTTGATAGTATTTAATGAATGCTGTCACACAAAATTACCTAGAACTATGCATTAAGAGAATAACGAACATGGATATGACCTTTTTAAGACAGTTAGTCCTTTGGAGACAATAGAAAATGCTAGCTATATCATGCATATTTTGATGTGTGTATTTTGCTTTTTAATAGGTATATGTATTTGCTCTTGCTTATTTTCAAATATACATGATTGAAGTAATATGTAACAAAACAGAAATAATTAAGAGTATTAAAGGGCTGTCAATGCAGCTCAGTTGGTAGAGTACCTGTCCTGAGTTCCAACCCCAGCACTGCATACACTGGGCTGGCTAGTGTGTACCTTTAGTATCAGCTCACGGGAGGTGGAAGCATGAGGATAAGCAATTCAAGTTCATGCTGAACTACACAGCGAGTTTGATGCCTTTCCTCAAAACAAGAAGGTGGTTGGGAGGGCAAGAGGGGGAAAGAGAACAAGAGAAAGAATGAATTATAACATGGCAAAATCAGCAAGAGAGGAGTGGGTGAGGGTGATAGAGCTGGTTTATTTCTGCTGAGAGAAACTTTTTATTCTGGCCCCACGGAACCTCCCCTGAGTAAGAAGAGTGAAGAGACTAGACAATAGAGCCCACGGGAGTTTAGAGTATCTGCCTGGCCTCCCACAATGCCTGGTATCAGTTTGCTTTGTGAGTTTCTAGAATTGATCAGTTCTGCCCCTTGGCTATATGTGTGCCAGCGACAGAGGCACCATCAACCCCATCCTGAAACTCTGATATCTAATTAAAAAAATAAATAAATAAAAGACACACCTCAGGGCTAAGGAAGACCAGACTCCTGGTACTTTAGGGATGCAAGGATCACCAGGGCTCAGATGGCAGTGTAGCCACTGGCAGTGAGCCTGACATCCTGCTTCATCAGGGAACTTCGCTAGCTCCGTTATGGGCATTGCTTGGACATGAAAACATATGGAGAACGTGTATCAGGGAAGGTGCCTCATACATCCAGCACCAGAAAGGATATTGACTTGTCAGAGGTACAGAAAGTGGCCTCTCTGTGAGGTAAGGGACACTGAGTGATCACAAAGCTCCTGCAAGCCAGGACTTTCAACAATGAGATGACAGTTTCGGATCAGGAGAGAAGAGCATCGCAGATGAGAGTCTTCAGGGTTAGCATGGGAGGTGATTTTTCCCTTTTCATCCTGCATTGTAGCCCCTTAATAGACTTGCTTCTCCCTCAGTGGCTTCATTTTTCTTTTATTCCTGACCCTATATTTTCTTTTTTGCACTAGCTGTGTAGAAATAGTGCATACCGCAGGTTTTCCTTCACCTGTCTCATCTCATATGTCATTTCTATGTTCACAAGATACTGCACCCTCAGCCAGTCCACTCCCCCTACTTCTCTTCATTCTGTTAACAAACTGGGAACACCAAACAGTCATTAGTGCTGAGGATTTAGGGGAGGAATGCATTTTCTCTCAGAGCCTGGGGCCGGTGAGGATGCCTGAAGGTAAAGTGATCTGTTGAGGCCAACTGGATGTTGTAATGATGGAGAGAAGACAGGTTCAAAGTGTCTGGGGAAGGCACAGAGGATGAAGCCATTCTCAGTGTGAGTCCAGGTGCAAAAGAGAAGAGTTTAAATGCCAGCCAGAAGGAACAGCCTGTATAAACACACGAGAGTATCTTCTTCCTCCTCCTCCTAATCCTCTTTCTAAACCCATATGCTAGGCAAATGCTCCTCACCCCTTCCTCCCTAAATCTCCACATCCTAGTCTTTAAATCCAAGTCTGTGTTAAATGCTACTTTTAAGTATGCCATAAAGCTTTTTCTATCTATGTTTCCTCTTCATTCTCTAAGTCATGGAAAGACATATTTTTGCATATGTATAAGTTTGTGGTGTGCATGTGTGTGCATGCATGTTCATATGTGCTTGAGTGCATATGTATGTTGGTGTGCATGCATGCATGTGTGAGGACCTTTGTACATGGAGGCCAGAGGTTGACATTGGATGTCTTCCTTGGTTATTTTTTATTTACTGAAACAAGATCTCTCACTTGAACCCAGAGTTTTCCAATGTAGCTGGCTAGCCAGCTTGCACCAGGATCCATTGTCTCACAGTGCTGGGATTACAGGTCGGCCAAGTCTGTCCAGGATTTATGAGGGCATTGAGGATTAAAACTCTCAGGAGCCATATCCCCAGCCCTGAGATAGATATGTTTATAAACCCTGTCTATGCACCATGATTATATGCTGTGCTGTGATCAATTGCCCATCAACATTGTTATGGAAGGTGAAAGTGTTTCATAATTTCTCCTCTTTAAATGATTGCATCAGCCCTTATATTCTTGCAAAATTAACCTTTCAACCATCCACACATATAAAGTGAACAAAGATGAGCTGTGATGAATGTTAACAGAATTTGTGACTACATGAACCTGTGGTGTGGGACAAATATAACACTTATTTAAGAGAAAGTAGAGGGAGATGGCTTTACAGATAAATGAGAGAAGTCGTTAAGGCACCAAGTCTACCACTATTGTTTTTTTCTTTCTTTCAGTTTTTGCATTTGCTTTCTTTCTTCCTACCACCTGTGAGGCCTGGGGTATGGATTACTTCTTGGAATTACTGGTTTTGTAAAGCTTTTATGGGTGACAGAGGGATATTTTTTAATATTTTGCTTCCTAGGTATGAATTTTTATTTGTCCTATTTCAACCATTCTTTTCCTAAATCTTAAGATACTTAATAGAAGATACCTGCCACCTTATTTTGTGTCCCCTCTGAAACTGGATACATTTCAGAGATGGACTTATTTGTTTTCAGTAGCACATAATCGGCTCACATAACCTATCCTCTCACCTGAAACAGTGGAAAATGCCAGATGCTAAAATCAAATGCCTTTACCTCTGAGCCAGGTGATGAAGTAAAGAAACGAGCTGTTCAGTCCCAGCCTATGGTGGCTGCATAAGAATTCTGACCAGAGATCACCAAAGCTTGAGAAGGCAGAACTGCACTTCTCTGTACATTACTCAGATTTACCATCCCGGCTGAACTCTGATCCAATCATTTTATGATCCCAAGGAATCCCAGTAAAACATCTGTAGCCAAAATTGGCCTGTGGTTCTGCTTGTCTTTATCTGTCCTAGGGTGGATTTTAGCATTTCCACATGATGTCTATGGTCAGTACAGCTGAACTATACTTCATGATCTTAGTACAGCCAGCATGTTTTATTACCTTCATTATGTTTATGTGTGCATGTGCATGCTTATGTATATGGGCACAAGAGTGTCTGCATGTAAATGTGTATATATAGAGGCCTGAGGACAACTGCAAGTGGCATCCTTAGGAAGACCACCCATTTTTCTTGTCACAGGGTCTCATTGTCGTGGAACTCACCAATTAGTCTAGACTTGCTGGCCAGCAAGCCTCAGGGACACTCCTTGTCTCCATCTCCCCAGTACTGGGATCACAATATTGCATCAACATGGCCTGCATTTTTACTTGGGTCCTAGGGGTCAGGCACAGCTCCTTATGCTTGCAAGGCAAGCACTTTCCTAACTGAGTGATCTCTGCAGACCTATTTCATTATCTTAAAAATTCACTGAGCATATGTACTTGGCACTATCAGAACTCTAGAGGACATAAAGATGATTAAGACATAGTTTCAGGGTCTTGAGAGATGTATCGAACGACAATGTGCTTGCCTCAGAAGTACGAAGCAAGGATAGTGGTATGCATTTGTCATCCCAGAAGTGTGGAGATAAGGACAGGTGGATACCAGGGTCTCACTGACTATCCAGTCTAGCCTACTTGGGTAGCTCAAGGCCAATGAGAGACTCTGTCTCAAAAAAAGAAAGTGGAGAGTATTCCTGAGATTGACACCGAAGTTGTCCTCTGGCCTCCATATGCATGGATGTGCCTACCCCCCACATGAACATGAGAACACACAGTAGACACAATTTTAGACCTGATAAAGTCATCATTTAATAAGACAGATACTTACAGACAACTATGCAATTGGTTGAGGGATGCAACAGAAAAATATATGATGAGAAATCCTTGGAGGAAAGAATGATAAACACTACCTGAGACATAAAGGAAGCCTTGGAGGAGGTCAAGGTGAACAAACTGGACTTTAAGAAGGAGTAGGAATATGTTAGGGGAAAAAGGTGGTGAAAAGCACTTTGTTGTCAAAACTTAGCACTAATTTTTGTTTTAAATATTCTATATATATATTTCTATGAGAGAAAGAGGGATAGGGGAGAGAATCCATATACCAGCACCTCCAGCCACTGCCAAGGAACTCCAGATGCATGTGCCTCCTTGTACATCTTGCTTTATGTGGGTCCTGGGGAATCAAACCTGAGTCCTTTGGCTTTTCCAGCAAGCACCTTAACCACTAAGCAGTCTCTCTTGCCCCTTAGCACTAATCTTGATGGTGGAATTTATATTCACATTAAGCTCAGGTCCTAGCTTTAATCATAGTTATGTAATTATATAAAGTCATTTTATCTGTTTTATCTTATTTGGCCTTTCTAAACTCCAGTAGTATCAAATTAATCCTTTGAGCTTTGCAGAAGAATAGGACTTCTGAGAAACAACATCCTGGTTGCATCCTCTGCTACTGTGGCCTTCAAGAATGAGTCTTTCTACCTTTTCATCTAAGGAAATATCTAGTTAAGCTGAATTAAAATGTTGATGAAAAATGAAGAACTCTTGGTGTCCAAGTCTTGTCATCTCATTAGATGCAGAAAAAGCATTCGACAAAATCCAACATCCCTTCATGATAAAAGTCCTACAGAGACATGGAATAGAAGGAGCATATCTCAATATAGTAAAAGCTATTTATGACAAGCCTACAGCCAATATATTACTAAATGGGGAAAAACTGGAAGCTTTTCCACTATAATCAGGAACACGACAAGGGTGTCCACTGTCCCCACTTTTATTTAATATAGTTTTGGAAGTCTTAGCCATAGTAATAAGGCAGAGGCACACTTAAAAGGAATACAAATTGGAAAGGAAGAGATCAAGTTATCATTATTTGCAGATGACATGATTCTATACATAAAGGACCATAAAGACCCTACTAGTAAACTGTTAGAGCTGATAAAAACCTACAGCAATGTATCAGGATACAAAATAAATACACAGATATCAGTAACTAACAACAAACACACAGAGGATGAAATCAGAGAATCACTCCCATTCACAATTGCATCAAAGAAAATAAAGTACCTTGGAATAAACCTAACCAAGGAAGTAAACAATGTCTACAGTGAGAACTTTAAAACACTCAAGCAAGAAATTACAGAAGACACTAGAAAGTAGAGAAACATCCCTTGTTCCTGGATTGGAAGAATCAATATTGTGAAAATGGCAATCTTACCAAAAGCAATCTACACACTTAATGTAATCCCTATCAAAATTCCAAAGGCATTCTTCATGGAAATTGAAAAAAAATCAAAAACTTCATTTGGAATCACAAAAAAACCTCAAATATCTAAAATAATATTGAGCAACAAAAATAAGGCTGGTGGTATCACCATACCTGATTTTAACCTATACTACAGTGCCATAGTAACAAAAACAGCATGGTACTGGCACAAAAACAGACATGTAGATCAGTGGAACAGAATAGAGGACCCAGATGTAAGTCCAGGTAGCTATAGCCACCTGATATTCACTACAAATGCCAAAAATACTCATTGGAGAAAAGACAGCCTCTTCAGCAAGTGGTGTTGGAAAAACTGGATATATATCTGTAGAAGGATGAAAATAGAATCTTCTCTCTCTCTATGCACAAGAATTAAGTCCAAATGGATTAAAGACCTTAACATCAGATCTGAAACTCTGAAACTGCTAGAGGAAAAGGTAGGGAAAACCCTTCAACATATTTGTCTTGGCAAAGACTTTCTGAATACAACCCCAATTGCTCAGGCAATAAAACCACAGATTAATCAGTGGGACCTCATGAAATTACAAAGATTTTGCACTGCAAAGGACACAGTGCATAAAGCAAAGAGGCAACCTACAGAATGGGAAAAAATCTTCACCAGCTATACATATGATAGAGGATTAATATCTAGGATATACAAAGAAGTCAAAAGTTAAATAATAAGGAATCAAATAAGCCAATCAAAAAAATGGGCTATGGAGCTAAATAGAGCATTTTCAAAGGAAGAAATACAAATGGCATATAAGCATCTGAAAAAATGTTCTACATCACTAGTCATCAGGGAAATGCAGATTAAAACTACATTGAGATTCCATCTCACTCCTGTCAGATTGGCTACCATCATGAAAACAAATGATCATAAATGTTGGCAGGGATGTGGAAAAAGAGTAACTCTTCTACACTGCTGGTGGGAATGCAATCTGGTCCAGACATTGTGGAAATCAGTGTGGAGGTCCCTAAAACAGCTAAAGATTGATCTACCATATGACCCAGTTATAGCACTCCTAGGCATATATCCTAAGGACTCATCTCATTTCCTTAGAAGTACTTGCTCAACCATGTTTATTGCTGCTCAATTTATAACAGCTGGGAAATGGAACCAGCCTAGATGTCCCTCAACTGATGAGTGGATAATGAATATGTGGCACATTTATACAATTCTACTCAGTGGTAAAGAAAAATGAAGTTATGAAATTTGCAGAAAAATGGATGGATCTGGAAAGGATTATACTAAGTGAGGTAACCCAGGCCCAGCAAGCCAAGTACCACATGTTCTCCCTCATATGTGGATCCTATCTACAGATGATTGGGCTTCTGTGTGAGAAGGAAAATACTTAGTAGCAGAGGCCAGTAAGTTAAAAAGGAGATATAATGGGAAGAGAAAGGAAGGGAGGCGGGTACTTTATAGGTTGGTACTGTATATATGTAAGTACAATGATTGAGATGGGAGGTAATATGAAGGTGAATAGAATTTGAAAGGGGAAAGTGCGGGGGGGAGGGTGGGTATTCACATGGAATATTTTTTATAATCATGGAAAATGTTAATAAAAATTTTGAAAAGAAAACAAAATTAAAATTGAAAAAAAATTATTTAAAATTGAAAAAAAAGGAATGTGTCTTTCTGCATTTTCATCTAAGGAAATATCTAGTTAAGCTGAATTAAAATGTTGATGAAAAGTGAAGAACTCTTGGTATCCAAGTCTTGTTTTAAGAAATTTAACATTAAATGAAGATTCAAACCTGAAATATATATCAGTGTTGTACTGTTATAACTAAGTAGTTAAAATGCACATTCAGGAAATGCCCCTTATACCATGGAACATTCAGGCTGCATGTATTTTTTTCATATTTCAAACACATTTAAAAACCTAATTATCCTGGATTTAGTAAACTTCATGCAGTAAACGTTTATCATAGTAACCTTAAAATTTTTCCCAGTTAAAAAAATTGCCCTTGAGCATTGCATTTTCATGAAGTTTAGTTAAAGGGAAGGATTTGGAAATGCAGGGGACAGAAAGTACTGAGACAGGAATGCCCATGCTTACCTGGGGATTTGATTATGCAGATTGGAGCATTAATTTCTTGGCATTAGACGCTGAAAAACGTCCATTGCTATCAGTGGATGTCACACCAGGGAAATCTTATTCCTAGTACAAAAAGATTAAGTAACACAAACTGTGACATGAAAGACCAGTGTCTCCAGGAATGCAAAGCAATTCCCGGTTTGTTCCATCACCTCTTTCACAAAGAGGGCACGCTTGTCTTAGGGCTGCCCTGATTCATTCAGGAGCCACTTCTTCGAAGCAGGCTGTGAAGTACACCCAGCTGCAGCTCTCCAGGGCCTTCTAAGATGACTCTTCAACCTGCAGTGAAACGGATTACCATCCTTACCGCCTAGATCTGGAAGAACAGGAAAGGAGAGACAGTACGAGAGCAGAGAGAAGCATCCTGAATGTCTAGCTAAGCCCATGCAGGAAGGTTCCTTTGACAAGGGAACTTCAGGAATGTTTCTAAAATGCAGCATTTCTTGGGATGGTGAGTCCTCACAGGCAATTCAGATGAACCTTTAACCGTGCCAGTGTGTTAGCCACTCAAAGCTGTGTTGGGATCCTCCTGAATGACTCGGGGGGTAAAGGTGACTATCACCAGGCAAGATACTCTAATATTCTTATATTCTGAACTTACTAATTTATTTGTACCCAGTTGCACCAGAACAATTGTCACTGGATTTAAAGGCAGAAAGTTACTTCTTATTGTCACCTACACACGAGCATGCATGGGCCCTGGTCAAATGGTTGGCCACTTTGTGATACAGGAGACCCAGGAAATGTTGTTAGATCTCCTGTTAATAGTCATCGTCATACAACTATATTCCTGATGTTTTTTTCCTGCTTTAAAACAGCATGTGTCTCTGATGTGGGTCTGTTTCTGACAGTCCTTGTCAACCTCATTTCTCAAAATCAATAATTATATTAGTGGGTCTGTAGCTCAGCAAGCAATGCCAACATTAAGACTTAAGTTGCGTCCTTAGAATCCACATAAATACAGATGAGTGTGGTGTCATATGTTTGTAGTCCTAGTGCCAGGATGGCCAAATCAGGAGGCCCTGTAAGGTTCACTGATCAGCCAGTCCAGCCTACTTGATGAGTTCCAGGCCAGTGAAGTACAGCAGCTGCTGTGAACTATGTTGAGACTGGGCCCATGAAAACCTTTTAATTGACAGAAAGGATGAAGGTAAATATTTCCTGGCAGGATGCTCTAGTATCCCATTTTCACTGCAAAAAGGCTCATTGGAATAAAGCACACTTCAGGTTTGTCACAAATCTTGTGTTACCACAGACTAATTGGTGACTGATATATGGCCTGACTTTCCAGAGTTTTCAGAAAAATAACACTGTGTGTGTGTGTGTGTGTGTGCGCGTGCGTGCGCGCGCGCGCATATGGAGTCCACTGGGCAAACTTAGCGGTTGTTTCTTATGTGCTATCCACCAATTTTTGATATCAATGATGCAAAGTGGAAGGACTCAGCAAACTCATATAGGCATCCCATTAGAGGAGCAGTCTTCATGCCTATCAGCTTAGGTGGAACTGAGACCTCCCACTGTATTTCTGAAACCATATAGGATGAGAGATAGTCATGGAGTTTTATGAAGATATACCTTGGTAGCTGCACTAATCATGATTTGAGGTCATTCTCTACCTTAGTAAGAAGTGGAAGTAATTTATTTTAGTCCATATAGTGGGCTCGGGGATTTGCTACCCTTTACAAGTAGGAGAATGAGGCTCAGAGAGGCCACAGCTGCGTCTAAATTCAAATTCTTTCCACTCATAATCTCTTACCTGAAGCAACCATTTCCTACTTAGACCCCCATTCCCAATCGTCACCTTCATAGCTCTCCCCAGACCTGCAAAAGAAAAGGATATTGCAATCACTCAATAAATCAGTCAATTCAAAGGCATTTAAGTGTCTGTTTGGACTAGGCAAGGTGCACTTCAGACAAATTGAGTTAAGTGCATTTGGTTGATGTCCTAATCAGCTGGTGTAGACAACACCACTATGGACATCATAGATATTTCCCTGAATTGGAGGTAAATCTAATAAACTAGTAACATAATCAACACTTACATTACAAATCTATTTATGCTGAGGAATTGTGAATCACAGAATATTACATTACAACTTTCAAGATAATATGGTGTACCTCCACCTTTGGTTCTACTGGTCTTAGACTGAACGTTACTTCACACAAGGTCACAAAATGTGCTCAGAATACAGTGGTGATGAGAATGCAGCAGTCCCAGGTTTCAGTATGTGCCCTTTCTTCTGTGCCATTCGATAATAAATTTGAAATTTACCTGCATTAAAAGAGAGAACAAGCTTGGCATGAGAAATTTGCTTTCAACCTAATGGGCACCTTTGAGAGTGACTCAAATGCAAGAGGCTGATTAAAGACAGGAACTCTGAAGAGGCCCAAAACTCATTCTGTGGAAGAGAGTACAGATTGCAAATTTTAAGGGAGTCTTGGGCACAAACCCTCATTTTCCCACAGGTTGGTTGAGTGATGTTGGATAGATTCCTGTAATCCCTTAGAACATTGATTTTGGGGCTAGGGATATGGCTCAGTGGATAAAGTGCTTGCCACACAAGCATGAGTATCTGAGTTGAGAACCACAGATGCTGTAGCATGAGCATTGTAATCCCAGTGCACTTATGGCAGAGAAGGGAGGCAGACACGGGAGATCCCCGAAGCTCAGGTGCCAACTCGCCTGGAGAACACACTGGTGAACAATGAGAGGCTCTGACTCAAGATTAAAGGAAAGGACCAACACTCAGAGTTTTCCTCTGACCCCCACACATGCATTATGACACACATTTATCCACATTCACACCCATACACACACACACCAAAAAAGTTTTTTTTTTTTTCACATGGACAATAAAGCAATGGGAAGTTGTTTAAAATACCTAAAACAATGGCTATCAAATAGCAGAGGCAAAATAGTTCTGTCACTTCCTGGGAGGCTAGCAGCTTATGACTTGTGGCAAGAGAACAGAGCTACATAGCAAGTGACCTGCTTGCTCAATGAGGCTATCTTCCCAAAATTGTGGCCTGAGGGAAGGAGGCATCAGGCCCAAAGCACACTGTAGTAAATCATTTCCTCTCCACTATTGACTCTTGGTAGGACTTTCTGGGAATTTATGTTTCTGGGGGATCTGTAACAATATTTAACTCTAAGTTGAGCCTTATAGGATTTAAGCCTCAGAACTCAGTGAATGTTTTAGCAATGCTGTGTGCATGCAATACTGGGAAAGTAGCTTGAAAATGTATTGGTTTAAACTACTGAGTCTGTTGACTAACTTTCAAGGAATGGAGGTCCTGACTGAATCATAGAATCCTTAGAATAATTGCTTTTCTCCCTACATGTACTGAAAGCTTGTTGTCCACTTCCTGATGGTTTGAGTACTTGTGTTGTTATTTGAGTTTTAAATGATACCCATAGGCTCCTGTGATTGACCACCTGGTAGGGTCTTGCTCTAGCCCAGACTGGTTTGACACTTACTTTGTAGTCTCAGGGTGGCCTTGAACTCGTGGTGATCCTCCCACCTTTGCCTCCTGAGCATGGGATTAAAGACATGCACTACCATGTCCAGCCTCCCCTGGATTTTGTAAGCCTGAAACACAACCCTTCCTTCAATATGTTACATCTGGTTTGATCTTTGTCTCAGGAATCATGAGCTGACTGCAAGACTCACCTTTGTTGTTTTTTTTAAATATATATATTTAAAAATGAGAGCAAAAGAGAGAGAGAAGGAATGTGGGCATGCTAGAGCCTCTTGCCACTGTAAGCAAACTCCATATGCATATGCTACTTTGTACATATGGCTTCCTGTGGGTACTGGGGAATTGAACCTGAGCAAGAAGACATTGCAAGCAAGTACTTTAACTACTGAGCAATCTCCCACATCCAAATGTCAACCTTTCTAAATTTAAGTATGAGTCCCCTGGGAAAAAAAAAAAATTACAACAGAGAACTAGTTCCAGGGAATAGGAAGCTTGAGCTTGAATTCCGAGCACCTGAGTAAATGTGGGTCATGGTGGCACCATGCCTGGGGTCGTGCTGGGAAGGCAGAGACAGGAAAACCCTTAGGGTTTCTGGATCTCTTCTAACCAAGGCAGCGAGTTCTGAGCTCAGTGACAGACAGATCCAAAGAAGAAATAAAAAAGGTAGAGGGCAGTTGAAGAAGACACTCGACCTTGAACTCTGTCCTCTAAGATACACACATATCCACATGACCATGTGTGCCTACAGGCATTCAATCACATATACACACATTCATACACAACATATGCAAAATAAATCACCTTTTAAAAAGAGAACTGTTTTAAGCTTTTGCTTCTTATGATTTATTTTTTCTTTCCAAATAGCTACATATTCAGTAGGAGGGGATAAAGATCATACCCTAAGGATCATATTCTACAATAGGTATATGTTTACATTGAGAAAAAAATCAGAATTGCAAAGTGGAATGCTGTATTTTTATGAGATACATATAGATGTTTTCCAATAAGTTTTACTCATATTTCATTTGCTACATTTGATGTTATTCAAGATGGATCCTAAAATACTTAGATTAATATATAGATCTCCTAATGATAAGTTTGCAAAAAGCTATTACCATTAATGCTATAAGAGAATTTTACATAAAAATGAGGAATGCTGAATGGGAGAGGTAATCTTCAAGTTGATACCTTCAATTTAAAATTGTCTTCTCATTACAATGTTATGTCTATTGCAGTAAAGAAAAAAAATCTCACTGCATTAATCCCATACCAAAACAGAATATTTGAAATGCACGCATTGCCCTTTGTGCATGTGGATGGATTACCATGATTGATGGTTCAGTAAGCTGCCAACCCATTTATTTTGGGAACTAAATTGTTCTGCTATCCCCTGGCCAGACTGCTGGAACACCAAAAATCCATACAACATAATAATTTGTAACTTCTCTAAAGCAATTTAGTAGTCTCTGCTCTAGATAAAAGGAGCCATTACACCCATCCTCCATTTATTTGCTTCATCCTTCATCTGTCCCCAAAGATTCTCCAATTTCTATAATTTCTAATTGATTTCCATCATTTTCCAGCTTCAGGAAAGCACTAGTCTGCTTTCTATCAGTGTGTGTTAATTTTACTTATTGAGAGTTTAATCTAAATGGAATAAGATGTCATACTACTAAGGAGGACCTGGCTGATTTTGTGTGAGATGTTTGATGCTCGCCTGTGGACATCCTTGTGTGTGTTCTTCCACCACGACTTTCAGTTATTTGATTCCTGGTGATACAGGTTGTGGGTAGATATTGAAGGTATGCAACAATATGTTCAACAAAGTACATGACCAAGTGAAAGATGTCTGATATAACTGTCTCTGTAAGTACTTAAAAATGCCATAGAAATAACAGAAGTCTGTGAGAGAACAATACTAACATCTTGGTGGCATTGGGACTTTTTAGAGCTGAATAACTATATATCAAGTCCTTCATAGAGTGTATTGAGCTGCCAATCAGAAGTTATTTTAAATATTTTGTACATTAATTTACAAGGAGAGAGAGAGCAAGAGAGATATATGGAAGGAGGGAGAAAGGAAAGGAGGGAGAGAACGTACAGGCCAGGACCTCAAGCCACTGCAAACGAAATCCAGATACATGTGCCACTTTGTTCATATGGCTTTCACATGAGTACTGGGGAATTGGAGCTGGGTCATAAAGCTTTGCAGACAAGTTCCTTAACCACTTAACCATCTTTCTAGGACTGGAAGTTCTTGTGTATATGCTCACTAATGTTTTGTTTTGTTATTTTCTGTTATGTTACCTGTGATCTCCTTCAATGCTGAACAGATCACTTGAGGTATTCGATGACTTTTCAGTGGCTTTCCTTCTCAAGAGTTTTGATAATTACCTTTAGCTGATTTGTAAGCACTTACATATTATTACAATAGAAACATAATAAAGTATTTATTTGTGAAAGCATATAATTGAAATAAGTGATACTTGTGTGGCATAAAAGGTTGCCCATTTCACACAATTTATAAAATGACACATAGTTCATTGTATGAAATAAGATACTTGTTAAAGTAGTGAGTAGAAGATTACACAGCTTATAAAAAAAGAGAGAGATGTAGTTAAGCCATAGTTAGTTCTGCTTATATGTTGGAATTCTAAAGAACATTCTGGAAGTCAACCCAGTTCTATTGCTTTCTGGGTGATAAGTTGTATGACTTTATAGAAGTCACTTAAATACTTTAAGTCAATATATAAAATGTGTTTTTCTTTTCAGAAACTAGAGAATATTTTATTTGATATAGTTCAATTTGTGCTAGGTACATGGATTCAGGATGTCACCATGGGGAAAAATGTTGACTATTAAGATTTAGCAAGAAATAGCATAAAGGGAAGTTATGCTTCACATCTAGGCTTAAAACCCTAATACTGAAATTTTATCTCTAATTGTAATATATCAGATTAAATGCTTCTTACTGGAAATTAAGGTTTTCATCAACAAGAAATAAGTTATGTGAAAAAGAAATTGAAACTGAAAACTATATTCCCAAGGTAGACAGATATTCTAAAAACACACTAAGGCCAATAAATTGCTTATATATTGGTAAGAACCAATTGGAAAATGTAATTGAAAACAGATTCCATTTGTAATATAAACAAGAAATATGAACTACCTAACAATGAAACCTAATAAGAAATGTGTAAAATATAAATGAACAAGATAGAAATATTTAATAATAAAAGGAGAGAAAAATGAGTAAGTGGACATATATTGTCTATTGTGAGATGAGAAATGTCAGTGTTAGAAAAATGTTAATTTAACATGACTAATCAAAATTAAATGCATGTTCAAATAAAATCAATAGGAATTTGAGGGGGCCTAGTCAAGCAGATTATAAAATACATCTGGAATATTAAATATGTTCTCAAATATCTAAGAAAATTCAGGGTGACTTGGCTACTGAAAGTAAAAAACAAGAATGTCTTTGGGCCTGTTCTTGAAGTGTCCATTTTGCTAGACATTAAAGTATCATCTGATTTCTTATCTTTCCCCTAGATCTGTTCCTCAAAAAACCTGAGCACCTCCTGGGAAGGAGGCCCCCTTCCTAAAATTGCGATCTAATGCTGACATTGTGGATGATCAGGTTCAATGCCCAGAACTTGTCATCCTAGCTAGCCTCTTCCTGAGTCAGCTTCTAGCCCAGACCAATTAGCTGTATCTCTTACTCACCTAAACAGGAAGGTAGGCCTAGCACCATAATGTTATACAAATCTTTACCAGGGTAAGGAATCTGTCTTGGCTCTCCCCTGTACTTGGAGGCTCTGGTAAGCTTCTCTTGTCTCAGCGTGGCTTGGCCATCCCTTACTCCCAAGTGGACTTTACCCCCTCTTGCCCTCCACAGAGCTGGATCTCTTTGTACTTTCTCTTTTATTTTTCTCTCTAAATCTCTTTTCATGTTTCTTTTAGGTCCACATAGGCTCTCAAATTATGTGTATATATTGATTTTCCTTCCCTTGGTGTTGTGCTTTCCTAAATAAATATAATAATTTAATAATTTTTAAAAGTCTCTCACTGATCCTGGAGCTCATGCCATGTTTTGGTTATACTGGCTGAGCAGCAAACCTAGTAATTCTCCTAGTTCTACCTTTCTGTATGCCTAACTTTAAACAATATTTTTATTTATTATTTATTTGCAAGCAGAGAAAGAGAGAGAGAGGAGTGAGAGAAATTGACATGTGAAGTCCTCATACTCCTGCAACTGAAATACAGATGCATGTACCGCTATATGCATCTGGCTTTATGTGGGCAGTGGGAAATCAGACCCAGACCTTCCTTTATGCCTTGCAAGCAAACTCCCTTTACCTGTGAGCCATCTCTCCAACTCTGCCTGGGTTTTTATGTAGGTGTTTGGGATCAAACTCAGGTCCTTCTTCATCCCTTCATAGAAAGTGCTCATGTCCACTGAGCCATCACTCCAGCACATAAATTATATATATCAGAAAATCTCTGGAAAATAGTCAAAGAAAGAAAGCAGGAGAAAGCATTTTAGCATGGGTAAGAATGAAGTGTTTAAATTTAATGTATGTAATTTTTATGGATTACATTTCTGATTTGTTGAGATTTGTACAACATGGAAAAAGAAGAGTAATCAGTGGAAACAGGAGCAGAAACACAAATAGCTAAAAACCTACGAAAGGATGCCACTCCAAGTCATCAGCAACCAGAAGTAGAAGCTTCCATTTTCACTCCACACACTGGCATTTTTAAAAACCTGTGATAATATTAAGTGCTATTAAAGCTAGAGATAAGCAAACAATTTGATGTATAGCTATTGAAAATATAAGCCCCATGCACTGTATTGCACTGCATTGATTAGAGTATAAATAAGAACAGCTATTCTCATGTGGTCACTTAGTAGTAAAAGCATTTTCTCTTTGCCTTAGTGATTGTACATATCTGTATTCCTGTTACAGAATCTACCACTTGCATGCAAAGGATGGTTGTAAGATGCTGTGCTCTGTTTTCTCTGTTTGCAATAAAAAATAGTGAATAGAAATCTGGTCATGGTGGTGAACACCTTTAATTCCTGCATTTGGGAGGCAGAGGTAGGAGGATAGCTGTGGAGACTGCATAGTGAGTTCCAGGTCAGCCAGGGCTAGAGTGAGAACCCTACCTCGGAAAAAAATAAATAAATAAAGATAAGAATAGAGATGTGATAGCACAGTCACTAAAACAGTTATCATGCAAATGTGAGGAGCAGAGCTCCTCTTGGTACCCTTGTAAGTGCCAGAAGTGTGTGGTGGCGTGCATATAACGTGAGGTCTCACAGCAAGCACACTAGCTAGATTAGCAGATTAGACAAGCTCTAGATTTAAGTGAGAGTCCTGGCCTCAATAAAGTAGGCTGTAGAATGACAAAGGAAGATATCCAGTGTCAAACTTTGGGTCCAAAAGCATGTACAACACACACATGCACATGCATCTGCACACACACACACACATGCCCACATATATGCAAACAAGCATACATGCATGCCCAGTACACATGAACACAAAGTATTTATAAATTATGAGTAAAATGTTAAAAAGAAATCACCAGATAGCATACCAGATATACATATACAAAGTAAACTAAAATGTGGAATCATCATAACAAACAAGAAGCAAACGGCATTGCATAAAGAAACATCAGAATGCAAAGACAGTTCCTCTCAGTGATTTTGATAGACAGATAAAAAATGGCAATATAAATGATTGTATGAAGATGATCACTAATCTTGATGCAATAGCTATATACAAACTCTACATAGCTTCAAAGGCTATTCCATTATTTTCATATTCCTATGAAACATTTAGAAAAATCAGTTATGTCTGAGCCATATGGAGTCATAAAAAATGTGAAGCCTGTACCTGTTAGTTTTTGGATAATAAGCAAATAAAATTATGGGTAAATAGAAAAGAGCTCCAAAACATACTGCCGGTAAATTATAAAATGTATTCCTAAGCAATCCTTATATCAAGGAGAATAGTAAATGTGATATTATAAACTATGGGCTTCTGGGAGGAAATATACTTCATATTGACATCCATGGGACATAGCCAAAGCAGAAATTTTACATGGGAGACTAAACAAATGTAAAGTGAATATCCTCAAATACTTTTAGAAAATAAAGAAAAATAATGAAATGTCTTAGCAATTACTTTAAAAAATAGGAGCAATAAATCCAAGACAAATGAAGGCTAAACAAGTGAAAATGAATATGTAATATAATAAAATGGAAATTTCTATATATAGGTGTGAGCAAGCATGTGTACATATGTGTAGCAGTTTGTGAATTTAAAGGATCATTTAAAAATACTAATGGAATTGGCAAACATTTATCAAATAAAGATAAATAAGCTATATGTGAATAGAAATATTGCCATAGATAAGAGTCAATGAAATTTTATATGGCATCAATAACCAGACCTTTCCTTGTATGTGTGAAATAAATTATTGTCTAGTAAAATATAAACTGAAAAATAAAGTAAAAATCAGAGTACTTGGAATGATGATTAAAAGTCTATTGATAGAGATCTAAAGAATAAATGGGCTTATACCTTAGTTGTATGTAATCTTTAAAATATCATGTTATGCTATTATTATTTAAGACCATAGAAAAGATGAAACCAGGATAATGTTAGCACAATGTCCTAATAAAAATATACAGTTACAAAACTATAGAAATATCATTTGTAAATTTAATTATATTCACTCTAAACAAAAGAGTCATAGAGAACCAATAAATGTTTTGAAAAAATGCATTTTAATAATAAAACAAACTTCCAGAAATGTCATAAAGGTTCAAAATCAGTGAATATATCAATATAATACAATGTAGTATAACATATATTCCATAAATTAATATAGGAAAACCACTTGGCCAAGGCAAATGATGCTGAATGTGTGTTTAAAGAACTCAACACACATTCTCAATAAAAATTCTAAATAAAATAGGTTATGGGGAAGTCAATGAAATATAAAAGAATATATAATAACATAAATCCAACAAAAATTTCATTTGAAGCAATGCACAAAAATCATTTTGATTATGGAATACATGGTAATTCCAGCAAAGACCACTATCATTCTTCATTGCATTGAAATTCTAGTAAATATAGTGAGACATGAAAACAAAATGGTAAGTAGAAAGTTTTGAGACATAGAAATAAAATAATACCTTTTAACCATTTGATGACTGCATTCTTAGGAATAGCCTAATATTAAAAATACATCATAGTTGGGCATGGTGGCACACACCTTTAATCCCAGCACTCAGGAGGCAGATATAGGAGTATCACTCTGTTTTCAAGGCCACCCTGAGACCATAGTGAATTCCAGGTCAGACTGAGTTACAGTGAGACCTTACCTTGAAAAACCAAAAACTAAAAAATAAAAATAAAATCATGAAAAATGTCAAACTGGTTGAATTTAAGGTAAATATAATGGAAAAAAAAAACTCCCATTATTTTAAGCACATAGAAATGGAAGCATGGAACATCCTTTAATAGTATGATGAGCACTACATTCAACAGTAAATTTTTGGAATGAACCACATGATACAGCTTGCATAAAAGAAACTGAATTAAATTATCTTGACATGGATTTTTGTTTGTTTGTACATCTGTTTTTGAGGTAGGGTCTCAGTTTAGCCCGGGATGACCTGGAGCTCACTCTGTTGCTGAGGCTGGCCTCAAACTTAAGTCATGGTGGTTTTCCTACCTCTTCATCCTGAATGCTGGGATTAAAGATGTGAGCCACCATGCCCATCTCTTGACATGAATTTTTAAACTAAGTGTCTTAAAATAAAACATATAAGAAACATGTGAAAAAAGAAGAAAAGCAATAGCAGCATATTTTGCAAGACATTGGAATGTACTGAAAAGCTGTTTTACTTTCTAAATCAATATGGAGCTGGAATAGAAGTGAACAAGCAGATCATAGAAATAAAGGGTTCAGAACATTGTTCTAGGAAATATAATGGTTGAGTGTTTGATAAAGTCTGTACATCAGGTCTTCAAACATGAAGTAGACTGTTGCAGGGGTTGTATTAACAGCTATCTATCAGGATAGATACATCATGTAGATACTTGGTAATCGTGCACAATATAACACAGAATGGTTTACATATGAAGGAAATAATATGTATTACAAAGCAATAGAATAGGCCATATACAAAGTTAAGAAAATGCAAAAGCCAGAAATAAGTTAACATTTTTGATGCTATAACAGAGTAGATGTGGGAAAAGAGGGTACCAACACATGATGTATCCATATGAAGTATATTGTTAATAATAATAATAGTAAAAACATTAAAAATAATTTTAAAAATCATTAAGCAGCAGCAGAAGACTTAACAGTTTTAGGAAAGAAACTGAAAATGAATAGATTAAATGTCTATAACAGATGAGTTCTTACAAGCTGATAAAAGGGAGACAGAGTAGGAAATTGAGCAGATATATGGTAATGCAGTTGATGAAAGTGAAAATCCAAATGGCCAACAAATATATATAAAGACTCTTGCCGGGCGTGGTGGCACACGCCTTTAATCCCAGCACTTGGGAGGCAGAGGTAGGAGGATCGCCATGAGTTCAAGGCCACCCTGAGACTATAGAGTTAATTCCAGGTCAGCCTGGACCAGAGCGAGACCTTACCTCAAAAAACCAAAAAAAAAAAAAAAAAAAAAAAAAAAAAAAAGACTCTCATTATATAATATTCAGGAAAATATAGATTATATTACAAATGTAAATATTTTTAACCCAAAACTGTTGGCAGTGAATACCACGGAGACAGGAAAGTGCTCCTATGCATGTGAAGTTTTTAACATTTTGAAAGCTAGCTGGAAATGTCTATTAGTGTTAGCAAGATTCATTATCTATCCATCAGCAATTCTCAGTTGAAGAATCACTGTTGCAATAGGGTTTGTGTTGCTAAGACAAACATCCAACAAGACACAGCTCATGGAGGAAGGGATTTCTTTCAGGTTTATAGTGTCCAGAGGAACACCATCAATGGCAAAGAAGCTGGCTCCCTTTCATAGATCCAGCCAGAGGGACATTGCTACAACCAGCACACCCATGACCTATAGGAGTGACTCAAGGATTAGAAAGAAAGAAAACCAGGATTTGTTGGCAAGCCTTTAATCTCAGTACTTAGAAAGTCAAGGTAGGAGGATTGCTATAAATTTGTGGCCAGCCTAAAACTACATAGTGAATTCCTATATCAGCCTGGGCTAGAGACCTTACCTCAAGAAACAAACAAATGAGAAGAAGAAGAAGAAAAGAAAAATAAAGGAAGGGAGACAGGGAGGGAGGAAGGGAGGGAAGGAGAGAAGGAATGAGGGAAGGAGGCAAGACAAATTATGGGATGAAAGCTGGGATCAAATGGTCTGCAGGTTCTGATTGAGGCACCAAAGCTCCACCTAGCCAGTGCTGGTTAATTGTTATACACAAGCAAGGCATCACACCTCATAAGGTGAGTTTGCGTTTTCTACCAAACATGAAAAAATTCATGAGATGGTGGGGAGAAGTGGGGGCAGCCAGGTGATACAGGAATAAGGAAGCTGGGGTGTGATGCTTCCCAAGCAGTGTTCTCTGTAGAAGATCAAGATTGCACAAACAAACTGTAAGAAGTGAGGAGGGCTGTGCACTGCTGTTGTCTCAGCTGGTCCAGATGGAGGTAGACATACCTGGGCCTATGTCACTGGCTCCTACTGGTTGTGGCCTTGCCCAGTGTAGAGGGCCTTCCCAAGAATGCAGTGTCTCATCATGTGCTTCTCTCTACATGACATCTCTAAGAGCCAGCAAGCATGAACTGCCAGAGCTCCAACTGTTCAGAACACAACTATTAGGGCTGGACTGAAGATCTGCCCCTAAAACACACTCTAGGGCTGGACACCTGGATCTGCCCCCAGGACCACATCCCCACTAGCCAGCTGATACTGTAAGATCAATTTAATGAAACACTTGGGTCTGAGGGGTGCTATATTTATTTACATTATCACATTTAAATTACCACACTCAGTGTGAAGAAAGCAAAAGCACATGAGAAACTTCAACAAATTTTTAGAGTAGAATCAATGCAATAACTTAAGTACAGCAGAAGGAAGTGTTGGCATTGCAAAAACAATAATGGAAATAAAATCTTGCAGAATGCAGAGACTATAGGTAAGATCTAAAGGAAAGGTACAAGTCTGCATGGAGAGGCTGCACCATGTCCCTACCCACTTTCCTGCATGCAGAAATACACTGCCATCACACACAAATAAACAGTGTCAATCCTGGGAGTAAAGGCAACAAGAAGGGCTCTATACCCAGAGATGCCAATGGAGATGAAGGACCAAGTTATTAGAGGTTTGCAATGAGAAAATGAAGTGTAAGCCTGCAGGCTGCACAATAGGAGACCCTTTCCCACCCCTGCCTTGCCCAACTGCCAGAACACATCCACAGATGGACCCCACCATGCTTTCAGCCTGAATGAGTTTGGAAATTCATCTCAGAAGTGACTCAGCAGTTTCCAGTTGCTGGCATTTGGAGTTCTCACCTGTGGAAAGATCATCACATCAATATCTCAGTGGAGCCCAGCCAGAGACAAGGCCTTTTCCCAGCACAGAGGCTGCTCATCAACCTTCCCTAACGTGTTCTTATCTACAAAGGGTACTCAGGGAGAACCAGAAAGTGAAGAAAAATTAAAAAGTGAAAAAACGGGCTGGAGAGATGGCTTAGTGGTTAAGCGCTTGCCTGTGAAGCCTAAGGACCCCGGTTCGAGGCTCGGTTCCCCAGGTCCCACGTTAGCCAGATGCACAAGGGGGCGTACGCGTCTGGAGTTCGTTTGCAGAGGCTGGAAGCCCTGGCGCGCCCATTCTCTCTCTCTCCCTCTATCTGTCTTTCTCTCTGTGTCTGTCGCTCTCAAATAAATAAAAAAATTTAAAAAAAAGGTGAAAAAACAACAAAATAGATAGGAAAAAGGACTTAAATTTTAATAAAAAGAAAAGAAAAGAAAAGAAACCTAGGGACTAGGGAGATGGGTTAGTGGGTGCAGCCTTTACCATGCAAGCATGAGACCCAGAGGTTTGAACTCCATCACCCATGTAAAATGTCAGGCATTGGAGTGTGCACACCAGCAATCCCAGTGCTGGGGAAGTTGAGGGAGACCCACAGATGCCAGGGGCTTTCAAATCAGCTAGTTTATCAAAATCAGTGAAGGCTAGGTTAGTGAGCAACCCTGTCTCAAAGATAAGGTGAAGAGTTATTGAGGAAGAAACCCACCATATGCCTCTGTCCTCCATATGCACACATGTGTATGCCCCCCCCCATAGACACACAGACACCTACACACATTTTAACGCATACACACAACACACATGCACAAAATCTTAAATCATCATAACCCAGGAACACTTGGTCTTCACTAGCAAAGTGTTTGCTATGTGGCAGACATGAGCCTAAATATGCTTACTTCTCCCAACACAGGCCATCATGGGAAATCAGGTAGTAAGAAAGAGGCCACCAAGGTGTACAAAACTGGGATAAGAAATTTCTCTTTTTTTCTTTCAATTATAAAGAATTTGTATTTATATTATATTATGTTATAATTATAATTATATTATATTATAATTTATATTATAGATATATTCAAGTTTAAACTTTTATGTATTTTACTTAGATAAAATTAATTAGCAAAATTTACTGGCATTTAAAAATTAAAAAGGAAACTGGGAAAAATTCTCTGATGAGTATAATTTGAATGAAAACTTAGGACAAAGAAAAATTAATCAATCCATTAAAGGCAAGAAAGTTAAAATGGAAAAAAAAATCAACAGAGATTTCACCCACAAAAGAACTTGAACAAGCCAGACAGGGAGGAAAGAAGTAAAACTGGCGATAAATGACATTATGGATTAGAAAATGGTGTGAACTGCAGATAAGGAGAGTTTTATACCAATAAAATTGAATGCCTAATGTTTGAAAGAAACTAGAAGACAAAGATAATGTCAAGGAGGAGCAAGGAAACCTCTGCCAGCCAGTACCAGAGAAGAAGCTGAGAGGACCCAGTTCTGCCTTGGAACAGAGCAGTTTATGCTTTCATGCTGGTGGGTGGCCCCAGGTCTTCAGTACCAGTGCTTTTCTTTGATGTAACAAACATTGCAGGCCTGGGGAGATAGCTTGGTTTAAAAGTACTTGTCTTACAAGCATAGGACCTGACCCCCAGAACCTTTGTAAAACTGCCATTGATACATCTCTGTAATCCCAGCTCCAGAGAGGTGGGCGGTGATAATAGGTTACTGTGGCTCACAGTCCAGGCAGTGGAGACTATTTGGCAAGGTTCAGGCCAGTGAGAGTCCCTGTCTCCAAAGGAATGAATGGCATTTGGGCCTCCATACACATGAGAATATATGTGCATAGGAACATACTCAGACAGACAGAAACACACACACACATTCACAACATGATAACACAAGCATACACACATAAAATTTTAAAATATACTTACTATCAAAGTTTTATGCTTGAACTGAAGATATGGCTCAGTGATTAAAGGCACTTGAGTCTCCACTACCTACATAAAGCTAGATGCATAAATTGGCATATGCATCTGGAATTCAATTGTGGTGGCAAGAGACCCTGGCACACCCATGTTAATTCATTCTCTCATTTTCTTTCCTTGCAGATAAATAAACATATTGTACGAAAAGAAGTTTCATAACTCATCTTAAAAGCCAGTTTGACCCAGATACCGAAATCATACATGAAATAGCATAGGACAGGATTGGAATATCGCAGTTGAAAAATTTGTGGAGGAGTCCATCATAAATCCTTGGCTAATATTCTCTAGTCTCCACTCCCATCCTAGATCTGTCCATTGCTTTCATCTCAGTTCCTGTGAACAACCTAACTGTCCCTGAAATGAGACAGACTAGCCACAGATGTTACCTTGGGCAATCCTTTGGTATTGCCTGTTCCCAGCCTACAATTGAGGTCACTTTCTCATGTCCGTATGCAAGGTTGCAGTGTGTGGACAGCAGGACTGTGCCAGTGTTCACGAGCACTCAGGTCTGCTAGTTGCTTCTTACCTACAAGGTTCTCGTTCCCCACTTTTCACAAGTGGCTCCTGCCCTGAGCGGACAGTTAATTCTTGGGAAACATATGAATACACAGGAAACCTGGGCACATTTCCACACCCATGGGGGAAGGAGTGAGAAGACCAGCCAGACCTTCCTCAACCTGAGACTTACCACATTCTCAAAAAGTTGAAATATAGAACAAAATATGTGTATGTTTTGTGTGTGTGCATGTTTGAGTGTGTGCAGGTGTACATGCGTGTGTGTATGGAAGCCAGAGGTTGATCTTGTGTGCCTTCCTCTATCAATTCTCCACTTTTTTTTTTTTTAATTTATTTGAGAGCGACAGACACAGAGAGAAAGACAGATAGAGGGAGAGAGAGAGAATCGGCGCGCCAGAGCTTCCAGCCTCTGCAAACGAACTCCAGACGCGTGCACCCCCTTGTGCATCTGGCTAACGTGGGACCTGGGGAACCGAGCCTCGAACCGGGGTCCTTAGGCTTCACAGGCAAGCGCTTAACCACTAAGCCATCTCTCCAGCCCCAATTCTCCACTTTTTTGTCTGTTTTTTGAGAAAGGCATATCTCTGAACCCATAACCACTGATTCAGTTAACCAACAACTCCCAGGGACCTCTTGTCTTTGCCTGCCCAGTCCTCGAATTTGTAGACAACGGGCTTGGCATTACGTGGGCTCCAGGAAGCTCAACTTGGGTCTTCCTGCTTAAACGCACTTTACCCACTGAGCTTACTCAACCCAGACCTTGTGTCTGTTTGTCTTGAACAACCACACGGAAGTTTGTTAGGCTTCGGCATCATTTTCACTTTTGTTCCTCATATTAAATGCGGTGGGTCTTCTTTCTTGAAACATTCGTTTGACCTCTTTCAAACTGTACAATTATTTTTTCTTTCTAGCTGGAGCTCTTATGAGTATAAAGTCTCCCATCTTCTGCAAAGCACAAGGCAATTGCAGGAACAGGTGGGAGTTGGTACCATGGGAAAATCCATTGTAAAAGAAATAGTTGAAATCTTGATTCATTAACAAATTATGAAGGAACTAGGGATATATTTTATTTGGTAAAGAATTTTCCTAACATACAAAAAGCTCTGTGATGGATTCCCAACACTGCATAAATCGGGCATGGTAATACATGCCTGTTAGCCTACCACTCAGGAGGTACAAGTAGGAGAATCTTAAGTTCAAGGGCATCCTTGACGATATAGCAGGTTGCTAGCCAGCGTGGGCTACATCACACTCTGTCTATGAAAAATAAAATAAAATAAATAAATAAATAACTGGGATGGTACCCACCTGCCTTCTCTTCTTACCTCTGAGCAGTCTACTTCCTCCTCACAATGCACTTCTCATAAGATCAGCATATTGTTTTTTGAAATTCAATGGTATATTAGGAGCTATGACAAAGTAGTGTGAAGGAAAGTTTGAGTGATAAAATGTAGGTCTAAATTTAATGTTCCCTTAAACTTTAAGGTAGTCCTCTATATTAAAAAAAATAAAATAAAGGGAGAAATTCATGCAACCAGGTGAGTAACTGCCAGGAGTTATATTTCCTTCCCCACTTAAAAGAGAATAGAATCTCAGCAAGCAAGTAGATACATGAGAGCAGCTAGTGTTGAAATGTGGAGCATTTCACTAAGATGAAATTATAAAAATACAAATATGTATCTATGGCTATTATTTAGCAATTACTGCTCAATGTATTGAGAAAATTAATACACTAATACACTATATAAATTAATGCACATATATTGGAAAGAATGATGCATAGCTGCCCTTGTTTCTGAATAATAAAATCTATAAAATCGAAGAGTATTGCCAGAAAAACTTTACCAACAAGAGAGTTCTATAATCTGAAATATAAAAATTAAAAAGAACTCTACATACCAGCAGTGATTAATTAGAAAATTTAATAGGGGACAATGAATTAATAGTAACAACAAACACTTTCAGATGCCCATAAATAAATCCATTTTATAGAACCATAACTTATGAGGCACACTATAAAATTTTACTAGACAGTAAGAGCCACATACTATGGGATAATGAAATGTTTGTGGATGGAGAAAACTAACAATGTCAAGATAATATGAGTCCTGAAACTGAAAGCAATTAAATCAAAATTCCATTTATAGACTTTGACAAAAATGAGAACTGGAAGGGGCTTCATAAGAAAGTATGAAGGTGGAAAAAAAGGAACCCTTCTGCACTGCTGGTGGGAATGCAATCTAGTCCAGCCATTGTGGAAAACAGTGTGGAGGTTCCTAAAACAGCTAGAGATTGATCTGCCATGTGACCCAGCTATAGCACTCCTAGGCATATATCCAAAGGACTCATCTCATTTCCTTAGAAGTACATGCTCAACCATGTTTATTGCTGCTGAATTTATAATAGCTGGGAAATGGAACCAGCCTAGATGTCCCTCAACAGATGAGTGGATAATGAAGATGTGGTACATTTATACAATGGAGTTCTACTCAGCGGTAAAGAAAAGTGAAGTTATGAAATTTGCAGAAAAATGGATGGACCTGGAAAGTATTATACTAAGTCAGGTAACTCAGGCCCAGAAAGCCAAGCGCCACATGTTCTCTCTCATATGTGGATCCTAGCTACAGATGACTGGGCTTCTGTGTGAGAGTGAAAATACTTAGTAGCAGAGGCCAGTAAGTTGAAAAGGAGACATAAAGGGTGGAGAAAGGAAGGGAGGAGGATACTTAATAGGTTGATATTGTATATATGTAATTACAATGATTGTAATGGGGAGGTAATATGATGGAGAATGGAATTTCAAATGGGAAAGTGTGGGGGTGGGGAGGGAGGGAATTACTATGGGATATATTTTATAATCATGGAAAATGTTAATAAAAATTAAAAAAAAAAAGTATGAAGGACAAAAAATAAAAATTAAAAAATAAAAGAAGCTATGAAGGGTGCCCTGCCTACCAACTTGCAAAACAAATTATAAAACTATGAATGAGGCAAGATGGCATTGGCTCAACCATAGGAAAGAGATGAACACAGGAACAAAATATTTCCAGAAACAATTTTATGATAGAGGTTTTGCTTCAAACCAGAAAACACACTGACTAGTTCTATAATAATATAGATCTGACAGCATAAGAAAAAATAAAATTCAAATGAGTTAAAAATAAAAATATTCTGGAGAATTGTAATAGTTTCATTGAAGAGGATTTTTAAGCAATACACAAAATCTGGAAGTCATAAACAAAACACCTGATATGTATACACACATGCACACAGACATATATGCTGAGGATCAAATTCTTGCCTTCTGAGGCTTCATGTTTGCATGACAAACACTCTTACCTGCTGAGCCATCCTCCTAGCCCCACATTGAGATATTTAAATACAAAACCGAAACAAACAACTAAGCAAACAATAGGTAGGAAACATTTCTCCTTTCTATGTAAAGAGTTCCACAACTGCAGAGGGTGGGAGTGAGATTGAAGTGACAGCCTCAGAGAGTGTACTAAAACTAAGCAGGAAAATTAGCATGCAGAATAGAGACTGGGGTGCGGGGCGGGAACAGGCAGAGACAGACAGAGAGACAGAAACAAAGACAGAGACAGACCTAACTGTAGCCAGCAAAGGAAGGAGAGTGGAACGGAGATCAAAGAAAGAGGCTACAGAGACTCAGCAAACCATAAACACTGGATTCTTCACCAAACACATTTGCAGTCTACCCAGCCAGGAATCCTGTGAAAATAAGTAACTTGCTTTGTAGAACATTATAATAGTACCAACCTATCCATTTAAAGATTTTTTAAGTGTGCTAACATTTGTATTAGAACATGCATTAGAAAGTTATGGAAGATCTGCACCCAATATAAACAGTGGTTCCTGTGTGGCGGGGGGGTGTATACAAATGTATGTACATGCATATAGAGGCCAGAGGAAAACTTTGGATGGCCTTCCTTAGACGCCACCAATTTTTATTTTTATTATTACTAGTTCTCTTTATTTGAACAGGTTCTTTCATAGGTCTGGAACTCACCATATAGGTTAGATTGCCTGGACAATGTCTCTACCTCCCCAGAACAATGGTCCTTTTTGAGTTGAAAAATAGGCCTCATATTGTATGGCAGAGAAGGCTATAAAGTAGTTTCAACTTTATTTTTTTTTAATTTTAATTTTATTTATTTATTAGAGTCAGAGAGAAGGAAAGAAAGAGTGAGAGAGAGAGAATGGGCATGCCAGGGCCTCCAGCCACTGTAAACGAATTCCAGATGCATGCGCCCCCTTGTGCATCTGGCTTACATGTGACCTAGAGAATCAAACCTGGGTCCTTAGGCTTTGCAGGCAAGTGCCTGTACCACTAAGCCATCCCTCCAGCCCTCAACTTTATTTTATGCACTTCTCATAATTTGAAGCTTCACTGTAATGTATAATTTTTTAAAAATTGAAAGACCATTAAGTGTCACCAATCCTCTTCATATTCTTTGGAGAATTACTGAATTGTATCCTCACAGCTGACAGCATTGGAAATGATTGATGAGAATCTTTGAATACGGACCATGACTGTCAATCCCAGTGAGACAGAAAATTGCTTTATATTGTTTTCCCTAATGTTGAAGGCTATATTCAGAATTCCCTAGCTTTCCCTACTTGGGAGCAATAGCTTGTGCCCTAGATCTACTCTTGTCTTTCTAATAGGAGGTTGCTAATGGTTCAGCTGTCAGAAATACCTTTTTCACTGATGGCCACAGAGCCCTGTGTTTTTGGTTGTTTTGTTGGAGTTTTATGTCTTTTATTTGTTTGTTTTTAGACAGTCTTACTTCAACTCACTAGCAAACCAGGCTAGCCTTGAACTTGCAGTGATCTTCTTTGTTCTGTCTCCCTGTGCTAGCATTACAAAAGCTTGCCACACTGAGAGACTTCTTTTCTGAGTTTCTGTGGGCACCACAAAGAGGACATGAATTCCTAGTCCCATGGGGTATTTTAGTAGACCCACCTCCTTCCTTCACCTAGATGAATTTAAAGTATAATAACTGAGAATCCCACTTGTGTGAACTTCTGTACATGTTTATATTTCTCTGCATAACTTTTAAAAATTAGACATTAAGAGGCTATGGAGATAACTCAGTGGGTAAAATGTTAGCATGCAAGCATGAGGAATTGAGTTCAGATAACAAGCACTCATGTAAATTTGAGGAATGATAGCAAATGACTGATATCAACATCATGTGATAGGAAGATCCCAGGAGCTTGGTAGCTTACTAGTCTTGCAGAACTGGTGAATTTTACTTTCGATGAGAGAAACTGTCTCGATATATAAGTTGGAGAGAGGTTAAGGAAGACAGCCACTGTTGGTCTCTAGCCTCCACATGAATATACACACTCTTGTATGTGCACCCACCCACACAGATGGAAACACATATTAACAAGAGAAATATTAGAAAGTAATTGGAAAGATTAGTGTGACAATAGATCTTCCTAATGCCTTGAGGGAGTAAAAGAGGCTGAAAGGAAGTGTGGAGACCTCTTAACACAGTGCATACATGCAAGATGTTTATTGGGTGACTGAAATTGAATAGTACTAAACACTGTGGCATGTCTATAATCCTAGCATTGGGGAGGCAGAAATTGGTTAACTAGTATAACCAAATGAATGAAGTCAGTGGCTACTGCCAGATCCTTCTTCAAAAGAGGAAAGTGGTGGTCTGGAGAGATGGCTTAGTAGTTAGGGTGTTTGCCTGCAAAGCCAAAGGATGCCGGCTCGACTCTCCAGGATCCATGTAAGCCAGATGCACAAGGGTGCACATGCATCTGGAGTTCATTTGCAGTAGCTGGAGGCCATGGCACACCCATTATCTCTCTCTCTCTCCCCCTCTTTATCTCTCTCAAATAAATTGTATTTTTTTAAGAGAGGAAGGTGGAGAGTGATTGAGGAAGATAGCTGATGTCAACCTGTGGCCACCACTCACATGTGAACATACACACATGAAAACACACATATGAACACTGAAGCACACCATATACAAACACATATCCATGCAAACATAAGCAGAAATTGTGGAAGAGAGTTTTGAAAAGATTTTCAGGCCAGAAGTTCTTACTTAAAGACCCTTCACCATGTGCCTCAGTGTCATCTTGTTTTCTGCAGGGAATGTGAGCACTCAAGCCCCACCTCAACCTCCTGGTGCACAAGCCTAGACCAGACACCCACAGTCCTCATGCTTCTGAGTGTAAGGTTCAGTAGTGACCAAGAACACGGAGACCACTCTGAGACAAAGATGGAAGTTTTTATTCGGAGGAAAACACGAGCTGCAAAGACTGACTCTCTAGAGTGGAACACTCAACTTTGAGATTACATGTAGTGCACTATATAGCGCTCTTCACTTGTGGGAAGGTGAGGAAGGGAAAAGAATTCCTATGTTCTTTAAATTAGCCTTTTCACCTAACTAAGGGGTGAGACCAGAGCAGTGACCAGGTGAGAGATGAGGGGGCAGGAAACCTAGACCTGGGGCATTGTTAGGCAAGGAAGGGATAATGGCTGAGCAGTTTCTTAAGGAATATGGATGACCCACTTCCTTTTGTCTGTGGCCATGCTGCTGTGTTTGGTGACTCCATTTTTGGAAGCCCATTTTGACCTAACACTGATCACTCTGGGGAAAACATCTCCATCTAGTGTGGAGGCAGAAAAGCCTATTCTGCAGGAAGCAAGGTCTAAGCATTTTAGTCTGTGTTGGCTCTTAGCACCCTGTCATGGCTGCTCACTCTGTTCCTGAGAGATAAATATAGCTGCAGTTTATTTGAAAATGAGTGTGGAGCTGGGGAGATGGCTCAGTGGATAAAGTGTTTTCCATGAAAGCATTAGGGTCTGAGTCTGGATCCCAGAACCCATGTAAAATGCCAGGTGTGGTGGTACGTACCTGCATTCCCAGTGTCAGAGGAGAAGAAAGGAGGGTCCCTGGGAATGTTTTCTAGTTAATGTAGCTGAATCAGTGAGCTACAGGTTCAATTAGAAACACTGTCACGGGCTGGAAAGCTGGCTTAGCAGTTAAGCACTTGCTTGGGAAGCCTAAGGACCCCGGTTGGAGGCTCGATTGCCCAGAACCTACGTTAGCCAGATGCATAAGGGGGTGCATGCATCTGGAGTTTATTTGCAGTGGCTGGAAGCCCTGGTATACACATTCTCTCTCTCTCTCTATCTCTCTCTCTCTCTCTCTCCCTCTCCCGCTCCCTCTCCCTCTTTCTGTCTGTCCCTCTCAAATAAATAAATTAAACTAAACACCAACAACAAAAAAATCCTGTTTCTCCCAGGGGGGAAGGTATGATTCATTCTATTGCCCCAATTCTACCTGAGGCCAGTTTGGTACCTTTACCTTATTTATAATACAATAAACCTCATACCTCACTGCAGGCATATAATTGATAGAACTGAGGTTTAAACCTCTTTACTGTAAAGGCCATGTTGTTTACTTTGATGTCTAAGTAAGTGGAATTATCCTGTGATTACTAATATGCAGTGAGTACCACATGAGGAGTGAGTGATGTTTTCTTCCTTTGGTCAGCCCACACTTTAGTTTCTGTAAAAGAACATTGATGAATATATTCCTCTGATTACTCATTGCCTCATCCTGTCTGAGATTAAATCTCTAAAAGCCAACGTGAGAGGTTAGACTGCTATAAACCAATGGCCTGTCTGTGGGACTCAGAAGGAAATTGGGAGTGCTGAGCCCCACAGCATGACTTTCTGGGAAGTGTGCACAGACAGATACCCCCTGCTTGTTAGCGTTGTAACGTATTGAATCTCCACACTTCCTGTGAGAAGAAGGCTGTCAGTTATCTGAGAGCTGGTTTCTAGGATTGTGCCCACATGTGACCCATGACAATAATGACTGTTCATAGGTCAGTCAGTGCTGTACATGGTCTATACACATCATGTATTGTCTCAGCAGCATTTCTACTAATTTTATAAATATAATGGCAAGGGGCCTGGGAAAATGGCTTAGTGAGTAAAGGGCTTGCCACACAGCATGAGGACCTGAGTTTGGAACCCCAATACCAACATAAAAGCCTGATAAGATGGCACCTCCATCCTAGCACTGGGGAGGCAGAGACAGGAGGATCCCCAGGGCTTACAGGCTAGTTAGTCCAGCCAAGTTGGTGAGCTCAAGGTTCAATGAGAGATGCTTCTCAAAAATAAGATGTAAAATGTGATTAAGAAAGCCACAACATCAACCTCTAGCCTTCACAGGTACACACACATGAACATGTGCCCACACATACATATACACCCACACATATGCAAATGTGTACACACATGCACACGTAGCATACACACATACAAAAAGAAATATAGCAGGGAGTTATCTGTTTTACACACATGTAAACAATACCACATAGCTGGGGCCCTCAGCTTGAGTTTGAGCTTGAATCTAGCTAGAAAAGTAATGTTTCTGTTAATATGTCCATTTTTTCCTCACACACTAAAGGCAATCAGTGGGGCAACCCTGCACCATGTCAAGCTTTGAAAAGCCCTGGTGGTAGTTGCAGCCAATCAGCTAAAGTATATTTAAAGCTTTTATCAAGGGCCCTTTCAAAAGGATAAAAGGTTAAAAAAAAAAATGTAGTTCAAGGTCCTGAAACAGGACAGACTTAGAAAGTTTTGTGAATATTTTAGTGTCATTTTAACAACTTAACATTGCACAATCTTTATCATTCTTCATGAGGTGCTTGCTAGCACACATTACAGATCCATAATACTCAGAATTTGAACTTAAACAAGTGTTTTTACTTTTCATTGCCACAATTCTAATTTGTAAATAGTGCTAATCCTATGCAACTTCTGAAGAAGTTGTGAAGATGGAAGGAACACATAAGTATTTGGACCATTCCTGACACACTGTAGTCATTGCAATTGCTATTCATATGTGTGTGTGAGTGTTCATGTGGGGAGGTGCACATGTGTGTTTTCAACTTGTGGAAGACAGAGGACAACCCCAGAAGGCAGTCCTCAGACACTTCTCGCCTCTTGAGAGAGACCCACAGGTTTGGAAATTGCCAACTAGGCTATACTGGCTAGCAGCAAACCCCAGGGATTCTCCTGTCTCTGCCTTTCCAGTGCTGGGGTTATAAGCATATGCCACCACACGGTTTTTTGTTCATTTTGTTGGTTGGTTAATAACTTTGGTTTGGTGATGAAGCTGCAGTCCTC
This sequence comes from Jaculus jaculus, assembly GCF_020740685.1. Classification (NCBI taxonomy): domain Eukaryota; kingdom Metazoa; phylum Chordata; class Mammalia; order Rodentia; family Dipodidae; genus Jaculus; species Jaculus jaculus. The sequence goes on from NC_059106.1 coordinate 17,640,593, forward strand.
TTGCACACTCATGTACACAAATATGTTAGAGGATTGAGCAGTCACCTGAGACCACTTCCAAGGCTGTTCAGATTTGCAACACTCAGTGTACAGTCACCTAGTTGTTCTCTTAGCCAAAGTATATCACAATGAAAGGACATGAAGGAAAGTCAGCACAGGGAAGTGGTGCATAGTGTGAGGTCAGGAGAAGACCTGTCACTCATGCCCAAATGAACACTCTTCCTCCTCCTCCTCCTACACACACACACACACACACAGACACACACACACACACACAGACACACACACACACACTTAATTCCTAAATCAAAATACTGAGGTAACATGCGAAATATCTACCAGAATTCTCATAGGAGACCCATTGCTCTGGGTTTATTTAAGAGGCTAGCCATAAAAACAACCTTTTTTGGGCACATATCAAAATCCTTAACTCAGCCAGGTGTGGTGGCACACGCCTTTAATCCCAGCACTTGGAAGGCAGAGGTAGGTGGATCACCGTGAGTTCAAGGCCACCCTGAGACTACAGAGTGAATTCCAGGTCAGCGTAGGCTAGAGTGAGACATTACCTCGAAAAACAAAACAAAAACAAAAACAAAAACAAACTTCACTCTAAGAAGGAAAGCAGGTCTTACTTACACCCTACTCTATGAACTGTGTAAGCACATGTGCATGTGTTATGTATGTGGGTGTGCTCATATGTGTGTGTAGAGGCCAGAGAACAACTTTGGGTGTTATTGGCAGGAGCATGCATCATCCACCTTTTTTTAAATTTTTTTTTGGTGAACCAATGAGTTTTTGGGGATTAGTTACAAGCAGCGTGAGGACACTCCACACAGAAGCAATAGATGACTGAAATGCAGCTGCACCAGAAAACTCTCATCCATCCTGGATGAGATTTCTCCATAGCTGTTTCTTTCTTCGTAAAGGAGCTGCAGTACCTCAGCGTGTTCAGCCGAAAAGTCTCAGGCACGCTGCAGCACTCACAGGCAGCTCCGTCGGAGATACCCCCTTTCATCTTTTCTGACATGGGGTCTCTCATGGATCTGGAGCTCACACAGGTAAGCCAGACTAGTTAGCCCCAAAGCCCCAGGGACCTGTCTCTGCCCACCCAGCATACATACCACTACTTGGGACTCTTCACATTAAAGTATAAAATTCAGATCCTCACACTTAGAAGATATGCATTTGATTGGTTGAGCTGTTGCCTAGTCACTGCACAGGCACTTTGAGCCAGTCTGTCAGCTAGGCAGTCTGAGCCCTCCACAGTCCAGCCAAGCACACCTTTATTGGTCAAGGTCTTGTTGCTGGGACAAAATACCTGACAACATCAGTTAAGGGAGGAAAGGCTCATTTCAGCTTCTAGTCCATCCTGGCAGGGACAGCATGGCTGCCGGGCTGTTCTATTTCGTCCGACAGAAGAGGATCAAAGCAGAGACAAGAACTTTGCTTGCATGGGTTTGCTTGCTCCTTTTTATGCAGTCTGGGAACCCAGCACATAGGATGGTCCTGAGCTCAGTTAGAGTGGGGGCCTACCACCCCAAGTAATCTCATCTTGACCATCGCTCACAAATTTCTCTAGTAACTCTGAATCCTGTTGATGGACAACCAACGAGTGCCCATCCCAGCAGCCTCAGAGGTAAGCATTTCAACAGAGTAGTAGCACCTGCCTTATGAATGTTTTGTGCAAATAGATTCTACCTGTGAACAATCATTGTGGACAGTGAGTGGGAAATTAAGACACCTGTTTTCAGTAGGCCTTAGATGTCATAAAATGACAGTCACCACTGTTGAAAAACTCATCCTCTACCCATTGTTAGCACAACAGAGCACTGACCAAAACTTGCAAGGTAACAGCTTTGTAGAGGCTTCATATGCACAAATTCATTGCAGTACTGAGAGCTGAGTCCTGGGCCTTTCACATGCTAGGTAAGCACTCTACCCCCAACATATAGCCCCAGCCTCATTTCCAATTAAGCATTTTAGCAGAAGTTAAGATTTAAAAAAAAAAAATTCTGCTTCTACCAACAGTCTATTGTTAATGGAAAACTGTGGAAAAGAAGTTTTGTCTTCCTTTGTTATGAACAAAGCCAAGATGTCTGCTTTCCTCCTTCTAATCTATCTGTAAACTAATTATTTACTCATAGTAGGCACTCAGCAAATGACAGCTGTTTCTGCTATATTTCCAATCTTTTCCCTCCTGTTTCCTTCTACAGCATAGTGAACTTTAAGTTTTTCTATTAAATCTTGAAAAGTTCATAATTCAAATAGTTATTATGGAACACATACATAATTTTTACTTGGAAAGCAAATATCGTCCCAACTTCAGGATGAAGCATGGGCATGTGATACAAATAGAAGCATAATTTGCTGATGTGGAGACAGCTCTGACCGCTCCTTGGTTGACTCCATGCTGTGGAATTAAACATTAGCTCCGGTGGCCCATCCCGAGTGCAGTGTGCGCACACAACAGGTGTGCGGCTTAATTGTTTTCTCATCATGGAGTATATTTCACACCCCATAACTCCCAAATGAAATACCAAAAGAATACATAAAATTAAATGATTCAAGGGTTTAAAGGATTTACACTGCTCATGAGGGAGTGAGAATCCATTGAAATCTGTAAAAAGAACTGTAATGCTGTTATCATTAATGTCCCTGAATATGTAGCATTTACTTTTCCTTTAAAAACCGACAATCCAAACAAACAAAGATCACACACACACACACACACACACACACACACACACACACACTACTGTTCGAGTAGACTAAAATCTATACTTGCATTTTCTGAAAAAGAAGAAATCAGTGGTCGTGTGTCTCATTTCAGATAAGCTACTAGAAATTTTATGGAAATGTGGAATTAGCTGAGGATGCTTTTCTGTTTTCCTGTTGCCATTGCTTTTGTCCTTCTTTTAAAAAATGAATTTATTTATTTATTGTTTTATTTATTTATTTGAGAGAAAGATAATGGTCACAGCAGGGCCTCCAGCCACTGCAAATGAACTCCAGACGCATGTACCACCTTATGCATCTGGATTACGTGGGTTCTGGGGAATCAAACCTGGGTCCTTAGACTTTGCAGGAAAGCCCCTTAACTGCTAAGCCATATTTACAGCCCTATCTTTTTGTTTTTCCTTTCATGATGAGAGGCATATAGTATTATGATTGGTACTGTGTGTTTGTGTCTGTGTGTGTGTGTGTGTGTGTTGTCAGCATGTGTGTATACAGATGCGTGCATCCTGTGTGCATATGTGAGGTGGTCAGAAGAAGGTGTCAGCTGTCATTGTCTATCATTCTCCCACCTTCTTTCCTTGAGACAGTTTCTCATTGAACCCGGATTTCACCGTTTCTTTTCCAGTTAGATAGAATGACTAGTGAGTCTCAGGGATTCTCCTTTCTCTGTCCCCATTAGCACTGAGATTGCAGGTATGTAAGACCATGGCTGATGCTGTGAGTGTATGCCAAGGCTCAAACTCAGGTCCTTGTGCTGGCTCAACAAGTGCTCTTACTTACCATGCCATTTGCCTAGTCCTCTTTCTGTTGCTATTTCTACATTGGTCTTTGCCCTTTGCAAGTGGGAACAGGAGCATGGGTGTGCAGAAAGGAGTGCATTAATATTTGCACTTGAAGTCAGTCGTTCAGGATCCCCAGTGCCAACGTGGTTCCAGCTAAATGAGCCAAACTCAAGTTTCCTATTAAAATAGTTTCAGCACAGTCATTCAAGATTCATGGTTATCTTCTGCCATGATCCCAAACCTTTTACTGGCATAAATCCCTATGACTCACTTCTGCTATCCTACAGTAAGAGAGACATCATAGTTCAAATGAAATTATGAAACAAAGAAACACAAAACAGTTCGTCAGCAAATTACTTTCTATATTGGATACTTTCTTATTGCTGACCAGAAGCCACCTAAGAAAGGAGACAGTTTATTCTAAATTATAGTTCCAAGGGGATATTTTTCACCATGGTGGGGAAGACATGGTGGGGATGACAGGAGTGATAAGGTGGCTCATCAGACCATCAATAAAGAAGCAGAGAGTAAACAGGAGCTTGAGCCAGGCTACAAAACTTAAGGCAAACCTCCGGTGACCCACTTCCTCTAGCTAGGTTCTGCCTCCTAAAGAGTCCACACTCTTCCCAAACAGTACCACCCACTGGGGACCAAGTATCCAGATGTGCAAGCCTATAGCTATATTTTACATTCAATCTGCAAGACCTCCTTTGTGTTGAATTCTATTATCATTATCTGTCTAGCCCAGGTCACTTGAAGCCTGTTATAGTGCTGCAACTCTGGAACCTTTAAGGTTCTTAAGAAAACCCCTCTCATTGCTGAATGAATTCCTGTTGATGCTGCCAAGAATATGAAATGTTATATTTAGAGATAAAAGCAGAAACTTATTGTAACAGAAGTGCCCACTAATGCTTTAATTTACTCACCTCCCCTTCCCTTCATCTTTTCCATCTTTCTCTTAAGGGCAGACTCTGCATCCCAGAGATGTGAGGTATATCATTAACCGGGCTTGGCATAAACCATGCCATCCCTCATTATCATGCGTTAAATTATTGTGGATGGTCATCCTAGAAGTTCATATTAAATTGGGTGGCTTACCTTGAACACGCTATGTTTCATTAGCCACTCACCTATGTAACAGACACAGCAGAGGGGGATAATTTGTCTTTGTGCTTTGCACAGTGAAAGGACAGCAATAACATTATGAATTAAGGTACATTTAACTGCTCCACAAGTGGACTAAAATGGCTTCAAGATATCATCCTGCTGGTACCAGTATTGGTTCAGAAATCTCTCAGACACCTTGAGACTTCATTTGTCTCCCAAGCTTCTTCCTTGCAGATAACATTTCAAGTTTGCTTGTAGAGGCAGGACAGGATAGGTTTTGTGGTGGTAATGAATGACTCCAAAGTCTCCATGGCTTCAAAGTCAAAGATTTCTTTCCATATTACTATTGTTCAAGAGTCAACAGGGGAGCAAGACACATACTGAACACCCAGGAAAACTTTCTATTCACCAGGCCCAGAAGAGAGCTGTGGGCAAGGGTGGGGTGGGAGGGTATCACCTTAGCACTGAAAATGCTGAGATCTGAAGGTGTCTATTAATATATGGCCAGAGCTAACCATGTGGCTTCACCAAACACAAAGAGCCAGAGAACAAAAGACCACATTCCCCAGGGTGGCAGGAAAGGCTAGTCATATTTCATAAGTGGCATTTGTAACTGTCACACTCAGTTAACATCCTTTTCATTTGTTCTTCTACTTCAGACTAGAGAGTAAATACATTATTGCTTAACTTTATTTTCTCTTAGGAATGTCCACATAGACCTGGCTCTGGTCTACGTGATCTAAATTAAAATCTGCCATGGAAATTTATGAGAAAGCTTTTGCATTCCTAGTTGGGGAAGGGAAAATGCAGTCATTGCTCATGCATGCTTGTACTTTCTTTCAGTCTGAAATGGAGACAATGTCCGGGCATGCAGCAGCCATCTTGGATGAGCCAAGAGCAGTTTTGTCAGATGATTGGAACAAGGCCCACAAAACATGGCAGAACACAGCAGAGATATGAATAGGGTTTGCTTCGTTGACTCCTCAGTGGGTACTAGACCACCTCTGGACTACCCACCTTGGTTGTGTGAAGAATCAAAGCTTGTATGAGCTAAAGCACAATATATAATTATATCATTTTACCCAGCTTAATAAAATCCATATACAATCCTTATTTGTTCTAAACTTTAAACAAAAAACATTTAAAAGGTTGCCTTATCCATAACCACTCGCCCAAAAAATATATCGTCCAGATATTTCTACTACATGACCCTGTATTTTTGGGACCTTAGAAAATATTTGTCTTGGGCTGGAGAGACGACTTAGCAGTTAAGACATTTGCCTGCAAACTCAAATTTAATTTAATTTTGGAAAGCTTATAGAATAAAATATGTTGGGAATAAAAATGAAGTAAGAGATTACACTGTAATTCTGGAAACTTTACTCTGATAAAGCCATAAACTTCTTCTGATAAAATCTCCCATGGGGAAAATTTTTAGAATATAGCTTAAGTTTTTCAAAATGCAAAACATCTTCAAACATAGACCTTTTACTAAACCAGCCCTAGCAAATTCAGGTTCTATCCTATGAAGGAATGCATGACTCCACCCTTGGAAAGTTGGGAACTTCTGCATTCAAATTAAAGTAAGATGACAGGATATGATATATCTCTTTTACTTTCCTTACACTTTCTATCCTGCCCATATCTAGATTTTTTTTAATTTTTTTTATTAATTAGTTTTGTATTCAGCAAATACAGTCAGTTTGGTACCATTATTAGGCTCATCCATGACCTATCCTCTCCCCATTGGCCCCTCCTTGTTGAGGTATATGGGTCATGCATTGTGGAGTTAGCCCACAGTTATGGGTAAGATAAATGTCTCTGAATATCATGACCCAACATGTGGCTCTGACATTCTTTCTGCCCCCTCTTCCGCAAAATTTCCCTGAGCCATGTTGGGTTCATTTTTGGTCTGCTTCAGTGCTGAGGTGTTGGGGACCCCTGAGGCTCTGGCTCTCTGATTTGGTAGGAATTGATTTTTCTCTGTGTTGATCTCCTTCCCCCTTGTGCTGGTATCTGGTTCATCAGGAAAACAGCACCCTTGCTTGTTTTGCGAGTTTTTCTTACTTTCAGCGGGGGGCCCTTTTGAGGTATGATGGGGTCGCTCTCTCCTTAGGATCTACATCTATCTGAAAAAGAGAAGCAGATTCTCTAATAGAGAGTAAATTAGCACCAGGACAAATGAGATAACCTTTACTTTTTTTATAGAGCATTTAATAGGTGTAGGCTCTCTTGTAGCCCATGATTGCTTGTAGCTTGATATTGGAGAGTGGGCTAATGTTTGGATATGGTTCTGACTTATTTCCCAGCTCCAGCTATGGGTCCCATACCACTGAGGGGATTAGTTAGCCAAATCAAGAGCAATTGGTTCCCCACCATGGCTGTGTGCCACTATTGCACTTGTGTGGGCATCACAACAGGATATTTGCTGCTAAGTAGGTTAGACCATGAGTTGCTTGGACAGATATTGGTCATTTTTCCCCAGTCACCCATGTAATACCTTCTGGCACTAGATATGCTGACTGGGGACTGACTCTCTTCTAGCTTCCAGCCATGCCATTCCTTTGTATGTGTCAAATGCATATGGTGTCTTCAGCAGTGGTGTCTTACCACTAACCTTTGGTGGGTCATCAAGTACTCTGATAGAAATATGTCTGCCTTTTAGGAAACTTTGTAGGTCTCTCTGATCAAACGCTCATTGTGGATGATAGCCCCATGCTGGTACTGGGAGTTACAGGTCGACACAAATCTAGACTCAAACAGCAATGGTACCATAAAATTCTACTTTCTAAAAGGCAGGCCAAATGGCTGAACCTTCACCAGGCCCTTACAGGGAACACCTGAATCACAAGACACTGGAGAGGGTAGGATCGAGGCTAACCTTAATCTTCTACATCTTCCCTCCCTCCCTCCCCTCTTTCCCTCTCTCCCTCTCTCCGTCCCCCCTCCCCTCTCTAACTCTTTACATTAGTTATCTTTATTTCAAATTTTAACAGAGTAAGTGAATGACTTTTAAAAGAAAAAATCTGATGAGATAGTCTCTTTAGAAGCTTGCAGGATTTCTGGCTTGTCACAGCTTGCGCTCCCTAGAAGGACAGCTTCTTGCTTTATGACCATGTATTGATCGCTAATATCTTTCTCTAGCCTTGTCTCTTCTTAGTCTCCTACAGGCAAAGGGTGAGAAGTAGATAATGGTATTAATTTTCCAGACATCTGCACATGTTTAAATGGCCTTTTGAAGTTTGAAAGCAGTCTCTCTGTGAGCCCTCCACAGGGCTAAAATGCCATTAGGGTATAGATTGCAACAATACATAACAATCATAGCTGTAGTGCTCACCTTGGCAATGGAAAGAAAGCTCATTTATTTCAGGGGAGATTCAAATTAAGGTTCTTCCCAGCCAGATGCAGGTGCCTCTAGGCTTAGGAGGTAAATGGCAAGTCTAGGGCTGACAGAATCCACTCACACCTAGCTATACATTTGTCATGTCAGCAACACAATAGAAGTATCCCATACTGCATGCATGCAAGATGGAAGACAGCAGATTAGCAGCATAAGTGTTAGTCATGGAGCTTTCTTTTAGAGCAAGAGGCCCATGTTCCCAGTCTTAGAATGAATGATGCCTTTAAATGCATAAAATAAAAGACATAGGAATCTAGAGAAATAATTCACTCCCCAAAGTGCTTGCCTTCTGTGGCAAGAAACCATGAGTAATAGCTAAGTATGGTGGCACATGCTTGTAATCTCAGGGCTCAGGAAATGGAGATGAGTGAATCCCAAGCACTACCTGGCCAGATAATTTAGCCTATTTAGTGAGTTCAAGGCCAGTGAGAGACCCTGTATCAAAAAAAAAAAAAAAAAAAAAAAACTAAAACTAAAAGATTAACTGCAGATGAAACTCAAGGTTGTCCTTTGGCCTCAACATTCACATGCCCTTATACATATGAACACACATGTGCCCACAATACATAGTGAGGAAGGGAAGGGAGGGGAGGTGTATTTAGAGAGATAGGATTACAAAGGAAATCAGTTATAGTTGACCATAGATATCCAAAGTAGTAGTTTCAATACTCTGCAGATTACAAAATGCACAGATATATGAATGTCTTACATGAAGTGATACAGTATTTACAAATATTTTATGGAAATCTTCCCTTTACTAATTATAGCTAATACAATATAAATACTATCTAAATAAATATTATATTACTTAGGAAATAATAAAAAGAAAAATAACTGTACTGGCTTGGTGTAGAATAAATTTTTTAAGATTTGATAGAACTCATGCTAGCCTAGAATTCCATGTATAGGTGAAGATGATTTTGAACTTCTGATCCCCCTGCCTCTGGGTTTTTAGTGTTGGGGTAACTGGGTGGCAAGCACTCTATACCCTGGGCTACATTCTTAGCTATAAACTTTTTCTTTTTTTGTTTTTCACTCTGTGGTTGTTTGAATCCATGGCTACAGAGGACTAACTGTATTGAAGTACAGTTACCAAAATAAAAAAAAAACACATAAGATATAATAACATGTTATAATTTTTTCTGAACTATAAAATAATCTTAAATAAGGTGGCCTCATATACTCATTCATTTCTTGTTTGCTTATAGGCATGTTCCCAGTATGTTGCTCAGACTGAACTTGAACTTGCATTCCTCCTGCCTCAGCTTCCTGAGTGCTTGGATAACAGGAATGCACTACAAACTGCCTATCTCTGATGCACATACATGGTATGGTATGTGGAGGTATCTTCAATTGTAGTAGGAACATATGTCTGTGATTTCTGTAATAAATCACAGGTAATGTCCCTAGTGAATACCACTGTACTGTGATATATACATGCATAGTTGAAGTGCATGCTAAATTTCAGTTCAAATTTACTAAAACTGAAGACACATCAATCCTTCTGAGTTCACACATGCCTGAAAGCTATACATAACCCAAAGAGTGTATTATCCGTTCCTAATGAAATAGAAATTTTTGAGATACAGGTATAAATCTTTATGTAACTCTTCCCATACAAATCTTAATGTGAACTTCTAGAAAATATTTTAGGTGTGCATATTCCATCTTTATTGTTGTCATCCTTGACTGTTTCTCCATAGATCTTAGATGCTGAGTTCTGTAGCTAGGGCCAGGGTGGGTCCTAAGACACCACACTGTTACATCATGGCTCCCTTGTCATCAGTTGTGGGGTGAGAAACCGCACCACTGAAGGTTTTGTTTCTCTTACTCTCTGCTAAGCTACATGCCAAGGTGGTTTCCCATGTGTACTATGCTGTTGCTGAAGGTCACCATGTAGAGCTGCACTTCCTTTTATTTGTTAGTTTATCAAACTTGGTAACATAAGAAAAATTTCAAATATGATTATACGATGAATGTTGAAAATATTCCCCTCTATACCTCTGTCCTTTTCCTCTTTCCCCTCCCCAAGCATCTCTTTCATTCCTATAGAGAATTTTACTTCCAACTTCATGTCATTTGTACGTTGGTAGTTTTATGTCTACATAGGATCCATAAATGAGAGAGAAATGTGCAAAATTTGTCATTCTGACACTTGGTTAATTCACGAAATATGATTATGTCCAGTTGCACCCATTTGCTACACAGAACATGACTTCATTCTTTTTATGGCTAAAAAAAATTCCATTGTGCAAATACGTCACATTTTCTTCATCCATTTTTCCATTGTTGGGTACACTTATCTGTTGTGATTAGTGCTACAGTAAACATTGATGTAAAAGCATCTCTGTGATGTGTTAACTTGGAATCCTTTAATACCCAGGAGTGGTATATCTAAGTCTTATGAAAAGTCTAAATTAGGCCATTCATTTATGGTAATAATGACTTTTAATTTGATACCTAAAACTCTTCGAAAGGAAAGGAACCATGATTTGAAGTAGTATTATGAGCATTTCACTGAGGACTTATCATTGTTTCCATTGTGGAACATAGTTTTAAGAGTAAATGCTTTTAAAGTAAGATCTGTATCAATGCAATTATCTGTGAATTTCTTAAGACTTGAAAAAGGTGAGATTTAAAAGCATGAAAACTTTTTTTTTTAATTTGTTGTAACATACTAGAGGAACTGGCTTTGCTCATCCTATTACATAGTGATAAAGTAGCATTTGATTGCAGCCATCCAAGTGATAAAATGATCATGGCGACAGTGAGAGAGAATCTAATAAGGGAATTGATCTGCAGATTTCAATTCTGTAGGCGCCAACATCGATCAACATAAATGTCAATAATGAGATTGTATTGAGAACCACCTAATTTCTTTGGATGATTCTAGAGCCTGGTGTCAGATTCAAGAAGCATATATGAAAAGGAAAGTAAAACTCACAATCACTATCGCCTGACAGCAGGCTTCAGGGAACTTAGGTGCCACATGACACAGTTTCTCCTGGCCCTGGGGAAAATGAATAGGAACTAACTTATTGAAGGATTTTCATCTTGTAAGATGTGTTTTGCTGCTATCGTGTGATGATATAATAATTACAGTTTTCATTATTCTCATTAATTAAGTCTAGGCATTTCAGTTCATGGAGGGGATAGGAGAGGTTTAGTGCTAGGACATACTTGTGTCTGAGAGATCATGTTTGCACAGCTGGGGCAACGAAAACCGTCCTCACTCAGAGAAGGGTCAATAGAGGTTATGTGTGATAGAATGCTCAAGTGCTCCCTTCAGAGAGAGGTCAGGAAAGGTTGTATGTGGTAGAATGGTCAAGTGTTCATTTACCACTTTATAATGTCACTGAGGGTCAGCCTGTGGTTTTGGCTAAGAACTGGCTCTAACTCTGAGACTACATTAGGGACCATAGATAGCAACACAATGATAGTCAGTTTTAGAATTAAAAAAAAAAAAAAAGACAAAACTGGTGAGTATGAAGGCATGTGTAGCTGATAAGTACAAGGCAGGAATGTCAAATGGCTCAGTAGAGAAGGAGGAAGGAGAGTGCCCACACTGGCTCTGCTCACTGCCCCTGGGTGCATCTTGGTACAAGGCCAAGTCTGGCCTCAGTGGAGGATTCTTTATTCATTTCTGATTGAGGGCTGAGCCTCATGCTGGGTGTGGCCAGCCCTCTCTGAGGATAGCAAAGGAAGCTCATTGAAACCAGTTGTTCAGAGAAAGTGTGGTTCAGAAGAGGTGCATTTTCCCCCTTTCCTCACAGAGGGTATCACATTCACCTCAGCTGAGCCCCTTGTCACTGGCCTACCTCTCTATTGAATTTGTCACTAACAGAGGGATTCTTTGCGGAGATGAATTTTGTGTCAGGAAAATGTTTTTGTTGGTATGTTGTCTTCATTTTGTGGGTGCTGGGGGTTGGTAAACATGAGTGTGTATCTGTATGGAGGCTAGAAGACAACTTCAGATACCATTTATCAGGCACCATTCACCCCTTTCAACATATATCTATCTGTCTGTCTGTCTGTCTATCTATCTATCTATCTATCTATCTATCTATCTATCTATCTATCTATCTATCTATATCTATCTATTTAACAGGGTCTTTCATTGGCTACTAGCCAAAGAGTATAGTTCCTGACCAATGAGCTCTAGGGATTCTAGTGTCCCAGGAGGATTACGAAGGTGCACCACCCCTCCCAGCTTGTTTCTTTTTAAATCAAGGTTCATGGGATCTGACTCAGGTTGTCATGCTTGCAAGGCAAGTATGTTACTGGCGGAACTGTCTCCCCAGAACTGTGTTTTGGTTTTTGGTGCTGATTTGTTTCTGAGATAGGGTCTCATGCTTCCCAGGCTGGCCTTGATCTCAGTAGAGAATGACCTTGACCTCTGTTCCTCCAGAACTTCCTCTCCCGACTGCTGGCATCATAGGCATGTTAGTGGTTGAATCCTGGACTTCATATATGCTAGGCAAGGAAGTGCTCTACCAACAGAATTATCTCCCTAGCCCCCATGAATCTGTTTTGGATATTAATGGGGTATATGGTCTCAGCCCTTGAATTTGGCTCTAATACTAGTTAAGGATAACCAATTATCATGTTAATAATAATGTTAAAATTCTAAGGTCTATGCTTATGCCAGTAAGTTTTGCATTGATCCTGAGTTCTCACCTACCATCTTACCATAGACGGGCTGATGTGGTGTACTACCTTGTCTAGCTCACGTGATGCTGGGGATGTCATCTCAGATCATCACACTTGTGCATCAAGCACTAGTCCCCACATATTTTGTCCCTGGTTCTAAAAACAGCTAACGTTTCTCAAAGATCCAAAATGCCTCAAGCATATTGACTGCATCATCCTATCAGTCTGATGCATTCAGCAGTTGTCTTAAGTTTCAAGTTTTCTATAAGCTCCCGTGACTTGCATTCTTATTGTTATTGCCCCAAAGGAAACAAAGATTCCAGAGATGAAGGAGCCTGACCTAATTGAACAACATCAGGATTTAAACTTAAAATGATGACACCTGGGGCCTCTGGCCGCTCTGCTCTCAGATGCTACAAATGTGGAGGGTGGCTAATTTGTGAATCTGAGCCTGGAATTGATCTTGAACCTTTCAAAGCTGACTTTGTAGCTATTACTCTCTTCGCTTAACATCTGTCAAGATAATTGAGGGTTTGAAGCCCTAGCATTTCAGTTAATGGCAGTACAATGAACTTAGCCATGACTGAGGACATGGACGAGCCTGGAGACACACAGGACTGGGTGATGCATCCCTTGTGACTCAACCACTAACGTTTTGAACAAGTGACTCATATCTTACACAGTGACTAAAATGAGGGGCCATCTTAATTCTTTACTTTTTAAAGTCAGTACAAATGCATTTAGGTAAAGAAATTTGCCATCCCACAAACAAATCACTGAAAAATAGATTTATAGGTAATGAAGATCTGAAGACCTTAGAATCATTATTAAGCAATTGAAGAGAAATATTTATAATTTTCAGCCCAAAGTCTGAGCCAAAGCACTTCTATTTTTAAACCGAACTGATTAATAGCAAATGTTCAAAGTAAACCCTTAATTTTATATTCTTAATTACTTCTTTGGAATTTTAACTTCTCATATTTGTTCAAATAAGTCTGTGAACAGCTTATATTCTCACCAGTGTTCATTTCTCTGTAATAGTTATTTGTAGATCCATAAACAATTTCTTTGAAAAATAAGAACTCACTTGCAGTATCCTCTTTGGAAAGGCTACCTATGATATACAATGAAAGAAGAGTTCAGAGAAAGATTACTATGCAGCTTTGAGGAAAGTTTCTATAAAAGCTGGTTATGAAAATTAATAAATCTTCAGGGATTTGTGAAGACAGAATAATTTTAGGATTATAGCAAACTGGCTGTGGTCTTAGAAGAAAATGGGGAGATTATATTATTTATATTTATGCTTTGAATATCTGCTTAATACTTCTCAATTTCCACCCTAGGAGATTAGCAATTTTCCCTTTGTACCTTTCTTCATGCCTAGTTCACTAACTACAGACGCCTGTGATGGGAACAAAGGGTTGTATGTTTGTAGTCTCTGTGGCAGAAACAATAGAAGCATCATTTCAAGTCTTGTGGAAGATTTGCCAATTTACTGAATTTTCAAGTGCAATAGTAACTGCTTCACTGTAACATAAATGTTTTTAATATTACATCCATATACTCTTTTCTCCAATGTCACAGTGGATTCTTTTTTTCAAATTACCTTGTGTGTGTACATCTGTGAGCTCCGGCACATGTGTGCCACAGCCAAAATGAGGAGGTCAGAAGACATCCTCAAGTGTCAATCCTTGCCTTTCATCTTGTTTGAGACAGGATCTTATTGCTTGTCACTATGAGTGCCTTAGCTGGCCCTCATACTTTGGGGATGCTTCTGCCTCTACTGCCTATCTTGCTATAGGAGGGCTGGAACTACAGACCTTCCCTACTGCATCTGGCTTTGCATGGGTTGTGGGGCAAACTCCACTCATTGCACTTTCACAGCAGGCACTTTTACCCACTGACCCATCTCTCCAACTCCCTCAGGGAAATATCTTAGCACCAACTTGATGGAGGGTTTGGCTGGGAAAACTAGAGCAATTTTGAGTCGAAAGTCTGCCATCACTTCTATCTCAGATTCAGTTTTCAATTGTTTCTACTATTATGCCTGAAACATGCAAAATTGAAATATAAATATAGAATATATTTAGCAAATAATAGAAAATAAAAATAAATCCACTTGACTTGATGAATCCTATGTAATAGCTAGAAACTGTCATTTGCCAAGAAATGATTTAGCCTCAGGAAATGTATTTTACAACTAATCCTTTAATGTCTATTTTACACATTACCTTTCCTACTGTTAATATTGAACAGTATTGTAAGATGGTAATTTTATGCCCCCATATTTCAAATTGCTATTAGGAAGTCATGTAAATAACAGTTTTCAGTGGCTTGTTTATAAGACCATGAGGCATTTTTTTTTACCATGAGGGTAAAGAAACAGTGGATTTAAAAAACTGCTTTGATGGGATAGAGAAATGTGTTTGCAGTTAAGGTGTTTGTATGTGAAGTTTAAGGATCAAGGTTCGATTCCCCAGTAACCATGTAAGCCAGATGTACAAGGTAGTGCATGAGTCTAGACTTTGTTTACAGTGGCTTCTAGACCTGGCATGGCCATTCTCTCTATATATCCGCCACCTTTTCTTTGTTTCTCTCTTCACATAAGTAAATAAAATATTTTACATAAAACTAAAATGTTAATACTTAATAAAATGAAACTTTTAAAAGAAGTATAAAAAAATTGCATCAAGAACAAAGCTATAGGGAAGTTGTGATGTGGGCTTTTAGTAACAGAGTCTTTAAAGAGGATGGAAAGAGTAAGTTTAAAACTTTGGTAGTGCACAACTTAACTATCAATGTAGTGAGACAATAAGCTTTTTTTTTTATTTGTTAATTATGGACATAGTATGGCTACATGATGTGTTGGTACCATCTTTTCCCTTCTCCCTGCCCCCACTCTGCTGGGGGTCCTCCTCAGTGGGGTTGTGGGTGGTGCATTGTGGGAGAAGCAGTCAGTTATTGGGGGAGGCAATGGCTCTGGACACGTTGTCCTAACCTGTGGCTCTTAAAGTCTTTCGGTCCCCTCTTACACAGAATTTCATGAGCTGTGTTGAGTGTGTTGTAAATCAGCTTCAGTGATGAGCACTTGGGAGTCTCTGGATCCCTGCTTTGTATGTGTGAGTGTCCTCAGCGTGAGTCTCCTTCAGCCCCAAATTCCTGCAGGGAGACGCTGTGAGAAGCCTCTGAAGATTTACGTAATCCCCAACTCCCTGGGTGCTCTTTCATCTTTTCTCACTTTTCCCTTCATAATGTGAAGACTTATCCACCCTATCTTTATTTCTAAGTATTTTGTTTATTTGTCTTTTGTTTCCAGTTCTCCATAACCCTGTGAAGGTGTTTTGCATTTACTTCCTTGAGGTTATCTTCTGGTGTTAACAGATGATCTTTTGGTTTTGATGTCTGCTCTTACAAGTTGAGAGAACAGAATAGAGCCCAGGTGTAAAGTCTTTTTCTTGTCCTCCACCTCTTCTCTCTACTTCTACTCCTTCTCCTATTCATCCTGCTGCTGCCGTTCCTTGTCTTTAGTTGTAGACATATTTTTTAACCCGAACATAAACACTGTGCTGACTTACTTACATATCATATTTGTGTAATATTTTTATACAAGGATATATTGCATAATGTTCAAATCAGAGAACGTATACTTATCATATCAAATATTTATCATTTCCTGCTAGTGGAAGGATTTGGAATCCTTTCTTGCAGCTTTGTGAAACACATAGCCCACTATCACAAGGGGGCGCACTCATCTGGAGTTCATGTGCAGTGGCTGGAAGCCCTGGCGCACCCATTCTCTCTCTCTCTCTCTCTCTCTCTCTCTCTCTCTCTCTCTCTCTCTCTCTGTCTGTCGCTCTCAAATCAATAAATAAAAAATTTAAAAAAATAGCCCAGGAAGCTGCCCACACCAGACATCAAATCCAGTGACACCTTGACCTTGATCTTAAGCTTCACAGCCTCTGTGACTAACTTTATATCATTTAGAAGCCACCAAATTAGTGATGTTTTGATATAGCAATGGAACAGGCTCTGCAATTATACAGTTATTTCTCACCTGTATCCTTTATTAATATTTAACTTATTCATTTACTTGAGAAAGAGAGGGAGAGAGAGAGACAGAGACAGAGACAGAGAGAGAGAGCAAGAAAGAGAGATTATGTATGGGTGCACCAGGCGTTCTTGCTACTGCAAATGAATTCAGAAACATAGACCACATTATGCATCTGGCTTTATGTAGGCCCTGGGGAATTGAACTTGGGCCAACAGGCTTTGCAGGTATGTCTTTAACCACTTGGTCGTCTCCTCAGCCCTGTCTCACATCTTAGCTAGGCTAAAACTTAGCTGTTATTCTGAAAGAATGAGCTCGAGAGAAGCCACTGCTCAGGCCTGACATGGTCCAGGACACTCACACTGGCTGATCAGTGTGACCACATCCATCATTGCATAGCTGGTCAATGTGACTGCATGCGTGTACTCTGACTGTGGTACTTGGGTAAGAAAACCTAACAGCAGAGAACGAGGTAGCATGGAGGCAACCCTTAAATCTATGGCCAACTTGAAACCCTTGACCTCATAAGCCCTGTGGTTCTTCACTTTCCTCCTCTGAAAAGTGGAGGAGACGATATTTCTACTAAGAATCAGACTTTAACTTTTTTTTTTTTTTTTGATTCTTAGGCTTCACAGGCCACACAGGCCAGCTCCTTTACCACTAAGCAATCTCTCCAGCCCAAGAATTTAACTTTTAAAAAATGTAGTATAAGACTGAGGAGACGGCTTAGTGGATAAAGCAAGTGATTGAGACACACGCATGAGTACCTGAGTTCAGATCCTCCAGAAGAACCTATGTAAATCCAAATGCTATAATACAAATGACTGTAATCCTGGCATGCTTCGGATGAGAAGGGAGGTGGATACAGATGTCCTAGCTTGCCTTATGCTACAGTGAACAATGAGAGAACATGCCTCCACAGAAGGTGGAGGAGGAGGACCTGAGCTTAAGAATGTCGTCTCACCACTACACATGTCATGGCATATATGTAACTACACTCACTCATGGACACACAGACACAAAAAAATTTTAAAATGAGTTATTTACTAAAAATATATTTGAAAAATACTGAAACATGTTAGAAAAGCCCCTGGCATCCAGCAAACACTGTGTTTCTTACTGTTCTCTTTGCTTTTCATTTCAGGAAGGTTCACATTCATGGGCATAATAATGTTCACTTAGAAGGAATGTAGAGGTCTAAGATAGAAACAATATATGATAGAACTGATCACACTCTAACAGTAACAACAATAAAATTCCAGTAGGGAAATTCATTTTAATAAATTAACACACTATGAGTCTAGCAAGCAAAGATATACTTACCATATTTGGAGATGTCTTCTATCTTTTTTTTTTTTGTTTACATTTTATGTTGTCTGTTTCATTGTCTAATTAATTTATATAGTTTTTAAGTAAATTGCCCTGACAGACCATCATTAAGCAAGTTTAATTGAGTAGGTCTACAAGCATGAACTTTGCAGTCAGACTTCCTGGGATTCATAAACAAATTTATGATCTTAGGCAAGAAAATGTAGCTCTCTGCCTCACTCTCTTCACATGTAAGGCAGGATGGATAAGAGCTCTTACAATGGATCTCAATGAGGATTGCAAAGGATGGCATATGTGAAACATATACTTAGTGCTAGAAACTCAATAGAAGCTCACGACTATTATTGTTGAGGTTATTATTGCCTTTTCTTTCTCAGTTGCCTACCTAAAAGATGAATCTAGTAGGAAAGATCACCATGAAATAGGATTTATCTGATGAGAATATCCCTAAAGTGTGAGTTTAGCACTTATGGTGAAATAAGAATCTTCCATGGGATATGCCTTGTAAAAGATACCAATGAGGTTATCAACTTCATGGGAAAAATGAGCCCTTTTGTGGGCAGAGTTTGGACCCAGAAGAGAGTCAACTCTGAGAGGCCCTCCACTCCCACCCCCACCCTTGGCTGTTCCAGTCCCTGTGATAAATGTGCTCTGTGACTTTGGATAAATTCCCTGGCTTTTGTCATGTTAGGTTGCTTGCCCCTAAAACCTAAGATAAGAGAGCTTTTTCCTTATAGTAATAGGAAGCTTTGGGAGATAAGCATAAGCTTAAGCAAGGGGTGTCTCACTATGTCTCTTCCTCCATACAGTAGAGGTGATTCATTTCTTCCTAATAAATAGTACATTAAACCCCAGGGATTATCAGTGTGGCTTCCATTAGATTGGAAAAAAAAAAAAATCCTACAGTCTTTTTTTTTTTTTTTTCCATTCTAATCTGTTTAGTTCAGAGAAATCAGAAGGGAAATTTGGTCCTCCCAAATATGAAAAGTAGAAAGCTTCTGAAAGTCAGGACTTTTCAAAACTATAACTTGATTAAAACTGTAAAAAAGCAGTGTAGATAATTTCTAAAACAGCAGGGGCAATTGGAAAGCACTTATTAAAAGAACCTATTAAAATAATTAGTGATAAAAATGGAAATTTCAAGGCACTTCTGTATCTCTTAGATCCAATAATAGGCTTGGCTATGCTGAATCACTTCCTTCCTCAGATAGGATTTGTACAACAGGACAAAAGGGAAGCTTGGAGAGTGTTTACATTGGAGAGCAAGAAAGACTGAGTCACCCTCAGGAAATGGTTCTCCACCAAGCTGTCATGGAAGTCTGGCCCTATATCCAGTTTCTCAAATTCTGCCCTTCTATTGATAACTCTGTGTCTGAAAAAAAAAAATTCTTTTTCATTATGTGAAGCAAACTCAGACAAAACAAAAAAACACGGTTTGTCCAAGAGAGCAAAATTCCTCTCTCACAAAATTACTATAGGGAATATAACTTGCTATGTATTTCCCAATGATATCAACATAATGACTCCACCTCTATCTCTATGCCCAAGCCATTCTCACTCTATAATCACTTATTTTGCATGTTATGCCTTAAAAATTCACACACACACACACACACACACACACACACACACACACCACAATGTATATGTGTGTGTGTGAGTGCAGGTGAAAACATGCCACAGCACATTTGTGGATGTCAGAGGACTACCTCAGGTGTGGATCCTCAGCTTCTCTGAGGCACGCTGTCCTGTTATTTGCTGCTGTGTACACCAGGCTGGCTGCTGTGAGCGCCCTGTCTCCGTCTTGCCTCGGACATGCTGGGGGTACAGCAGTTGCACTGCCACATCCAGCTTTATGCGAGGTCTGGGGATCAGAATCAAGTTGTCATGCTTGAGTAGTGAAGGCTTTCACTGAATGAGCCACCTCCCAATCCCCACCTTAGCAATTTGTATAATTTTCCCTCATATAGGTATTTGGGGTCCTCACTGATCTCATAAGCTATAATAATTAGTTTCCTCAAGACTCATAGTTCTTAGTCAGGATTCCATACACAATAGATGCTTCATAAATGCTTCTTGCTCCTCTAATTAGAGTGGAGGATCCCAAGGGAAACTGCTGTTTTCATTTTCATCCATCTTCCCACTGGTCCTCACCCCATGGGTCTTGAGGGCACTGTTAATGGAATCATAGCAGGTAGGACAGTCTGCAACTTTCAACTCATCTATCTATGTTACAGAAACCTTGCATAAACTTCCTAGTCACCAAACCAAATGCTGCTGCCTAAGGCAGCCACTGGATAATCAGGTTGTCATGGTAGCATGGCCCCTTAAAGAAGGGTTTTTGAATATAGCTATGGAATAATTGTTTTCAAAAGCATTTTATATCTTTGCATGCCTGAGAAGTAGAAAAGAAGATGTAGATCTGTGGCATTTTCTGAGGCTTCATCCAGAGTGAGGCAGAATGCACTTAGGGCAAACAAAGATTGATATGAAAGGCATGTGGCAGCATTCTCAGGAAAAATAATAATTATAGCAAGGGTTATTGTAGATGGTGTGAAAAGTAGTTATAAAAATTTCAGAGTCTAATCATGGTGGATGGAGAGATAGGCAGATAGGGAGGGAATGAGTGAGACAGAGGGAGAGAGAGTCTTCTAGAACATTGCAAAGACACAGTCTGCATTTATCAGCAAGATGGCTGGTTTAGATAATGCAGTTTTATCTTTACATCCCAAAATGGAAACAATGACATGATTAATTAAACATCAATTTTCATCCAAAAAGATTTCCTTGTACAGGGCTCAAATTTTTGTGACTCTAAGAAATGAGCATATAATAGTCCATTATGTAACACACCCTTATCTAATATTTAGTTTTATAATAAATTCTTAATGGATTAGAATGAAACCTGTGAAATGTGAACCCAAGAATCTGCCACAGTCACTCCTGGTTTTTGAAGGGCTGAAGAAAAGACATGGTTCTGACTGTGACTATATCTATCACGTATAAAGCAAAACGTTGAGATTTTTGGTGAGGGGAGATTGGTGAGCAAAGCTTTCACAGAGTAATTATATTCATCAGACTGGACTATTTTAGGTAATTTTCTTGTACTTATTTTTGGGATTCTTACACATACCTATGAAAATTGCTGTTACCCAATAGAAGGAACAAAGCTTATTCACCAGGCTGTTTCTGATTCAGTGCCATATTTAAAGTACTTCCTTTAAGCATATGCATATCTTCCACAGATATATTCTACCCCAGAAGAGAAGATGGGAAATCATAGGAAGTTAGCAAGATAAAAAGGTCTTTCGTGAATTTCATAAATATGCCTATGTTGTAGAGGGATTATAGGGCATGAAGCACTGGGCCCAGAGCCAACATAAGAGTGAATCAAAGATAGAGGAATGGGAATCTGGGAATGTTTCTGGAAGCTATGAGGTGGGATCACCTTCCTGAAGTGGAAATAGGACAATTTAAAAATTAAACTATAGTTGATAACAACAGTAATTTCTTCAGTTGTGTCTACCTTAAGCCAGAAAGCCATACATATCCCAACATGGCTAAGAATGCATTCTTATAGATTTGCAGACAGCAATATTATATAACATTTTTTTTTAAAAAAAAAGGACACCTCTGATCCAAGAAATTAGTTCAGGAACCAGGCTGTTAGATATGAGGTAGAGTGATCCCTAAGCAAGGTCAAGTCCAAATGAGCAAGCGGCCAGGATGGTGGAGAGCCGCACAGACCACCAAGACACGAGAAAAGAACTTACTGAGATAGGTGGTGACCAGAGACAGCACATGGTGTTCTTTCTCTTTGCCAGGCACTGAAAAATGATAGCAGCAATCAGTGGGTAGATCCTAGGAAATTCTACCATTTCTCTGAATTTCCTACCCAAGAATAGAAAAAATATCTCCCAATGAGTAGAGCAATGTATTAGTTACTTATCTTTAGGAGGAAGAGCTTATTTTGATGCACCATTTAAGGATATAGTTCACTGTGTCAGGAGCATGGTACAGCTGGCCACATTACATCCACAATTAGGAAACACACAGACAGAGGTGAACACCAGTGCTCAGCCAATCTTATTTTGTCCAGGACACCATCAGATGGATTGGCTCTCCCATGTTCAGGGTGAGTCTTCCCTCCTTACTTAAACTTTTGAAAAAACATCTTCACGGACATACTCAGAGAAGTGTTGTCATGGTGATTCTAAGTCCTGTCAAGTTGACAACTAAGATCAACCATCATAAGCATGTAAAGAATAGAATTCATGAAAAGGTGGTATGAAAAGTCAGATTATCACTACATCTGTGACATGGCCATAACAGACCTCCTCACCTTGTTACTCAAAAGAAGAAATCAAACAACTGTGGGCATGGAAGCCACTCCTTTCAGCTGAGAGTTTTTCCACAAGATGAAATCAACTCTGATCAACATAAAACATTATTAGGGTAAAGCTTTAGGTAGTTCTGGTATTCACCAAGTTAAATAAATTATTGTTGAAAGAGATCAGATTAACAACAATATTCCACTAAGGATGGTACAAAGTAGAGTGGGGGCAGGGAGGAGGAGCTGATGGTAAATATGATGTATCCATACAAAGTTTCTATTTAATTAAAAAGGGTAAAATAAGATAGGGCTGGAGGGATGGCTTAGCAGTTAAGGCATTTGTATGCAAAGCCAAAGGACCCAGGTTCAATTCTTTAGGACCCATGTAAGCCAGATGCACAACAGGCACACACATCTGGAGTTCGTTTGCAGTGGCTAGAGCACTGGCACGCCCATTCTTTCTCTCTCCCTCTTTCTCTCTGTCCAATAAGCTGGGAAGATAGCTTAGTTGGTAAAGTGCTTGTCTTGCAAGCATAAGAAACTGAGTATGATTCCTAAAACCCATGTAAAATAAGCCAAGCATGACAGCACATGCTGGTCATTCCAGTGCTGGAGAGAACACTGGTGGGTCCCTGGGCCCCAGAAAGTACGTGTGGCCTATTTGACAAGTTCCAGGCCAATGAGAGAACCTCAAAATAGGTTACAGCATTCATGGAATGACACTGAATGTTGTACTCTGGCCTTGCAATTGTTTGAATGCCAGATTTCTACCATAGCCTGTTTTTTGAATGCTTGGTTCCTAGGTAGGGGCAACTTGAAAAAGTTTTTAGGACTTTGGAAGATGAGGCCTTGGTAGAGGAGATAAGTCACTGGGACAGATCTTGGGATTTATAATCCAGCTCCCCTTGCCAGGGTACACCAGATCATGCTTGCTGCTTTCCTCCCTGCTCATGTGATACTGTGAGCTAAATATCTGCTGTGGAGTTCTCTCCCCTCCATTACAGAACTTCCCTTCAATACTGCGATCCAAAACTAACCCTTTCCTGCCTATAGCAACTTCTGGTCAGACATTCTGTCCCAGCAATGAGAAAGTAACTGCTACAGTCCTCCACATGCATGTACCTATGTATCCACACACAAAGAAAGGAACACAGAAAGTTGGCCTCATCACCATGAAAATGGAATTTCCAGTGTAGGAAGTTAATTAGGTATACTGACATAATTATTTTATATAAATATGTACATGTTTGAAAATATGTACTTCTAAATGTACATTTTTATTGGATGAGTGTCTGCATCCTGCAGTGTTTATCTCACATGAAGGTAATATCAGTTAGCCTATATTAGAGTTATCAAATCACTCATAGCTCAAACAGAGTAAAAGTTGATTCCCCCTCTTGTTAAGTCTGGAGGTATTTTTGGTCCTAGAATGGCTCTCCTCCAATTGTTGACTAAGTTATACACATTCCCTTCACCTGGTCAGCTCCACCCTTAACATAGCACCTCTAAGGTTGCTTATTCTAAGATGGCTATATCAAGACAACTGTAGGACAAGCAAATAGAAAACAGCATGAGAGAAGTTCTTGTGCCAGACCAGGAGGGAAAACTGTTTGCTCATACTCAGTGGGCTAGAACTAACTATGTCACAGGGACATCTGTATTTGCCTGGAAGAACATGAATTGAAGTTCACCTGTATGACCTGAAAAAAGAGGGATGAGGTCACATGAGATCTAGATGGTCCCTGCCATAAGCATAAAGCAGAAATAGAGTGCTTGGTCTCCATTCCTATGGATATGATCATCCATAGGAGAGATTGGAAACCATGGTAGGAACTCTTCAAATCCAATAATGGTGTGAAACAAATAAAGAATCAGAGTGAGAGGACAGCAAGACTCATCATGGAAGGGAATCCACCTGAGTCAGAAATGGGGAGCAACCTTCCTTGTGGGGTTTTACACTATTCCTGAGTAATGGGAAGTAAGTATAGGAAGTGTTACATGGAAAGGTGGATGAGAATGTCAACTCAGAAAGGGGAGGGGCCTCATCCTGACACAGTTAGGATAGCTGATGGGGAGGGAGGGTGGAGCTGTCGTCATCAGTGAAGGCATTTAATAAAAGGCTCTATCACTTAGCATTTGTGTTAGAGATGTGTGAGGGTATGAGACAGGCTGCTGAGGTCATGTAGCAGATGATGCAAGGTCAATGTCAGACCTTTGCTCAGTGACCTTGTACCTTGAAGATCTTTAGCAGTTACTATCTCATTACAGGACTAACACCAAGGAGAATCAGTATATAGAAGGAGAGGGCTTATTGGGCCACAGTTTTCAGAGGGAAGTTTCAGCCTGGTGAGGAAAGCATGGCACAACAGACATCTTGGATATAACACTTTGTCATAATAGCAGAAAATGAGCTGGGTTTGACTACAAAATCTCAATGCCTGCCTCCAGTGACATCCCACTTCCTCAAACGCTATGGCTCCCAAAAACTCCATCAAATGGGGACTAATTAGGAGGCTTAATCAGAAACATTTAAAGCTATGAAACATTTTATATTCGAACAATCACATCTAAAATGTTATCTAGGGCTAGAGAAATAGCTTAGCAGCTAAGGAGCTTGCCTGCATAGGCTAAGAACTCATATTCAAATCTCCATGTCCCACCTAAGCCAGATGTACAGTGACACAAGCATGCAGTGTTGCACATGCACACAAAAGGACACACGTATCTGGAGTTTGTTCTTAGAGGCTGAAGACCCTTGTGTGCTCATTCTCTCTCTCTTTCTCTGAAAGTTAAAAAAAAAAAAGTTGTCTATATAAAGGATTCTTCCTGATTTAGAGGTTAAGGATTTGAAGTTGAAAGTGGTTCAAATGAGCTATTGTGCCCAGAATGACTCAGTGATAGTGTGTGACAGAGAATTTGCATTCTTCCTGGAGAGAATCTTCTTAAAAGATCACAACATTCTGGATTACTCTCAGAAAAATTTCTGACATTAACCTATATCCTCTATTGAATTAGCCGGGATTATCTACAGGAATAACACTTATAGAAGGAATACATATTGAAGAAAGGATTTGTTAGATTGACCCACACTATACAGGCTAGGTAGTCCAGAAGGACTGCTTGCAGGCTATAGAATCTGGGAACCTTGTAGTCGGTCAGTCCAGGAGGCTGGATGCCTCTCTAGTCCCAGTCAAGTGATAAAAGTCTGGAATATTCCTTAAGAGCCACTATCTTCATTTCACACTGGGAGGCTAAAGGGCTGGATTCCATTGTCCACAAAAGATGGCAGCAACAGGGCCAACATAGTCACCATAAAGAGCAAAGTAGGCAAAAAGAAAAAGACTATTTTTGTTGGGAAAATGTAAGGACATTGTTGGGAATATATATGGACACATACGTGAACATGCACACGCACGCACACACACACACACACACACACACACACACACACACACACAGTGTTGGAAGGGGTGCCTACACTAGGGGAAGTCTTCCACCATCAGTTAGTTCTTTGTAGAAATTCCCTCAATACCTGCCTGAGGTATTTTTCTTGCTTGATTAATGATCCAATCAAGCTGACAATATCAATTAAACATGCCATTCATGTATCAGTTACTATATCTTTGCTATAAACAAAAACACAAACCAGAAACAACTTATGAAAAGTGTTTAATTTAGCTTACAGTTCCAGAGAGTAGAGTCCATCATGCCAGGGAATATATAACAAGATCAGCAGGCCAGCATCATGTTCCATGTCAACAGAGAGGAAGTAGAAAGAGAGATCAAGTGGGTCCAGGCTGTGATACTTTAAGGACCACATACTTCCTCCAGTAAAGCTCCACCTCCCAGAGGTTCTACATCATTGAACCAAATGTTTAACCACATGAACCTATGGGTAATATTACATCCAGATTACCACAATCCATGAATATGCTCTACCTCCTTTTCAAATGTCAGAATTAAATCTATGTGACATAAATGACATGACTATGCCATTTTGAAAAATGGTCTGTATACATTTATGTATGCATATAATGTATGTCAGTAAAAGTATATTTATTAGATGTAGAGACATATATAAACCATAAGTCTTATAAAAACATTCTTATAAGAATCATAGCTTCAATGGACTAATGAGACATTATGGATATTTAAGGGAAGTTCTATAAAAAGAATTTTCTTGCCTATAATCTTATCAACAAAATTGATTTTATTCTCCTCTTAATTTAAAAAAAGCATTTTATTTATTTATGATATATCAAGATACAGAGGCAGAGAGAGGGCTAGAGAAAGAGAATAGGCACATCAGGGCCACTAGCCATTACAAACTCCAGAGACATGCACCACCTTGTGCATCTGGCTTTATGTGGGTACTGGGAAATCAACCCAGTGTCCTTAAGCTTTGTAGGAAAACAACTTAACCACTTAACTAGCTCTCAAGATCCTTAACTCTTATTTTTATTGATCCACATATATGGAAATTGGATAGCAACATATTATATCTTATTCTCTAAGACCACCTACCACCAGCTCTCAGTCATGGCCATACCTTAGTGAAAGGGTGTGTAGATTTGTACTGTGTTTTTTTAATCTCTTGATCCTTCTTAATGTGAAGTGCATTTTCTTATTGTGATTGGGCTAACTGTTAGTTTTTATCTTTCTGTAATAGTTAAAATATCTGACAGAGAAGAACAGTTATATTCCTCAGCTCTTATGAAACCTTGCTTTTTTGACAGGGTTAAGACTCAGGTCTCCTGACCCTGTGTCCCAAGGTATATCTAGTCTCCCAGTAGATGTGTCCTATTTTAAGGGAAGGGATTGACCAGTAGGATAAAACCCAGTGACATAGAACATCTTTAGGATGAGCGGTTTTGACATGCACATATGCATGCAGCTGGTGATGGGGTGACATCACATACCTAAGAGAAGTAGTGAAGTGCAATCATGAATTGAATAAGAAGTCAGGTATCTAATCTATAGAGGACACTTCCCCCAAATCACATGATATACCACTCAAAATCATCATTTCTTTTGTTAAATGTCATTTCCCATAACTACTTCTACTGTTTGCATATTGATAAATGTATTCTTAGGTCTTAAAAAATTATAATTGTTTTGGCACTCTCTCAATCTTTAAAACCTGTACATGGGTGGGGGCAAATCTCAGGGCATCTTTTTTTCTTTCTAGGCTGTAATATGCTCTAATTGAATACTTATTGAATCTAATACTCTATGACAGGTCCTGAGGATGAAACCATGGAATAAATTGTATTTTTGTTCCCAGGAAACTAGCATCCAGAGAAAAGTATAATTAAACTTGTCCACAGGCTAACGAGATGCCTTAGTAGATAAAGCACTTCCCGTGCAAGTATGAATACCTGAGTTCCAATCCTTAGTTGCAAAAGTGTCTGTAACCCCAGGATTTCCTACAGTGGGTTGGGAGGAAGACACAGGAGAATCAGCTGGAAGTTTATAAACCAGAAAGCCTAGTGAGTATAGGAACAAACAATGAGAATCTCTGCCTCAACACCAAGGTAGATGGTGACAACTGACACCTAAGATTGTCCTCTGACCTCTATACATCTTCTGTGACACATGCATGCCCACGCACACACTCATACACCCCCCCCCAAAAGTTGAACATAGTAATGGCATCTTCTGGTTACCTATTGTGATCTTAACACTCTTGAAGAAAATGAGTAAGCTACCTTTGAAAGTACATTGTTGAAGTCAGGTTTGCACTGCTGGCAGAAATCACCTGACTAAGAGCAGCTCGTGGGGGAAAAAAAGTATATTTTGGCTTAAAGGCTTGAGGGAAGCTCCATAATGGCAGGATAAAATGATGGCATTAGCAGAGGGTGGACATCACCCACTGTCCAACATCAAGTGGACAATAGGAACAGGACAGTATGCCAAACACTAGTAACGGGACACTGGCTATAATACCTATAAGCCCACTCCCAACAATACACTGCCTCTAGGAGGCATTAATTCCTAAATCTCCTTCAGCTGGGAACCTACCATTCAGAACACTTATGTTTATGGGAGACACCTGAACCAAACCACCACATTCTACCACTGGCCTCCATAAACTGATAACCACCCATGATATAAAATGCAATGAATTTATCCAGCTTTAAAGGTTTCCAGTTTCATCACTCCTAATGATGTTCAAACATCCACATAATCCAATATCTTCTAACTGAGCCATAATACCAAAAAAAATAATAATAATCTTCTCCCAAACCCATAATGGCACAGAATATACATTCACATTGCAAAAGAAGGCATTGGGCATAGCAAAGAAATATTCAGTCAATACAAAATTTGAACAGGGAAAACCTTGCAAACATCAAACTCTGTAGCTCCAAGTCCAAAACTCTAGTCAGTGACAAATCTCCAAGTCTGATACTTCTAACCACCAAGAAGTCTCTGGAGTTCCAATTTTGCCCCTCGAGCTAGAATGCTCACATTCATGCTAGCATTCAGAACACCTAAGTTTATGGGGGACACCTGAATCAGACCACCACATACAACAACAAACCCATGGACTAAGAGAAGCAGGGAAAAGGAGTGAAGCAAATTGAGATTTGCAACTCTACTGATATGGACCCTGTCAAACCTAAGACAGGAAAAAGATCTGTTACCCACAGCCCTGCCACAGCGTCCACTCAGCAGAAGGTCCTAAGTGGAGGTTGTAGAATGATTTGCTAGTATGTAGGATTCTCATGAATGCTCAACCTAAAGAGAGTCAAATGAACACAGAGACTCTGACACACAGAGCCATTTGCCATGGACAATGGACAACATGGCTGATTTTCTGGGACAAGTAACCTGAAAGGCGACCCTGTACCTTAATATGCTCCTAGTACTCTCTAGTGGCAGAGAATTTAATACATTTCTTATTGGTCTCCCTGGGTAACAAGGCTCTTTTAGGGTGCAAATGGAAAAAGGGGTACATAAACTTGTCATCTACATTATTCATTATGATGATTAGAGTATTTTTTTAATATCTAAAGTCAAAAAAGTTGTAACTAAGACAAACCAGGGTACAAATGCCATCTTTAAAATGTCACCAGTGTGGCAGAAACATTACACATAAATCATGGGTTTTATAATATTTGCCATTAAAACAAATCACATTTAGTGTCCACAGGAAAGACAGTAATTAGAATAAATATTAAAATAATGAAATATCTCTGTTTTAGCAGGACTTTCAAACACAACTGGACTAAAGAATTTAGTATATAATCAAATAGCACATAAATACTAATGCATGAAATTTTCTAAGTCCCCAGATCCCAGATGCAATTATTTTCTATTCACATTGTTCCTAACAGATGATACTAATGACTTTGAGTTAAAATGTGTCCATGGGAAGATTTCATAAGATCAGTACTATTTAGAAATAAGGTCACTTTTATAATTGTTTGTTTAGACTTTAACTACTGCTGAACATAATCTTATGATTAACCTGGTAACTTTTATATGAGCATACCAAAATTGAATTTTCACACTAGATAGTAAGTATATTAGGGTGCTAATATTTTTTTCCTATTACTTATCTTCCAACCCCTTTTCTTTTAACCTACTACTTATATTCCCAGGCAGAGAGACAAGACTACAAAAAAGTGATTGTTGTTTATAGTGTACAATTTTCACCTAGACATATATTTGGAACTCTGATGAACTAAAATAAACTTGTTTGAGATATGGCACATGTTCTCTAAACTGTAAACATCAAACACTTTTGAGATTTATCTTTTCAAAGCAGGATTTGGAAACAAATATTTGAAACCTCTCTCTGTTTGATATTACCCGGAAACTTCACTCACGCATCTTAGATCTTTCATCTGGAGACTTGCTTTCTGAGGGGGGAAGAAGCTGAAGTGTGACGCAGTTCCGTTTGGTTGTAAACTGCACGTGAGTTTCCCAGTTGTATTCACGGCAGTTGGCTGGGTTTTTATTTTTCCTCCATCAAATATGATGTCACGAGTGAACCATAATGTGCATTCTTGAAGCATTGTCAGGCAGATAGGAATACCTTCCTTTTTTGTGTTCTCTGAAATTCAATAACATGTCCCCAAGCTGATATAGTAAGCAAAGAGTGTCACTGTCTGCAAAAATATCATAAATCTTGGCTTTGTCCCCCAGATACCTTTTTGGGTATTGATTACATCTCAAAGTCTCAGAGAAATGGTCACAAAGCTTTTTATTAAAGCCCATGCCCCATATTATTCAACCTGCTCTTATGATATATTATGTATGAACTTTTAAAAATTCATGGACTCCACATTTCTTTTCTTTATCTGGGGCTAGCTTTGTGCTTACTTGACAGAGTGTTAACCGGCATGGCTTTTAATGCTCACTGACATAAAAAGAGTAACTTGGGAAAAAGAGAAAGGAAATGAGCATTTGTGGATAACTGCTTTTTATTTTGCCATATACTTTGTCAGTTGTAGACAGATATTCCACATCAAATTCAAATATTTTCATGTTGAATTGGAATGACACTTTGGTAAAATGTCACTTCATACACCCGTGAAGACCTCATGGATCTATAGCATGACATTAAGATCAGGAATCTTGTAACTATGCAGTTTATTAAAGAAATTTTGACTAAAATTATAGGGCTGCTGGCTGAGTAAAGGACTAAGTAGATTAAATGCTTGGTGCATAAGCCTGATGACCCAAGTTCAAATTCCTGGAACCCATATAATACCAGACATGTAGTACAAGCATCTGTGATATCAAAACTTTCACAGCAAGAAGGGAGATGGGAGAATTCCTGGAAGCTTTCAGGCTGGCTTCCTTGTTCAGCTACCCAGTGGAGCACCAAGACAAACAGTGAGATACTGTTCTCCAAAGCAAAGGTGATTAGTGGGGACCAATATTGAATTGTCCTCTGACCTTGACATACTCTCCATAGCATGCATGCACCTACATTAATATTTATGATCACACATACATAATACACACAAAATAATGTAGCTTTTATATTGTATTTCTCACAGTAAGGATGTTAAGTCATGTATCATCCAAGGTGAAATTATAAAATATAATGAAAAAATTACATTTCGGTAAAACAAACAATGATTACTGTCAATTAAATGAATGCTACTATGATAACTTTAAAGTAGAGACCAAAATGAAATTTAATAACAATCATTATTACTATTGACAGCTTGCTGGGTGTGATCCATGGAGTTCTTTTGGGCCCCAGAAAGTTCTGCTCTTTGGCTTTGTAACATTCTGGCTGGGGCCAGGGCCTGGCATCAGAAGGTGTTATTGACTAGGTGTCCCTAGGTAGGAGAATTAACATCAATGATTCCAACTTCACATTCAGAAAATGAATGTCATGATACTTCTTTCCCATGTCAAGTTTGTGGTGAGGATGGCATGAGACAATACAGGAAATGGATGTCTCCATGCCCACTGGCAATTTTGCACAATAAGCTGTTTTAGCCTTTTTCTTTTCTTGTTCTCTTTTAATATGTATCACCATGCCACAGTGGCAGAAATTCAAACCAAGAAAGAGAGATGTTCAGTGAGTAAGAGTGTGTAATGCACAAGCATGAGGTAGGGATGGCTCATTGGGAAAGAGACTTTGCTGTATAGAACCGAAGGCCAGAAATGGCCTGAAGACCCACATCAAAAGGAGGGAGTGGTCATGTGTACTTGTAACCCCATTCTTATAGCAAGTGGAAACAGGACTGGCTAGGGTTCACTGATTGAAAACAGCAGCTCCATGTTTAGCGAGAGACTCTGTCTTGGGGAAAGGATGTGGAAAAGCAGTGGAGAAAGCACTTGTCCCTCTCCTCTGTGCAGGCAAACAAGACACAGGCACGCGCACAAACACACATGTGTACACAAAACACACACTGCCAAAAGAGAGAAAAGATGGAATTCATACCTCATAAATGGCCTCAGAGGTCAAGTGCTCACTCACTAACAAAACAGTATTCCTCTAGTTTGAAGAGAAGTTAACTCTACATGATGATATGTTGACCAAGGCAAATATTAGAAAAAAGGAGCGCACTTTTCACTCATGATGTGAACAGTTATATTCTGTCCCCCCATTATTTTGTGTGTATGGGTGTGGGATTTACATATATGTGTTTCTGTATATTCATATGTGTGTGGTTGCATGTGTGCATGTATATGTGTGTGTACATATGTGTGGAGCCCAGAGGTTGACACTGGGTGTCTTCAACAATTCTATACCACATTCCACTTTATTTGTCAAGATGGGTCTGTCACTATAACCCAGAGTTCACCCATTCAGCAAGCTTAACTGTCCAGTTGACTTAAGATTTCATATCTTCACTTCCTCAGCAAGGAGATAACAGGCAAGCAACATGCCCACCTGACATGTGGTTTCTGGGTATTTGAACTCTGGTTGTAATAATTAAATAACAACTATTTTATTTACTGAGCCATCTCTCTAGCCCAACACTTGTACATTTTTGGTAGAAAGAGTGGGGAGAAATATTTAGGAGAGAAAGAGGGAACCCCACTTAAGCTTTAGTTCCTCGGGAGAACATAGAATGAAAACTCCAGCTGGAAGCCAGGCAGAGTTGGAGCTATTGGAGGCATTCAGCTCTGGTGCACCTGGCAAGAGGCAGACATGACCTCTCCCTAGAGATTGAACCCATCTGTCAGAGCAGAGGGGGCTCAAAGTAATAACCACCGCCTGGTTACTCACAGAATGAAATATGAGAGAACAGGTTGGAAACACACACGTAGAAGGGGGACATGACATGACATTCCTGAGAGTTTACAGAGGCTGCCCTCCAGATGTTGACCAGTGCTGCTGCAGGTGTAGGTGGCGGTGCTTCTTCCTCTTAGAGCACCGACTGTCTGTAGGCATCTGTTGAAAAGCAAATATTAACTCCTCTTCACTAAGTAATGGCCAGCAATAAATACAAGTGTCTATCAATACATATTGCTAAAAGCTGGGTTTAAAGACAATTTTCATTCTTTCCTGACATAAAGAGCCAAATTCAGGGATGGGGAAATAGAGTAGTAAAAATTCTTGGCATTTTTAGGACCACTTAAAGAGATTGTTATGAAGCAAAAATTAAGTATTGATAGCAAGGCAGAAGAAATGATTAAGCTTTATGGATATTGATTAGTGAGCAAATTAAATGTGCCTTGTATTGTGACATCGGAGTTTGACATTTACCACAAGTACTTCCATAACAACCTCACATCATCCCTACCTTCCATCCCCTAGCTGAGGCATTTAGTCTCTGTCAGTTGGAATTACATTTGTAGAACAGTGATAAGTACTCAGGTACTAATGGCATCTATAAAGTGTCAATAAAGTGCATAAGTAAGAGGCTGTGAAACTCTGCAAGTGACATGAAGACAGATGGCTTCCCATTGAAGAACTTCTGAGGCAAACCTTTCTATAGATAGGAGGATGGAATTAGACAATAATAGACAGATCCTATTCTCAGTGGTTGGAATGCTAAATTAATTTACCCATCCAGTTGGTAGACTTTCATCTATTACACAAGGGTCCCATAAGGAGGCTGTCAAGATGTGCTCAGGTGTTTATCAGTTTGTTTGTTAACTAAACCTTGTATAGGAGCCCTTGAACTTTAATAGCCTAGACCTTCTAGTGGGATCCAGATCTACTAGATGTGAAGGTTATTGCCATTTTCCAGGCAACTGGATACAGAAAGTTCTGTTATCAAGCCAGGTGTGGTGGCACATGCTTTTAATCCTAGCACTTGGGAGGCAGAGGTAGAAAGATCACAGTGAGTCCAAGGCCATCTTGAGCCTGAGACTACATAGTGAATTCCAGGTCAGCCTGGACCAGAGTGAGACCCTACCTTGGAAAAACAAGCAAGTTCTATTATCTTTTTTGCATATGTGTTTGTAGTATATGTGCATATGTGTGTTTGTATATGAGTGGGCACACACATGTGTATGGGTGTGTGTATGCAAATGTGTGGACATGTGTGTGGAGCCAAAGGTGGGCTTGGGGATTCTTCCTCAGTTACTCTCCAACTTATTCTTTCAGACAGTATCTCTAGATGAACTTAGAGATCACCAATTTGGCTAGACTAACTAGCCATTGAGTCCTAGGTATTCTCTTGTCCCCACTCCCCCACTATCAGGATTACAGGCACAAAATACCATGCCTGGATTTTGTGTGTGTGTGTGGGTGGGTGGGTACTAAGAATCCAAACTCAAGTCTTTATGATTGCATAGGAGAAACTTTACTCCACGGAGTCATCTCCCCAGCTCCTCTGTTATCTTTTACGGTAAAGAGACCCTTAAGCTTCGTGCCTGCTGTGATGGCATCTTGTGAGATAGCGCAGATACCGTGGGTCATTTGTTAAGATGACCTAAAAAAATATCATCACAGCCAGAAGGGTGATAGAAGAGTACTCTGGTACACCTTCAGTACCCTACAGTACAGATATTGACATCATGGAAGTTAATATTTTCTTTTCACAAGAGTGTATATATTGTGCCACTACGTAGTATGATCCAGATATCTAGGGTGGCAGTCAAGTGATTATGCCCTGGAACTGTATAGTGAGTGAGGATGTCACTCTCTCTTCTTCTATCTGTGGCATTCAAGTAACATTATAATTACTAATATTATTTTGTTCTGTTTTATTCTTTGACAGTGAGAATAGAATTGTAGACCTCATACATGCCATTCAAACAATGTGCTTCTGCAGTACACTTCCACCCTTTTAATTATGCTTTGATTTTTATCTGATCTCTTACCATTGTGGCTGGATAAAGTGAGAAGGCTCCATTGAACTAGGGTACTTTTGTCTAATAATGATGGTGTCTTGAAATATGCCACCTATTGTGGGCCAGACATGTTCTGCATGTACCTAAAGCCTCATATAATTTTTGCAATTACTTCATAATATAGACAATATTGTCATTATTCATTTTAAATGAAAAACTATGCCTATAAAAGTTAAATGAGTGATGGCAATATAACTCAGTAGGTAATATGCTTGCGGAGCAAGCATGAAGACCTGAGTGTAACCCCCAGAACCCATGTCAGAAATCCAGTGTTTGAGAAGCAGAGATAGGAGGCTATCTGGGGATACCTGGCTTACTGATACAGACTCCGGGCCAATGAGAGACCTTGTCTCTACAAAGGTGGATGGTGTCTGAGGAATGCCACTTGAGGTTGTCCTCTTGACTAGACATGCACACACACACACACACACACACACACACACATACACATTTCCTCACACACACAAAAATCATGTATGCACAAACACAAAAGTTGAACAATTTCCATGGTGTCACACAATATGAGGCAAAGCTGCAGGCTCAGCTTATAGTCCATGTGGCGTCCAACCTTCTACTTTCACTCAATGACTGTGGATTCTGTGGATGCAAGCCCTTGCTGATTTAGTGTGGTCCTGCCTCCTTTAGGAACGCCAGCAGAATGCAAAACCAAGAACCCCTGCCTTGAAATGCTCTGGCTCAGGGCTTGTTGAGCCTGGACACCTCTGTCCTCGAAACAGTTGTAGCAGCAGCGACCTATCACCGTCAAGCACCTGCAGCGAGTACTCCAGTGGTTCCTCCTACACATGGCATGATGGGAAGCACCTTGGCAAAAGGGTAAGGCCTTTCAAGGCACATTGACATCAGAGAGAACTGGCAATGAACATTCTCTAGAGGATTTGGCCACAGAGGCAGAGGGAGTGAGAAGGAAACGACTGCTGAGTGTGTCTACTCATGATTCATGTTTACCTCCCCTAACTAATGCTATCAGCTCATAAGATGCAATGGACAAGCTGGAGAGATGTCCCAATGGGGAAATTGCTTTTCCCACAAGCATGGTAACCTGAGTTTGGATTCCCAGCACCCATGCAAAATGTCAGGTGTGAAAGTAAGTGCTTGTCATCTCTGCACTGAGGAAGCAGAGAAAGGGAATCCCTGGGGCTAATAGGTCTGCTAGTTAGCCAAATAGGTGAGATCTAGAGCCTGTGAAAGGGCCTGTCTCCAAGCTGTGGTGATGATCAGCTGAAGAAGATCACTGATGTTGACCTGTGGCCTCCACATGCACACATGTGCACACATACCCGTACAACAACTTGCATATGGCACACAAGAAGTGTCCCACACATATGAACAAGTATACACATATGCATGCACACCACACACAAATATATAATTACAGTAAAAATCATGGGGTTGAGGATATGGCTCAGCAGTTAAAGGGATTTTCTTCCAAAGCCTGCTGGCCCAAGTTCAATTCCCCGGTACCCATGTAAACCCAGACTCACAATCTGGCATATGTGTCTGGAGTTCATTTGCAGCAGAAGCGGCAATGCTGCACCAATACTCCCTTTCTCTACCCCTCTCTCTCTTTCTCTTTTGCATGTTATACAAATAATAAATATTTTTAGAATTTATGATCAAATCAATAATATGATGAGACTTTATGTTGAAGATCTGCATATCATATACATATTCCCCAAATATAACAAAAATAAAGAAAAATTAGCTATTTCATTAATGATTTTCTATTGGTGACATAGTGAAGTGCTAATTATTAGATATATTGGGTTAAATAAAGCATCAGTTTACTATTAGTAAATTATTTTATTAGTAATAAAATTAACAACAGAAAAAAAAAAAAACACTATGGCAGACCACACAGAACCATTGGTCTGCCAAAGAGACCTGCTATGCTTATAGACCAGAAATTGTTCTCCAGAATTTGAGATCCTCATTCTCTCAAGAGTAACTCCAGTCTGCACACCGCAGGTCATCACACAGCTAGAGACCCTTCCTGCTGTGGACAAACTTCTTTGCACATTGGTGCAAGCCACGTATTTTGAAACTATTTTAGTAGTCCCCTAGTGTTAAAAAAAAAAGTGGAATGCACAAGAATGAATACCTGAATCAAAATTCAAAAGTGAATTTTCTATCATTGAGATGAGTTTAGTCCACACCTTTGACAGCACAGAAGCCAGGGAAAGTCTATAGCTCAAAGCATCCATTGCACAGGGAGCTGCTTTGTCATCTGAACAAGGACTCTGGAAAAAATATGAAGTTTGCATTTGGAGCCTATTCCTATGGATTCAGACAACTAATGCAATGCAAAAGGCTGCTACATTATCAAAATTACTCCTTCCAAGGAGTGCTTCAGAGCTCTGAATAATGACTGCAAGAGGCCTGGCTGCTCAGAGGCTGGGAAGACTGTCAGGGAGGTTTCCTTGCCTCTGAAAATCACTGACTCACTGAGCCTTTTCCTTTTCTCATTCCATTCTCATACCTCTTCCCCTCTTTCCCTCCCTCCCAGGACCTTTTTTGCTTCCTTCCATATATATATATATATATATATATATATATATATGTATGTATGTATGTATGTATGTATGTATGTATGTATGTATGTATGTATATATAAAGTTTTGGCTGACATTCTTCAATTAGGGCAATCTTTGATGTACCAAAGCAATTTATCCCATGAAAGAGGTGAAAGAAGGCTCTGAGGACCTCCGCAGATACTTCAGCGGCATCCTGTTGTAATCATGTAATTACAATGCACCTATCACATCTCACGGTATACAGCCCTGGTTCCCTGGGTCCCAGCATGCTAGACCCATAGCTGTCAAGACATTTTAAAATTATATTACTTAAGGAATTCCTGCAGTTTTTACCTGGCAGCAAATTCTTCTTTATTGAAAACTTACTAAATAAATTCCAATAATATAAATGTTAATAAAATATTAACTTAAACAATAATGAGTGAATAAGCAATAGTTCTATTTAATATTAAGTAGAAACTTGGTTTTATCATGTGTAGGCACCATAATTTCCCTCTGCTCTGCCCCCCATTCTCCTGAGGGCCCTCCTCAGTGTGATGGCTGGTATTCACAGTGGAGTTGTGGGTTATGAGTTGTGAGAGCAGCAGTCAGTCATTGTGAAGGTGTTGGCTTATCCTCTGGATATTCCTTCCCACCCTATGTCTCTTACAATCTTTCTGCCTCCCCCCTCTTCCACAAAGTTCCCTGAGTAGTGATGGGTATGTTTGAAGTCTGCTTTAGCATTGTGCTCTTATCAGCTTCTGGATGTCTGCTTTTGTACGATTTAAGTATCCTCAGTGTCTTATTTCTTTCACCCTGGCACACATTGTCAGGCTCACCATGGAAGCAGCACTCTTGCTCATCTTACCAATTCCTCTGTGGTTTCACTTAGGCCCTAGCTGATCTGTGAGCAGTAGTTTATCTGTTGTCAGGGAGTAAGCTTTCTTTTCTTTCCTTGGTAGAATTTGGTTGTCCTTGGTCCTCACTGCCATCTGAAAAAGAAAAACATATTCCTCAATGGAGAGTGAAATAATCATAGGTTAAAAGGTATAGGCATTGCTAATTTAGAGAGGTTTTGATGGATGTGTGCTCTCTTTTGGCCAAAGACTAAATGGGAGCTTCTCATTGGAGTCCATAATCTTGGTACTCATAGGATTCTGGCTTGGTTCTCAGTTTTAGATACGGGTTCCTTTTCACTGAGCTGATCACTTAGCCAATCAGAGAGCCACTGCTTACCCACCTGGGCTGGGCACAACTATTGCATGGGTGTATTGATCTTGTCAGGCTGGTTTCTTTTGTATACTTTTGTATACAAAATATTCTTTTGTATACAGATATTCTTTTGTATATTGTGAGCAAGCAGGGGAACTGCTATGCAAAAGAAATAGTTCTTTTTAAGTTCACAAATATCATTTATTTTTTTCCAGCATGTGCATTTGTGTAGGCGCATATATATGTATAGCATGCATATGAGTACATGTGAGTACAGGTGTGTATGCATGTGCATGTGCATGTAAATGCCAGAGATCGGTGTTTAGTGTCTCCAATTTATTTATTGATGCAGGGTCTCACATGAAGACATGGAGCCATCAAATGTAGAATAGGATGACCAGTTGATGTTTTTTTCTCTTTAATATCTTCTCTAATGTCCACCAGCAGCAGAAGTGTCCAACCTTTTGGCTTCTCTAGGCTGCATTGCATGAAGAATATTTGTCTTGAGCCATACCTTAATAAGTACACTTAGGTCCTATTTTCTTCTGCCCATTTCTCAAGCATCTCTTTAACACGCCTCCCTCACTTAGAGCTTCGTACAATCCATTTCTTCAACTTCAGACTCATTTCCCCACTTTATGCATTAGGAAACCTATGTTGTTTTCAAGAATGAGATGCATTTATTTAAAATGCCTTTCATATATGCCTGTACTAGTTGATTTTTTTCTCATTACTACAAAAAAATACCAGAAAAAAAGCAACTTAAGGACAGAAGGGCTTTTTAATTTTTTTTTTTTTTTTTTGGCTCACAGTTCAAGGTTACAGTCCATCATATCGAGGAAGGCATAGAGACGAGCAGGAAGCAGCTGGTCACATTCAGTCCAGAGTCATGATGCAGAAAGAGATGAATGCTAGTGTTTAGCTAGATTCTTCTTTTTAATCAGCCCAGTACCCCAGCCCATGGAATTAACCTAATTAGAAAAAATAACCAATTAATCCCTCTGGTGTGCCCAGAGATTTGATTCCATGGAGATTCTAGAGTCCATCAAGTTGACAACAGAGATTAACAATCACAATGCATTTCATGACTTTTCCAAATAGACCTGTTTGTTTTCTCCTTTGAATGTCTGGTACAGCCACCCACTTGAAATTTTCATTTCTTTTCTTGACACACAGATAGTTGTGGTCAAGCCCTCTCATTCCAGCTCCTTAAACCTAGGGTCTTAGCTTTCAGGTTTTTATTTCTCTGTACTACATAACACAGGACCTGACAAAAATCAATGCTTATTGCACATTTAACATTACACAAGCTCTAATGATGTGTGAATACTTATCAACCAGTAGCACAAATTAAGTCTACTGAGGGGATTTTCCTTTTGTATATGTGTAATCTGCATAGTTTAAGCACTTCTGATATCTGTTTTTCTTTCCTAGCAGTCATCACAGAACTGGGATAAAAGACTAAGTATTGACTCCTCGCTCCCAAGTGGCTTCACTAGTTCTGCAGATGAACTTCCTCCCACTCGTATCAAAGAGAGCCACATTTTGGAAGGGCTGAGGAAGCTGCAGAGGAGAAGAGTGTTGCTTGAACCCCCATCCATGATAACCAAGTGGGGCTATAAAGATTGTATGAACTCAAATGAAGGAATATATTCTCCAGGAATTAAGAGCAGCAGCCTCAAGGAATATCCTCCCTACAAACCACCTGGCACAGGAAGCCCCAGCAAGGAACCCCATACCACCTTTGTCTATGACACAGATTCTCATGAGGAGGCAGATGACGACCCATCTTCCCTAGCATTGCAGCAAGCAGATCCAAGCCAAGGCTGCAGGATACCTGGCCGGAAGCTCACCCACAGTGTTTCTGACAGTCTGTTTGGCTTGGAGCTGCATGGGAAACACTTGCTGGAAGGGACATCTTCAGGTAATAGCAGTGAAAGACCTGAAAGGCTTACTCAGTGCGTCAGCAACTGTCCCTTAGAGACGAAGATGTACTCAAGTGTACACCAGCCTCAGGTCCAGAGAGAGAGGGATGCTCACAGCCAAGGCCACAACCACATGGCTCCCCATGCCCAGCTCTCAGACACAGATGAGAACGAAGCCCTGGATGAGCTGCACATAGAGAGCAGTGACGAGAGGAGCCCTTCAGACTCGTCACTGACGGCAGACACCGACAAGTCTGTGGAGAACCTGGACATCCTTCTGGGATTTGGAAAATTGGAATGTGGGTCTCAGGAGGAGGATAAAGAACAACTGCCTTCTCATTCAGAGATCAGGCCAGCAACACTGGGCCTCATTACGCAGCATAGGGTTGTGAAGAGAACCTCTTCAGAAGAATGTATCACAGTGATATTTGATGCAGAAAATGGAGAGCCCGTTGAATTCAGTTCTCACCAGACTGGAGTTGTAACTGTGACAAGGGCCGAAATTTCCATCAGCCCAGCCCTCACTGGGTCCACAGCAGAAAATACTGAACTTTTACCTCAGGGAATTACTTATTTACAGACACAAGCCACCACAAAAGACTATTCCTTCCCAGGCAGACCCAGAGAAGAAACTGAGAAAAACATTCCAAGAGATGATGAAGGCAGTGTTGCTCTGGCTCTACCTGACTCTTTCAGCCCCAGGACTACAGCAATTCAGAATTCCCCACATATGAAGCTCACCAAACCAATACACAGCATGTTATATCAGAGTGACTCTAGGTCCTTGGCATCCATGGGCATCTTTCAAAAGCAAGGCCTGACTAAAATACCTGCCAGAGGCAAGTCATCACCTCAGAAATCAAAAACGACAGAGCCTGAAGCCTCTACAGTCCCTCCCTCCAGTAGTCCAGTGAATCCTGAAAAATCAACACCCTTCCCTATAGGGAAACTCTCACAACGCACAAAGGCAGACAGCTCGGGGCCACTCTTTGACAGACGAGTAGATCCACACATTCCAAAGCAACCCACTCTGCTTTCTTATGGTCCCAGAGTG
Organism: Jaculus jaculus; assembly: GCF_020740685.1. Lineage (NCBI taxonomy): Eukaryota > Metazoa > Chordata > Mammalia > Rodentia > Dipodidae > Jaculus > Jaculus jaculus. The sequence goes on from NC_059106.1 coordinate 17,682,480, forward strand.
TCCAACAAGAAAAATTGGGCCTCATACCTCAAGAATCAGGTTCCAGAGGCTCGATCAAGGCCTCTCCTCAGGCCTGATGATAGCAGGGATACCCCTGTGAGGGACAAAAACTGTGGTTTGGGTTCAGAATCAGCAGTGAGCTCTCCCTCCCTATCCCCACCTCCAGGCAGGTCAGTCTCTCTATTGGCTAGGCCCAGTTATGACTACCCACCACCGAAATCATCTGCCAAACCTGAACCCAGGGTCCCCAGTGACACAGCAAAGACAGAGGTCAAGTCCCCTAAACTAAAAGGATCCTTTGCCCCTGTGACTTCTTCCGGTCAGACTACTTCAGAAGTTCTAAGGAAGAAACCTGCTATGGCCTTGAAAAAGTCCATCTTTCCTTCCTGTCTACCCTCCACAGAAGTATTAATGCATACCCAATACCCTGACCACACCCCCTCTGGTTCATGTGCCGTCATAGCCCCAGGACCACAAAAGGTCTCTCCAAAAAGAGGTGTTCCCAAAGCCTCTACTCAGCAAACACTTGGGACCATCCACCCGAACCGAGGGCTATGGACACCTAAGACTTGTCCTTCAACCCATGAGCTACTGGAGATAGCATCCTCCAAAAGCTTATCTCCAAAAAGAAAAGGACTGTTGAATGACAGTGTTCCCATATCCTGCCAGCCTTCCTTCTCAGGGACATCAGAGTCACCATCATCTCAGGTTAACAGCCCCTCACCCTCATCACAATTGCCCTCCAAAAGTCACACCACAACACAAGACAGTCAAAACCCTCCTGAGAAAGTACTGAAAACCCGCCTCCCAGTAGGACTCAAACTCCTCATGAAGTCTCCCCAGTTGGCCAGAAAAAGCTCCTTGGTGCCAGGCAAACAGGAGAAAGATAGTTTAAACGAAGCCTCTAAAAGCTCTGTGGCTGTGAGCAGGAATAAACCTGAGGACTCCAGAACTCCAGAAAGCCTGGAAACCACAGGTGATGAGAGAAACACAAGCTTGCTAGATTTACAAGCTGCAGTCAGTTTGACCAGAGGGATTCCCCTAGCAATGCCAGAGTCATCAGAAAGTGGCATCCCTGGGGCCGATGGAGGAGATGGAGTAGAAAACAGACCAGTGAAGAGATCCTTCTCCTCTAGCAAGCCACACCTAAAACCAGCTCTAGGCATGAATGGTGCCAAAGCCCGGAGCCAGAGCTTCAGTATCCACTCAGGAGACAAGCCTTCCATACCTTCCACAGAGGGGCCAGGCAAAATCCGAACTCACATCATCACCAACACTGCTGAGAGAGGTAATTCTCTCACCAGACAGAACATCCTCACAGAGGGATCCCCAAGCAAGAGCCCTTCTGTTCCTGTATCTGAGAATATACCTGATACTGGGAGAAATCTGGGACACTCCTTCTCAAGGCAAGGGTCCCTAGGCAGCACAGAGAGCTCCAGCAGCCAGCATGGAAGCCCAAGCAAGCTGCCTATGCGAATCACCCCACGATCTGAAGGGCTCTTCACCACACTTGGAATGGAAGACCAACAGATCTATGACCAGGGAGAAGGCCCCAGGGTAGATGTCCACGAAGATCCCGGAAATGACTATGACAGGTGTCTGCTCATTCCTACAAGTGGCACTCAAGTCTTGCAAGCCACAGGGAGGGTGGAACTTTCAAGCCATTTGGGAACAAGCAGGATATCCAAGCTGGAAACATCTGGAAGAAGTTCAGATGTTTCTACCACTGAGACTAATGCAGTGAGTCCAGAAGCCCCTCTCTCACCCTCAATCGAAGAAAAGGTCATGTTGTGCATTCAGGAAAACGTGGAGAAGGGTCAAGTGCAAACAAAGTCCACTTCCATGGAAACAAAGCCAAAGCCCGGGCCCTCTTTTACCAACTGGTTTGGTTTTCGGAAGAGTAGACTCCCAGCTCTCAGTAGCAGGAGAGTAGATGCTTCCAAAACTAAAATGGAAAAAAAAGATGGAAAAGTCCTTGGGTTTGGAAACAAGCAACTCAAATCAGAGAGAAAAAAGGAGAAAAAGAAGCCCGAAGAACAGCGCAAGACAGAAAATGAGCTTATCAGGGGTGCCAAGTCACCAGAAATTCCAGAAAATGGTTTACAAAACAAAAGGAATCTGAAAGCATCACAAGATGTCTATAGCCTCACAAAGTTTGAACCAAGAAGTAGACCCAGTGCTGCTGTGTGCTTAACAGAGGACACCTTTATGACAGAACTGTTGAACAGGTAACTCATCTAGCACAGAGGATGGCAATGTAGAGGTGTCTCCCTGCTCCCCTTCCCACCCACAAGGGCAGTTCTGTTTTGTTCATTAAATACCAGTCAAGCACAGTTTCTATACACACAGATATGCAGTCCTTTATACATTAGCCAGAATTTAAACTATGAAATAAAAGTTAGCAATAAAATGATAATTTAGTCCATGTTACTTTGTTAACCAAGCCAATGGTCTCTGAAATTAAAGAATGGTAAGTTTTATCGAGGTTGATAGAAATTCGACCTACATGAGAAACCATGAATGTACCCATATTGCATGAAATGGAAGAAAATTACACGTAAGTTCTAAAGCGTGCTGGTTTCAGTGACTGTATTGAACAAACTTAGGAGCGTTCCAGAAGCGATTGCTTTTCCTTCTCATCTTAAGCCAGAAATGTACAAAGCAGTCACCCTTCAGTGGTCTATATTTTTTTATCTTTCCTGTAAACAATCATAAAAATCAGGGTTTTGGAGATAGCTATGTTGGTAAAATGAGCATGAGAATCTGAGTTCAGTTCCCAGAACTCATGTTAAAAACGAAACAAAACAAAACAACAACAACAACAAAAATCTACTTATAATACCAGCAGTAGGCAGTAAGAGATAGAGGACCCCTGGAGCTTACTGAGAAGCTAGTCTAGCCTACTTGGTGAATTCCAGTATTACTCTGTCTCAAAGGAGGTGGGTGGCATTCCTGAGGAACTGACACCAGGCTTTGTCCTCTGGCCTCCGCATTTACACATAAAAACCATCATGAAAATAAGTGTAAGTTATTATTGTATCAAATCAATTTACATTGATACAGTAGAGAAATATTAGAAGGCATGTTCAAGGCTAGTGGGTAACACTTACCACTGAAAGATTTAAAACCAAAGAGCTGTATGGAGGTTACTTTAAACACTGAAGGGTCGGGATGAAGAGAGTGTTGGGAGACGAGCAATGTAATTTATCAGAGGAATCACTTTCTACCTGCAGAGTTGATAAGAAAGGCACTCCACAGACAGAAAATGGATCAAATAGTGTTTCCTGCAAGAGCATGTTAAAGGGCACTTCCCAGGGCTCCTGTTTTGCCAGCAGCTCCATCAGCATTCAAGGAAGCCAAAAGAAAATTATCAAAGCCAAAGTCAATGTGGAAATACCAAGAGACTCCCTGGTAAGTGCTCTACTATTGTGGTTAGAAAGTATTTTCGTCTGACATGTTCTAGCTAAGTTCTTTCTCCCATCTGCTAGTTCTATATAAGTAAGAAATTGTAGGTAGAACAGTAAAAAAAGCCTAAGAAAAAATATTTTTCACGTGTGTAAGTGGGATGTGTGTTCAGATGTTTATGTGTGTGAGATCAGAGGACAGCCTTGAGTGTTGGTCCTTGCCTTGCTTTTAGGCAGGGTCTCCTTGTTCACCACTGTATTTGCCAAGTTGATCAGTATACAGGTTTCCAGGCAATTCTCCTGTCACTGCTCCCCTTCTTCCCATAGGCATTCTGGATTCCAGATGTCAACTCTGATATCTAAGCTTTATGTAGGTAATGGGAACTGAATCCAGGCACTATGCTTACCCTGCAAGAGCTTTATCCATTGAGCCATCATGCCATGCCTAAGAGACAGCTGTGGTATTTATTACTGTCACTATTATTCTTTTTATGGAAGGGAGAAAAGCTAGGTGACAAGTGCAACAGACAAGGTAGCTGGAACACAGCGGGCGTGACTCTCTCCAGAAATGTTCTTTGCAGCATTATTTTCAGAACAATAGTATAATCACAGTGTGGTACCAGCAAAAGATGGTACTTTTGTCAAGTTCAAATTATATCTGTGATCAAAATTTGTTTGAATGATGATTTCTAATATCACCAGCAACAAAAGGTGAATGAACTGGATTTTAGATATGAAAGAGCTAAACTATTCAAGAGAACATGGGCTATTTTGATAATTTAAGTATTGTTCTTTTCTTAAAATGAAAGCTTCACACAGAAGTGCATCCTACCTAGAACAGAAAGTTAAGAACTACACAAAATGTGTTTTAATATTTCCTTGGAACATGCTAGTTTCAGATATTTTTGTTTTAAAGTTACCTTAATTAACAGTCATGTTTTATGTTTTTTTTTACAATTCATTGTGTGCTTGTTTAATTGATCTCATAATGTCTGTTGTTCTACTTAATTAGTTTTAAAGCACTTAAGTTAAAAAAATCTTTATAAAGTTACTTTATCTGTATCCTTTCATATTCTAATAAAGAACTTATACAATATAGTAATGCAATGTTTTTGAGGTAGAATTGAAATTTGAAATGATTATGCATATTGGCTTGCATAGGTAGGTCTAGGTTCGAAGACAGTAGTGGAAGGGACAAAGGAAAGGGCAATGGGGAGTGATATTATTGAAATGCTTTATATACAGTATGAAAATATCATAATGAAACTCATTATTGTGTACAGTTAATGTATGCTAATAAAAACATTTTAAAAGAATAGGAGAGGTTCTAAATGCAATCATGGCTGGCATTATTGATGTCTAACATTGTTTAGACTAGGGTTTCACAAAAGTCTTTTTTCTCAAAGACTGGAGGTGTGGATGCCATGAATGTGCTTGCCTCCTAAGCATGAAGACCTCAGTCTGATCCCTAGTACCAACATAAGTACTGGACCTGGAGACACATGTCTCTAATCTTAGCACTCAATAAGTGGAGACAGGCAGTTCCCTGGGACTCTCTGCTAGCTAGTCTTTCCAGTGAGAGACCCAGTTTCAAACAAGTGGACAATGTTCCTGATGATGACACCTGACCTTGACTTCTGGCCTTCATATATGCACATTTTCCTCACATAAGTCTGGAATCTAGTAAGTTCTAAGGTCTGTCTTTTGCACAGACTTTGCTAGTTACAGAATTTCCTTCTTCCTCCTATTTCACTCTTGGCTCTTATGAGATCATTCATTTTTGAAAACTTAGATGTTTCCTGCATTATAAAATGACAAATTCCAAGCATATCTGAGACTGCCCTTGTCATGACACTGAAAGGAAAGCAAGAATGGACGTGTGGAAATGTACAATATGCTGGGAATCCAATACCACTGATGCCAAGCTCTGATAAATGGACAGAGCCCCTTATCACAGACACTCCATTTAAGTACACCCCATTAAGGATGGCTCTGACAGCTTAGGGTCCATCTTCACTATAATGAAGTACAAAAAACAAAAATAGGGCTGGAGGGATGGCTAAGTGGTTAAGGTGCTTACCTGCAAAGCCAAATGACCCAGGTTCAATTCCCAAGGACTCACATAAGCCAGATGCACAAAGGGGCACACACATCTAAAGTTCATTTGCAGTGGCTGGAGGCCCTGGTATGCCCATTACTCCCCTCTCTCCCCCTGTTTATCTCTGTCAAATAAATAAATAAAAATAAAATATTAAAAAAACAAAAATAAAGACAACATGTTTGGCTTTTACAATTTTATTTTTACTTTCTTATTACTTCCTAATGCTAAAGTCATGTATGTCATGCTTTATTCTTTCCTCATGTCAAGTTGTATACTTTGGTCTTTCTGTAATATTGGTAAGGAGTATTCTTACTATTTTCTGTGAAGTACAATGGTTTCTTAAGCAGCCTAGGTATACATAATCAATAGGGATATGCTAATTTTTCTAGTGAGCTGTGAAAGGAAATTAGTCATGCTGAGAAGTTTCTCCATATAAAGGAATATTATTAACCTGGATAGATGACCAGCTAGACTTTTTTTAAAAAAAAATTTAAGTAAAGTATTTTTAAAATTTCCATAACCATCTGTGTGTATTGGGCTAAAATTACTAATTTCAAAAAGAACAATGTTATAGTCTCCTTTGGGATTGTACAAAAATAGCAGTGAAACCATTTATTATGCATCACCAGCCTATATGAGAAGAAGATAGATGCAAAATAAGATGTATTCTGATACCATATCATGGCATTGTGAATATCCATGAACCTTTTAAAATTCAGGCTAGAAGGGAATTCTCCCTCCACCGGGACTCAAGGTAAATTTGTGTTGTGCTTATTTTAAAGTGCATTGCAAAGGATATTTTTGTCATAGTACTCATATTAGTTGGAAAGAATAGCTGTACATGATATACTAGATGCCACACATTTATTCTGAATAAAAACATGATACTAAAGCCTTATGAGATAATGTGCCACTAAGCCTTCCCTTTACAAACAAAGATTATGTTTAGTTACAAGAGTCCTAAAGCAATTTATTTACTTTATTGTGTATGTATAGGTGTTTGTAGTGTGCAGGCATGTTTGGAGACATGTTCATATGTGTGTGGACACATGTGTGTGCATATTCATGTCAGAGCATACATATGTAGGACAGATGTCAATGTCAAGTGTCTTCCTCAGTCATTACACTTTGAGATAAGGTTTTTCACTGCTTAACCCAGAGCTCACGCATTCAGGTAGACTGCCTCTAAAAGAAATCTTGAGGATACTCTTGTCTCTGCCAACCCAGCACTGGGATTCCCGGTGCACATCAGCATGCCAATTGTTTGTTTTGTTTTTTTTTTAATATAGTTGTTGAGGTCTAAAAACAAGTCCTCGTGCTTTTCAGGCAAGCATTTTACTGGCTGAGCCATCTTTCTCCCTAATATTAGTTATTTTTACGTATCATTGTCACAATAGAAAGATGATTTACATATGCATAAATACACATACATATCAAATCCCTCTATGTCACAAAGCACTTAGTTCATCAGTAACTAAATATCCCTTTTTAGTGTGGTTAAGATAAAATAAAATATGAAAAAGCCCCAGTAATACTTTGCTGAAATAAATCATCTTCCCTCTGCAAAGCCTTAATTAGAGGCTTATGTCCCCATATCTGCTATCATTTGTAGACCACTTAGCTCTAATTTCTGTGTAATTTAGACCAGGGGCCATGTTACTTTGTACTTAAAGTGATTTTATATGATTTAAATAAAGGATGGGAAGAGACATCCTCTCGAAGGGCATTGCCTCCACATTAGGTCAGCAAGTCTGAGAGGCTTACTGTAGTGCTGTGTGCTGAGTTCTTCCTATAGATCAAGATAATTTTCTGAAGTGAGCAGCCTCAACAGAAGACTGCTCCAAGCTCTTATTTAATACCTCTGGACAAAAATAAAAATCATTAGCAAAGTTAATGAGATCATATACCTTCATCATGCACAAGAGAGAGATGACCATTTTAATGAAGGTATTTTAATTTAAATGATGGGAATTCTCTTCACCCACGTGTCATATTGTCTGTAGAAAATCACATCTGCTAATAAAAGATCATCAAATACTGTCCCATTAAAGATGGAACTCTGGTGATGAAATGGCAGAAAATAGTACAATAATTACACAAATTGTTATCATCTTATTAAGTTCTACAAAGTGTTATAATTTCAACATCCTTAATTGAATGAATCTGCTTTAAATGCTATTTTGATGCTAATAAGCCTCCTGCATATTTTTCCTCTCTCACAAAGTTTTCTAAGTGATGAACTTTTCCAGTGATAATGTCTTCTAGTTTTCTTCCTAGGATTACTATCTCATGCACATTCTTTTTTTTTAAGATGTTCTCTATGAAGATCTCCTTCTCCCTTGTGCTGGTACCCAGTTCACAAAGAAAACAGCACCCTTGCTTGTTTCTCCAATTATTCTTAGTTTCAGCGGGGGCCCTTTTGAGGTATGATGGGGTGGTTCTCTCCTTAGGATCTGCGTCTATCTAGAAAAAAAGAAGCAGATTCTCAAATGGAGAATAAAGTTAGCATCAGAAAAATTGGATAACCCTTATTTATTTATAGAGAATTTAATAGGTGTAGGCTAAAGTTTGGCAAACTGCCTCTGGCCAGCTATGATTCAGCAGGGAGCCAAATGGCCTCTGGCCTGCTACTTCCACATAGGATGTTAGAGTTAGAACTAACCATCTCAGAGGTAGCAGTATGCTATTGGCCCTTACATCTCACCTCATCCTAAAATCCCTGCCTTCGTTCTCAACATTATATAAACACCTGCCGGTAACAATAAAGTGAGTTCCTGCTTTCATGAGACTCCCGGCTGGGTAGTTTTGTTCCTGGCCGTCGACACCCACCCTCCTTCTCAAACCCTTGGAAGGAATCAGCGGGCCTGGTCCTCCCCCAGCACTACCTGCCGGGGGAGCCTGGCAACTTACCACACATGTGCCAATGCTAATGAAACTTCCTGTTTAGAATTCTCAGTTGTAGAAGTATAGAGTGCTTGCCTAGCATGCATGAAACCCTGGGTTCAATCCCCAGCACCACATATATAAATAAAGCCTGGTAACACATGCCTGTAATCCCAACATTCCAAAGGTAGAGGCAGGAGGATTAAAAGTTCATGGTCACCCTTGGCTACATAGTGAGTAACAAACCAGTCTGGGTTACATGAGACTTTTACTAAAAAAAAAAAAAAAAATTCTACAACTTCATGAGATTCTCTCCTAAGTTCCATTTGATCATGCTAACATGCTCTGGTGCCTGAACATACCAGTTGAGTTATAAGGTAATGTTTTTAATATAAAGTCTAGAAATATGTCTCAATATTCCAGTTCACTGAACACACATCACAGACTCCTTACTCATTATAGAAAGAGTAATATTCCAGGATAGGATCAGGAAATCTAAGCACACTTTAGCATATCTTCTTATTGTTAGAATAACTGATGGTGGGCTCTCTGATTCTGGAGGTATTTACTTCCTTAGACTTTATTTTTTTCTTTCTAATCTTTTGCTTGACTGACTGTATTGTAAAGTTTTCAGGCTGTTTCCTTAAAATCTTATGTAGAATCAGGTGCCATATAAGCCTTGTGTTTTGAAGCTGGGTTCTATTTCTGAAAACATGCCATTGTAATTAAAACTTATAATAAGCCAAATGATAAACTAAGAGAATATAGAATTATAAATAAATATATATATATATATATATATATATATGTGTGTGTGTGTGTGTGTGTGTGTGTGTGTGTGTTCATATACCTACACCTATGTGTATATACACTTATACTCCATGTACCTACAACAGACACTAACATTATCCTAAGGATAGCCAAGGATTTTCTGTGATGTAAGCATATGATGTTTTCTGGCTGCAGGTGAAGAATGTCAATGAAGACTTACAAGAGAATGAAGACGACAGAATTGGAGATTCTGCATTTCAGAGCCATGTCATAGGTAAAAAAAAAAAAAAAAAATGTGTAGATAAATTTCCCACTTTGATACCTTTTCTTCGGCTTTATTAGAGACTTGTCTCATACCTGCTGTTAGGTTGAGGTTCATAACTTGAACTTCTTAGACATAAGATACTAACAATACCCAATTGGATTGGGGCTAGGGATATATCCAGTTGTTAAAAGGTTTCACTCACAAGGCCCTGGGGTCAATAACTAGTACCACAAAACAGTTAAAAAATAATAGTGAAAACAGTGTATTTGTAAATGAGAGAAAGGCAAATCAATATGGAGTGCTTATGTGAATATCAAATGAAAGTGACACTGGCCACAAGTAATTGCTTTCTGGGGCAATAATCAACTCTGAGTGGATCCAGTTTATATAATTGTCTGAAAAAGCAACTAAATGCTTATGTCTACATGTTTCGGTTAGAAATATTTTGGTTGGAAATTTTCTTAAATAGAACATTTAAAAATATCAAATATTTTACACATACTACCAAATAGAACAAGAAAGTGAAGCTTGCCAAAATCTTTAACTCTTTTTCTCCATCATTTCTGTCAGACATACTAAGACCTAAATGTAGATTGACCTGTTTCTGAATTAAATTTAACTTTTCAGCTATTCCTCTTTACTTTGTTGTATGTGTTCGTATTTGTGAGTGCAGATACACATGTTCCATAGCATCCATGTAAAGGTGAGAGGACAAGTTTAACTGTCTGTACTCACCTCCTACTTTGCTTAAGGCAGGGTCTGTTAATGTTCACATTTGCACCATGATATTTGTGAGCTTTGGGGCAATTCTCCTGTCTCTACCCCTCTTCTCACCTTAGGTATGCTGGAATTACAAACACACTACTGTGGCAAGCTTTATGTATATTCTGGAGATCCAAATTCAGGTTATTCTGCTTACACAGCAAGCACTTTTAACCAATGATCCATCTTCTTATCTTCTGGTCAGCTGTTCCTTAAAGTTGATAACTTGTGACAAAATTGAAGCACACGTTTCCACTGTTGGAACTCAGCTCATCTGATTTTGGCCTTCAGGAGATAACTGTAATAGAGGGGTCATGGGTGGCTGATCCTTGTTAGAAGTTTGAAGAAGTGATGGATTTTAAGGTCCCCAGACTAATTTGGACATTTTGAAATTCGTTCTTCTTTGGACTGTATTAGTTGCTGCTCAGTTATGGTACAGGACACCCAAAAGGATGGGGTGATTGTTCCACATCATTTTTGGGTATAACAAGTTCTGAATTCCACATCCAAGGACACAACATGGCCAGGTTCTGGGAGCTTCAGTGTCCTTTGCCTTCATATAGAAACTCTTAGCATCCAAGTCTCAGCCCCTCCAGCTGAGTTCTCTAGTGGAATGTGTTGTGGCTGATTTTCTAGCATGCCCAGCAGTCATTTGCAAACTATAATTTACAATATGTCTCTGAGTGTTGTATTCTCATAGCTTAATGAGACTAGCACACCATTATTACTCCTTTCATTTGTAATTGGGAATACAAAAGTCTTAACAAAGAGCCAAATGAGTGTAATCTGAATAGGATTATAATTCTGAAAAGACATCCTTTTATTATCATTGTCAAAGTGAAATTCTTTAATTGGTATCAGACCAACATAGTTAGCTAATATGCAAGTTAAATATTGTTTAAAAGACTTCAAACATGATACTATGTAAAGCCCCACTGAGTCATCTTTTTTACATAATGGGGTATTAGTTCTGTGCAAAAACATATAAAATTAAAGGATGATTTTTGTTTCTAGAGATCTGTGCTAATATAAATATTTGAATAGACTAGCAAGCCTATAGATCTTCATAGTTCTATATGATAGTCATTAGCCATATGCAGCTATTTCAACATTAATTAAAACACCATCAAATTGAAAAATTAATTTGTAAGTTGCACTAACTATGTTTTGAGGGCTCGGTGGCTGCACATCCTGTAGGGTTTCCTTCATCACTGTTCTGGTAAACAATGCTGCTTTGGAATTTTTTCCACTTAAGTTAATGGGGACCATGTTTGTGATGGCAAAAACAGACTGAGTATCAGATAAATATAGACTTGTTCTTTAAAATCATAGTAAATATGTAAATAAGAGACTATGCCACAAAGAAACAACAAGAAAGCCTTATATTCCATTTCTCAAATAATAAAATAATTTGTCATCTTGTAAAATCAAAACTATCAAACAAGAAGAGATATGTGGGGCAACTCAATAGTATTATCAAAAAACCTCACTCACTTTATGTACCTACTTATATCACCATGTTATTTTCCTGTCTGTCTCTGTGTTACCTCCTGACGCAAATTATTTCTGCCACTGTACAGTCTCATTCCCATTCACACGAAAAGTATAAGGAATTAAAGTAACAGAATAAAAGAAGAATTAAAGATCCCAGAATGCCTGATAGATTGTATTGTGTGTGCCTTTACTGAGAAGTGATCATCCAGCCAATACTAGCCACAAAGTCTGCTGGGAAAGTACATCTGCTCCTCTCTTGCTTAAAGAGACACAGAGAGAAGACTAGCCAATTGGCAGGAAGTTCTGAAAGCTTTCTCCACTGTAAGGCTGAATGAGACTCAAGTGGTTATTCCCTAACAGTTCTCGTGAATATACATTTTACACCCTGATAATCTTCATTTTTTGTTCAATCAGAGTGTTTTCAGGTAGCTTTATAGTCATAATACAATATTTTCAGTAATACTACCTGAATAAATCTAAGCATATTTCTCTACCAATCAAATATAAATGGATGTCTTTGAAAGAAGAATAATCAGAAATACTGTGATTCTGAATGTTTGCACTTTTGGGCCTCAGGGTAATCACGTTGGTTTAATCAAAATATTTTGAGTTGATTACAAGACAAAATATTATTAACAGAACCTGATCTGGATTGAAATTCAACATATATGACTTAAGTAAAATAGTTTTGCTAGATTTTTTTTCTTTCAAATTGTCCTAATAAATATGAGACTGCCATGTGACTGTGTAAAGAATGAAGAAGGATGAAAACATGCAACATTCAGTGACTACCATAGCCTGATAGAACTATTAGCCCAAATGTTTTCAACTACCATATTTCTAGTTTTTCTCTCCTGATTATTGAATATAATAAATTCACCATATTGAATTAGTTACCTTCTTGCTGCTATAACAATATACCAGACAAGAAGAAGCCTAAGACAGGAGAGAGTTTATTTAATCTTACAGTTCTAGGCAGGGACAGCTTGATGACAGGAGTAGGTGGCCAAATAGTCATATTACAGCCTCAGCCAAGAAATAGAGAGCAAACGGGAAGCAATGATGGGCTATGGAATCTCAAGGTCTGTCCACAGTGACCCACTTCATCTACCAAGCTTTCACCTCTTAAATGTCCCCCAACTTCACATAAAATGTCACCAGCTGGGGGCCCAGTGTTGAAACATGAACCTGTGGGGGACATTTTACCTTCAAACCATAACACCTATACTCATTATCTACTAGGGTGAAATAGTTGCAAGGAATTTAACTACCACTTGTATACATTGAAAATGTTAGAGACTGATGAGCATAAAAAATAATTCCCTAAATTAAGACCAAGGATTCAGAACTTCTGATCAAACCCAGAAAGGTCTGTAAAGAACTTGGAGGAAGACATCATACCAATGTTGTAGTACAGAGAAAAGATCTTGTAAGGATGTGGAAAAAGTTATACAGAATCCAGTGGTGCCCATAAAAACAAAGATTCCTGGTAGATGCTTAGAAAGTGAAGGATGCACATCATTTCCCCAAACCTAAAAGGCTTAAAAAGAAGTCTGTTTTGTACCTCAATGAGTAAATTCCTTAGTGTTTCCTCATTGCATAAGCCCTGTTTAGTGTCCCCTTTTGTCAGGGTTAGCATCTAGTCTTTTTTGCATGATTCAGAAGTGTAGCTAAGACCAGAGTGTAGCAAGACAAAGGATGTAGTTTAGTTCTGATAATCTAGCTCCCAGTTAGATTTATCAAGTTGCCTTGGAGGTCTTGTAACTGATGCTGCCACCAAGCGATACTTCCAGCCCAGTCTGCCCATTCCGACCTCCTTAGCCAGAGCTGTCTTGCAGGAAGATAATAGGTGCTTAAAATGTGCCTTTATGTGACTGTGGAGAAGCCTCAATCAATAAAGTGCTTGCCGTGCCACCATGAGGTTCTGGCTTGATCCCCTGAACCCATGAAAAATTGCCAGGCATGATGGCATTCATCTTAATCCTTGCACTGGGAAGGTCAAGACAGGTGGATTCCTGAAGATCTCTGGCCAATCAGTATATCTTAGTTTGTAAGCTTCAGATGAATGACAGATTCTGTTACAAACAAGTGAATGGCACTTGAGGAACAACACTTTAGATTGCTCTCTGCCCTCCATATCTCTGTTCACACACAGACATTGATACCCATATGTGTCCATATAAACTCAGATACAATGCAATCTGGGGCATGGAATGGAGAAATGTAAGGAGGAAGGGTTTAGCATTTAGGAAAGTAAGGGAAACAAGTTACACATAGAGAGAGATTAGCTACCAGAGACAGGGGAGATATGCTGCCTTATGACATAGAATAAATTAACCCAGATGCTTGAATGGGAAGAGCCCACTACATTGTTAATGGATGAGATACATTGTCTTGTCGGCTCTCCATATTTACCCAAAGCCTCTCAAAGGACAGTTTCTCAAATGACAGTTAATTCACCTTAACATGTGTCTGTGACCAGTGTCACAGTAAAGAATGAGGAAAGATAAAACAAAATCAGTGGCAGGGTGCTTGCCTGAAAGCTGTTCATAGGACAGAGGAGTCTGGAATAAGTAAGATGACGGTATATATTTCACTACTACTACCTTGTCTCTGTTCAGTGCTTTCTGTTTGCTGGGCATTGGCCTGGGTGTTTTATGTATGTGGCCTTTTTCTCATAAGCATGAGAGCCTTTCAAGTTAGATACAGTCACAATCAGAACTTGAAAAAATGGATATTCTGAGAGTTTATTCATCTTTCTCCACAGTACAGCCATTATTCAAACCCAGATTCATCATTAGATGTAAAATAAAGTTGGGAATGAGAGCTAACATAATTAAGTGCCTACCTTATAAATAAGAACGTTGAGTTCAATCCCCAGAACCCATGTTTGTTTGTTTTTTAAGCCAGGTGTAGTGAAACATGTTTAGAATCCAAAAATGAGTTATGTAGAGACAAGAGGATCACTAAAACTTGCTGGCCAGTGAGTATAGCCTACTTTGTAATCTCTAGCCCAGTCAGGGAGAAACTGTATCTCAAAAAACAAACAAACAAACAAACAAACGTGCATAGTACCTGAGGAAGAACAAGGAGCAAGCAAGGTTATGCTGTGGCACACACACACACATACACACACACACACACACACACACACACACACACACACACACACACAATGATAAAGTCAAGTAAGAATGCTAAATGATGATTGTGCATTCTTGGATGACTTTTCATATCACAGAAACCACAGTATCCTCTCAATACCTTGTGTGGTCAGAGGTCATAATTACAAATAAACTTCTAAGGTACTGAGTATCACCAACTGGACTTGGAGTCCACATGCATATATCCTCAGGCTCATGGGGATTTCGAGGATGGAAAGAGCATGGCCTCTCTTGGAGAAGCAACTCTAATTGACCATCTGGAATAAGGCTATCCCTATGAAGCCACATCTTTGCACTTTCAACAGAAGTCAAATCCTAAATTTTAGGTGACATACAGTTAATTTTGAAATGTGGCTCATTTCTTAAAAAAAAATCTTCAGTGATCAGTGATTTCCTTTTATATGGAAAGATGTCAAGTTACAATTTCAAAATCTTTTTACTAAATACCATATCTGAAAGTAAAGAATATAATATAAAACTCTGCCCATTCTTTAAATAAATAGCTGAGCTGCAGACAGATTGTTCCTCAGAGGCTGGGAATAGAAAGGAAGCGTCAAGACCTAGACACAAGAGAGAGCAGCATCTGCTCACATGCACTTTGCTAGCCTTTGCATGTTGGGTAGATTGCTAGTCTGTTTTACCTTTGATCTTCTTGGTTTTAGTATTGAAGTCCTCATATCTTGGCAAACACTCAGGGCTGGGAACACTAGGACAGCTGGTCATTCTACCTAGTGCTAAATGATTGAAAGCCAAAGGACTGGACAAGTGAGATAAGGTCAAAGACACACTCCACTCTTTGTAGGATAAAATTGCAATCCAAATGCCAGTTGCAACAAACCCATGCTGCAGAGTAAGACTTTGAATTTAAGTACTTGACCCAGCCTCAATTCAGTCTTGCTTCTAGCTAGGAAAAATAAAATAAAAAGAATGCAAAAGGTGTTTTCTGAAGACTGTAGCACAATTCATATGTCTCAGAGGTGTGACTCACTTTCTTTGTGTCTTCTAAATCCTCCAGCATGAAATTCCAACCATTATGGGCATACTATGCTGTTAATAATGAAGTAAAGAACTGAGAGAGGGAATAGATGAAACAGGAAGAGTAAAATGTTACTATTTTTCAAAGATAAGCAATGGCTATATGAGAATTCATCACACTGTTTGGGGGTTTTAAGATGAATCAAGGGCTGGAGATATGGGTCAGTAGTTAAAGGCACTTGCATGCAAGACCTGTTACCCAAGGGTCAATTCCCAGCACCTGCATAAAACCAGATACACAAAATGGTGCTTATCTCATAAATAAAGAAATTAATTAATATATTTGGGTTGGTAGCACACCCTGGAGTCTTGCCAGAACCCAACTCAGATGCTCTTTCAAGGCACTTGCTCTAATCTTTGTTTGCAAATCAGTTTCCATAGAACCTTCTAATCATAGAATTTCACTAAAAAATATGAGGGAAAACATAACTTATTAGTAAAAGCAAGACAAAAATCCTAATATCATAAAATTAGTCACAAAAAGTAATTAATTAGGAATTATTCAGTAGAGAATATGTAAGAATTTGGGATGTTTAAATGGAAGTAAAGATTAAAATTATCAAGGAACAACTGAACAGTCAGACTTTAAAAATGTGGGATCTAATAGAGCTATAAAAGTAGAACTTTGTTAAATAATACTACAAGTGAACTGGTAATTGATGGTAGGGTTAAAATTATACAAAATGCAAAAGATGAAATCCCCCTACATATTATTTCAATTCCAGCATAAAAGAGTAAAGTGAAATGGTTATGCATAATGTTAAAGTGACAGTGAGGGCCCAGATGTGGCTCAATGGGTAAAGCACTCCTGCACAAGCATGGCTGCCTGAGCTGGGACCCACAGAACAACATAAAGCCGAATGCTTTTCCCCCTACGGCAAGATAGGAGGCAGAGACAGGAGACCCTCTGGAAGCTTGTGGTCCACATTCTCTGGGAAATGCAGTGGTGAACAAGAGACCCTACCTTTTAGCTGTAAGGTAAGGACATACTCAAGATTGTGTCCTCTAACCTCTACACACACACACCTTAGCGCACACTTGTCTGCACATGCACATAAACACACACATAAAAATTGTACAAAATAATGACTTGAAGATTTTTGCAGAACTAAAGTTGCCAACCCTCAAATTCAGATCAGCTAATAATATACAAAGAAATCCACACTTAAACACATCTTTGTAAAAAGGTGAGCTACAAAAATAAAGATATTAAAATAAAATATAAGTTTTATAGATTACCTAGAAGGAAAGGCTGCTAGAATGACAGTTAACTTCTGTATTGCAGCAATGAAATCCAGCAAACAATGGAATTCAGTGTTCAGTGAGTCAAGACAAATTAATTATCTAAAATGAATACTCAGGGAAACTATTCTTCAATAGAAAGATCAGGTAGGAAAGACATTTTCAAAGGAAAACAAAACTAAGACTTTTATCACTAGATTCT
Source organism: Jaculus jaculus (assembly GCF_020740685.1). NCBI lineage: Eukaryota > Metazoa > Chordata > Mammalia > Rodentia > Dipodidae > Jaculus > Jaculus jaculus. Next base: position 17,699,803 of record NC_059106.1, read on the forward strand.
CATTAAAGGACTTCTAAGAAAACATCAAATAAGAAAAAATGATCAGAGGAGAGTATGAAATACAAGAATTGACAGCTGAGAAAAGTTATAAACACACTGTATATAACAGGAATATCACACACAGCTGCATGTGGTGATACTCGCCTTTAATCCCGGCACTGGGAAGCAGAGGTAGGAGGATCGCCATGAGTTCAAGGTCAACCTGAGACTACAGAGTGTATTCCAGGTCACCCTGGGCTACAGTGAGACCCTTCCGCAAACAACAGCAACAACAAAAAATTACACACATCATAGAGACTAAATAGTGTTTGTTAATAAAATATGTCCAAACACCAGAATGCCCAACAATGTATATTATTGTCTGATATGATTTAGAAATACATTAGGTACAAAGAAGGCTATGTTGTTGTATAGATCAAATGAGAACTTTGGCTAATGATGGAAATGAAAACTGAGTTCCTTATTGATGTAAGAGACCAAGAAAAGAGGCAGAAAAAAATCTTTGAAACAGCGATTCTGTCATATCAAACAAACCATTAAACTGCTGATGAGCTAGAGAAAGGAAGAGTATAGTACAAAAAGAGGAAATATCCATTTTCAATAAATCATACTTTGGAGTTGATCTGGGCATTTTTTTAATACATCATACATATCCAACCTGAGTGCACACCCTTTAAGATAAGACCTTATGTTTTGAAAATGGAAGTTCCCAAGGAAAATAATTTAACAATGTCAGTCTTCATCTGCCCCTAGGTAGAATGAGAGGAGAGTTATTTAGCCCTCATCTTATCATTGGTACACTGTCTGCTCCACTCATTTTACACACAATCAGATAAAAGAATGTTTGGTTTTATCTTTTCTTAGCAACCTTGGTGTAGCTAAAAGTTTTTGAAGAAGGGATAGGACAAGCTGTGAGGTTCCCAGGTTATGAGGCATTGTCACAGCCAAACCAGGAGCACTGATTCAACTTCCAATATGTTTCTTACGTAGCTAACACCTGTACTCTGGAGATTTCATTGTTTGATTATAAAAGCCAGAAGAATTTGAAGAGAGACTTTCATGCCACCTTGATAAATAGTCTCTGCCTGTAACTCAATTGTGGCAGTTCCCAAACAGAGGAGAAATATGCTTTCAGGTGACTATCTGCCCATTTGAAACCCAGCACTGCGTGTTACCTTGAGAGATCCAACATGTAAGAACATATTTGGAATCAGAATCACCCACCTGATTCTAAATGAGCATATTGTGTTTGAAAGTTTGTAAGCATGTTATTTGTCAGCCTGGGCTAGAGTGAGACCCTTCCTCAGAAAACCAAAAAAAAAAAAAAAGAGAGAGAGAAAGAATGAAGCCATTTCCCCCTCACAGTATTCCTGGTTGTCAAACAAATAGTTTCCTTGATGTACAAGGTATGTGCTTATAAGTTTACTTTAATAAAAGTATTTGGATTGATTCTTTTCCAAAGTAACATACATGTATATACTTCCCCCCCCTCTTTGTTTGTTTTACTAATTATGTACATACTCAGTATGTAAACAGCACATGTTGGTACCATCCTTACCTTCATTCCTGCCTCCCCAAAGGGGGCCCTCCTTGATGGGGATGCAGGTCTTCCCCATGGGGATTGTGGGTCATGTATTGTGGGGGCAGCTGTCAGTTATAGGGAAAAGGCAATGTCTCTGTGCATAATGTCCCAACTTATGCCTCTAACCATCTCCGCCTTCCCACTTCCATGAAATTCTTTGAGCCATGCAGGGAGCATTTTAAGTCTACTTCAGTGATGGGCCTTAGGAACCTTTTGATCTTTGGTTTGGTAGGTGTTGAGAGTCCTCAGTGTCTATCTCCTTCACCCTTGTACTAATATCACATGCACTGAGAAAGCAGAACACTTGGTCATTTCCCCAATTCTTCCAGGGTTTCAGCTGGGGCCCTGGTGGAGTGCTATGGGTCTTTTCTCTCCTCAGGTACCACTTCCATCTGAAAAGAGAAGCATAATCTCCAACGGATAGTGATGTCAGCAGAGGCTAAGTGGTATAACCATTGTTAGTTTAGAGAGAAATTAATGGGTGTAGACCCTTTGGTAGCCCAAGATTGGTGGGAGCTTGATATTGGAAATCAAACTCATTATCTGGATGTGATTCTGACATTTTTTCCCCAATTCCAAATATGGGTTGATTTCCCCTAAGTGGATCTGTTAGCCAACCCAAGAGCAGTTGGTTACCACCGTGGCTGTGTGCCACTATTGCACTTGTGTGAGCATCATGTCAGGTTGCTTGCTTCTGAGTAGCTAAGACCTTGAGTCACTCAGACAGATATTGGCCACTTTCCCCCAGTACCTCATGTAGTGCCTTCTAACACGAGATGGGCTAACTTTCTGGGTATTGAGTCTCTTCCAGATTCCAGTCAGGTCTCTCCATGTTCCATACCAATAGCATATTGTGCCTTTAGCAGTAGAGTCTTACCATTAACCTCTGGTGGGTAATCAAGTGCTTTGACAGAAGTCTGTCTTGTTTTGGGAAAACAAGGTCTGTATGATCAACAGTTCCTTGTGGGTGTTAACTGCACCCTACTAGGATTTACAGACCAGCGGCAAGGGAAAAGAAAGAAGAAAAAGAAAAAAAAATAGAAAAAAAAAAAAAGAAGAAGCAGGAGACATTTAATCTCACCCTCTCCAAGGGCCCGCTAAGGTCCTGTTGAGAGTTCAACCTTTTAGTTTATCTTCCAGGATATAGGATTCTATGGTAGCAATTCCATTTGGGTTCACTTTTGTATCTTCCCCACCTTTACCCTCTCCACAAGTCCTACCCTCCCTATTGTCTAGGCCTCAAGATACCTACTAGTTATGTTATCATCTTGGGCTGATCCAGGTTAGGAGCCGCAAATGAGTGAGACCATGTGATGATTGTCTTTCTGAGATTGTGTGAGCTTGCTGAGTATGATTTATTCCAAGTTTGACCATCTTTTCTACAAATTTCATGGTGTTACTTTTTTTTTCTAACTGCTGAGTAGAATTACATCATGTAGATATACCACATCTTGGTCATCCATTCATCCAATGATGGGCACCTAACTTAATTTTTTATTATTATTATTTTTTTGTTACCAGAGAGAGAGAGGAAGAGAGTATTGGCACACTGGGACTTGCAGCCACTGCACTCAAACTCCAGACACATGCATCATCTTGTGCTCTTGTGCAATCTTGGGCACTGTGTCACTTTATACAGCTGGATTATATGGGACCTGGAAAGTAGAACATGAGTCCTTAGGCTTCGCAAACAAGTGCCTTAACCACAAAGCCATCTCTCTAGCCCATGTACCATTTAAATATTTTTTTATATTTATGTATTTATGAGAGAAATAAACAGAGAAGGAGAATGGGCATGCCAGGGCCTCTAGCCACTGCAAATAAACTCCAGACACGTGTCATTTTGTGCATCTGGCTCATTTGGGTCCTGGGGATTTGAACCTGGTCCATTTAGGTTCACAGGCAAGCACCTTAAACACTAAGATATCTATTCAACCCTGTATATACTTTTTAAAGTACTTATCTTTGGGCTGGAGAGATGGCTCCTGAGTAATCATGCTGAATTTGATCTCTACCACCCACCTAAAAAGCCAGAAATTCTCAAACATGAATATAACCTCAGTCCTGTGGAAGACAGAGACAGGAAGATCACTGGGGTTCACTGGTTAGCCAGTCTAACCAAAACAACAACAAAAAATGGTAAATGCTCCATGTTGTAACCTTGTGTAACAGAAATGAATAAAAAAATAATGGCAAAAGATACCTAATGTCCTCTTCTGGCCTCTGCACATATTGACACAGTGCACATGAATCTGCACACACATGCATATATTTCCCCCCAATACACATTACATATAGTGTATACACACACACACAGACACACACACACAACTTCTCACATTCTGGAGAGATGGTACATTCAATAAAAGTACTTGCCTTGGAGGCATAAAGATCTTGGTTCAACTCCACAGCACTCATAGTAAAATGCTGGGCATGGTTGCCAGTGCCTATAGCCCCAGCACTAGGGAGGTAGAAACAGGAGATCACTGGCAGTGGCTGACTAGCTAATCTAGCCAAATGGGTGAGGTCCACATCTAGTGAGAGACCTTGGCTCAAAAAATAGTGAGGTGGAGAGCAATTGAGGAAGACACTCAGTATTGATGTCTGGTCTCCACAGTCATGAGCATGCATGTGTATACACACCAACACATACATCCATGAATATGCAAGTGAACACACACACACTCATGCTACATGCACGTCCACACACAAAATGTCTTCTTATATCCTAGCATACAGTTGATTCAGTTATTTAAATTAGCATATGCATTATTCATTTTATCACTGTGATAAATACCTAAAGAAGAAACTTAAGAGAGGAAAAATTTATTTTGTCTCACAGTTTGAGAAAATACAGTCCCTCATGGTGGATGGGGCTGTGGTGAGGTCAGTGAGCCAGGGTTGTTTATTAAATGACAGCACCCAGGAAGCAGAAAAGGTATTCTGTCCAGAAGTGGGGTAAGGCTATAATCTATATACCCATCCCAGTGACCCACTACCTCCAGCAGGGCCTGACCTGTAAAATGTCTCAAACCTCCCCAAAGCAGTATCTCCCATAGGAAGACAGCATTTCTTCACAGATTCTGACAGCAGTAGGAAAGTTGCAACGCTTGTGCAGTTATTTCTTGGCAGAGCTTAGACTGTGTTCATAACAGCCATGTTACCACTATACATGGGCCTAGCACTGTGCACTTTGGAAAGTGTGTACACTGGTGCCTTTCCATCTCTCAGCTGGAAAGACCTAGGCTTTAGTTCTTCACTTGTCCTCTGCCCGATGCTGCAGCACTGAACAAGCCCGTGAATCCCCTTGCTTCTAATCCCTCTTCTTCTTAATGGAAATATTTTTGAAAGCATTAAATGTGTTTTGTACAAGCATTTGACACCATCCCAGGTGCCAGTAGGACCTCCAACGTTGGTATCCATTGCTATGGTTATTGTTACAAAGGGTCACCTAATGTTTGGGTAGCTTTCCCTCAGAAGGATAACTAAGATGAGATACAAAGAATTTATCATTGTTTTGCATATAAGTCATGGTGAGGTAGTAACCATTCACATAAAAGGTTATGTGAAGGGTAGAAGGATTTGGCTATGAAAACTCCTGGCCATACACCTCACTCATTAGGAGAAAATCCCAAGACTACCTTCTGTTTCTCTAGCCATTCCTTAAGTATATCTCTTCACAGACCACAATTCCCCTCAAACCTCAACTGTCAAGGACATGCAGCATCTCACCCAGAACTCTACTCATTCTCACCCTTCATCTTTTCTCCAAACCTGCCTCATACCTTGCTATTTTTCCCAGTTGATCAGTTCCAGCCAATAAGAAGAAAATAATGGGAGGTACTATAGCTTCTCCACAGAGATGAAGGTAAGTGACCTTCATCCTCTAGTGCTCAGACCTCAAACTTATCCATCAACCAAGTTCAGTTGAGTTACTAAGTATTTATTAGGCATTGACTTTTTGTAAGCATTGTGATGAGCCCTCTAGAGATATGAAAATGGGGCACTGGATTTGATGAGCTTATCTGATCCAATTCTGAACAAGAATCCTTATTTATATCTTCTTCTTAAATTTAGTTGAAGATTGAATCACTCAGTCTCTTGCCTCAATATTGCACTGTAGAGAAAGGTCAATTTCCAATTGTTTGTTCTTTTTTTCTTTGTCTTGGACATTACCAAAAAGATTTTATACCTGTAGAGAACATTGTCATTGTGAATGATCAAGAACTTACTTTCTTGTGTAGCTTCTAAATTATACAAGCTTATTCATCTTGACATACTGGCAAAGACAAATAATTTCTTTTAAACAGATGGCATGCAGAGCCGTTATTTAAATGTCATCTCTGCTGCTGTTTATTGCCCTACTTATTCAGGGAGATATTTGCATGTTAGAGTCACCTGATCCTGGATCTGGGATGAAGAGGAGCTGGGAAGCTTATTTGGGTATTTTTTCCTATTAAAATCCCTTGGCTACTATAGATATGGTCATGAATGATGATGTAATTATGACTTTTTTCTTTTCTTTTTGGTGACTATTAAACTCAAGTGCATTATTTTTGCTTTTAATGAAATAGCAGGATAGCTTTGTATAATTCTTTATAGTGTTATTCATGATTTATAATCATATTTGCAACAGTCTAGTTTGAAGTTTCCCAGTGGACTGTGTGATAAGGATTCAAGGTCAAGTAAATTATCAGGACATACAGGAAAGAGCAGTAGGGAACATCAGGCAGAAAACGGATCCCAGCCACTAAAGGACATGTTGTCGTATCAGCTTCTACCAGAAACAGTTTAAAACAAAATTCAAGTGTTCCCCGTGGTTCAAAAGTTAAGACTTTTTAAAATCATTTTTTAATGTATCTGTGGTGGTTGTGTGTGTGTGTTCTTATGTATATGGCTGATGTTCACAGATCTATGTGTGTGTTTGGTATCTTTGCTCAATCACTCTCCACTTTATTTACTAAGGTAGGTCCTATCACTTAAACCCAAAGCTCACTTACTGACTAGCCTAGCTAGTTATCTACCCCTAAAGATGCCCTGTCTCCCATCTTTCACACACTAGGTTACATATAGGCCACTCCAAGCATTGACATGGAAGCTGGGAATCCAGACTTGACTCTTCATGCTTATGTAGAAAGTCCTTATCCACCAAGCCAACTCTCTAGCCCCAAAGATTATTAAGACCTTCAGTAGTGAGAGCAGACAGAGGCTGTGTAACTGCACAAGTCACCAATCTTGGCTATTACATTAGGTAACAGAAACTTAGTCTGTGGGCTACAGCCCAAGTCTTAGCATTCTGTCTTCTGAGGAATGAAGGAGCAGTGTGTTCATAGCCCCATCCCATAACTGATGAATCCAAGGATGCATTTGAACAAGAAACCTAAGAGATGAGGTTAACCAGCAGCATTCAACAAATGCCAAGGCCTTTCCTTGGGTCTAAAGCATAGTCTATAGCTCTAAAATGGAGCAAGCTTTCAATGGGAGCACCTGCTAAAAGGCCAAGGATAACAGAGCTAGTAAGCTTATCATTCTATAAACTGGGTGGAGGCAGGCAGAGATTCCTGATGCAAAATTCAGCCCACCGTACCTACTTCCATTTTTGTAAAAGTTAGAGCCAGCAGTCACAATGGCACCCAGTTATTAAAAATCCTCTCAATGTTGCCCTCTGGGTTTATGTGAACAAAGGTACACACTTTTAGATCAACTGAACCCAAATCCAAAACTCCTTTTGATATCAGCAGTAAGTGAATGACCTGCCAAGTGTGGTGGCATACATCTTTAATTCTAGCACTCAGGAGGCCAAGGTAGGAGCTTCACTGTGAGTTCAAGGTCAGTCTCAAACTACATAGTGAATTCTAAGTTGTCTTGAGATATAGTAATAATAATAATAGTAATAGTAATAGAATATCTCTGCATTTCTGCTCACCTCACTCAGGAGGATCAAACATGCCAGAATGGTGTCTGGCCCTGGAAACCTCATGCCTTCACACTGCCTGATTCTCTGTTACGCAGGAATGGATCCCTGTTTAGAGGAAATCTGCGGTTTAGAATAAAGCCCTTTTAATGGCCTTAATGATGACGTCAGGTGAAAGGTGCTCCTGCTGAGATCAGTGGGAGACACTTTGCATGATAATAGCACCAGTTGCCCAAAATCCTAGTTGGTATCAATTAGCATACTGTATAGTTCTCATGTTGCCCTGATTATGAAGAACTCTAGGCTGCCAGGAAATTCAGGTTGAATGATAATCTCCCCTTCCAAGTAGTATGTCTAAGATCCCACAGTGATTAGCATTCTATGTGGAATTTGCAACAGATTAGCCTTTATGTGTTAGCATCTCTCTCATAGAATATTATAACAAAATCTCTACAAAGAAGAGTCCACTATAAATGGAATGTGGAATCCCCACTGTTGAACCCGTATATGAGAAAGAAATACCTTAAAGTCACATGTACTTATCTGCCTCTGTTTTATTGATTGCACAGGAATATTGAACCTAGACAGATGTTATGTTATACAAGCCTATTGACCTTTGCCAAGTCTATTGTCTTCGTATGATCGAAGTCTTGGAGCAGGAGCAGACAGAGGCTATGAGGCATGTGCATGACTTCTCTATCAACCATTCCCATTAGTGAGTTTTGTATTACAAGAGTAATAAACTCTGCTGCTGGTGGCTTCTTCAGACATTTAGAATAGGAGCTTAGATGAATTCTTCAGAAACAGATGAGCTGAGCTGTGTGGCTCACGGTAAAGGCTTCTCTTATTGCCTGCACCATTCAAACAAATTGTTGGCCCTCCTCCATGGCCCTTTCTGTGAGGAGCTCAGGACTCTGTAAGGGACTCGCACAGCCCCAGATCCACACTTCACCTATTGTTCCCTCGCGTACACTTCCCTACCTGTACTTGGGAGGGGTAGGAAGATTAAGATCTCTAATTTTCTTGAGCATGCAGGGACTTTTCCAGGCTCCTGTCCTAGGGTTCTCTTAGCTACCTTTGACTCCCTGCTTAACCCGCCTTCAGTCACAGTACTCGCCCTCGTTTGCTTTCTCTTTTCTCTGGCGGTTCTGCTCACTGAGTGACGTGCTGCCCAGGTTTGAGTTTGTGCTTCTTTTCAGGGACTTCAGCATCACCGCTGCTTAGTGTTTCCCAGCTGCTCTCTTTGCCCACCTTGCCCTGCTCCTCCTTCTTTGTCCTACTCACGTGGACACTCCTCTACTGCCAACTTCCTCATGCTAACCTTCCTTCTTATTGTAGCATACCCTTCTCAAGTCACACTGCTAATTTTTCACATGTGCGAAAATAAGAGCTATGTTCAATGCCTTTTGGCTCTTCTTGTCTTCATAGGATACTTTCTAGAGGAATGAGAGAGCATGCTCACTATTTTTTAAATTCCTATATTTATATTTATTTATCTGCTGTGGTCTAAAATAGTTATCTCCAATTAATACTGAATATGAGTATTTAAAATATAAACATAACATTTAACTTGTTTTTGAGCTAGGGGCTCACTCTCACTGTAGTCCAGGCTGACCTGAAATTCACTATGTAATCTCAAGCAGGCCATGAACTCATGGCAATCCTCCTACCTGTGCCTCCCGAGTCCTGGATTGCCCAGCTACTTTTAACTTTTAAATGGGATTATTTGTACATAATATTTCTTCCAGTACCAATGTTATTTAATTAGCAGTGGAATTCTCTTAATGATACATATACTTAGTCAATTTTTAAAATATTTACTTATGTTCCTCATTGATGTAGTTATCCTAGTTACTTCTAACAAACTATTTCAACTCTTTCCCAGACGGTAAGGAGTTAGGGACATCTTTCCTTTTCAATGGGTGGTGGTATTATCACACAGTTGCTAAAATATATGAAACATTAGGGGCTGAGAATATAGCTGAGTAGAGTGCTTACTTAGTCTATACATAGTCCTGGGTTCAATCCTCAATGCCATATAAACCAGACCTAATGCTAGCAGTCAGGAGGTAGAGACAGGAATATAAGAAGGTCAAGATCACCTTCAACTACATAGGGAGTTTAGGGTCAGCCTGGTATACATGAGTCCCTGCCAGATAGAAAGACAGAAGAGAGAATGAGGGGGGGGGGGAGAGGGTGAGGAAGAGCAGAGAAGTTGGGTCTACAATTTGTAGCAAATGAAACCCAGTTCATTGGCAGTTGTTGGAAACATTTTCTACCAATGTGTTTTTTATACTTTATTTAAATTCAACCATGCAAACTTTAATACTTTAAAGTCAACTAGGGCTAGATACAGTAACAGAGGGCATAAAACAAGTCTACCTCACTTTTCTTCACATAGGTGCACATAATTTTTTAGTGTGTTGGTATATTTTGTGTGCATGTGTGTGTGTTGTGTGGGTATGGTGTGTGTAGATACACACATCCCATATGCACACATGTGGAGGCCACAGGAGAATGAGAGGTGTCCTCTATCACTCTCTTACATTATTTCCTTTACAAAAAGTCTTTCTCTGAACCTGGAGCTCCCTGATTTTGGACTGGACTTGCTGACCTGCTACTCACTTCAATGCTGTCTCCAACTGCTCAGCACTGAAGCATGTGTAGCCATGGTCACTTTTTATTCCCCGGGTGCTAGGGATTAAACTCAAGTAATCTTCCTTGTTTTACGTAGCTGAACCATTTCCCAAACCCCACACTTGCCTTATTTAGTTATTTGTTTGTTTGTTTACTTTTTTTATTTATTACAAGGGGAGAGAGAGAGAGAATGAAAGAAAAAGAGACACAGAGAGAGAAAAAGAACATGCCAGAGTCTATTGCTACTGTAAACAAATTCCAGATGCATGCACCACTTGTGTATCTGGTTTTACCTTAGTACTGGGGAATTGAACCCAAGGTAAGAAGGCTCTGCAAACAAATGTCTTTAACCATGGAACAATCTCCCAGCCTTCTACACATGCTTTTTAAAATATATATAGATATATAATTTTGGTTTTTCTGTTCATTAACATTCAATGACACGATTGTCACCCTCTTGTAAGACTACCATATGAGAGGTACTGTACATGGTATCAACACATATTCTTAGTAACCTCTTTCAAGTTTTTTTTTGGACTTGTATCAAATCGGTGCAGTTTCTCATCACATGTTCTGTCAAGTGTTGTTTATTTTTGAATAATTGAGAGAGCAAAAAAAAAAAGCAGTAAGATTCAAGCTTCAAGTACAGTACCAGAGAGCTAAACCAATTCCCAAGCTGTCATGGTTTCCATATATATAAACACTGGCTTTGTAGGAATCAAAACAACTGGCTATAAGCTAAATGTATCTGGATACCACCATGCCTCAGTTTTGGCTGTAATTTTGCCCCTGATTAATTAGGGAAATCTTTGCCTCCATATCTGTACCTTCGTATTCCAAACACTGATTCCACACTTCCCCACTTTTTCCCCACACTTTCTCACTAGAGTGAGAAACTGTTGGGAAAAGCCAGTGAGGGGCAAGTCATGGAATCATTATAAATATAAAATGATGTCAAAGTGCCTAGGACTCCTTTGAGAGTCTCTGCCTCTGCTAGATACTGACATGATAATCAACTCCCAATCACTTCACTGTTTCCTTTCCTACTTGAACTCTATTTGAAACAATCCTTGGATAGCCAAGCAGATATTTGAGGGCTTTATTTTTTTTCCAAGTTTTTACTTTGACATATCTTTTAAGGGAATACCTATGCCACCTCTGTGACAGTCTTACCTTGTAATCTCAAAGTCCAGAATCCCTTGTCACTAGGCCTGTTGCAGGGAATGAATTAAAGACAAAGTTAATGGGTGAATGTGTGGTGAGATCACCAAGGCCTGAAATAGGTGCGGGAACAGCCTTTGAAAATGACAGTGTTCATAAACATCAATTATTCTATAAAACGCAATTGAAAGGGGAAGAAGAGGAGAAAGTCTCTGTCACACCAAATAGATTTCGGGTATATCAGAAGATTTATTTTAAATGATAGAGATAAAATATCATTAGAGAGCAAGTGATGAAAAAAAAAAAAAACTTTCTGACTTGGTTACAAATCATTCCCAGGAATTGATAATGGAAGGTAATTGCACTATGTAACCTTATGATAAGTAGCAAAAGAGAGAACCTAAAATAGGGATATATTCTCAGCAACATACCAGGGTTGTGTCTGCAGAGGGAGAGTGGGGTAAGTAGCAGTGGAGGGGAAGTAGCAGGTATAAGTCTAGCTTGACATGAGAAGCTTTGTCTTTGAGTTTTGATGTCTGCACTGACTCTATCCCAGAAGCTTGCATTCTCAGTGCTTTTATATCTATAAGAAGGAGATGATCCTGAATAATGACTAAGAAAGATGAAACTAGAAACTCTAGTTTGTGTGTTACTTGCTTTTACCCTTGCTGTGACAAAATTCTGGACAAGAAGCAACTTAAAGAGGAAGGTTTTTTTTTTTTTCCAGTTTACAGATAAAGGTTACAGTTCATCATGGCAGGGAAAAATGGTGGCAGGAACACGAGGCAGCTGATCACATTGCATCCACAATCAAGAAGCAGAGAGCAGTGAACATCAGTTCATTCAAAGTGAGTTCAGCATGCTCTCTCCCTTTTCAACTGAGGATATTCAGCCCACTGAATAGTGCCTCTCACATATAAGGTGCATTTTCCCATCTGAATTAGCCTAATCTAGCCACTGCCTCACAGACATGCCCAGGGATATATTTTTTTTTCCCCATGGTGATTCTAAATCCTGTCAAATTTGAAAGCCAAGATTAACAATCACAGCCAGCACCCCAGGCAGTATTCATTTCCTCTTGAGGTACAGAGCCTGTTTAACAAAGTTATGGTCCATGTTGTTGCCATAATTGTTGCTTCAGAAACTTGGCCCTCGCCAGGCAGCAAATCACATTCTCCAAGTGTCATAAATTAGTTGGGAATGAGTTTTACTTGGGGCTAATCTGAGGGAACAGGGTGCTTAGAAGCAGCAAGACATGGAATGTTAGCTCCTCTCCTTCTAAACATGGAAGTTTGTGTCTGGCTGATAATAAACTCATACCACTGCCCCTTCCTGACCAGCCCAAATCAGTGAGCCTCAAAGAGAAAAAGGAAGGGGCCTTAGATGAAGGCATCCCTGAATCTTGTTGTAGTTCTGCACTGTGAGCTAATAGTCATTTATGACTGAGCATGTTACTAAACCATCCTTACTGATTCCAAGTGTTTTCCAAGCCATTAGCAGAAAACAGTACTGTGACAACCACATAGCCTCAAGTCTTTGAGCACTCATTTTTATACAAACATCAGTCTAAACCCTATGGGCAAGTTATAAGCCACCTTAAGCCTTGCTGTCTTTATAGATAAAATGTGACTGGTACATGCTGCATAGTTATGTAACATTACTGAAAATCAGTCATTTTACAATAGTAATGGTGTGTAAAAGTTCTTATGTCATAGATGTATGAGGTATAACAGAAGTCAGAGCATATACAGGCTTCCTATATAGTTAAGAATTAGTGATTCTGCCCCGTAAGGGCCCTCTCTTCAGAACCTAGGCTTGGTCATGACCAGTTCAGTTCTATAGAATTGTATGTCCTCTTATAACTGAGTTATCACCAGGGTGTATTTAAATACATGTGTGTGTGGTGTGTATGTCCACACATGTGGAAGCACTTGTGTGTGAGGTGTGCATACACATGTGTGTGCATGTGTGTGGAAGACAGATCATCTTCAGGGATTGTCTTCAGTTTATCTCTAACGTATTTTTGAGGCAGAGACTTTCACTTGAACATAGAACCCAATGATTAGCTGAGTGTACCTAGCCAATTGGCCCCCAGGGATATACATGTCTAAGCGTTCCAAATTCTCAGATATCAGGCCTCTGCTACCATACCTGGCATTTATGTGAGTGCTGGGAATCTGTTGCAATCAGGTTCAGCATTTCTGGTAGAACTCACCCACCAAGAGCAGCTTGTGGGGGAAAGAGGCTTATTTTGGCTTACAGACTCAAGGGGAAACCCCACGATGGCAGGGAAAAACAATGGCATGAGCAAAGGGTGGATATCACCCCCTAGCCCACATAAGGTGAACAAAAGGAGAGTGTGCCAAACACTGGATATAACATCCATAAGCCAACAATACACTTTCTCCTGGAGGTGTTAATTCCCAAATCATTGACTAGGAACCTAGCATTGAGAATTCCTAAGTTTGTGGGGGACACCTGAGTCAAAACACCACATTCTGCCACTGGCTCCCATAAACTGATATCCATACATGATATAAAATATGATGCTTTCAGTCCAAGAACTGCTGGGTGGAATGTGGTGGTTCCCCCTGGCCCAATATGTTCTTTGATTTCTGAATCAAAATCTAGATATATGATTAATAGATAGATACCATTTTCTGTCAGCTTCTCACTTGCTTTTTAGTTTTCTTAAGATTTTTGAAGACAGACATTTTTCATGTAGATCCAGTTTTATCCTTTTTTCCCCATAAGGTTTATATATTTTGCCCTGTTTATAATGTCATTGTCTAGATCAAGGTCACTGAAATGATCTTCAAAGCTTTCTTGTGTTTGTTTTCTGGTAACAGCTCTTAATGTTATAGTCTGTTAATTAGTTTATGTGTATAGTTGGAGGAAAGGGGTAAGAATCACTTTCTCCACATGAATAGTTACTCTTTCCAGTACATCTTCTTGAAATGCTGTCTTTCTCTTGTTAAATTAGCTTGTCATCTTTGTCAAAATCAATTGAAAATATGTACGTAAATCTATTCCTGGAATATCTTTTCAGATCCTCACCCAGTACCATATCCTTTGATTAGCGGAAATTCATAAATTTCAAATAATGTCAGTTCTCTGACATTTTTCTTTTTAAAATTGCTTGTTTTCCCAGATAATTTTTGAAGCTGTGTGACCATGTACATGAAAGTGTTGTGCTTTGATTAGGATCACAGTGAATCTCTCGGTCAGAGACTGGAGAGATGACTCAGCAGTCACGGAACTAGCCTGTAGAGCCTAACAAACAGAGCTTGAATCCCCAGAACCCCCATACCCAGATGCACAAAGTGGAACATGCATCTGGAGTTTATTTGCAGGGGCCAGAGGCCCTGACACATCCATTCTTTCTATCTGTCTCTCTTCTATCTCTCTCTGCTTGCAAATGAATAAATAAAAATCATTATTAATAAGTCATTTTAAGAATCTATAGATAAATTTGGAGGTAATTGACATCTGAATTATGTGGAATCTTCCAGCCCACAATGATGGCACATCTCTCCATTTATTTCAGCTATTCTCAGATTTCTCTTTACAGTTTTTCATTCTTAATACACAAGCTTTTCCCATACTTCTTATTTCAATGTTGTTACAATACTGCTGTTTAGTTTTTCAGTCACTTATAATATTTAATAATACTAGATTTAAATAATTAATCTTCAGAGCTGGGGAGATGGCTTAGTACATAAGACACCTTGTATTCAAGCATGAGGATTTGAGTTCAGATGATGAATCCAGGTGAAGCCCAACACCGTGGCCCATGCCTGTAATGCCAGGGCTCCTACGGCAAGATGAGAGACAGAGAAAAGAATCCTTGGAAGCTAATGGGACAAGTTAATAAACAATAGATTCTGCATCAAAAAAGTTAGAAGTCGGAGACCCACACCCAAAGTTATCCTCTGTCCTCCACATGCATGTCAGGGTACATGAGTCCCCACAGTGATACACATGAATACAGAGAGAGAGAGATAAATTAAAATACGGTGGTTCAGGCTGGAGAGATGGCGTAGTGGTTAAGCGCTTGCCTGTGAAGCCTAAGGACCCCGGTTCGAGGCTCGGTTCCCCAGGTCCCACGTTAGCCAGATGCACAAGGGGGCGCACGCGTCTGGAGTTCGTTTGCAGAGGCTGGAAGCCCTGGCGCGCCCATTCTCTCTCTCTCTCCCTCTATCTGTCTTTCTCTCTGTGTCTGTCACTCTCAAATAAATAAATAAAAATTAAAAAAAAAAATACGGTGGTTCAATGGTGGATATTTTATGGGCATTTATTCTTACAAGGGTTTGATAAATAAGGAATTACACACACACATACATACACACACATACACACACACATAAACACTTTTATAACTATGCTGCCCACAAATAAGCAGATTTAAATTTCCTTCTCATGTCTGCAACTTGTAGTTCTTTGACTTGTATTATTGCACCTGGGTGAAACAGCTAGGATGATGTTATATAGAAGCTAAGTAGAAGGTTCCCAGTCTTATTTGGGGGGATGCTTTAATCTCTTCTGATTAAAAATGATGGCATCTGCAGGTTTTCTGTACATGCCCCTCTTCAGATTCAGAAAGTCCCTTTGATTCTATCCCACTTTGCTGAGACTTGCTTTTTTGCTTGATGTCATGGTGCTGAATGCTGTCAAAGTCCTTTCCTATATCTCTGGATCAAATGATCTTTCATTTAATGCCAAGTTTTGAAGCTAACTAAACTTCATATTCCCAGGACAAACACACTTGGTTATTTTATCCTTTTAATCACTGAAAAAATTGATCTATTAATATCCTTTTAAAGTATTTTTACTCCATTTTCATGGCTCATTGTTGCCTCTGGTTGTCATGTCTTTGGGTTTATTATCAAGGTATGTGGGCACTATAGAAGATTTGGGACCTGTTTTCTTCTGATTTCTGAACATTGTTACGAAGAATTGGCGTTTTTTGTTCTTCCTTATAAGTTTTATAGAATAGAATTGTGAAAGTATCTGGGCCTATAATATTTTGCAAAACTCTTTCTAACTCCATATCCAACTGCTCTAACATACATGATTTCTGTTTTTCTTCTTGAGTGGACTTCAGTATTTGTCTCTCTCAAGGTATATTTTCATCTTAACTAAATTGTAAAATGGGATGGCTTTATGTTTGTTCTTATATGTAGTTATCTCATTGAATAAGCATGATTCTTATCCTGCCTTAATATAATTTTCAATCTCTCTCTCCATATATACATATTTTTTCTGATCAGAAGTTTTCTAGTTTATATTACTCCACTGTCTTGTTATTTTCATTTTTAAATTATTAATTTCTGCTTTTGTTTTTATTTCTTATTACCTTGGGTCCCATATGTTTATAATTGTTCTACTTTCCTAAAATAGACTAATAAAACATTTATTTATACTAAAATGTTAGAAGCCTTATTTAATTTATCTTCTCTTTTATTTTAATGTTCATTCACTCCAAGATAAGTTTCATTTTAGTTTACAGGATATGGACTACTATACTGCTAAATTTTTTAATATTTGGAAATTTTTCAAGAAATATTTCTTCTTTTGTTCTCTTGTTTAATTCAGAAATGATCTGAGAACATAGTTTGGACAGTTTCCATAATTCTAAACTTGCTAAGGCATATTTTATGATGAGACTTATGGTCTATCTTGAAATTTATCTAAAAATATAGATTTTTTTTCTTATGTGTGGGATGTTATAGAAGACTTAATTATAATGTAATTTACCTTTATCTACTGTATCATGATTATTTTTTATTTTGTACTACTTAGAGTACAATTCAATTGCGTATTTGTCCTTATGTCTTTGTAGGTTTTACTTAACAGATTGAGTTCTATGTAAACACACACACACATATGTTGTATGTATGTAATTATGCTTTCTTAATAAATAACATCATCAGTATAGCATGTTATCCTCATCTCTGAAAATATTTCTTTTCAGAAACCTAAATTTTCCAATATTAGCCTAGAAGCTCCATATTTCTTTCATTTCATGTTTACATTATTTTGCTTTTTTTCTTCCATCCCTCTTTATGTATATGTTTTTGCATCTAAAAACATTTTTTTTATTTATTTGTTTATTTTTTGTATGTTGGGTCTCATTCTTGTCCAGGCTGACCTAGAAATCACTCTATAGGTCCAGGCTGTCCTTGAATTCACAGTGATCCTCCTACCACTGCCTTAAGATTGTTGGGATGAAAGGCATGTGCCACCACACCCAGCTCTTTGTCTTTTCCTTTTTTGGTGTTTTAGAAAGGATTATACTAGGTATCCCAGTATTACTTGAAACTTTAAGTCATCCTTCTGCTTCAACTTCTAGAGATCTGCACCACAGTGGACATGAGTACATTTCCCATAAATAACACATAAATGGGACTTGCTTTCTTTTAAAATCCAGTCTGATAAAATCAGCCATTTATTTGGAATGTTCAGCTCATTGACATTTAATGAGCTTAACTAGATGTTTAAGCTTCTATGTATTATTATTACCTTACTATGTGTTTCCTACTAGTCCCATCTACTCTTTATATTTTTAGTCTTTTTCTGTTCTCTTCTGAATTTACTTTTTATGGTTCTGTTTTATCTCCAGTTATAATATATTGGCTATTCTGTTTTAGTTTTCATTTTTTTGCTTTAATGAATAACTTAGTATCAAAGTACAGTGTTCTGACATTTATCAGTTTTAAGATTGTGCTCATTATACTCCTCTCATACTTTCTCCTGTTTTAATATATTTACTTCTGTTTAAAATCACACAAAAGGGCTGGAGAGATGGCTTAGCAGTTAAGCGCTTGCCTGTGAAACCTAAGGACTCTGGTTCGAGCCTCAGTTCCCCAGGACCCACGTTAGCCAGATGCACAAGGGGCCTCACACGTCTGGAGTTCGTTTGCAGAGGCTGGAGGCCCTGACTTGCCCATTCTCTCTCTATCTACCTCTTTCTCTGTCTGTCTGTTGCTCTCAAATAAATAAATAAAAATAAATGAAAATTTTAAAATCACACCACACATGGTGATTTACACTGCCTTTTCCTCTTTTGTAGGAATTCTGATTTTTATTTGCCATCTACTTTTCATCTGCACTTCCACTAATATTACTCATCCTAAAAATACTCTGACAATGAATCAGTTCAGTTTATTTATATGTTGAGTATTTGTTTTGGCTTCATTTACAAATTTTATTGAAAATTTAATTCACTCAAGTCAATTTTTGAAGCATTGACAGACTATTTCCCTTTCAACAAAGATAGGATTCCACCATTTTCTGGCTTTCATAGTTTCCAGCAAGAAATCTGCTATTCATTTTCCTGTTCTCTGGAAGGCGTCTTTTTCTCAGTTGCCCTTGAAAGTTTACCACTGAGGTTAAGTTATGCACGCTGTGTGCTTTTCTTCATTTTATTCTGGCTGAGATCATTGTGACACTTGGATATTTGATTTTATAGGTTTTATTTATGACATTTGCTAACGTTATCGTAAATTTTCACATATATCTGTTTTCTTTGTTTTCTTTCTTCCCAGGGCTCAAGTTATACATATTTACATACTTAGTATTGACTTCTGAAGTTAGTAATGATGTTTTTTACCCCCTTTAAATGTCTGGCTCTCTGTGTGTTTTCTTTTAAACAGTTTATGTTGTGTTATCTTCTTATTCACTAGTATTTATTCTTTCATTGTCCAATATCTCTGCTACTTTGCTACTCATCAAATGTAATACATTTTTTCATTTACATGTATCTTCTCTTGTCAATAATTTCCACTAGGTTATTTTTGTTATTTTGGTAGCTCCTAATTATGAACAACTTTTATATTTCCATGTATTTTTATGTCTACTGTAACCACTTTTAAGTTTTTGTTTATTATTTTCATTACTGTTCTCAGTTATTTTTCTATTGATTTAATTTTTCAATCATAATTTCCTGGTTTTATGCATGTCTGCTGATTTTTAGTGCAATGCCATAGAATATGAATTACACATTATTGGAATTTGGGCTTCAGTGTCTTACCATGAAGACTTTGTTCTGGAATACATTTAATATATTAGCATACATATTTTATTTTGCAAGGCCTACACTTAAGTTTTACTATGATGAGGCCAAGGAGCCTTTATTCTGTGTATAATTTATTTCACTCTGAAGGCTTGATCCTTCTTTGAATTCAATCCCATATTCCTTATATTGAAAAGCCCCACCTTTTCAGATGATAGAAACTTGTATTATTCTCAGCATTATGTGAGCTCAAGAAATTATTCAGCCTCTAGCTTCATAGTAATTGTATCTCTGATCTCATGAATTTCACCCCATGCATGTGTGGTACTCAGTTAAGACTGTAGGGAAACATCCTATTAGCTGTTCTCTCCAATTCACCACCCTGCAAATCCCAGCTGTCTGATCCTGTTCCCTTTAACGTCTGTTTTATCTTTTCAATCCAACAGGGCCTCCAGGCTCTGTGTGGATTCCCTCCCCAGTGTTTCAGTTTGGAAAGCAAATCCAAGTAACTGCTTGGAGAAATTACAGTGCTCACCTCATTTTGATGCACTGATCTATGTAGTTTGTGGCCCAATATCCGAAGAGAAAATGACTTTCTAGGTTCTCTCTCTCTCTCTCTCTCTCTTTCTTTCTCTTCATACATGTAGCTTTGCAACAGATTAATCCTTCAAGATTGTAAGCAAAAATCTACATGTATTTTCACCCACATGCATCTTTTTATAAAGACAATCATGTGATAATTGTTCAGAGTGGTTGACAGGAAAAGACAGAGTTTTCTCCACTTCAATCTTTCCTTCATCTACTTTTCAAATATCATTATGAAGAAAAAAAGTAAATTATCTTTGAGTACCTACTTAAGGTAGATTACACTCTAATAACTAAAATCCTCTCTAAACAAATAAACTTGAATTTTTCAAAACTTAAAGCTATAAAGCTGTGTGCTTTCTTCCCTTCTAGATGTTTTTGTTTTTAATTAATGCTAATTAAATACCAAAATGTGGAGAAAATTATCTTTTAGCTTTAAATTTTTACTTTGTGAAGCCCTTCATTAAATGTGTCTGTGTTCAGTACTGTAAGCAAAGCAAAATAGTCACAAAGTGTGTGTGTGTGTGTGTGTGTGTGTGTGTGTGTGTGTATGTGTGTGTGTGTTTATATTTAATTTGAGAAAGTTAGAGTAACAATGCATACAGGCTGCAGCTCCAGTGCTCCCGTAATTGACATACTCATCAGTTGCTAAGTTGATAGGTCCTAACATCCACGTGTTTCCATATTTTTAAATGCTTCACACAAAATAAGCCTGCTTTAAATCTCTTCCTACAGAATCTTACACTCAATTTATTTTCTTTTCTCCCTTCCCTCATGTGCCTTATCAAAGCAGATGTTATCCAGGCAGGTAAGATGGAGACTAGGGTCGGTTATCCATATAACTCAGCAAGTTTGATATGCAGTAGAAGAGATTTGGAGAGACAAAGTTGTCCATAATGGCCATCACTGTCTACCAGATGCATCAGATAATTGTTCACTTTTCATGTCATTTTGTCAGGACTGCTAGAGATGGAGTGGAGAGAAAGGTGAGGGAGACAGAGAAAAGAAAGTAGATTACTGAACAAACAAAGGTAGCTTTTTAAGATAAATATGCTATGCCTTCTCCAAGGGGAATGCAAGAAATTCATGGCAAGGTATACTCCAGAATCATAATTTGTTTAGACCTTTAAAACACCTAAATGCCAGCTTAAGATTCAATTATGGAGTTGGGGAGATAGCTCAGCAGGTAACAGCCCTTAGTGTATAAGCACAAGGACCTCAGATAACTCCCAGCATCCTCATGAAAAGAAAGGTATGACCATGCATGCCTGTAATCATAACAGTGAGGTAACAGGAGACAGAAGGATCATGGAAGCTCCCTGGATATCCAGTCTAAACAAAACGGTATCTTCCAGGCTCAGTGATAGACTCTGGTTCAGGGGTACAAGGAGGAAGAGTGTGAGACTAGGACACAAGGATATATGCATCTGCACACATACGTACATATATTACACACACACCAAAATGTACTAAAAGAATTATTGTAATCTTATAATAATTCTATTAAGATTAGCAGAAGTTTGATATGAAAGTGATCACTGTATGGATAGAGAACAAACAAGAACCATTGGACAGCGAGAAAATTGGCTTTTCTGAAATTATAAAAAACTTATGAACAAAGATCAGAGCTAGCACCACTGTGAATCTTCTTTCTAATTATTTGTTTATTTTATTATTTTATATATTACCAATTTATTATTGTGGTTCTTCAGAAGGTTTTAATGGATAATATTAACTTAAGACTGTTGTTTTTCAGTAGGAAAATATCAAGCTAAGGACAAGATTTTAGGTATAAATAAAATAGTGGTTATGTGATAGCCATTTAATTGTGGGGAATTGGGAGAGACCTACATTGTAGTTTCATAAACAAGGGATTTGAAAAGGAATTGGTAATTCCAAAAGTAAGGGACCTAGGTACTTGGGAACCAAGTCTATTTCCAGTTTCAGTAACCATGTCCCACAATGCTGCCAGCCCATCCTTATCACATTTGCTGTTAATTGTATAGCACAGGAAATGCTACAGATTAGTTAAGCCTGTAGAATAGAACAACACTAGAGAGTTATGTGAAGACCTCAGCACTTTTCAGTCTGAAGTGATAACAGTATAGAAACCATTATCAAAATATTTAAAGATTTGAGAGGCTAGAGAGATATCCCCGTTTGTTAAGTAATTATTTCAAAAGCATAAGAACCTGAGTTTTATTTCCCCAAGCCCATGCTTAAAAAAAAAAAAAAAGATTCTTGGCATGGTGGTACACACCTGTAGTCTTCTAGCTCAGGGCAGAGACAGGAGAATCCTTGGGCTCCCTGGCAAGCCAATCTGGCCAACTTGGTGAGCTCCATGCTAGTGAGAGATCTTGTCTCAAAGGAGGGTAAAGACCTGAGGAATGACACCTGAGGTTTTCCTCTGGCCCCCACACAAATACACACATGCACATGAACACATATATACACACACTACACACATGCATAAGATATAAATAAGTAAATGTTAATATTTATTTATTATTTCTCTATTTATTTATTTGGCTGAGAAGAAGAAAGAGAGAGAGAAAAAAAAATTGGCATACCAGGGCCTCCAGCCATTGCAAAAGAATTCTAAACACATGCACCCCCTTGTATATCTGGATAACATGGGTTCTAGGGAATCGAACCTGGGTCCTTTGGCTTTGCAAGCAAATGCCTTAATGGCTAAGCCATTCCTCCAGCCTAATATTTATTTTTTATTTATTTATTTATTTGACAGAAAAAATGGGAGAGAGAGGTAGAAGTTAAAATAAGATAAAAATGAAAGATTCATATAGTTGCACAACAGATCTAAGAAAATGAGAATAAGAGCCACCTCCAAAATGATGAAAGAGGTCACTGTAGTGTTAGTGGCAGGAAGGAATATACCCTATGGAAATTTTGTCTGAGGGGTTACTATTAAGTAACTGAATACATGAAATAATCCTTTGATAACTAGATATTCCTGGGCATTTGAAGTCAGTTTCTAACTTTTTCAAGTTTATGACATTGAACCACATCATACCACAATAACCGGTGTGATCTTGCCATCAGACCAAGATTATTGGGATCAGAGGATATTGACCCAGCCTGAGGTGCCATGATTATAACTTGTTGCAAGTAACCTATCTTTTAGTGATACAAAGTAATTTCTTGTTCCACCTTTTAATTTCCTTTTAAACTTTTGATTTCCTCTTAATACTCTACATGTTTTCCTCATACTCATTCCTTATGCAATTCTATAACAAATTCCCAACATCTGGTCTTTCTTCATGCCAAAGAGAACACAGAGGATTACAAAGCAAATTTGCATTCCTTGTACATCGTTCAAACACTAGAAAGCTTGAATCTAGCTTGAATGTAGTGGTTGAAAATTCTCTGCATTGCAAAGACCTCACATTGGATTTATGCATCCAAAAGGTCATCTTAATGATACAGCCCAAAGGTGCCCAGTCACTGTGAATAAATAACCAGTACAGTCATCTTTACTTTGACAAAACCATGGGTCAAACGTAGAGTGAGTAACCTACATTTACTGTAGCTTTGGCCATAAGCTTAGGGATTTTTTAGTTTGTTTCATCCACACAGATGAAGACAAAGATGTGTAAATAAAGAAATCTGCTTTCCCATCTGTGGTTTAAGTTTCTGTTGCCAATACCACATCATGTAGTTTAAAGATGTTTAAGAACGTGAAGATAAATCCTACCAAGGCATATTTAGGGGACCACTTGTGTTATGCGAAAGCTAGAAAAGTGTGCCCATTAATTAGATGGTCTGGGTATCAAACAGCCATAAGTAAAGCTTCCTGGCTGCTTAATTATGATGAGTTTTCATTGCATGTTTGTCTGAAGTTTGTAATATATGTATGTATATTATATATATGTATATATAATATATATACACATATATGTATATATATAATATACATATATATGTATATTATATATATATATATATATTAGATGTTCTAAAAGTGAACATGAGACTGAATTCCCAATTCTGTTTTCCTGGCATCTGTGAGGGAGAAAGACATACAAAATGATTACTAATGTAATTTGTTTGAATTTGTATATGACTAGACCATTGTATCAGAGCAACTACAGGCTCAGTATCAATAGCAGAGAATCTGAAATGCAAAGTGCTTGGAAACTTTCTGAAGGCTAAGATGATGCTGCCATAGTTTCAGATTTGGGGGCTGGGAGATGGCTTGCAAGGCAAAAGCATTTGCTCTATAAGCCTCAGTTCACATCTCCTGATCTCTTGCAAAACTGACCTAACAGGGCATGTCTTTAATCCCAGCTTGTCTGTGTCAAGATGCAAGATGGGAGGTGGAAACAGGAACATCCCCAAAAGCTCGTGGGTCAGCCAGCCTGGCACATACAGAGGGGATCAGCACTGTTTCTGATGAGGGGGATGGTGATGACTGATACTCAAGGTTATCCTCTGACCTCCACATGTGTGTCATAGCATGTAGGCTTCCATACTCACACACATGAACACATACACGTAGAAAAAAAAGTAAAAGTTTTAAAAATAGTACCAGAGGCTCGGTAGATTTTTTCAGTGGTTAAGGCCCACTGAGCAGTGTTTGGCCACCCACCACCCATGGAAGACTGGACACCAAGCGTGGTTCATGTCCTCAGCCACACGGCACCTGTGGTGATGGGCGGCGTAATCAGGAGAATCCTCACGCTCATCCAGCCTTCCCAGCTTCATCAAACGAGAGACGAGAGATCTTGCCGCAGAAAAAATGGAAAGGATCTGCAACCAACCATTATCCTCTGAATGATATGCCTATGCATTCCACATATGTGCATACATATCATCACACACATTCACATACATACATCCAGGTACAGAAAAATGCAATGAAATAAAAGTTTTAGGCTTTGGAAATTTTCTAATTTTGAAATTTTACATTAGGGGCACTCAACCTATCACATCTGTACAAAAATTCCAAAATCTAAAATACATACTGTCTCAGGCAATCCAGATAATGGACACTCAACCTATGTAATGGCATGTATTCTATGAAACCCCACCTAAAATCTAGGTATTCTTTAAGTTTCTCTGTAATATCTCAAGTCTCTAACAAAGCAATACCCATAAACATCATTCTTTGAGGCTTTTCAGAAGCCTATCAGAACACTGACTTTTTCTTTGCTCATGTGTATGTGTAACATGTGCACATGTGAATGCATGTTCATATTCATGTGTGTTCACATATGCATGCAGGGTCATGTGTGTACAATGCATTAAAGACCAGAGGTCAATATTTGCTATTTCCCTCAGTTGCTGTCCACCTTATTTTTTGAAACAGGATCTGTCACCTAACCTAACATTTACTAGTTTGTCTCAAACTAGTTAGCCAGAGAACCCTGGAGATTCCTTGTGTCCATATCCCAAGCACTGGGATTGCAATTGTATGTCTCAATGCCCACCATCTTATGTGGGTGCTTGGGATTGGAACCCAGGTCCTCATGCTTGCATGACAAGCACTTGACCCATTGAGCTATCTTCCCATCCGTGCCTATATATGAGACCTTTTACAACCAGTTCCAGGTACTTTGTTGAATATTCACTACTTGCACTTATATACTCACTCCCAAGGAAATGGTTACCAAAAGACAATTGCTTAAGCAACAACCAGGTTGGGTTTTAAGAAAATGCCCTTGGATACCACAGTGTAGTACCATCTGCAGGTATAAGAATATGATTTGTCTTGGATGACACCATGGAATGTGCATCATATTCTTCTAGAACCCTTTCCTCCCCTCATGAACACTTACAGAAGTGCTGAGCACCTGCCTCATGATAAGCTCTCTGCAAGGCTGATTTAAAAATGAGTGATGATTATTGAAGTCAAAAATCCCTTGTTTTGACTCAAAACCAGCATGCAATCAAGCAGGTCTCAAAGCTCATCTTTCCAATTCCTAGGCCCATATTCCCCTTATTTGATTCTTCTGAATATTTAGATAACAGAGTCTAACTTTTTTTTTGAGACAGGGTTTCATGCCACACAGGCTGGCCTCAGACTGGCAGTGCAGCTGAGGATGGAGTCACAGATTGGCACTACCATCAGCTTTAAGTCGGGTTTTCTTTTGTGTGTACGTTCATGGGAGTTCAAATGTGTGTGTGTGTGTGTGTGTGCGCGCGCGCACGCACACACATGCTCACATGCATGTACACATGTGGAGGCCAGAGGATAAACTCAGTTGTCAGCCTTAGGTACACCATTCACTTCCTTTTGAGACATTTTAACACTTTCCCCAAAAGGTAGGGCCTGGCAGAAAGTCGTGTATTCATTTCTTTTGGGGGGTGGAGTGGTCAGGAGTTAGAGGTTGGGTCTCACTCTAGCACAGGCTGCCCTGAAATTTCCTGTATAGTCTATGGCTGACCTCAAACTCACAGTGATCCTCCTACCTCTGCCTCTGGAGTGCTGGGATTAAAGTCATGTGCCACCACTCCCAGCTCCTGTACCATTTCTTTTATTTTTATTTTTTGTATTTTTTACGAGAGATAAAGGAAGAGAGAGAATTGGCATGCCATAGCCTACAGCCACTGCACTTGGATTCCAGATGTGTGTTCCTCCTTGTGCGCACATGCAGCCTTGTGCACTTGTGTCACCTTGTGTGTGGGACCTGGAGAGTCAAACACGGGTCCTTAGACTTTGCAGACAAATACCTTACCCACTACGCCATCTCTCCAGTCCTCCAGTGTCCAGTTCTAAGCAACAAAGAGATACACATTTCTTGGAATAGCAGAAATCTGCAAAGCATTTTACTCAAGATATCAGAAACAGAAGAATTCACATCACGTGGTCTTTATAGAAGACTCCTCCTCATTTGTCCATCCTGATTGGATGCAGGTTTGCTGCGATGAAAATCACCCATGGTGTCCTGGGAGCTGAAGTCATTCTTGCCGAGCCTCTGCATTCTGTGTAAGCCACATGTGGAAAGGACCCTCAGTCACCTTGTGACATGTGTGATGATTGATGGTGGTGACAAGTGTGAGCACTTCCTTGAGAGACTTGTAGAAGACAAATGGGAGTAGCTAAGAGGCTCGCCAAGGACACAGCTGAACTGGGTGATCTCAGAAGAATGAAGCCCATTGGCACATTGAGTTACCCAACCCTTGAACTCATTAGCAAGTCACTATTGGCATCTGCATTCACAGCCACAAATGTGAACTCAACACTTGTCCAGGGCAAGACCTAGTCGGCTCATTGAACATTCCAGGCAGGCTTGGCCCTATGAACTCTGTTCTCACTTCAGCCATTTAATTATCGTGTGAGTTCTTATAATTCTCTGAGAAAAAAAAAAAAAGAACACCACTGGCCTCAGAAGTACACTATCCAATACTTTTTCAGGTTACAATATTGTTACGAACTGCAAGAAACTAATAGTTCTTTTAAAGAAACTACAAAAAGTCAGTGTCAGCAATTTCCATACAAACTCGGGTTTCCCAAGGTATATGCATTCTGAAAAAAAATTGCTTGAGGGGGAAATTTGGCATATGTCTGAGCCCCTGACTGTCCGTACCTTATTGTACAGGTGTTTACAAGTGAGCCATTATGCTTTGCATTTGGCATCTGGGATCTTTAGAAATTAAAAAAAATAGCCTTGATAGCAGATGTGTTTTGAGCTTAATATAAATGCACACAGTTCATGGAGAATCAGTGAACTCAAAAATTCTAAAACCCTGCTTTGCAGATTTTGGTGTAAGAGTGGTGTGTTAAGTGGAAAGGAAATTGAGGGGTCAGTTACCAGAAAAGGTTAATATATCAGAAGGACAACAAACTTAGAATTCCTTCACTGTTTTCTTTTCTACCCACGTCTCTTCTCCACTTAATTACAGCTGCCCATCAGTTGCTTTCTGACACTAAACAAGCATAAGCTAGCCTAGGAGGGGGTATCCCTGGAAGGAAAGCCAAGTAGTGTGTGAGTGTGCATGTGTACATGAATGTGTGTGCTCATGTGTATAAAAGAAGGCACACACACATGCCAGGGTACACATGTGGAAGTCAAAGGACAACTTTCAATGTCTGTCCTCAGCTGCCATTTCACTGGGGACAAGGTCTTTCTTCTTCACCACTGCCGATGTCAGGCCAGTGGGTCAGCAGGATCCGTGGATTCTCCTGTCTTCACTACCCTTCTCACTGAGGGCACACTGGAATTGCAGACACATGCTGCCATGTCTTGATTTTATGTGGGTTCTTGGGTACCAAACTCAGGTCTTCTCACTTGTACACTAAGACCTTTATCCAAAGAGCCATCTCACCAATCCTCCCTTTGCTTTTTGAATCTGCATTTGAACATACTAGGTAAAGTATGTAAACAAATTCTCCAACCCATATAGTATATACAGAGAAGTCAAAGCCAGAGAAACCAAACCTATGCTGTTAAGAGGCAAAATACACCCCCCCCACACACAAAATCCATGTCATATTTATTGAAGCAAAACTGGCAAAACTCAGTGCATCTCCTACATCCAAAGACATGAAATTAGGAAGGGGATGCTTGTTAGGAAGAAGTTCAGCCAGAGTGGAAAGGGAATAAGAAAGGGTAATAAATAGGCATGAATGTGGTCAAGATAAAGTGTGTGTGTGTGTGTGTGTGTATACACTTTATATTTATATATATTATATATATAAATATATAATATAGGTATGCATGTGTGTGATGTATGCATGCATGAAATTACCAAAAAAATAATAATGTGGCAGAAAGTTTAAGGAGCCAGGGCAGTCATGTTTCTCCGGAACCATGGATGAGGAGGCACAGTCACCCTGCACAGTCAGAAACCAGAAGGATGCTGGGCACATTAGCAGCTCATCTGGAGCCTCACAACAGGCTGTCAGATACTAAGCTGGAATGCTAGGAATGTATCAGTTCCAGAGGAGATGCTGAACACATTACCAAGGAACAGGGAGACAATGAGAAGACCCCATGCTTGGATATCCCTCGTATCTCTCACTGGTTATGAACATAGTGTTTGCAGTCATGTCTGCCTAGATTTAAGTATATGTTGTTTGTTTACATTGCCTATGGCCTTTACCTCTCTGAATCTTCAGAAACAAAATAATGGATCTTACCTTGTATGGTGAAGAAGAAGAGATGGGACAGAGAAGTCTATAGAATCCTGTTAGTTGGAATAACTAGGAATATGTGTGTGGGGTTGGGGTGTACATATGCCACACTGTAGGTGTGATGGTCAGAGGAAAATCTTGGGTGGCAGTCCTCACTTCATGCCTTGCTTGAGACAATTATTTTTTGTCTAATTATTTGCTTCTGGGAACACCATATTAGCTGGCCCATGAGCTTTGTGATTCTCCATACTCTATAGTGATAGGTATATGGGGATTATAGATGCACATGCAACCTGCATTTTGGTCTTAAATAAGTTATGGGCACTCAAAGTTTGGTTTTCAGGCTTATGCATTGAGTGTTACTTTTTTTTTAATTTTTATTTATTTATTTATTTGAGAGCGACAGACACAGAGAGAAAGACAAATAGAGAGAGAATGGGTGCGCCAGGGCTTCCAGCCTCTGCAAACAAACTCCAGATGCGTGCACCCCCTTGTGCATCTGGCTAACGTGGGACCTGGGGAACCGAGCCTCGAACTGGGGTCCTTAGGCTTCACAAGCAAGCGCTTAACCACTAAGCCATCTCTCCAGCCCTGAGTGTTACTTTTTTTATTTGTTGTTGTTGTTGTTGTTTTAAAGTGCTGAGTAATCTCACCATCCTAGTACCTATATGTTTTCTACAGCAGTCAGGAATACTGCACTCTGTGACTGAACCCAGATCCACCAACATATTACATGAGTAAATGGCACCATACTGATAAACATGGTCATTACATCTTCCAGTTAAACATCTTGGGAAGACCAATGCCCTTCTTTCTATAGGAATTCTCCTTCCTAATGCTTCCAAAATAGTATCAAACCTACTATGACCTAAAGAACCAATCCTTCTTTGTTTAAGTCTGACTATTAGAAAAGTCTCAGAATGCTACTACTGATAGCAAAGAGGTCTTAAGAAGGAGGGCAGGGAGTTTGCAGATTCCGAATTTAGTCTACTTAGTGATTCAACTGTTTAAAATACCTAAAGATAATATATTCATCCACCAGATACTATGTTTCCATTTATTTCATTTTATTTTTGTCTTACAGTATGCTAGGTGACGTTCCAAATCCCAGAAATTTTATGGAGAACATATTTTGATAGTCACAGTGACCAGAAGGCTGATAACAAATGTAAAAACTTGTGCAAGGATTCATATTTTCAGCTGCTAGCAGAGTCTTCCACCCTACCTATCTCCATATCACCCTCCCTCCTTCAATCACCTTCCTTAGTGACACCACAAGCCACAGTTCATAAAGCATCAAAGTAATGGTAGCTGTTGAGCTTTAATATACTTGAGAGAGAGAGAAAGAAAGAGGGCGGGGGTAGCGAGAAAGGAGAGAGAGTTGGCACACCAGGGCCTCAGCCACTGCAATTGAATTCCAGATGCATTGAGCATGTGCAACCTTATGCTTGCCTTATCTTTGTGTGTCTGGCTTACATGGGATTTGGAGAGTAGATCTGGAGAATCCTCAGGCTTCACAGGCAAGCATCTTAACTGCTAAGCCATCTCTCAAGCCCAGTAGCTGCTGAGTTTTTGATGCAAAGAGCATGTCGTTACCCAGTGTATCTCATACCAGACCTAACACAGCTCTGAGATATACTTTGTACTTGCTGCTAGACTTTCAAGATGCTAATATATTGAAACCTCGGGAAGTTTCATGCTAAAAACTCATTGTATGAGCAGAGACCGTATGAACAACAATCAGATGTTGGAAGCTGTGTCAAAAGCTTGGATAGGACTGGAGAGATGGCTTAGCAGTTAGGCGCTTGCCTGTGACACCTAAGGACCCTGGTTCAAGGCTCAATTCCCCCAGGATCCACATAAGCCAGGTGCACAAGGTGGTGCATGCATCTGGAATTTGTTTGCAATGACTGGAGGCCATGAAGCACCCAATCTCTCTCCATCTGCCTCTTTCTCTCTCTGTCTGTCACACTCAAATATATAAATAAAAACAAACAAAAAATTTAAATAAAAAGCTTGAATAAACCACACCTCTGTCTTAAAAAATAAATATGAAATATGTTTTGTATTCATGTAAATATGTATATGGTATCTGTGCATGGATATGCTGGTTCGTGTAGGGCCACATATGTATAAGTGTGCAGACGCCTGTGTGAATACATGTACAGACTGCAGGGGACAACCTCAGTGTTATTTTCAGATGAGATCTGGAGTGCTTAGGGTAGTATGGCCGTAGGCTTCAGTGTTATTTTCAGATATCAGGCACATTCAGGGTGGTGTGCCCATAGACCTCAGTATTATTTTCATGTAACTCATCCACCTCTTCTTGAGAAAAGATCTCTCATTGACTGAAACTTACCAATTAGACTACACTGGCTAGACCAACTTTAGGGATCCACTGCTCCACCACCCCATCACTGAGATGACAAGTGCATGCTACCACTCCCATCACTTACATGGGTACTGAGGATTGAACTCAGGTTCTCATATTTGCCAGGAAGGCACTTTACCCACTGAGCCATCTCCCCAGCCCCTAAATAGGAAATAACTTTTCAGAAATTTTATAGGTGAAGTTTCCTGAAGATAAGGCAAAATTAGCAGAATATGTCATATGGGCGATGAAATCAGCTTAATTTGATCTAGAAGACACTAGGGCTTCTGGGAGTGATAATAATTCCAAAAACAAAATTTGGGTGAACTTTCTCATTGCATAAAATGAGAAAGACAAAGAAGATGCTCCACCATCTTTCACTGAGGCTTCCAGTGAGGCTTCTTGACTGTATTGGAAGAGGTGCCCTTTGCAATGGCCTGCCCTTGCTGAGAGTCCAGCACTGACTTGACTACTGAATGGCAATAATTCCAGCAAGAGACATGCTGTTACCTTTGTCAGAACATCACTCCAGTCTACAGTGTGTGCTCATTACTCATTTTATTTCGGTTAATAAATTTTACCTAATTGAAGTCATGTGAGCCCCAGGTTGAAATAAGGATAATCAGAAATAATTATTGGCCTCTAATGATTGTTGCTTCTTTGTCATCACTCTAGAGAATAATTCAGCGCATATGTGTGTGTGACCATTGCTGCCCATAATGGGCTGACCTTCTTATCTCATTACATGAAGTGGATAATTTCATGTTCAATTAAAAGTCAACTTCAAGTACCTCACTGAAAATTTACTACACTATTTCCAAATGTACATAATTTTCTTATAAGTTATTCCCTTTGGCTGACCCCTGTGCCCGAGATCATATCCAAGACCCACCTTTTTTTTAATGCACATGTGTATATGTGTTTGTGAATGTGTATGGACGCACATTCAGGGAAGATACAAATGCATGTGGAAGCCAGTGGACAACCTCAGGTGTAGTTTCTTGGGCACTTTCCAACTCCTTTGATACAGGGTCACTCACTGGCCTCAAGATTGTCAAGTTGGTCAGGCGGGCTGGCTGGTGGGCACCAGCGATTCTTTTGCCTCAGCCTCTTCAGCACTAGGAGTACAAGCATGCATCACCATGTCTGGAACCTTTACATGTGTTCTGGAAATGAAACTCATGTCCACACTTGTAAACTCATGTCCTACTTGCAAGGCAAGCACTTTACTGACTGAACTCTCTCTCTACCACCCCGCCCCACCCTTTTGTCTTTTATGTGAGCCTTCTCTAATTCTCTTCATTTCTCTGTTCCAGAATCAAACTGCCTGATGAGAACATTGGACAGTGGAATTGGAACCTTCCCCCTCCCAGACTCAGGAAATCGCTCAACTGGACGATATATATGCCAGCCAGACTCCCCAGAGGATCATCAGCCCCTCTTGTCTCTCCAGCCAGCCCCTTCCACAGCATCTCCTGCCAGAGCCCAAACCCTTGAACGAGAAGTGCCTTCTTCCACAGACAGCCAGCTTTCCTCAGACTCCACCATTGTTCACTCCATATCTGACCCAATTATGACAGCCAGAGTGAAGCGAGTGCCACAGAGCCACCTACCCAAGCCCACCTCCTCAGGTAAACTGCCGGTCACCTTCAAAATGAAATTGTCCCAAACCATAATAACACACTTGCTGAAGAAAATGGGGGAAAAAAAAAAAACTTCCCATGGTGCCAGGCATATTCTTCCTTATGGAAATGTGGATTTAGTCATATCCCTGAATGTCTACCTATAAAAATATGTATGTAAGATATTATCAACACTTATTGTTACATTAAGCAATGAACACTCATTAAAAAAAAAACAACAAATATGTAGCTATGCAAATTGATAGACAAACAAAAATCAGGACTGGGTAAAGTGCTCGCAGCGCAGTTGTGAAGACCTGGGCTCAGAGCCCACTCCTACGTCAAAGCGCAAGCCAGTGACTAGGGCATGAATACACACACTGTGGGGAGGCAGAGCCAGGGCATCCCTGGGGCTGGCTAGCTACCTATAATAGCTGAATTGGTGAGCTCCGAGTTTAGTGAGCGACCGACCCTACCTCAAAAAAGTTGAAAGAAAAGAATGAAAAAGACCTCGAAGTTCACTGCTGCCCTCCATATGTGTACACACTCATGCACACACACACCCACCTATACACACAAACAGACATGAACACACACATGCAGGCATAGCACACACACACACACACATGAACACACACATGCAAGCATGCCACACACACAAACACATGCAAAAAAAAAAAAGAAAGAAGCAGAAAATAAGAAGATAAATTTGTTGGATTTTCTTCTACAAAACTTTAACTGTGAATATAGAGCAACTTATGCCAAAGACATAAATGTAGCTGAAATGTTATTTGCCCTCTAGCCAGAATCTGCTGGCCAGAAGCTGTATTTTTCTGGCATATTTATGTTTTATGTAGGTACATCCATATGCATTTATATGTACAACTATAAGAGACATCAAAAAAAAAAAAACCCACCTCTGCAGTGGCTGCCATGGAATGCAGTATATCTTCCCACTGAGAAGTGCTCTCCCTCATGCCAATCAATGCAAATAAGCTCTCATGATTCAACCAGGGCCAGGATAAGGGCCAATGTTTTTTTCTATTGCTCCCTCCCTTAATATTAAAAATATTTATTGCAGGCCAGAATGACACTAAAACATTTCCAATGCAGTGGCTTTACTTGCTCTAACAACTTGCATATACGCATACAAACTGAAACTCTGAATTGCACACATTCATTCATGATTAGACAATTAGAAAGAATCCATAGGAGATTAAACTACAGGTTTCTGAGGAACTGGAAAAGAAGACCATTAAATTAGGCTTCTTCGAAGGACATTACTTGGCTACTTCTGTGGCTGAGCTCTTCTTCGATAATGGCATCTGCCAAGGCAGCTTCATCATGAACTTCTGCTCATCCTAAGCCAAGGGTACATTTTTAAAGGCTTTAATGCATATTATTTTTTTGAAATAAGTGCATTGTTAATTAATAGCACGGCCTCCAGAAATTCAGGGGCGAAATCTTAGTTATAGATTATGTGCTCTATGCCTGAATAGTCACATGTGTGACCTCAATTGAGCAGCAGACTGCCGAGTAGACTCCATGATTAAACACTGTCATTATAACAAATTGAATAGAAACCACCAGCCTTGAATTGCCTCATAGGAAGGGGATGGGAAGGAGATTGTTCTGATCGTCCCGCTCGTATGCACCGTGCCAAGGTTCTGAGGATCGCGTCTTAATTAAATTGTCATGAAGAGTTGTAAAAAAATGTAGTATATGGAAGACAGTGAGGTGAACATGCACCAGGACATTTTTTGGGTCACCCATCCTAAAGCTTCTTGTCTACCACATGAGAGCTATGATCTGGAGGCAAAGTCTACTTCCCAGTGCTTCTCTTGTCTCAGTGGGCATTTGTTATTCATTTGACAAAAAACATAACGGAGAAATAGCTAGAACAAAAGAACAATGGGGGCTGGAGAGATGGCTTAGCGGTTAAGCGCTTGCCTGTGAAGCCTAAGGACCCCGGTTCGAGGCTCGCTTCCCCAGGTCCCATGTTAGCCAGATGCACAAGGGGGCACACGCGTCTGGAGTTCGTTTGCAGAGGCTGGAAGCCCTGGCGCGCCCATTCTCTCTCTCTCCCTCTACCTGTCTTTCTCTCTGTGTCTGTCACTCTCAAATAAATAAATTAAAAATTAAAAAAAAAAAAAGAACAATGGGATTGTACCTGCTTCATCCCCAGCAGTCACTTTCTATAGAATGTGTACAGTAAAACTGTTTTTCTCTTACCTCCATATTTAAACGTGGAAGTATCTCAGAGTGCTGATGAAAATGCAATTGCTCTGCTCTTTCACATGAGCCATAGTGACCCTCTGTGGCTTGCCCAGTTAGTAACTGTCGATGCTGCTGTGTGTGTGAGAGGGTGCATACTATGTATGTATATTCATTTGTGGGGGTGCATATGTATGCAGGTACACATGCACGTGTGTGTATGTGTGTTCACAAGTGTGCAGGTTCATGTGTGTGCAGATGTACATATCTGTGTATGCCTGTATGTAGAGGCCAGAGATTGACACCAGATGTCATTCTCCATAGTTTTTTGTTCGATTTACTGTGACTGTGTCTCTCATTTGAATGAACACCTTGCCAACTTGACTCAACTAGCTAACCATCTTGTCTCAGGCACCCCTTGTCTTCACCTCCCATCTGTCGGGATAGTAGGTGAGCTTCCATGCCCACCTGGCATTTACATGGGTACTGGGGGTCTGAACTCTGGTCTTCATACTTGAATGCCAAGCACTTTACCTGCTGAGTCATTTCTCCAAGCCCAAGGCTAGAGACTCTATCACTGTCCTTTCTGGAAGACCAAGGAAGACATTCTGCGGGTTTCATCGACTATTGTGGGCCATCAAGAGCTGTATGCAAACATTCCCTACTGGTTGTACCCGTTTTACTCAAAGTGTGCTTCTTGGGCTGCCACCATTGCTGTCATTTCACAGATGGTCAGGAATGCAGGCACAATCCTGCCCTACAGAATCAGGATCCACAATGTTACAAAAGCTCAGCCACTTCAAGTACATCATGAATCTATTGAAGCTTGAGGAGTATTGTTCAAAAAAACCTATAAGAGCCTCAAGCAAAGTCTCCCAGGTGACATTATTCAAAATGACTTGAATAGGTATTCTAAGAAAATAAACCACAGTTGAAGAGGGGGTGGAAAAAAAAAACAGGAATCGCTGGAGCATGGAGACATACCATGGAACACTGTCTTCTGAACAATGACAGGAACTCTGTGTTCACAAACTCAGAGCAGCTGTGGTTATATGCACAATGCTGGGCCTGTCAGCCTTCTATCATGGATTTTGGGGGTCATGAGACCCCGTCTTTCTCAATGGATCAGCTGGCAGTTAATATTTGCTTGGGGAAGGAGAAATTTGTTTTTCAGTGGAATAAACACTGGCAAATTGCCTGTGCTACAGTAAATAGTCCCCCAACATGCTCATGCAAGAGCTTTAATTAGACTCAGTAGGTTGCAAAAAATAAAAAATAAAAATGACATGAAAGTAGAAGTTGGATCAGTTGGGAATAGGGGGAGTTTCAGTGGGAATGAGAAGGAGCCATACTAAGGTATGGAAGGGAATATAATCAGAATATATTATATACATGTATGCATGTATAAAATTACTAAAAATCAAAAATAAATAAAACATAAAAATATACCAAACACCAAAAAGTAAGTAAATAAATAAAATTTTCCTGATCAGTGATGTTTGGGAAAGGCTGAAAGTTCAAATCGTTGAAACCACACAATGTTGTGGGTTCAGTGAAGGATGTAGGAAGTCCTTTAAAATCTGTTTGTTACTTGGTAAATAACATAATTCAAAATATAAACTCAGTGTTTTCCACAGACCTTGCTTGCTGAATGTTTCTAACCTGAAAAGTCCAAAACTTTTTTTAAAAAAGAATATCATATCACAGAATACCTGAGGGTCCCCAGAGTGGACATGCCTCTCTATAGATAAGCATATGTAACTGCAGATATTGTTGGCAACACAGATTTTTGCAGGGTACAGAATGGCAAGAAGCCCAGATTTTAGCTTATCCAGACTATATACTATTGGTGAATGTCTCACTACCTCCTTCTCAAAATTTATAAAAGGTTCATAAACCTATTTGTGATTTTAATATACCTTTTGTCATTTAGGAAAAACCATCTTCCAGAAGCTGAATGAAGTGGAGTCAAAGCCTCAGAATTGCTCAACATACACAGAAGACCCCATGACACGGGAGCCCCATCCAGGTTGGAGGAGTGAGGCAGGCACTGTGGAGACCCAGGTGAGGGTGAGGTCAGGGACATGTGTATTCTGCCCGTCAGTCTTGATTATGAAGATGTAAATCCCTTGAACACTGTGATGAGAGATTTAATTTAAATTAAAATTTAGATTTAGGTACTTTTTATATTGCTGGGGCAAAATATGTGACAGAAATAATGAAAGGGAAATAGATTTATGTTGCCAGGTTGTTTGGGGGCATTTTGAAAGCCCATGATGGCAGGGAAAGCATGTCATGATTCCCATGTGAGGCAGCAGGAGCTTGTGGCTACTACTTTTTCACATGGTGGCAGACTGGAAACAGAGTGAACTGGGGCTTGTACCTTTAGAGACCTTCCCCTAGTGACCAAACTCCACTAGCCGTGCTACAGCTCCTAAAGACTGCATAACACGCCCAAACCGTACCATCTCAGTTGGGGAATCAAGTGTTCAGGTACATGAGTCTGTAAGAGACTTTATACATGCAGTTAATAACAGAGGACAAACCAAGATACAAGGCTCAAATTTTTCCAGAAGTACCAAGGATCTATCACGAATTCTTGGGATACTTATTCTGAAGAATTCAATGGGCTTCATGTTTGTATCCAAATCCTTTGAGTATGGATGCTGTCCTGGATTCAACACTATAGCTTATCAAACACTTACTCTCCCGAGCCATAAGGTGACTGTTGTGTTAGTTAACTTTTCATTGCAGGGACAGAGTACCTGACAAAAACCAGATCAAGGGAACAAAGGTTTATTGCAGTTCTTAGATCCAGAGGGTAGAATTGATCATAGTAGGAAAAGCACAGTAGGATCAGGAAGGTGGGAACACATCATCCCATCAGCATGGAAGCAGAAGAGGGGGAAATCCTGTTCCTCTGGGAAATAAATAGACCATAAAATGAGGCTTGCAGTGGTCAAGTGTTTTGCTACAGTCAGGAAGACCTGAATTGCTTCATCCCCTGTCATTTTGACAATCCACCCTGCAATGGTGTTGTGGGGCCTCCTGACATATTTCTGCACTTTGTTAGAAGTTCATTCCTCAAGCATTCCTATTTGGTACTTCTTCCTGTTTCCCCCATCAGACTTGTTGCTTTGATCATATTCTACATATTCACTTTCTTAACTAATTCTGAGGCTGACACTCTTCAGGGTCTTTGGTGGTACCTTATGGTGAGAATGGGATGAAAGACATGAATTATCAGAGCATCCCAGCCCCTTCTTTGTCCTTCTCATGTCCTCAGAGGACAGTGATTGTCCCACCTCCAGTATTAGGAGTGCCCACGGCTGTTTTCCCTACTGTTTCTGCTCAACTGTGATAAGGAACCAGCAATATCCACGCACATCTGAGGTCCCCAACACTCATTGCTAACAGCCTTCTTTATACCTTGAGACCCTCAGTATGGAAGTTCATTAGCCAAGTAGGAGGGAAAGATTTGGTATGGTCTAAAGAAAAGTTAATGATCTAAAGCTGGAACCAGTCTTAGCATTCTTTGCCTAGCATTTTTTATAGAATGGCTGTTTTCAGGGTGAGTCAGAAAGGTAAAAGAATAAATCATTACGTTCAATTATACCTAAGTTAAACACAAGCTCTTTGGGCCTCTGCGGACCTGATCAGAGAGAGGCATACATTTGGTGCTGCTCCACCTGCTCTCAACTTCTGATTAGGTACACATGGCGTGTATTTGTTACTTTACGTATTTCAGTGATCAGTTCCTAACCAGAATCATTTTAAGAAAAGAAATGGTAGGAGTTGATTTTTCTCTGTGTTGGTCTCCTTCCCCTTTGTGCTGGTATCCGGTTCATCAGGAAAACAGCACCCTTGCTTGTTTCGCCAATTTTCTTAGTTTCAGTCGGGCCCCTTTTGAGGTATGATGGGGCAGCTCTCTCCTTAGGATCTGCATCTATCTGAAAAAGAGAAGCATATTCTCCAATGGAGAGTAAGTTAGCACCCGTAAAATTGAGGTAACACTTACTTTTTTGATAGAGAGTTTAATAGGTGTAGGCCCTCTTGTACCCCATGATTGATGGTAGCTTGATATTGGAGAGTGGGTTTATGTTTGTATATGGTTCTGACTTGTTTCTCAGCTCCAGCTATGGGTCCCGTACCACTGAGGGGATCAGTTAGCCAAATCAAGAGCAGTTGATTCCCCACCATGGCCGTGTGCCACTATTGCACTTGTGTAGAGACATTTATCATACCAATAACTGTGGGCTAACTCCACAATGCACGACCCATTTACATCAACAAGGAGGGGCCATTGGGAGTGTGTAGGTCATGGATGGGCCTAAACAATGGTACCAAAGTGCCTGTATTTGCTGAAAAGAAAATTAATAAATTAAAAAAAAAAAGAAAGAAAAGAAATGGTTTGTTCTGCATTACAGTTTTGAGAGGATCTGTATTGTCATGATGGGGAAGACATGACAGGTAGAGATAGATGGTCACATTACAGTCAGAGTGAGGAAGCCAAGGACCAACCAGAAGTGAGGCTAAGTTATAAAACCTCAAGGCTCATCCCCAGTGACTCTGTTCCTTCAGCAAGCCTCTACCTTCTAAGGTTCCAGAACTTTCCTGAACAGTGACACAGCTGGGGACAAAATTCTCCAAGTGCATGAGTCTATAGGGGACACCTTACATTTAAAATGGAGTGAACCCTAAGTACTTTTAACATGTTCTCCCATGAAGCTGATCCTGCTGGCCCACAGAGTAAGTACACTTAGTAAAATAAGGCTTCTCATATTCCAAGGGACCCCTTTGCTTATTTGGGGACCAGAACACTGGGAATATCACAAAAGAATCAGAGAAGAGAAAAACAGTTCAGAACCAACAATTGGTAGAAGTAATTCCACAAAAGTCAAAATAAAGTTACAAGTGCTAAAGAGAGGATTTTTCCCCATATAATATCTAGGCATTCTATATAGGGCACACGCACTTCTGGAGTCTCAGTTCTTCCAATTTTGTACCAGCTTAGCCCACTAGGAATCCTATGCAAGTTGTAAGAATTGCCACTTACAACTCAGGCTTCTTTAGCATTTAAAAACACAATTTAAAAGATACACAGAATCAGAGGCAAGGTTTATCTTTATATTCACAATTCTCACTAAGTACTGTACTTGGTTTAGTTAGTTGTTGAATGGAGAGATAAATAATAGACCTCTTCACAAACAGAAAGTGCTCCAAGAGTCTGGTTGGAACTCTGGAGGCAGAGTTCCCGGGGAGCTGTGATCAGTGGTCTTGCTATTCATCATGGACACACATAATTCCTGATAGATGTCTGGTAACTCTAACATTGAGTCCCGCCTGCCTAGAACCTGGCACACCGCATGGCAGTGAGTAGATGCTCATCAGCACCTGATGAATGAAGATGTACATGTACCCATGAATGGGTGGAGGGATAGGTGGATAGAACAATTACTTGAAATTATAGTATAAGCTGAAGAAATTCACATCCTAAGATGTGTTTATGAAACTCCCAACCAAATGAAAGCATCCCCAACTTTGGACACCCATACCTTATATCTGTACCTAAACAGTCCAGGATATATATGGAATAATGGGATCTAATGAGGTCATATACAAACAAAAGAAGAGTTCCAAATATTCATTACCCAACCAAGTGTTGTGATCCTGCATCTAGTATTTTCAGTATTCTACTTGTTTCCCAGAGGAAAAAAACTGTTCAAT
This sequence comes from Jaculus jaculus, assembly GCF_020740685.1. Lineage (NCBI taxonomy): Eukaryota > Metazoa > Chordata > Mammalia > Rodentia > Dipodidae > Jaculus > Jaculus jaculus. Next base: position 17,740,724 of record NC_059106.1, read on the forward strand.
ATTAACCACTTCAGCAATTGCTGAACACAGTTATTAACAAATCATTGACATCCCTGGGGTTAAGATTATGAGTTATATAGACAAGAGGGAAAGTAAATCCCTCTGACCACCAACTACTCACAGATTGAACACCGATAAAAATTACTTACTTCCCAAAGGCTACCTTCCTTCTAGGGACTGAAAGAAAATTAAAAGTAAGGCAAATATTTATTCTTTTCTCCCCAAGGTTCGTGTTTTAATATATTCTGGTACTTCAATACTGATTAAGAGATCTGTTAACTAAGCCAAGAGTAGGCTTGAAATAGCTGCTATTAATAGGCACTTGATACAAATAAGACATTACAAGCAATATACAAAATGCAAAGCAGGTGACAGTAGGGACCTGCCTGAGACTGGGTCAATGGCAGAGTACCTTCCATAATTTCATTTCTGCAGCCCAAGATTACTCGAGGTCTATGGAACCCGCATACCATAGCTGTCTTTGGGTCAAGATTAGGCTGGGCAATGAGCATGGAACTGTGCACACCAAGGTATTAACTGTTTTATATCTTCATGGTATATTGTACTCATTTTGATTTTTACATGTGGATATGTATGTGGTGTGCATTCAGGTGTGTATGCATGTTTGATTTCTGGACATATGTGTTTGTGCAAGTGCATACATGTGGAGACCAGAAGTCAACATCGTGCATCTTCCTCAATTGCTTTCCACCTTATTTTGTGAGACGGGGTCACTCATTGAATCTGGAGTTTAGCAATGCCACTAGACTAGCTAGGTGACAAGCCCTCAGGATCCACTGTGTCCATCTCCCCACCTCTGGAACTATAGGTACATGCCACCATGCCTAGCTTTAGTGTGGATGCTGGGGATCCAAACTCTGGTCTTCATGCTTGCACAGCAAACACTTTATCCACTGAGCTATTTCACCACCCCCTTATTTTAGTTCATTTTTTATTTATTTATTTGAGAGCGACAGACATAGAGAGAAAGACACATAGAGGGAAAGAGAGAATGGGTGAGCCAGGGCTTCCAGCCACTGCAAACGAACTCCAGACGCGTGCGCCCCCTTGTGCATCTGGCTAACGTGGGACCTGGGGAACCGAGCCTCAAACCGGGGTCCTTAGGCTTCACAGGCAAGCGCTTAACTGCTAAGCCATCTCTCCAGCCCCTTATTTTGATTTTTGAGAATACTCTTAGAAGTCTCATATTACCCACTTAGGTTATATATAGACGTTCAGAAGGCACACACACTCACCCAGTAGTATCAGAGATGGTGGTAGTTCAACCTTGACTCCTTCACCTTCAGGCTTCTCTCTCCAGGAACTGGTTGACTGTGCCTTTCCTGAGCTCAGCTCCAGTTCACTGTATGTTCCCTTTGTGGCACTATGTCTCCCCTGAGATTGCATTTTCTAGTACCCACAGAAGGTTGTTTGTATGCATCAACTTGTTTCCTGGTTCAAACATCTCATGACATTGTAGTGTAGTCTGTAAGGACCTTTTTATTTCCAGATCTGGCATATCTAAAAGAACTTCCAATTGAAGAACCTCAGTGATGAATGAGTGACAATAAAAATAACTTTGTTCTTAAGTATAGAGTTAGGCAAGTTGAACCATCCAGTGAGCCATAGATGGAGGTTTTCTGCTAATACCATTCTTTGTAGTTCCTAGACTTGCTATCAGTTATTATGAAAATATCTGATCTATTGGTGCATTTCAACCACCCTTACTAATTTTCCCTTCAAAGTAGAATTGGCAGTAGAAAAATCATTATCTGTCAACGCTTAAAAATAGGAAGTGTAGGTTGGGGCCCCTCCTCACAGACATAAGAGACCATGTGAGCCCTCAGTGCAAATGTGATCTGCAGCCTACATTCTTTTCAGTACATCCTGGATTGTCAGTGTTATGTTAGTGATGCAATGACGAGTAATTCCTTTCCCACTATCCAGGTTTTTCTAAGTTACTAATTTTGAGATTCAGTGATGAAATCATTATTCTTTCTAAAAAAAAAAAAAATCAAGGCTGATATATTGCTTTAGGGAAAGGCATCATCTCATAATCCAGTGTGTATCCAATTTTTGTAGTGCCTCGGTCTTTCTAATGTGGAGGGAAGAGTATAAAAAAGACTGGTATACATGAGTAGTCCAGAGACTTATGTGATGGCTCAGTGGCTAAAACACTTGCCATGCAAGCATGAGTACCCAATTCCAGATCCTCAGCTCTCAGTGTTCTGGAGGTCAAGACAAGGGATCAGGACTTAGCTAAACTAGCCAAGTCAGTGAGTCTAGGTGCATGTGAGAAACCCTGTTTCCAGAAATAAGGTAGGAAGCAAATGAGAAAGGAATCTGTCACCAACCACTGGCCTCTGTGTGCACATGCACATGTATCCATATGAGTGTGCATACAAACTCACACAACTAGCCCATTAATCTAAGTCCATTGCTTTGTTCTTTGATTCTTACAAGTCATCAGAAAGGCTGGAGGATTGGAAGAATCACACAAGGACATATATCACAAAAATATACTATTACTATGATGAACATACACTATCATTATTGCAAAAAATAATGTTGTTGTTTCTTGTTGCTGGAACAGAAAATTTGAGACTTAGTAAGTTATGACCAAAGAAGCTTGTTTAGTTTATAGTTCTGAAGTCCATGAGCAAGACAAAGTATGCTTCTGGTGAGGAAAAGCAGAAAGGAAGAGATACATGCAGAAGAGAACAGGTGAAGAGTTTGACCAATATTAGAATAGTCTGCTTTCTTAAGAATTAATGCATCCTCTCAGAGACAATATTGATCTATCCCTGAGGAAGATTCCGTGTGACCCCCAGTTATGTTTTAAAGACCTTACTGCTTCTCAGCATCACTACATGGGACCAACCTCAGAAATTCTAGCTGTCTGTTCCTATCAGCTCAGTGTCTCACCAGTGTTTGTCCACTGCTAACAGATGAAAGAGACCATGAACCAGGCTAGCTTCTAGCCTAACTTCTTACTTTGTACCCATTTTGGGTCCATAGTGAAATATTACCAACCTCTAGAAGCTTGTCAAAGAAGGGTTTCTGGGGCCTTTCCAACTCTACATGTCTGCCCATTCATTCTTCAATAAGTATTTGCTGAAGGCTGCCTAGGACCAGCTGAGAAGGCTCAAAGGGATCTCTGGTGCTGTGGAGATGACTCAGTGGGAAATGTGATCACCATGCAAACATGAGGACCTGACTGCACTCACATAAAAGCTGGATGTGATGATGTTCATCTGTGATCCCAGTGCAGAAGCAGCAGGGATAGGAGGATCCCAAAGGATTAGAATCAGCAAACTCTGGGTTCAGTGAAAGACCCTCTCTGAGAGAACAAGGTAGAAAGCATCTGAGGAAGATCTTGATATTGACCTCTAACCTTCACATGTATGAACACATACCTGCACCCTCACAAGCACATACACACCCACACATATACAAAAGCAAAAAGCAGGGCTGGAGGGATAGCTCAATGGTTAAGGTGTTTGCCTGCAAAGCCAAAGGACCCAGGTTCAATTCCCCAGGACCCAAGTTAGCCATATGCACAAGGTGGCGCATATGTGTGGAGTTCGTTTGAAGTGGCTGGTAGCCCTGGCGCCCCCTTTTTCTCTCTCTCTTTCTCCCCCCCATGAAAATGAATAAAGATAAAATGTAAAATAAAATAGGTTATGATATTCCAGGTAATGGAGGCTAAAGAAGCAAAAATAGCCACAGGCAGGGGCTAGAGAGCTGGCTTAGTGGTTAAGCACTTGCCTGTGAAGACTAAGGATCCTGGTTGTTCAAGGCTTGATTCCCCAGTACCCACGCAAGCCAGATGTAAAAGCTGGTGCATGCATCTGGGGTTCATTTGCAGTGGCTGGAGGCCATGATGCACCCTTTTTCTCCCTCCCTCCCTCCCTCCCTCCCTTTCTCCCTCCCTCTTTTTGTCTCTGTCACTCTCAAAAAAATAAAAATAAACAAAATATTTTTTTAAAAAGCCACACGCATTAGTCATCACTCAGTAGAAGGACAAGTGTGGTATGGAGCAGGCTCCATGCAGGGTCAGGAGGAGCTTGATGATGGGGCTTGCCACAGCAGTGGGCCTATAATCAGTTTGCCTTTGCTGTTAATCACAAGCAGCACATGTAAGCAGCTAGGTGTGTACATTTAATTTTCACTCTACTTTGCTTAGACCATCTATTTTTCACTCTATTTCTGTATGTTTAATTTTATTTTATGTGTGTGCATTATGTTTGTGAAGGTGCACATGCATGTATGTGTGTGTACGTGTGGAAGGCAGATGATAGCCTCAGTTACCATCCACCCTTTCTTTCTTTTTTTTTTTTTTTTTGTTTTTCTATTTCTCGAGGTAGGGTTTCACTGTAGCTCAGGTTGACCTGGAATTCACTGTGTAGTCTCAGGCTGGCCTGGAACTCACAGTGATCCATCTACCTCTGCCTCTGAGTGCTGAGATTAGAGGACTGCACAATCACACCAGGCCCACCTTTTTTATTTATTTTTTTGTGGGGGGGTTCAAGGTAGGGTCTCCCTCTAGCCCAGGCTGACTTGGAATTCACTATGTAGTCTCAAGGTGGCCTCAGACTCACGGCAATCCTCCTACCTCTGCCTCCTGAGTGCTGGGATTAAAGGTGTGCGCCACCATGCCCAGTTCTTTTCACATGAGTTCTATAGATTGAGCTTGGGTCTTTATGTTTTAAGATAAGCACATTACCTAGCTAGGGAGACTGAGCAATCTCCCCAGTTCTAATTGTAACTAGTTTTAATTTAAATGCTCAGGACACGAGCCTCCTAGTGCAGCACAGAGAGAAAGAATGGCCTGATTCCTAATTTGATAAGGCTATAACAAGGATCATTGATGGTCTGGAGGTGCTGGTAAGAGGTCTGGGTCCTACAAGGGCCAGTGGAGAAGGGAGGAGGGGGGAGCTGGGGGCTCAGAACCCTAACTGAACATGCTGACTTTCAGTCACCATAAAGTTGGCAGAAGACATGATTGGTAGTGGTTGACTGGGTGAGAATTTGAGCATCACCAGCTCATGGAGACTGTTTAATGCTATGGGACCAACTAGTATCAAGAGAGAAGAGTGATCAGTGAGGACACTGAGCCCTATGTGTGGGGAGTGGTGAGAAGTCTTAACTCCAACTAAATCACCTGAATTGAATCATTCTTCTCCAGAACAATCTACCAGCTACTCATCATCATCATATCTTGGGTTAGTCAGCTTTCCATTGCTATAACAAATATTTCAGACAACAGCTGAGGAAGGTGACACACATCTATAATCCCAGCTACTCCAAAGATTGAGGTTAGAGGATGAGGAGTTTGCACCCAATCTGGACAAAATAGGGAGACCATATCTTTAAAAAGGGCTTGGAGCAGCATACCCCTTGTAGGTATTTAGCCGAAGGATTCTGAGTCAACATATCATGAAGCCCCTTGCACACTGATGTGAGTTGCACTGTTGTTTACAATAGCTAAGTTATAAAGTATAGATGTTAGTTGTGGACTATGTGTCCAACAATAGAGGAATGGATAAGAAAAGTATAATGCATAAACATAGTGGGATTTTTGGCTATAAAGAAGAAAATTATGACATTTGCAGGAAAACACATACAAATGGGGATACCCATATTAAGTGAATCAATCCAGTCTCAGACAAATATCACACTTTCTCTTACCTTTAATTTCTTGATTTTGTTGGTTGTGTGTGTGTGTGAGAAAGAGAGAAGAGAATGTAGACACATGAACGTCTAAGCATCCTTCTCAGTACCCAGACATAAAGCTAGCCACACAAAGTGGCACCTGCATCTGGACTTCCTTTGCAGTGGCAGGAAGCCCTGGTGTGCCCGTTCTCACACTTTCAGTCTCTACCCCCCCCAAAATAAATAAATAAAACTATTACAAAATTATAATGTCTGTGTATAAAATTAATGTAGACCTGAAATTGGTTGGGGGATTAATGAAGAGGTGGAGTGAGAAAGGGGACGATAGGGAGGAACAGGATGGGGAGAATATGTTCAACATAAAATATAAGATAAATTGCAAGACAGTTTTTACAGGGGGTGGAGGTATACTTCAGTGGTATGGCACTGTTTAACAGGTAAAAGGTCCAGGCATTGGATCCACATCACTAAAATAAATTATTATCATCAAAAAAAAAGGTTTCAGTCCATAATAAGTAGCACCCTCATTTGGGGGCCTCTGGGAAAGTAATGGCAGTGTGGTAGGAAGCAGGTGGCAGAACAAAAGTGCTCAGCTTATGGCTACAATCTGACAGAGAAGGAGAGGACAGGGCCGTGTCTTCCACAGACATGCTCCTGGTGGCCTAACTCTGCTCCCAGGCTCCTACTCATGAAGATGCCACCACCTCCCATCCAGCTAGCAAGACCGTTCCTATACTGGTGTTTGAGGGACAATTCAAGGTGAATTAGTTACTCTTCTTGTTGCTGTGACCAATTACCTGACAAAATCAACTTAAGGAAGGAAGGTTTTATTTTGGGTCTCAGGTTCACAGTTCAATCCATGAGGGCAACAAGGCACAGCAGCAGGAAGGCAGCTAGTAACATTGTGCCCACAGCTGGAAAACATAGAGACTGATGTCTGCTGATGCTCAGCTGGGTTTCTCGTATTTACTCAGTCTGGGACCCAGACCTATGAAATGGCCACACCCACATTTATGGTGGATCTTTCCCTCTCAGTTAACCCAGTCTAAAGACTCCTGCATAGGCATGTCTAAATGTTTGTCTCCTAGGTGATTCTAAATCCTACCAAGTTGACTATCAAAATTCATCATCACACAAGCTGAAGCAATAGACCTGACAACTTGGGGGGGGGGGGGAACAGAAAGAAAGAAAATCCAAATTTAAGCCTCTTTTGTTTGCTTGATAAATCTCTCCTGCCTCCCATATCCTCCATCTCAACTTAATGCCTTACCATTCTTTCAGAAATGCTGGCTATGTCCTTGACCTTTCCTTGTCTGTGCATATTTTGGCCTTTCCAGAAGCCTACTGGCTTTCCTCCCAGATACTGCTTAGATCTGTACCTTCTACAGCTCCTCAATCACCGGCACTGGCCAGGTCTTTGGCTGGTTCACAGAGCACTGCTGTCTTCCATGGCCCACGGCCCTCCTCTACCTGTTGCTGCAATCACTGCATTTCCAGTCTTGTCTCCCTTAACACATCGCCACTACAGCAGCAAAGCCATCTTCTCAAAGTGCAGGAACCCATCATGTAGTTTCTTTGCTTAAAGCCCTCCAAAGGGTCTCCCATCATTCACAAATCCAGTATGCCAGGTGTGTCTGTAATACCCAAACTCATCATTTTGCATTAAATATGCATGTCATTGTATATTACATACCTCAGAACAATGATTTTTAAATTTATTGATTAGCTCTTTTACAGGTAAGTATTGCATGTGGAGCATGTTCTCCCTTATATCCTTTACTTTCTCTTTTTGCCCCTCTCAGATGTGTTAGTTCCCTTTGTCCCACTAAAGAGTTTTACTCTATTTTCAAGTCATATATACATGCATGATCTTTTGAATATATGTAAAATCTAGGAACTACAAATGAGAAACTGGTTTAATTGACTTTCAGGCATTATCATGCAAATAACATAACTTTGGTTTCTTTATAGCTAAAAATTTCCATCTTGTGTATATACCATGTATGCTTGATCCATTCATCTGTTGTTGGACACCTAGGTTGGCTCCATAACTTAGTTGTTATGAATAGTGATGAAAGAAACATGGATGTGCAACTCTCTCTGTGGTTGGATATAGAGCCCCTTAGGTAAATACTCATGAGTGATATAGCTGAGTCATATGGCAATCTGTTTTCCATTTTTGGAGAGCCATCTATATTGACATCCACAGTGACTAGTCTAATTTATATTCCCAAAGTTATTTTCAAGCAAACTATAATAACAAGGTGAGGGGCAGCTGTCCCTGCACCCTGGAGCTTTGCATGGGAGATGTGAGAAACAAACCCAGCCACCTAGAACTTTTCTCTCACCACTGGCAGCGAGACAGGCTTGAGATGCATGAAAAGTGGCTCATCTCAGAGGTCATAGGGTGAAGTATATTTCCTTTGCCATATTTTGAAGGAAGCTATTTCTCGTATTCTTCACTGAGCTCATTTATAGTCTCAACAGTGCACACAATGAATTCATTCAAGTTGCAGCTCTCCTATAGCTACTTGTACTGAAAAGTCCATTATGACAGGCCAGAGCCCTTTTGCTTCCATTTTCTCATTCATTCTTCATGAGAACTTTATAAAAGGGACTTTTTTGTCTTGATTTTACAGATGAGGAAACCAAGCACCACCAACCTGACAGTAACGTGCTCAAAGTCCTCAAGCTGAACTTACTTACTGGACTCTGAAAGGGCTGACAGTGTCATATGTCTCAGGGATAGACTTAGTGCAAAGTGTGATACCCAATAAAAATCCTTTTACTGAACAAATGAACATCTGGCTCATCAGCTGTATTTATTGATGCTGATTTAAGGCATATTTGTGGGCTGGGGAGATAAAGCAGGCAGTTAAGTGCCTATCTTTCAAGCAGAAGGAGGTGAATTCTGTCCACAGAACCCACGTTATACAAAATCTAGGACTAGTGACCCATGTGTGCAATTCCAGTATTGGAGAAGTCTGTTCTTTCACAAGATTGCATTTCTGCTAGTTCTTTATCTGTTGAGAATCCTCTACTTTTGCTTTGCTTTACTTGCATATGACCATGCCTCCTGGTTCAGTTCACTGCCCCAGTTGAGGAACTGTCCCAGTCACCTTTACCAGTGGGTTTGAATCAGTCCCCCTGAGAACCTATATACTTCCCCTGGGTGTTACTTGGAAATCTCTGGGTAGGACTGGGAACTGGCTGAAATAATTTCCTTTATTGTTGGGTGTGCATTGGTCCCCCTAAGAACCTCTGGCCCTTCACTGGATGCTCCTTGAGAATCTCTGAGTAGAACTGCTTAATAGATAAATAGGATTAGAAGAGACAGAAATTTGTGTTTTATTCATCAGCTTCTATGCAAGGTCGGTTGGGGCAGGTTAAAGAGTCAGATGTACTAGATATATATTATAACCAGATATACAGAAATGAAAGAGATCACCTGAGAGAAGACACTATCAATAACCCCAAATCCAAGGCTAGGAAGATGGCTCCATGGGTAAGAGCTCTCACTACACAAGCACAAACACCTGAGTTCCATTCCCTACACCCATATAAAAAGCCAGGAGGGATCATGCACACCTATAACCCTGGCACTGATGAGGATGTAGACTTGAGAATCGTTGGGGCTCACGGCTCAGCCATTTCTATAAAAACAAAATGGCAAAATGGCAAGTTCAGGTTTCAGAGAGAGATCCTGTCTCAAGGACAAAAGCAAAAGAGCAATAGAGGAGAGCGTCCAACATTCTGTAGCCTACACATGCATGTGCACCAGGATGCATGCATCTATATATACAAGTGCATATGACACACATACACACATGCACAGACACACACATACACCACATATATTATATTCACATATACGTATGTATGTATGTATGTATGTATGTATATATATATGTGTGTGTGTGTATATACATACATATATATGTATATATACACACACACATACATACACACACACACACACACACACACACACACACACATATGCCACAAACAAAACAACCCTTCTACACTGTATATGGCTATACTTTTAGCTGCTCCAAGCTAAAATTTCTGCTTTACTGCATGTTGATATGTGTGTGAATGTGGACATGTGTGTTACGACACTTGAGTGGAGATCAGAGGACAGCTTTGGATGAAAGTCCTCGCCTTTGATCTTGGGGCAGGGTCTATCGTTTTTCACAGTCACTGCAGCATTCACCTGGCTAGCTGCCCTGTGTGCTTCCAGGCAGTTCTGTCCCTGAATCCCCTCTCACTCTACTTGTGCTAGTATTGCAATGTCTCTGGCTTTACATGGGTTCTGGGCTTGTGAACTCGCACATGCATGGTACACACGTTATTCACGGAGCCATCGCCCAAGCCCGGACTTGTAGTTCTTTTTGGTTATATAAAATTACTTCTTCAAATGAAATCCACTCAAGGTCGGCAAATCTCCACGTTATGGAATTCCTTTCCAAAGAACCCCTTCACCTGCTGCAGCCCCCAGTGCAGTACTCAGGAGGAATAAACAGAGCTTTGTAACTGGGTTCTCCCAACCACTCTATGATGCTCATCTAATCAAATGCAAGCCTCCTGAACAAGAAGTGCATTTTCTTCACTTGAAGGTAATTACATTCAACAAATTACATAGAGCCAGGGCAGTTGAGTTAAAAACAATTGGTTTTGCAGTAATTAGAAAAACCTGAGTAAATGATGACTGTGGAACAATATTGAAAGGGACGTTGAGGGATGAGGACCCTGGTTCCTAGATAATTCTTCAGCTTGAATATTAAGAGATTCACAACTAATTATGCAGAGATGATGAATTTTAACAACCCTGCCGTCCTGCCTTCTCAAGGCCAGAGACTGGCTATTAATAGAGCAGTCAGATTGTGCTATATTATGGAGAATTCACACAAAGTTGCATCTATTTTAAAGCATTCATCTGGCACATTACTTAAAGATGACAAATCTCTGTAATGTGCAAAATCAGCATTGGGTTAAATGAAATCCAAATTCATTACAATCACTCCAAGTTCTCCAGAGAAATCCATTGTGTAAAATGGACACAACAGGTAAGAATTCTCTTCAGTCCTTCCCAGAGTTTCCCTCTATTTAGGTCATCTCGAAGATCTGCTTTATTCTTGACAAATCTGTTCTAGCTAGAGGTGAAAGGGTGTGTGCATTGAAATACAAGGGCTTTGTTGCCTAGTGTGAAACTTGCATGAGTGGTAAATGAAAATTACTGACCACTCCAAGAAGATTACTCCTAGGCTCTTGCTGGGACCAGGGCCTTGAATTTCTCTGTCACCATTTATGCACCTTGGGAAAAAATCCACTTTCAGTTGCTCAAACAGAAGGTGTGCCATTCTAACTGAGGTTTAGGGTTTCTAAAAAAACAAAACAAACAAAGGCTCCTCAGCTGGCTTCTGAAATCACATGGTTCATGAGAAAGAAGCCACTGTGCCATAGGCAGGCTTGGGAGGGGAGGCTGAGGTGTGGCCTGCATTTAATTATTTGGATTGCATAGAGTGAGGCAAATGTCTTGATGGACAGAATGAGTTTACCTTCCTGTCAAAAGAGCAGTGTGCTGTGACAGGGCCGTCGCGCAATTAAATTGGACTGCGGGGTGTGAAGGAGACAGAGGCCAAACCTGGGGACCCTAATGAGACATTTTAGAAGGAAGCAGTGCACCCTCCAGAGTCTGTCACTGTTTGCTGGACATTCCAGACCCTCAGCCATGAGCATGTCACTCCCGGTATTACACACGTGACCCCTTGTGTTAGAACATGTTGCAGCTGAGAACATTTAAAACAGCTTGCAAGCGGAGCGTGGTGGTGCACGCCTTTAATCCCAGCACGCGGGAAGCAGAGGTAAGAGGATTGCCGTTAGTTCAGGGACAGCCTGAGACTACATAGTGAATTCCAGGTCAGCCTGGACCAGAGTGACACCCTTCCTTGAAAATCCAGAATAAATAAAGAAAGAAAGAAATAAGCAACTTGCAAAGTGGAATTTCAGAGTTCCCAAATAAGGCTTTGATTTATATGGATGTATTAGTACTGTGAAAATTAGCAGTCTTCGACTACTGGGGCTAAAAGAAAACCAGGCCATGAGTCTAAAACCAAAGAAATAAGCACTAAATAAGGTAGGATTTCATTTGTTAAAAAAAAAAGATGTGTATGTCCCCCTCAGCTTCATACAATAGGAGCCAAACTTAGCAGGGGTCCTGCGAGTTGTGGCTTCTGACACCTATGCCACTCCATGAACAAGTTCAAAGACGAGATCGGTGCTGTGTGGCACACTGATAGGTCACACTGGGGTATCAAAGCACTGTGATTGTCTCCCATTCCAGGAGGTAGCAGGCAGCATCTGGAGGGTTTGGGTCACAGCTCAGGAGGAGCAGAGGCTGTGACCTCACAGCACCCATGTAGGATTGTTGCCAAACTCCCCATAGTGTTTACCCCAATAGCAAAAGGAAAGTAGACACAAAATATCAAGAGAGACCAGAAGACATCGAGATAAGATTTCTTTTTGGATATTAGAATTGTTTATTGGGGTGTAAGAGCGGCCTAATATTTGAGTCAAAATAGGATAGTAGTGCTGGGTGAATAGATGACTGAGTTGATAATGTGCTTGTCTTGCAAGTGTGAGGACCTTGTTTGATCCTCAGTCTTCTTGTTCAGATATTAGGCATGGTAGTGCACACTTATAAGTCCAGCAGTCCAGAGGTGGATACAGGAGTATTCTCTGGGGTTTGCTGGCCAACCAGTCTAGCCAATATGATGAGCTCCACGAAAATGAGACCCTATTTCAAAGAAGGTAGACAGCATCTCTAAGAATGACACTTGTGGCTGTACTCTAACGTCTGCATACATGTGTGTGCCTACCTGCATAATTATGAACATGCCTACACACACATACACTTATTTTTAAAGTTTTTTTAAATTTAATTTTATTATTATTAACAACATATTTTGTATGGATACATCATGTGTTGGTACCCTCTGTTTCCTCATCTCTGCTTCCATTCTATGCACAGATTTAAAAAATGACAGTAGCCACATTATCCTGCTTGTCTATGACCTGGCACAACTGTCTAATTCAGAGGTTAATATGTGCTTCCTCTAAAGAGATTTGAGAAGAAGGTTCATGGCCCTTTCTGGGCCTTGTGGACATGACTGTTGATCCCATGCCTGATGTGTTTGTCAGAAGGAGTTAGGGAGATGATGGCTGCCTGAGGTGATAGCCCAGGTTATCAGGCTGTGACACATAAAAGCTCGTATTAGTATTTGCATTCTGTCTCTCTTGGAGAACATAAGCCCTGAGGAGGCAGAAGTCCTTTGCAGACTTGAAAGTTGGACAGTTAATCCTCACACTGCTCTAGTGAGGAAGGTAAATTACAATTAGATGAAAACAACAGAGGGAAAGATGCAGTCAACAGGTGTCTGAATTTCCCTGGGGACCCTGAAGTTTTATATTTGGTTTAGAAGTGACATTTGGGAAAAGCCCCTTGCCAGAACTCCAGTGAATGGCTAAAACAAAAATGATTAACCCTGATCTAATAAAACATCAGGGAGAATAGATGCTCCCTTGAAGACATGAGACAACAAGAATAAAGAAAGTAGGGGAGCGCTGGGGAGATCTAGCTCAGAAGTTAAAGCACTTGCTTGTAAAGGATGTGACTCTAGGTTCAATTCCCCAGTACCCACACAAAGCAAGAGTGTACCCATCTATCTTCATTCTCTCTCTCCAAACAAATCAATAAAAATATGTTAAAGGGTAGCATATTCTTAGAATTATTATAGTATGCAAGAGAAAAAAGAAATGGTCAAACATTTGAGATGTTGGGAGAAGCAGACAGATCTATTCTTATTGTCTAAGGTGCCTGGTTTTGACTCTATGATTTAAGGAAGAGGGCTGGGGAGGTTGGTTAGTAAAATACTTGCCTTGAAAGCATGAGGAACTGCTTTTGAACTCTAGAACCTACAAAAAAAAAAAAAAAAATCCTGCTTCAGTGTGATGTGCATGCCTGCAACCCTAGCACTGGGGAAATGGAGACAAAACTAAGCCACTCACTCTAAATTCATTAGGAAAGTCCTAAGCCAGCAAGAGACCCCGTCTCAACTTTCAAAGATACATAACACTTAAGAATGACACCTTAGGGCTGGAGAGATGGCCTAGCGGTTAAGCACTTGCCTGTGAAGCCTAAGGACCCCAGTTCGAGGCTCGGTTCCCCAGGTCCCACGTTAGCCAGATGCACAAGGGGGCGCATGCGTCTGGAGTTTGTTTGCAGAGGCTGCAAGCCCTGGCGCGCCCATTCTCTCTCTCTCCCTCTATCTGTCTTTCTCTCTGTGTCTGTCGCTCTCAAATAAATAAAAAATAAATAAAAAAAATTTTAAAAAACTGTATTAAAAAAAAAAAAAGAATGACACCTTAGGGCTGGAGAGATGGCTTACTGTTAAGCGCTTGCCTGTGAAGCCTAAGGACCCTGGTTCAAGGCTTGATTCCCCAGGACCCATGTAAGCCAGATGCACAAGGTGGCACTTGCATCTGGAGTTCATTTGCAGTGGCTTAGAGGCCCTAGCAACCCCCTCCCCCCCCCCCCAATTAAATAAATAAAAATAAACAAGAATGACACCTGAGATTATCCTCAGGCGTGTGCACACCTGCACACACACATGCACCCACAGAAACACACATGTGGACATACACAAAGAATCAGAGAATAAACCACTTCTAACACTCTCAGCCCACCTGCTCCTCGATAACAAGCCTGAAACCTGGAGACACATTCAGAGCAAAAAAGACAAGCTGCGGTTGAGCCAGGTTTCTTCCTAGCCAGCAAACAGGCGCTTTGTCATTTTGCCAAGAAAAACAAGAAGCATTATTTATTCAGTGGTTCACACAACTGACTCCCTTCTAGAAACCTCTTGGAACCCATCACCCAAAAGCTATGGACCATTTGGCTGCATGTTAGAAATACTGGGATCTGGGAGTGAGGACACTGGACTGGAGCTCTGACTTCATGTTCCGGGATGGAAGATGCAGACTATTCGGTGCATTCTTCTATCTGCCACATAATGTGCTCCTTCTTGCCTGCTCATGGCAAATTTTGGGTACAAAGCTTCCCACCCGCACAGTGCTTGAAAAAGGAGAATCAGTGTATATAAAGAACCAAGATATGGCAGGTAGGGTGGTGATATCTCTAATTCCAACTACTTGTGAGGATGAAGCAGGAGGATTGGAGTTTGAACCTAGCTTGGGCGACATATGGGATCCTGATCCAAAATGAAAAGAGGAATGGGAAGATGGATCCGGAGATAAGGCATGCACTGTGCAAACATGATTACTTGAGTTTGGGGCCTCAGAACCCACATACGGCTGGATGCTGTTGCAGGCATCTGTACTCTCAAAGCAGTTAAGATAGGGAGAGAAGCCAAGATAAAAGAACCACCTGGAAGCAGAGAGTGAGGGGAAACAGCCTCGTGAACAGAGCAGTGATCGTGAGAGACCCTGCCTCTGGTAAGATGGAAGGTGAGGAAAGACACCTAAAGATGCCCGGACCCCCTCAGCTCTGTCACGGAGTGTTTCTTCGCCCACTTCCACTGGCGCACCACGCCTATGCCCACAGGCCAGCACATGATCACTCACACACACATGCACACACATGCCATAGACACAGACTTAAGCAAGGTCTGAAATCAAATTCTCAGTTGTAGTGTTTGTATAACCTGCTTAATATTCTGAGTTCAGTTCTATTCACAAGAAAAAAAAAAGGAGAGGAGAAGTAAAACTCTAGAACTTAAGCATTAAGATGTTGGCGTGAGGGAGGGTAGCCCAGAGACTTTAAAGCAATACGTAGACAAAAGTAATATAAAGCTAACGCCCCCAGAAAGGTAAGCTTCCCTCATAAATTAGCATAGGCTACACAGTTTCATTAAGGGAAATATCTGTGGTTGAAATTCATTCTGAGTAAGAAAGAACTGATTTAAACTTCCCCCGAACAAACCCATCAGCATTCCCCATCCATACAATTCACTCTCACATTTAAGTAGTAGCGTCCCCAACTATGACTCAACATCATTGCTTTCAGGTACAGTTATGAGGTGACCTGAAATATGTTTAGGCTAAAACAAGGACTGGAGGAGTTCCATTTTTAATTAGACCAGGAATTTTATCATAAGGAGATAAATCAACTCACTTGTTGAGGAATTTAATTAGAAAAGGGGATGACCTTCTTCCTATTGGCTGAAATGGCTGTGTACCCCAGACAGAAAGAGGGAGATGACCGGTTGGCTCCCGGCTCTTCCATTCAACTACTCATCCATTCAGGACTCCCCACAGCCCAGTTCTCTCGCATAATGCTTCTTCTCCTACTCGGCTTTTCCTCTCTTGTGCTGTAATATGTTAGTTTGACCCTTTTCATTCTCCCTCCACTAGATTCCTCCAGACATTGACCTGAATTTGGCTAGAAATTCCTTCAAGCAGGCCTTATCTTTCAGTTGTCTTATCACGTTCCAATATCTCATTCGGCCAGAACACTCCAGATCTCACTGTCTCTGGGAACACCCTCACAGGCACATACAGAGATGTGCTAATCCCCTAGGTGTTTTTCATTCCAGTAAAGTGGACAGCCAAGATTAACCATCACAGTGATCTCAAGCTAATACCTTCCTTTTCCTGTTTGGACACTTGTCAGACTAGGTATCTTTCAAATACCCCCAGGCTGGGTGTTCTCCCACTCTGCGAACAAAGGCATGATTACATGGAAGTCAACTTTCATGCCCAGTATTCATGAACCCACTTGAGAGTCTCTCAGAATTGTCCATAGGTAACAATTTCAAAATCTTATTTTACTATTTTGAACACAGTGGCTCTTCCCTATCTCTGTGCTCCTAGACCCCATAGACAGCCATTTTTATTGGCTTCTTGTCTTTCTTGATACCAAGCAAATGAAGAAAATTCAGGCAAGTATTTCTTGCTCAAAGGAAGCACACTGTATAGTGTCCTGTATCTTTTTTTTAATTGTCTTCCATGTAATATATCCTAAAGATTGTTCCATATTGGTTGCCTGAAAATCTGTACCAAGGGGCTGAGTCATTATTACTCCATCTTGTCTTCTATGGCCATCTGACAGTAAGGTGGGTGGTGAGTCAAAGAGTCAGTAAGATTTCACAGGAATTTTTCACCAACAGCTTAATTCCTGCCAGTCTGAAATAGGAGAAATGCTTTTCCAGTGTAGTTTAAGTTTGATCTGTCTTATTAAGAATGAGGCTGTTTTTTTTCAAATCTATTTCAGTATCACCTGTAGTCCTCCTCTCTGAAAACCATCTGTTTGTGAACTTCACTGAATTTTCACTGGGGCTAGTCTTGTCATCACAATTTCTGTAAATACTTCAGAATTCAGAGAGCATATTTCAGTTTTGATTCAGGGTTTAAATTATTTTCTCTGTGATTCATCTATGATCCTCTTCACTTTGTGTATTTCAATTGATGTTATGGTCATATATCAATATGTTTTGTCAAGACCTCCCCTGTGCTAAAGTTATTTTTAAAATCTTATATTTATTCTAGTTTCCACATTACATTCAACTTCTGTCCTCACATATGAATCCAAACTAGGTTATGTATGTGTGTGTGTGTGTGTGTGTTCACATGTGTGATATGGTGGAATAACATGACACTTTGCACTTGCTAGATAATTGCTATACCACTGACTTACATCGTCAACTCTTTTTGTAAGGAAGTGTATATGTGTGTCTGTGTAAAGATGTGTGTGTGTGTGTGTGTGTGTGTTTGTGTGTATGTGTACACATGTGTGTACAGATCTATGTGTACAGATGTGGGTACATGGGTATAGATGTGTGTGTACAGATATGTGTGTGTACAGATGTGTGTGTACCACAGTGCATTTGGAAGTCGGAAGACACCCTTGGTGCTGGTGCTCACCTTCTACCTTGTTTGAGTTAGAGTCTCTTCATTGTTCACTGCTGTGTTTGCCAGGCTAGCTGGCCTAAGAGCTTCCCGGCAATTTCCCCTCTGCGCCTCACTTGTTGTCATGGGCGTGCTGTAGCTGTGGTAGAAGCTGCTCATGCCACGGCATCTCACTTTAGGTGGGTTCTGGGATCTGAACTCAGGCACCTGAGCTTGCATGCTGCAAGTGCTTTATCACTGAGCTCTCTCCCCCGCCCCACCCCCATTTCTTTTTAAATGTGTCTGTTCAGTTGTCCTAAGTTACTTTCATATTAAATCTAAATTAGAAAAGGATAGAACAATCAGTTACTTTCAATGCCAACTGTGAAGGAGACAATTGCTGAATGGTAAAATGGATATATCTCAGTTTCTTTCATTATAGTGATTTAACTGGCTAGCCCAAGGCCCACATTCTGGCATTTGATGTGCCAGTCATTTCATTATCATGTGTGATTAATTTTTTTTAAAAAAAGGCTCCTGGAGCCCCTGTAAAGATTTCTGAGAAGGTCCTTTGTTTGCAGTGGCACCCTGGGGATTCATGGACTACATTCTCCTTCTGTCCCTGGGCAGTGTCCTTTGGACAACTCTCACCGCAGACCTAAAGATGTGTGAGGAAAAGAAGTAACATGCAGGAAAAGAAATTGAACCCATTTAGGCAGTGTGAATCACTGTCTGATATGCCATGGCTATGAGTAATCTTGGTGAGTTCATGTTGCAGATGCACTGCAGAGCTAAATGCTGTTGGGACCAATGAGGAAAAAGTATGAAGCAAAGCACTGCTGACATTGTGCTTCCTGGATAGGTGTAGAGAAGATTCAAGAATCTTCAACAACCACTGCCCCTTACCACCAGCATGTGAGGGCCAAACACAGGACACAGAGGTTCATCCTGCCAATGCCTTCTTACCTCCCCATAACTCTGTGATAGTCCATAAGGTCATATTTTTCCATGTCCAGTCAGTGCTTAAGGAAAAACATAGCAAAAGATCCGAACTCCCGACCTGGCTGATGCCCATCATCAGAGAGCCCATAAACTCTTTTGTTTTGCCCTGATCATAAGCCTGCTATCATTCTTCTCCTCCTCCTCTGATTACCCTCTAACACACCCAGGAGACTGACATTTCATTGTGTTCTCAAGCAGTTGGCAAGTGCTTAAAGACTATTGACTGAAAGGCTGGATGGGTGGCCTGAGACTGTGACTGAGAGCACCTTTGATTAAGAGCAAAGGGAATGAAATGATCAGGGTGACTCCCCAGGGAGGGTTTCTTTGACATGTCTTGAAGAATCAAGTTTGAATGAAGGAAATAAAAGAGGAAAGTTGTTCATAGAGGTAAGTGAGTGCATAGCGGGATTAAAAAAGTACTTTGGTTATAGGCACGTCCTCACAAAGCCTGATGGTCCAGGTTCTATTCCTCCATACCCATAAAAAGCAGGTGCAATAAGTGGCACTTGTATCCAGAGTTTGTTTGCAGTGGCAAGAGATTCTAGAATGCCCATACTTTCTCTGTTTATCCTTTTATATTTCTCAAATAAATATTTTAGCCATGCATAGTGATGCATGCCTTTAATCCCTTCACTTAGGAATTTGAGGTAAGAGAATTGCAATGAGTTAAAGGCTCTTCTGGAGCTATAATGTGAATCTCTTCCTCAAGAAAAAGAAAAAGAGTCAAAAGAGAGCAGTGACATCTTATGACTTGTAGTCATTCCCACAGCCAGTTAGAAGAACATACATATATATGGTTTGATGAGAGTCACTTGAACTACAGATGTCATGTCATACTGTGATCAGTGTATACCTGTGAATTAACTGGCAAATGGAGTACCAGCATGGTACACAGATGTGAGAACTGGATCTGAATTACAGTCCCCAGAATGTGCCCTGGAAACTTGATTCTTCCCTACAGCCATTGGTCAACAGCCATAGCAAAAAAAAAAAAAAGGAAAAAAATCTTGCTTTTCTATTTCTTCTCCCTATGGCTGATAACCTAAGGCTTTTGTGCTGAAAGAGAATTTGGAATCTCTAGTTTTCCTCTCACTGGAACATAATCTCCATGAAGACAGGGAATTCTGTTTTGTATCATACTCTCAAAATCCCTCACACCCAATGGATATTAATTCTCTCTCTCTCTCTCTCTCTCTCTCTCTCTGTGTGTGTGTGTGTGTGTGTGTGTGTGTGTATGTATGTGTAGATAGATAGATGGATGGATGGATGGATGGATGGATGGATGGATGGATGGATGGATGGATGGATGGATGAATATATGCATGGAGGGACAGACAGATGCATGTACATATGCACAGATGTGTGGATGGGTAGATGCCTGGGTGTCGGGGTGAATGGATGGATGAATGAATGGATATATGGATGGATTGGCCCTATTTCACCTCTTCTTACTCAAACCCACTTTGATTTTCCCCAATGTCAGGTAACCAGGGTTACCATTTTACAAGTTAGTCTAGTTCATTGGAAAGTACTCTAGCTAAAACTTTTTCTTTTCCTTCCTTTGATAGTAAAAGAGGAAGGGTGGGCCTGCCTCCAACTCAGGATGCACAGTAACATAGTTGGAGAAAATAGGACATACATGGGTTGTGGGTAAGGACTACATTAAAAATAAATACTCAGTAGAAAGGTGGGAAATTCCACAATATCTTTCATATACAGCTCAGTGAGAAGGTGAATGAACTTGGGAATGAATAAGTTGAACTACTGTTGGTAATGTGGTACTCCTGAGTCTCTCTCTGCCTCTTACCCCCACACGTAAGTGACTAGGACACCTAACTGCAAGGCAGATACTGGGTGTGACATGCCTTTTTAATGGGGTTATTGGTTTGGCATACAAAGCAGTGTTTCATTCAGAATGGTATCTTCATATATACTTGTCTTTATATTTTGTTCTCATTTGTTTCCTTCCCTGAGTTCCCTCCCCACCAGCTGGTTGCCTTTCATCCCCCATTCAGTTTTCCTAGTACATGTATTTCATTACCTCTATTTCCCACCCTCCCTTAAGGCCTTCTTCTTCCCACCCATAATCCTTTCTACTTTCATGAACTTTAAAACACACACACATGTGTAACTTTAATTTTAGGTTCAGTATATGAGGAAAAAGCATGTGGTATTTGTGAGTCTGGCTTATTTTACTTAACATAGTGGATTCTAATTATATCCATTCTCTTGTAAATGTCTTGACTTCATTTTCTTAGTGGTTAAACAAAACTCCACTGTGTAGACATTTCATGATTTTTTTATCCATTCATATCTTGATGGGTGTCCAGGTTGACTCCATTTCCTGGCCCCTGTGAATCATGAAGCAATGAACATGCAGGTGTAAATATCTTTCCATGCCTTTTTAAAACATATCCTTGCCACACTGGTTCTTGTTATATTCTAAATGAACTTACCAAGAGAGGCTTCCATGAGGTATAGTTCTTGC
The DNA here is from genome assembly GCF_020740685.1 of Jaculus jaculus. NCBI lineage: Eukaryota > Metazoa > Chordata > Mammalia > Rodentia > Dipodidae > Jaculus > Jaculus jaculus. The sequence goes on from NC_059106.1 coordinate 17,761,797, forward strand.
AGGATACAGTCGCCAAACCTGGAAAGACATCAGCCCAACCATTTTTCTCTTACCCAGATGCTGGTGTGAAAATATTTTCATGGAGAAAATCATATACAATTAAGAAGGATGCCTTCCTGAGCCCATGGTTCTGTTTACTTTGAACTACACTTCCATGTTCTGGCTACTAAGCACAATGAGGATGGATCTTTGTGTTTTGTCCACAGCCATGACCAGTGCCTAGACCTGGGCCAGGCACACTTGAGCCACTGGGTTAACATGTGTCTTGGGGTGGTCAAAGGCCTCAGGAAACACCTGAATGAGTAATTCCATCCAGTCAGATCTCTACTGCATGCTCAGATCAAAGATGAACCAAACACGCTTTCCTGTTACCTTTCTCAAACGTTAAAAAAAAAAAGGATCTTTTAAAATAAATTGTCATTTCAGTGCCATGAAATGTCTCTTTAGTTCTCCTTCAAGTGCAAAGTTCACTCACATAATACATTCAAATTGCTAATGTTATGCAGTATAATACCAGTTGGATCATAAGATGAACAAAATTATGGCCTAAAACAGCTCTTTAAGCCCTGCGTTTGTTGAAGAAGAAAAAGCAAAATGAGTTCAATTCTTGGTCCCAAAGCAAGATGATATTTAGCCTGGATAATCCTGCTGGATTTACAGTTAATGATGTCAAATTATGCTTTTACTTTTTTCTTCCTTTTACATAAATTGGCTGCTAATACGTGCAGTGCTACTGAGTATTACATTTTTCACATGTTGTGTGCATTGTACAAGCACATGGAAGTGCAGGTTCATGTGTAAGCACATGAGTGTGAAGGCCAGCAGTTAATGTCAGATGTCTTCCTTAACTGCTGTCCACTTTATTTACTGAATGACGGTCTCTCAGTTGAACTCTTGTGCTCAGTTATTCTGCTAGTCTAAATAGACATGTAACCCTGAGGATCCCCTATCTCTGCCTTCCATGTGCTGACCACAGAATTCTAGTCTTCATGCTCGTTTATCCACTGAACCATTTTTCAAGCCCTGCATTATGTTTTTAAGAGTAACTTGATAATGATGTAGGCAGTGTGAAGAAGGTCTATGCCTTTCCAGAACACAGGCCTTACATCTGTGAACACCTACTTTTGGAATCGCAGTTAAGAGGAAGATTAGTGTGAAATTCAGTGAAAGGGATGTATACTTCCAGAAGGAAGGCTCTCCAATCAGTGTCAAATTGAAGTGTTGATTATAGACACTGTCTCATTGCTGATTTCTAAATGAAATTCTTCCAGTGTTTTTCCACTTAGAATGGTAATGTTTGTTGTAATTTTGTTGGTTTTTATTTTTTGGTAAATTATCAGGTTAGGTCAAATGTCTTTTTAAAAATATTTTTATGTATTTTAAAGGAGAGAAAGAGAGTGGGGGAGGGGAATGGGCATGTCAGGACCTCTTACCACTGCAAATTAATGCTAGATGCATGTACCACTTTGTGTTTCTGGCTTTACATGCGTACTGGGGAATTGAGCCAGGGTAATCAGGCTTTGCAGCAACTACTTTAACCTCTGAGCCATCTCCCCAGCCCAGGGCAATTGTCTTTTAGTCCCCATTAACTAAGTAGTTTTGGAATCATGTGTCAGTAAATGATATGTATATGTATGCATGCTCATATGCACAAGAGCTTATGCGAACTGATGCAGATTCACATGTGTGTGCATGCATGTGCATGTGTGCATGCACAAGTAGGGACCAGAAATCAATGTCGGCAGTCTTCCTCAATAGTCTTCTAGCAGCATTTTTATGTGAGTGCTGGTAACACGATGTGATGTAACAGCATAATGTAACATGTTCTTCTGTTGGTTAAGAAGGCATTTTTTTTTTCATTTTCTGAAGAAGTTTCAGGGAGCAACAAGGACATGAGAAGGCATTTCAAAGGCTAGGAAATGAACAACAGTAATTAAAGAGATGTTCAATTAAATTAATAACCAGGAACATTTTATGAAGATAGTATTGACATACAACTTAAAACTATTTGACAAAAAAATGTAAAAGTCTGATGATGTCATTTCATCTTTTGCCTTTGATTTTGGAATATAAATTGTCATACTTATGCTAGGTAATAATTTGACCTTGTCTTTTAAGGTGATCATTCTTGGGTTCCTTTATATAGGACTCCACGCTTGGAAGTATTCTGTTGGGATATTCTCTAGAACAAGGATCTCAGGAGATTTGAACTAAATCAGGCATCTCATGACAATAAAACCATCTGGAAACTACCAGAATGCTCACTGATAGGGTAATACAAACATAAATAGTGATACATGCATATGATAACAATACTATGTGATAATGAAAAGGAAAAAACATATCTACCTTCAACTGTGTGGAATCCTTAGTAACTAATATCCTTCACATAATGTTCAGTAATAAATTAAATAGCATATTATCAAGACATATATGTGATAAGACTACAGAAAAAGAGAGAACTGATAACAACAGGATTTATCATGGTGATTATTTTTGTGGGAAAGATATGAGATATGAGGAAAGCAGGTGGGGAGACATAAGCAATTAAAACCTTTGGTTCTTGGATTCAGCAATAATTTCATAGTCATTCGTTATACTAAATAAATAACTTTAGTACAAAAGGGCAACGCTTAGTTCACTGATGATAATTTATCATGAACATTAGATTGTGATGAATCCATTTGTGAGAAACTGAGAGCCAAGTTTTTTTTTTAAAAAATATCCCTCTTTTATATGAAAATGACTCCAGGAAAAGGTAACTATTAAACATAGTAAGGAGATGGGCCTGTAGGTCAATTGCATCATGCTTACTGAGCATAATCAAAGCCCCAATCTTCACCTTCCATCTCCTTCTACAAGCAGAACAGAGGGAGTGGCCTGCAGTGATGAATTTTACATTCTGACTGAGTTCTGTCAACCCATGGGCTTCCTGTAGTACTTTTGTTTCAGTGCTGACCATTTAAGTAGAAGATGGACTTGATCTTTGACCATAAAGGAGAAGACAGATCCCAGTATGTCTGAGTGTTCCTCAACATTCCTATCATTCAGTTAAAAAGTTTTTTAAAACAATCTGTATGTGCATAAGATGTGGGGGGAGGGGTCAACACCTGGACGCTGGAATAAGGTCTTCCCGACAGATAGTGCCAGGGCTCCAGACCCAGTTCTGTTACTCTGACACAGTGGAAAAATCAGTTCTTTGTTTTGGGCTTTGCTATCCTTAGTTGTCAGTTTGGAGTCTAAGGTTCTTCTCAGCTATTAGAACTCTTAAGATGTAGGCATCATGTATCTTTTTTTTTTTTAATTTTTTATTTATTTATTTGAGAGCGACAGACACAGAGAGAAAGACAGAGAGAGGGAGAGAGAGAGAATGGGCGCGCCAGGGCTTCCAGCCTCTGCAAATGAACTCCAGATGCGTGCGCCCCCTTGTGCATCTGGCTAACGTGGGACCTGGGGAACCGAGCCTCGAACCGGGGTCCTTAGGCTTCACAGGCAAGCGCTTAACCGCTAAGCCATTTCTCCAGCCTGCATCATGTATCTTAAAGACAAGTTCATAGGTACTCCTTTTTGTTCACTTTCTTCTAGTATTTCCCATGTAGAAGTAAACACTTCTCATTTCAGAATTCCATATCAACTGTGTCTTTCTTTGCATAGCTTAAACTTGACTAGCCTTTTCTTAAAACTCAGTTATTTATTTAATTATTTACTGGAGAGAGAGAGAATGAGAATGGCCACACTAAAGCCTCAAGCCACTGCAAATGAACTCCAAATGTGTGTGCCCCTTGTGCATCTGGCTTACATGGGTCCTGGAAAATTGAACAAATATCCTTTGGCTTTGCAGGCAAATGCCTTAACTACTAAGCCATCTCTCCAGCCCTAAACTTGACTAAACTTTTAAAAGTAGATTGTGATTATGAAAGAATTTTTAAAGTGGCAAACAAGATGAAATATATTAAATGATTCTGGCATTCCAAGTCCCATATGATCTAAGAATTAACCTTTGGGGTAATTGAGAGGTCATTGAGGATCTTGACAAGAGGCTTAACAGTAAAATGATGGGAACATCAGTCTGCTTAGCACAGATGATATCTACTTGGGGAGGCCTCAAGAGAAAGTGGAACGAGATGGATTAGAGATAGGAAGCATATAAATATTTCAAGGATTTTTTTTTTTGCTATAAAAGGGTATAGATAAATGGATTACTAAAGAAAATCTTTTGAAATAGGAGGAATCATCATACATTGCATGCTGATGGCAGTAACCCAGTAGAGGAAGGAGAAATCTGATGTTATGAACAGTTGGAAAACTGACAAGACTGTCCTTGGGAATATAGTTTTTTATCCATAATGATGAGAAAATAGACGGTATGGGCAGATGCTTTGAGATAGGGGCATAACTTTGTCAAAATCCTCTTCTGCTGTCTTCTGATTCCTGGAAAATGGAAAGTATGGTCCTCAGCTGAGAGGAACCATGCATATGTAAGTGTTGCCATTTTGAACAGAAAGGGGATAGAATGGACTAGATAAATCTATCAGCATCTAGATAGCCTGGAGACAGTATTGTGAAGGAAATACGACTAGTGAGCATGGCTGTGTCTCTGTCTATGTCCATGTTCAAAAGCAAAAATGGGCTGAAGAGATGGCTTAGTGCCTAAGGCACTTGCCTGCAAAGCCAAAGGACCCAGGTTTGATTCCTCAGGTTCCAAATGTACAAGGTGGCACATACATCTGGAGTTCTTTTGCCGTGGCGATGGGCTGCATATGTTCTGGACACTGAACATACTCCAACTGCACTTTTATGGCAACAAGGACCTCTATTGTGGCTACATGTACCTGTTTCTCCTGCTAGAGTGTTGACTCCTTATTATGAAGCAGTAACTTGTTTGATTGAAGTGGCTTAAGTAAAGTCTAGAAAATATTTTGGGAAGGAACCGGCTATTGTAGGGGGTTCCTTTTACAAAGCAACAAGTAGATTGGCTATTTCAAAAGAGGGTTAAAAAATCACTGCCCTACCTACCCTACATTTCTCAGAAATAAAAAAGAAAAATGCCTTGGGCTGGAGAGATGGCTTAGTGGTTAAGCACTTGCCTGTGAAGCCTAAGGACTCCAGTTTGAGGTTCAATTCCCCAGAACCCACGTTAGCCAAATGAACAAGGGGGCGTACACATCTGGAGTTCGTTTGCACTGGCTGGAAGCCCTGGCATGCCCATCCTCCCTCCCTCCCTCCCTCTCTCTCTCTCTCTTTCTCTCTCTGTCTCTCTCTCCCTCGTTCTCTGTAACATTCAAATAAATAAATAAACATAAAACAAAAAAATTTCAGAAAAAAATTGCCTTCCCTGGCATCATAGCTCCCTGGCATGTAGCCAGCCACTAGTGATACTCTAATGTGCGTGGGTCCTACCTGTGGTCACTTAGGTAGGCTGGGCTAGAATGTTTCTCTGGTGTGCTGTCAGGGGAAGCCTGATGGGACAGACTGCTCAGCTCTCCTGAGTAAGAAAGCCAAGAGCACCCATTCTGTTGTCAGTACTCACCAGACCCCACTTTGCAAGGGTAATGCGCAGAGTTTAAAGGTAGTTACTGTTATTGCTAAGAAGTCTGGTAGAGTCTTTACGCCCATGATTTTGAAATGGAAAATGACTTCTGTTGTGTCAGGACCACCTTGTTAGAGAGCAGATGGGGATAGAGTCTGGCTCATAGAATTCTGATCTTGGCTTGAGGAACCAAGCATTAGCATCTTAGGCTACTGCCCTCCAAGACTTTAGGCAGTGGCATTATATCCCAGGGATGGTGGGCACTGGAATGAAAGACAAAACAGGCCCACAATCCTCAAAGGTGTTGCTTGGGAACATGAGAAGGGTCTTCCATTTATTCATAGACTTTTCTTGGTTATTTTTTTCCTTCCTTCTCTTTCAAATCGCCAGCTGCAACTGGGATCTAGGAAGAAAGGATCTGGCGTGGAACCTGGGAAGAACTTAGGGGTGTTTTGGTTTTGGATAAGGTCACTGCCTGCCCTAGGTGGACCAGGCAGAAGACTGGATGACTGGTGTGGGGCTATGCAGTGTTAATCAAGAGAACAGTGGCCACTGGAAGGAAGCTCACCTAGTTTTATGGGGAAAACAGCACATATCAAAGCCAGACTTGCTCTCTGTTTATGTACTTTGGGACCTGGTATAATATGCCACCATCTCATAACATCTACATAACTCTTTGGGTTTAGCTCTCACTCATGCAAAAGCAGGAGGAATCTGGTTCATCATAGCACAAACCCTTGGGGAAAGAGAATCAACACCACTAGAGTTTAATCCAAGAACATCCTTCTCTGAGTGTGTATGTGTGGGCACGTGAGTACCCACGTGTCTGTACAGCTCACTACCAACAGCCTCCATGTGCACTTGACCTTATGGTGCCATGGAGAACTATCCAGGTTGGTGCCTGAATGCCTTACTCTCAGCAGTCTAAGGCTTGCTTGCTCTGCACACATTTAATTATTTAATTAAGTATTATTATTATTACTTTGGCTTTAGGCTGGTAAGAACCTCTCCACCTTCATTCTTTCGCTGTTAAATAGTGGCCTTTTTCAATATTTTCCCTCTCCCCTTTATAAATTGCCGAAGCCACAAAGCACACTTGGGAATCAAAGCAGGAGATCTAGAAAGTCATCTGTGTGATGATTCCATTCACCATGAGATTTCTGTACTTGCTGTTGTTTCAGTTTCTCTAATAAAAGGAGCCAAATGGAAGATGAAACACACACACACACACACACACACACAAGCTAAAAGGCTTGGCGTAAGCTTCCATCCATTGGGAGGGAGACTGAAGATTTGTCAAAAATTAGGCAAGGACCTGACGAATTATATCAAAATTTTGTGGATAGATTATTACAGGCTGCTAGCAGACTGGTTGGAGATTCTGAAGCAGGACTGGACTTGTAAAATTATTAGCTTATGAGAATGCTAACTCTGCTTGTCAAGCTGCCTTGAAGCCATTTAGGAGAATGGGGAATATAACTGATTTATGTTCTGACATAGGTCCACCCTATATACAAGGGCTAGATAGCTTTGGTTGCTGCCCTTCAAAGGAAGTCAGTAAAGGAGGTTCTTTTTCAGCAACAAAAAAGGTAATAGAAAAGTTAATGCTCACCCAGGAAGTTGTTTTGGATGTGGTAAAATGGGACATCAGGTGAGACAATGTCCTCAGAAGCAAAATAATGATTCACCCAGAAAGGAACCAGGGTTGTGCCCATAATGTAAAAGGGGCAAACACTTGGCCAATGACTGTAAATCTAAATATGATTATATGGCCAATCTTCTCCCACAGGGAAATGGGAAGAGGGGCCAGCTCCAGGCACTGCAACAATGTTATGGAGCACTACAGAACTTTATCCCCCAGCAAAACAATCCGTTCAGGACCTCTACACAGCAACCTCAGGCAGCGCAGGACTGGACCTTAATTCCACTACCTATACAGTATTAACCCCAGAAATGGGAATGCAGGCCTTACCAACAGGTGTTTATGAGCCATAACCTAAAGGATCTGTTGGGCTACTGTTAGGGAGAAGTAGCTCTACCATGAAAGGAATTTTAGTAGCGCCTGGGGTGATTGATTCTGATTATGAGGGGGAAATTAAAGTTATGACCCATTCCCCTGGCAGAATATCAGTAATTAATAAGGGACAACAATTAGCACAATTAATATTACTCCCCCAATTGCAAAGTAAAAATACTAGTAAAAGGAACAAAAGAGGTGATGCAGGTTTTTGTTCCTCAGATTCTTACTGGATCCAGGCCATTGGATCACAAAGACCAGAATTAACTTTGTATATTAATGGTAGAAAGTCCCAGGGTTTATTAGATACAGGAGCTGATGTTTCAGTGCTTACAGCTGATCAGTGGCCTCCTAGTTGGCCTAAACAGTTCTCTGTGACTCAGTTGCAAGGAATAGGACAAACTCAAAGCCCAAAACAGAGCAGTGATTTGTTACAATGGAGGGATGAAAGAGGGCATAGAGGAACTTTTCAGCCATATATATTGTACCTGTGAACCTGTGGGGAAGGGATGTCATGAGTTGCTTGGGAATTTATCTTTATAGTCCTAGTTTCCAGTCAAATGTTAAATCAGGGGCTCTTGCCAGCTCAAGGATTGGGCAAGAATGGACAAGGGCGGCTAGAGCCCATATCACCAGTATCTAGGCCTCCAAGGGCAGGCTTGGCGTATTTTTAGAGGGGGTCACTGGACAACCTGTACCTCAAGCAGATCCCATAATTTGGAAGATGGGGACCCTATGTGGGTGGATCAATGGCGTCTTAAGGCTGAGAAAATTCAGGCCGCACAGCAGTTAGTACAGGAACAGTTTGAAAGCGGTCATATTGCCCCACGTTGGACGCCATTTTCCAGAACCTACCTGCTGACTGACAGGGTTCAAGCCTGATGGGGAGTGAGATTAAAGAAAGACAGGAGAAAGAATGAAAGCAAGGACTCCAGTCTAGGACTGAAGCCTCCAGGACTGAAGCACCATTTATTTCTCAGCAATCCTTTTTATATCTTCTTACAAACAGTTTGCCCATGGACAAAAATTCCATGAGCTACACACAAGTTTCTATCAAGACAACTCCTTTCTGTTACAGTTTTGCACTTCAATCACTTCTCAGTCCAAAAGAATATCCCAAGGTTGGGAAACAAACAAATCCTTTGATCCCAGCAATACAAGCATAAATCTTAAGGAATGGCCAGCTCCTATCAGTAACACTGAACGTGCATAATCTTGCTTACATGTAGGTGCTAAAGTCTTGCTGCCAAATGGCCCAGAGCTATGGATTCAAGACCAGCCAAATGGCTCCCGACAGGCACATGCGTCTGGAGTTCATTTGTAGTGGCTAGAGGCCCTGGTGCATCCATTCTCTTTCTCTCTTTCTCTCTCTCTCCCTCCCTCCTTTCTCATTTTTCTCTCTCAAATAAATAAATTGAAAATTACCTGGGATAAAAGTTAGTAGAATATGGAACTAAACTATTAGGTTTCTGTTGGGGTGGGGTATAACTAAGAAAAAAAAAAAACAGACAGAAAGACAGATATATATATATCTGTATTTAAAAAGGAAGATCATCACGGTGAGCCAGGGAGATTAAACTGAGTAAGAATAGGTATGTGAGGCTGGGATGATGGCTCAGTAACTAAACGCTATACTGGCATGAGGACCTGAGTTAGGAACCCCAGCCAAGCCCTCATGTAAAATGCCAGGCATCATTGCATGCACCTATAATCCCAGTGCTAGGTAAGTAGAGACAGGGAATGTCTGGGGCTCACAGGCAAGCTAGCAAAAGTGAATCAGGGAGCTCTACATTTAGGGAGAGACCCTGCCTCAAAAAACTAAAGTGGACAATGTCTGAGGAAAAATGCATGTGCATACAATTACACAAGTACACAAACATGCAAGAAAAAAAAAAAAGGAAAAGAGAAAAAGTACGAGGACACAAGGGGTCTGAGGAGCCATAACACATTAGGAGAATCAACTGCGGTACATTCCAGTCTAAGGATGGTTGAGGGGAAGCATCAAGGTACGAGCCTAGAAAGGAAGGGGTGTTCAATGGAAAGTGACAGTTTGAAACTGAGGCTTGTAGACTCTGCTTTTGTAACTGGCAGGGATAGTCAGAGATAGGACTTCAAACTTACTGTACTATGAAAGCATTCCAACATAATGAATTATTAAGTACATAAATATTTATTATAGTGTTACAATGTAAATATTAATATTAATAACCATAAATAAATATTTATTCATATATAGCATATCCCCTTATGTTTTATTTTATCTTGATAGTCCTAAAGGCTATCATTACATTTATACAAAATAAATGCTCAGTAAATGTTTGCTGAATGAATGAGTGAATGAGTCAATAGTCTAGTTGGTCCATCTTATTTAGCTATTTCAGTTGTGTGAGAAGGAAAGTTCAACCTGTTCACTATGATGTTTGTGTTACCTTAAAGGAAGAAAATCTTCATTTGCTAGGGAAGAATCTGGCTTTTGGAATATGCCCAGTGTCATTCAGTAACAACTCTGGTATGTACAGGCAGTCATGCTATTTGGGGCCAAAAACAAACTATGAATGTAAAGCAATGACTAAAGTAAGAGATCAATTCTGAAAATAATTTTAAATGAAGAATTTCGGAAATAAATTATCATTATAACTTCATAGATTTTCCATAGTCACCATATTGAAAAGAGCAGCTTATATGTGTGTGTGTGTGTGTGTGTGTGTGTTATATCTGATTCATTATTTCACTTAGTTAATTAATTCAGTTTTCACCATGTTGTAGATAACCTAATAATAGTAAATAACTCTTATCTTCAAATGCTAAGTGACTCAGATTAGAAAACCTAAAAATCAACCTGTAAACAAGAAATTCTTACCCAGTGGTTCTTTGATACAGAAAGGAAGGAAGTGATGAGAAGTTTGGGAATCATTGCCATGCAGAACCAATCACTTTATCATGAAAGCCCAGGGCACCGAGGGAGCATAGGGTTGGTGGTGATGCATTGGCAGCAGTACGAAGGGAGGTGATGAAGAAAATGCCAATACCTGCAAATCAGTATGTGCCCTGTAAGTGGTGTGAACAGACTTCAGTTCCTGCCACATGTGTGAGGAATCTCAGAGTCTGTCAGGAGGTCACTGTACCCATGGAGCTCTCTTGCTCCTCTAAGTTGTTCAGTTTATAGGGTACTTATTTAGGTATTTGTATGATCTTTGCATGTGTTTAGGATCTGTATATGTATGTTCACATATGCCACAGCACATGTATGGAGGTCAGAGAACAACCAGCTTTCAGTCGTCATCCACCACCTTATTTTGAGGCAGGGTCTGTCGTTGCTCACCACTGTGTATGCTAGGCTAGCTGGGCTACGGGGAGTCTCCTGTCCCCACCTTCCATCTGGCACACTGAGATCACAGCTGCTTGCTACTGCATCTAGCTTTCTGTGGGCTATGGGGATCTAAACTTTGGTCACCACACTTTGCACACCAAGTGCTTTTGCCTACTGAGCCATCTTCCAAGACTGGTTATGGATTCTTTGTTTTGTCTCCTCCATCCCGTATCCTAAAGCCAATTGATCCCCTATTTTCTCCCATCACCTGGAAGGAGGGAGAAGCAGGCAAAGTGTATTTCTATATCTGAGTCATCAGCATGCAGGAGGGTCAGGAAGAAGCTGTCCCCTGTCCACCATCGCCAGTGCACCCGCCACAGTCTGACCAGGCAGGGCACTGCAACGTGTGCTGTGTCCACTCAACCCAGTGCCGGCCCAGAGAAATCTGTTAGTGCCTACCCACCTTGATTACATGAAGTAAATTTGCCCCTGAAATGGAAAGGCACATTCTTTCAGTTCCTGAATCTTTTGAATTCTATACGGTTCGCTTAATTGGGGAACATTTGAGACCGTTTGTCAAAAAACCTGACAGATGTAGCCATTGTGAATCACTCCACTGCACAAAGCACAGTCGTCCCTGTGTCATTTGTCATCCATAGTCCTCATTCCCTTAACTTTCAAAATGAAAATTTAGGTTACATTCCAGATTCTCTCCAGTTGCTTCTGGGAACCCAGAACTGCCCTCTAACCTCACCATTTTTATATCTGAGATCAAAGTGAAGAGCCTTGAATATGGTCAGATTATACAACAAACTAGCCGCAGAAGGAAATGGCATTGTTTCTAAGGACAGCAGCGGATTTGTGTTCCTCCCCCATATCAGCTCCTTGAGCACCAAAACCAACTACATTTCATTCTCTATGCCCTAAACCTAGAGTCATCTTTCTACAGAGGTTTGACATGCCTCTGGGGACTTGCTAAATATATACATGTCCAGCACCTTTCCATAAGATTCACTTTTACTCCCTAAGGTATATTACACATAAACAAAACAAAAGCAAACAAAAACAAAAATGGACAAAAGACTTACCAATAGCAACTGTAGCTGACAAGAGGGGCAAGAGCAAGACAGGCCCCCAGCTAAACAACTATAAGAGCTCAGCTAAGAAAGATCTCTGAGGCTTTAGTTTTCTCATCTGGAAAAGGCAATTGGATTAGATCAGAGACTTGCAAATCTTTTATAACTATTAAAATATTAAACATAAACAGAAATCTGTGAAGGGAATTAACAAGGGAAAACATACCTGCCTGTACATGGGATGATCCTAGATGTGATCTCACTCCTTTAGCCCCACCAACCCCTGACCACACTCCACTCCCCTGAATGGAAGCACCTGTGGGATTACAGTGGGAACGTGTCTCAGTCCTGCCCATCCCTTGCAGTCTCTCATAAGGTCATTACATTTGTTCAAATAAAAACACAAGTTTCCCATTTAAGTTATAATTTCACTGAAAAGAGGCACATTTCTAGTGTCACTATAACCAGTTATTTGTGTGTTATCTTCTATTTACATCTTTTCAAGACCCTGTTTCAGAAAATCAAAACAGGGGCAGGAGGTGGCTGGGGAGATGTCTCAGTGGATAAAGTGCTTCCTGCAGAAGCATGAGCACCTGAGTTTTCATCCCCAGAACACACAAAAGTCCAGGGGATAAGGCACAAGTGCCTGTGATCCCAGCATGCCTGTGGTGAGAAGAGAAGTGGAGTTTGGAGAACCCCTGGGGATCTCACTGGCCAAACAAGGAAGGTGAGGACTGACACCTGAAAGTTGCCCCGGACCTCCACACATACATGCCATGACTCATGCATGCCTGCACTCAAACACATGAGCATACAGACACACACTTACATACATATATGTCATATACACAATACCAAAAAATAGCTAAAAGTAAATATAAAGGAACATTGTTTTGATTTTTTTTAATTATTATTAGCTATGTACACAGTGTGTATATAGCCATGTTGGTACCATCATTAGCCTCCCCCCGTCCTCCTCCTCCACAGGGACACTCCTCGTTTTTTTGAAAGAAATGAACAGGTGTCAATTTAAGATAGGGATCCTAAATGTGTGAGCTCCAGCCATCAGATTCATTGACAAAACTGTTCTGTCCTACTCAATTATGGCTAGAAGTTGTTTTGTCTTTGGGATTTATTGTCAGTTCATAAAGACATGGTCGGAAGAGCTCATTACCATGTTCTCAACAGCAAGCACCTCAGGAATAAGGAGTGAACTCTCTCAATGTGCAATTTGAAATGCAGGCTAATAAAAGGCACAAAATGACAGTCTATTCATGAAAGTTTGATGCAACTGTTCCTATCCTCCACATTTTAACAAACATGCAGAAAACCACACCTACACAGTTATGATTAATCTCTTTTAAAGAAGGGAAAGTGAAAAGTTTGGTGGAAAGAAAAACGTTTTCCCGAACAACTAATTTGAAAACCAAAAAAAGAGTCTTCCTTTCTCCTGTTGACTTGGAAACAGCCATGTCTCTATATTTCCTGAATTCTTTCATTTACCCACAGGATTTCAACTTGTATTTAAATGAAAGTCATTTCCCAGTTTTATGAAGTCTGGAAAAATCATTTCAGAATGAAAAATGTCATTGTAAATGCAATTAACTTATTTCAGGACATCGGTGGTGGGGGGGGTGAACCAAAGAAGCCTCTAAACAGGTCAGAGGCTCAACAGAAAATATCATGCTATTTTTATTTCTGTTTATATTAGTTTTCCCTGAGATTTTTTTTTTTTTAAGGCAGGGTCTCACTTTAGCCCAGGCTGACCTCAAACTCACAGCCTTTCTCCTACCACTGCCTCCCGAGAGCTGGGATTAAACATGTACACCACCATGCCCAGCTCATTAAAAAAAAAAAAAAAAACCCTGTATATTTTCACAATAGAAAGTGTGATTTAACATAATATCACAGAGAGGACTCCAAGCACGTAAGAGCTAAGAATGACAAACCATGATTGGAGGATTTATAAGTTTCAACTACAAAATTTAAGTATTTGAAATACAAAAGTAGAATGTCAGCTCAAGTGGCATTTCAAGTGCTTGGTCTGAAGTGTTTCCCATTTATCAACAGCACCCATGTGAACAAGTGCCCGCAAAGGCCAGTTCTTCCAAGGGGAGTGACCTTTATGGCACTGGTGTAGGCAGCATGGAGGCTGAAGCCCATCTTCCTCCCTGGGATCCGTCTTGCCTCACTCCTCTCATCCTTACTGTAGAGTGTCTTCCCTTCCACACAGCTAATGCAATCATTCACCTGTGAGTTTAGGAAGTTTCAATTTCCTTTCCTTCTGTCTACTCTGATAGCCAGTTGAAAGGTTAGGAGCTGGGGGAGTCAGGCTACAGGACTTCCTGTGTACAAGTAAACTTCCCTCTGCTGGGCCACTCAGCTTTAGAACAGTCATGGGAGACTTTGTTGACATACAACTCTGTGATGGACAGGAGATGAAGTCTAGGAAGTCCTATCACAGGGAAGAGCCAGGGTCCTGGCTCAGCAGTGGTGTACTTGCCGAAAGTGCAGGTCTTCAGTGCAATCCCTAATACTGCAAAGCACAACAACAAAAATGTATTGTTCAGTCTCTAGGAACTGGCAGAGTTCCTGATGTGTCTCTTCTTCTTAATTTTTATTTCTGAATGCAGGAAGATACTTCAGTTTTCCTGAATTTTTGGAGGCATGGCCTAATATATGGTCTATATTGGAGAAATAGGGCTGCTGAGAAGAATGTGTATTGTGTAGACTTAGGGTGGAAAGTTCTGTAGATTTCTATTAGATCTAGTTGATCTGTAGTGTTGTTGAGCTCTATTATTTACCTGTTGATCTTCTGCTTGAATGGTCTGTCTATTGATGACTGGAGTATTGAAGTCCTCACTATGATGGTGTTCATGTTTATTTCTGTTTTGTTGTCAAGTAGGTTTTGTTTTATAAACTGTGGTGCACCTGTGTTTGGCACATACATATTTATGATTGTGATGTGTTCATGTTGGATCATTCCCTTGATGAGTAAGAAGTAGCCTTCTTTGTCCTTTTTGAATACTTTTGGTTTGAAGTCTATTTTATCAGATACTAAGATAGCAACACCTGCTTGTTTTCTTTTTTTGTTTTGTTTCTTTTTTTTTTTTTTTGCATTTGCTTGGAATATCCTTTTCCATCCTTTCATCCTGAGGAGATGTCAGTCTTTAGTGGTGAGGTGGGTTTCTTGAAAGTAGGAGGGTCCACTGTTTTGATCTACACTTTTAACTTGTGTCTTTCGATGGGTGAGTTATGACCATTAATGTTTAAGGTTACAACTGTGAGGGTTGATTTAATCCCTGCCATGATGGGGTGCTTAATGGGGTTTGGTGCTTTCTTTTTTCTTTTTATTTAATTTAAAAAACATATTTTTTTCTTTTTGTATTGACAACATCCATAACTGTAAATAATATCCCATGGTAATTCCTTCCCTTTCCCCAATTTCCCCTTTGAAACTCTACTATCCATCATATCCCCTCTTCCTCTCAATCAGTCTCTTTCATTTTGATGTTATGATCTTTTCCTCCTATTATGATGGTCTTGTGTAGGTAGTGTCAGGGACTGTGAGGTCAAGGATATCCAGGCCATTTTGTTTCTGGAGGAGCACATTGTAAAGGATCCTACCCTTCCTTTGGCTTTCCACCACCTCTTCCACAATGGACCCTGAGCTATGGAAGGTGTGATTGAGATATTGCAGTGCTGAGCACTCCTCTGTCACTTCTTCTCAGCACCATGGTGCCTTCTGAGTCGTCCCAAGGTCACTGTCATCTGAAAAAAGAAGGTTTTCTATCAAAAGTGAGAGTAGCATTAAAATATGTAATATATTAATATATATAATATATTAATATATATAATATATTAATATGTGGTTATGAACATTAACAGAAGTGCTTAATAGGCAGTTTAGTGAGCATAGTATGTACATTTAGCCAGAGAGCAGCAGACTTTACAACCCTAGGGCTCATGACTACCCCTATTGTAGGTTTTCAATCTCAGTGATGTATTACCTCCCATGGAGCAGGCCTCCAGTCAAATTACAGGGTAGTTGGTTTCCCCCGTAACAGACATGCCACCATTGCACCCATTGGCTCATTTGGCCTGGCTTTCCAAATATATGGCTTGCAGTGTCCACTGTTGGATATCCTCACTGGTGATTTCTCTCTCTTCCATTGAACTGCATACAGTGTGGCTTTTCCAAGATTTCTGTCAGCTGGTCTACATGGAGGAGGTTTTCAGTTCAGCTAAGGCTAGATTTCTCAGTGACCTTGCAGCCCAACTATGTGGAATCTTCAGCAACAGGGTCTTACCATCTACTCCTGATGGGAAACCAAGGGCTTCCACAACGGTCTGTAATGTTGTGGGGGCATCAGGGACCTAAGTTCAAATCTCTAGATCCCATGTAAAACACCTGGGCATGATCACACATGCATGGGTACACACAAGCAGAAGTAAAAAAAAAATAATAAAAACATCAAAAAAGGGGTTAAAAAGGGAGAATGCAAACTCATGCATATGTGTGACAGTAGCCTGATTAACAGTGACGAAGATGGCCAAAAGAATTAGTGTATGTACCATTTCAAATGCAGGTACAATTTCATATTAGAAGGCAAATCAGGGCTGGAGAGATGGCTTAGCAGTTAAGTGCTTGCCGGTGAAGCCTAAAGACCCCGGTTCGAGGCTCAATTCCCTAGAACCCACATTAGCCAGAGGCACAAGGGGACACACACATCTGGAGTTGGTTTGTAGTGGCTGGAGGCCCTGGCACACCCATTCTCTCTGTATCTGCCTCTTTCTCTCTCTGTTGCTCTCAAATAAATAAATAAAATGAACAAGAAGGCAAATCGCTGAGGATTCCTTTCTGTATCCACCCCTGCCTTTATGCCACAAAGGTAAAAAGCCACTGGAATTAAGACTGGTGCATTTCTCCCAGAGAGAAGCAATCCCACTGAAGATTTCTGTGCTGCTATCATTTATTTGGGGATTACTAGGACACAGAGTAGCAGTCATGACAAGGAATCAAAGAAAGAATAAAATGATTTTAGTGTCATGAGTTTGTTTCTCACATAAAGACCCTGGGCTATAGGCTGGGCTGATGGCAACATGATCCCATTGTCCAATGTAAAAAATGCTACACATGGCGGCATGAACCTGTAATCCCAGCACTAGGGCAGTGGAGGTAAGAGTATCCCTGGGACATGCTAAGAGAGGAACTGCCTCAAAAATAGAGAGTGATTGAAAAAGACACCTTATGTCGACCTCTCACTTCCATATGCACATGCACACACACATATACCCAAACATATGCAAACATGCATGCACCCATGGCATACACACCACACATATACATACATACATTAAACAAATTTTTAAGACCCTGGGTTCTGTTCTTTCCATTTCTCCAAGGTATCTCTCTATTATATGAGCCAGGTAGGTGTCTGTCATTCTCTCTCTACTGCTGGGAGAATAACCAGTGGCCTTTACTACTTAGAGAAGAGATTTCTTCCTTCACTGTAAGCATAGATTTGACTGGCATGGGTTTATAAATCTATTCACAACTGATCACTATATAGTAAATTTTTTAGTCCCCCAAATGTGTATATATTGAGACTTAATCCCTAATGTAATGATAGTTGGAAGTGTGATATTTGAGAAGTGGTTAGGTTTTGAGAGTAGAACCCATATGAATGAGATTGGTGTCTCTTCAGAAAAGACTCTGTAGCAATGTGTAGACTACTTGGTTGGTAAACTGCTTGCCTTACAAACAAGTGAATCTGAGATTATCCCCAAACCCCATGTAAAAAATTAAAAAATGGCAGGCATGTACTTATAATCCTAGCATTGGGGAGATGGAAACAGGAGGATCCCTAGGAATCACTATCCAGCCAGTCTAACATAATTGGAGATACCGAAGCCGGTGAGAAACCTTGTCTCAGAAAAGGTAGATGGCACCAGAGGAACAACACCCATAGTTGTCCTGCGGTCTCCCATGCAAAATATACCTGCACACACACAAGAACACAGATGCATGCACACATGACCCCAGGGAGCTCAATTGTTTGACCCCTCCCAGCTTTTCCCCTTTGAAGGTACAGAGAGAAGATAGCCTCTATGAAACAAGAAGCAAGGAGGGTGTTATCCCCAGACTTACAATCTTCTGGCACCTTGATTTTGTATGTCCTAGCCTCCAAAATTTCAAAATATGTATGCAAAAGCTCCATATTTTAGGAGTAAGGTACTAGCCAAAAAGGACCAAAACTATGACTATTCTGGGGTTGGAGAGAGATAATGGCTGAGCTCAATCTTCACACAGTTTTTTTTAAACATTTTTAAAAATTCAATTATTTATTTATTTACTTATTGGCCTACATAGATTTAGATATCATTTGTTCTTGCATTTTTAAGAACAATTAGTAACTTTCATGATCCAACAGGGACTCTGTAAGGAGCCAAATAACAGTTCACTTGATTTTAGGAAAGGTATTAAAATAAGGAGTTGGTCATTCAGTGTTCATCAGGCCAGATGGTATGTTTCACTGAGTCTCTAGCTCACTCACTTGTTTAGGTACCCTCCCTAAGCAAGAACAGAATGTTAAACCATTTATATCCATAGCTCACCAGGTGTATTCCCCTGGCAATGTGCAGGGAGAAATTCTAGCTGTAAGTAGAAACCTGGGCCTAAATCCAGCATTTTCAATTTTTACTAGGTAATTGAATTTGCATTTATTTTTGAAAGCAAAAAAAAAAAAATGTGGAGACTAAATTTTTAAATAGAATTTAGGATCAAGTATGCAGTTGCAAGAGAATGTTGCTTACAGTCTTTCCATCACCTGTGGAGGGAACCAATCCAGGGGACAGGGCCTTAACATACCAACAGAAGTCACCACTACTACCCTAGTGTGGATATCAAAAGAAATGTCACATGAGACATCAGGCCGCATGGTTTCCTGACACACTCAATGTAACTTCATTTCCTTTCTGATTACTTTTCCTTTTAAAATGAAGTCTTTTTATTTAACAAAATTAATGAAATGGCAGTTTCAAATGGGAGTAAATGCATATAACACACATATACACACATACACTAAGGAATCCCATTTCTCTGTTTCATTTAAAAAAAGTCAAGACAGAAAAAAGCCACAACATTTGTCTTTCTTCTCCCCATCACTTTTCAAAAAATTCTCATGAGTAAAAAGTTATAATTCCTGGAAGCTTATTGTCACAAAGTGGGTCCAATTAAGGGTAAGTGTTATAATGATAACCTATGCTCATTTTCTGTGGCTATTGTAATAAACTATCAGACTGTGGGAGGCATTCAAGCAAAAGCAAAGGTATTACCATGTGTGGATGCTGGATGTTTAAAAACAGTGAGTCTGTATGGTGGCCAGAAGTCTCTGGTGACCCTTGGCTTGCAGCTGTACAACTCCAGTCTCTTCCCTCCATGGCACTGTTTTCACAGAATATCCCCCCTGTGTGTGAATTTCATAATAGAATTTCTCTTGGAGATCCCTAGTTCTTTGTGTCCTGTCCTTTTTCCATAATGAGGTCAGGGATATTGCATGGAGACCTATCCCTACTCTGACATAATCCATTTAAACTAACATCTTTGTGCATGTACATGTGTGGGGGATACATGTTTGTGTGTGCATGCACATTTATGCATACTTGTGTAGAGTCCAGAGAAAATCATTGGGTGCTGTTCCTCAGATACCCTCCACCTTTTTTTTTTTTTTTCCAGAGGTAGGATCTCACTCTAGCTCAGGCTGAACTGGAATTCACTATGTATTCTCAGGGTGGCCTCGAATTTACAGTGATCCTCCTACCTCTGCCTCCCAAGTACTAGGATTAAAGGCATGCACCACCACACCCGGCGCCCTCCACCTTTTTAGAAACAGAGTATTTAACTTGTCTGGAATGCTTCATATAGTCTAACCCAGACAGTCAGAAAGCCCAGGGTTCCATCTGTCTCTACCTCCCCATTCCAGGAATTACAGGTATGTGACATTGGGCCTGAAATTTTTAAGTGTATTCCATGGATTGAACTAAGGTCTCATGCTTGCCCTTTAACTTACATCTTAAGTATATCTATCTACAATGACCCTATTTCAAAATTAAGTCACTAATATGAGAGGATAAGCCTTCAACATGAGTTTTGAAAGGACCCAGTGGAACTTATAAAATCACTCCAGCCCTAAGAGCAACATATGATAGAACAGGGGAATTAATAACAGTTTTTATTTCAGGAGGAAGACAACAGTTTTGAAATTATAAGGTTTTGGAATCTGTCACAATTATATGTCTTTAACAATTGACCATTCTTTGTTGTAACCTATGTCCAAAAGAAGCAGATGGATAACCCTGGATAGTTAATACATATTTTTCTGACTTGGGTAATCAAAACAAGCAAACCAAAGGGATTTACCCTTGAGCTTTTTGACCCACATTAGTACATTTGGTGAATTTCAAGTAGTATTTTCACATCATCTGCAAATGTGCCAAATTAAGTTACTGTGTCAGTCACTTTCTTGTTGCTGTGAACAAACACTTAGCCAGAGGCAATTTAAGAAAGAAAGAGGTTTATTTTGACTTACAGTTCCAAGAGGATTATTTCCATCATGGCAGGGAAGGAAAGGCAGGTGAGCAGAGATCACATTGCAGCCAAAGTCAGGAAGCAGAGAGCAAACAGGAAGTGGATTGGGCTATAAAACCTCCAGGCTTTCCCCAATGTCCCAGTTCCTCCAGGAAAACTCTACCTCCTAACATTCCACAGCCTTCCCAAACAATGCAAGATGGGGACCAAGTGGTCAAACATGCTGGACTATAGGGGACGTTTTACATTCAAACCAAAGAACAGTGCCTGAACGGGGGTAACAGGAATAATAAAAATGCAGGGAAATAAAGATTTTCTTGCTTATCATTGTCCCTTTCATTAAAGTGAGGTGGAACAACTGAGTATTAATATAGTTGCAATTCCAAATATGTGTATTGACTTAATTAGAAGGATGTTTACATGTTTGTTCTTATTCTAACACTACAACTCATTATTTCTCAGTAACACTTGTTTTTCACAGTGTGATATAAGTTTACCATTTATTATTCATTGACCCAAGACAATTTATACAGTTCATGCTACTTAATAGGCATCATTCAGAGCATTGCAAATAAAGCAAGTTTAAAGAAATACATACAAAGTCCTCTTATTTTTGCAATGAAGATAAAAAACTAGATGTTTATTATTGGTCTCCTTATCAGTGCCTTCCATTCCTATGAATTCAGTCAAACATGGATAGAAATTATTTGAAACATGCATCTGTACTGAAAATGTACAGACTTTTTCTTGTCTTTTTTCTCTGAGACATACATGATAGCAGCTATAACATTTCCATTGTAGTAAGTGGGATAAGTAATCCAGAGGTAACTGAAAGCATATGACAGGATGGTGTAGGTTATAGGAAAATAAAGGCACTGTTTTAGAAGGAACTTGGCATTGTTAGGGTTAATTTGACAGGACCTAGAATCACCTAGGAAGCTAGCATTTGTTAATACCTGTGAGGAATTGTCTTGATTAGGTTACTTGAGTTTGGAAGACCCACCTTACCTATAAAGCACCATCCCATGAGCTGGGTCCTGAACTATATAACAAGGGAGAAAGTGACCTAAACACCAGCATTCATCACTCTGTTTCCTCACTGTGGGCTTAATGTGCTCAGCTGCCTCAAGTCCCTGCCATCATCTCTTCCCTGCCACCATTCTTTCCCGGCCATGACTGTGACATCAAATTTAAGGCAAAATAAACTCTTCCTCTCTTGACCTTCTTATCAGTTATTTTGTTCCAGATATGAGAAAGGTAACTGATACAAGCATTTATTACGTTTGTTGTCTATCTCATGGTGTGGGGAGTCCTGGACGCACTCCCCATGGATAACAGAAGATTGTAATACATTATTCACTAATTATTATTAAGGTTTAAATGAAAAGAAGTGAATATATAGGAAATAATGAATATACTACTTCAGAAAGTGTAACCGGGTAAGATCCTTCTTTCTGAGAAAGGGACACTTAACAAAATTCAGAATCGAGCAATGCATCGAATACATATGTTTGACAGAGGAGTTTATAAGGCAGACAAGACAGGTGCATGTCCCTGAAGTAGATTGACAGAAAAAGGGAAGTCATCATAGAAAAGAATCCAGGAGCCAGTTGTAAAGGACCCTGTGGGTAGGGGTAAGAATGCTGGGTTTCATTCTAAGCAAAGGGGAATCACAGGAGGGATTTGATCATAGAATGGAATGCTCTGATTTCTAGCTCCTAAGGAATGTAAAGAATTCTCACTGTGGAGAATAAACTAACAAGAACTCACATTGGAGCTATAGCTAGGTCTATGACAAACCACTGAAGTTATCCAGGCAAAGAATGATTAGAAGCAGAAAGTGAACTGCAAAGAATGACTGGATTTAGGATATATTTTGAAAAGAGAACAGATGGAGCTTAATGGTCTTATTGGTCAGGGTCTAGCATGGAAGGAAGATACCTCAGGTCTTTCAACAGATTGAATTTCATACAGGGCATTGCTTAATTAAAAAATTGATGAGCCAAGGCACTGAACAGGGAACCCTCATGATCTGGAGCTTAGCAGAAGCAGGAATGCAACCACTTCCCAGATGGAGGGACTGTGATAAAAAATGGCATGAGAGCCCCAAAGCCGGTTCACCCGATGGGAGTTAACCTGTGCAGAAAGGGCTGCCTGGCAGTAGGTGGAGAGCTATGGTGCTGCCAGGAGCATCAGAGGCCAGCGACGGGAAGGAAAACCTTGTGTACTTCTCCCTTCTGCTATCCAGACTTGTGTCATTTCCTCCTGGGAGCTGAGCGTCTTCAGGAGCCAGAAAGAAAGCAAAACTGGGAAACGTAGTTCTGATGGTTCAGAGGAAAGTAAGGGAAAGAATAATGAACCTGAGGCAGGTGGAGGACAGTCATTTGAAAACGTGTGTGTGTGTGTGTGTGTGTGTGTGTGTGTGTGTGTGTGTTGTATAATATGTGTATGTTTGAGTACAGGTATTCACCTGAGCAGAGGACAAAGTCAGGGGTCAGTCCTTGCCTTTGGACTTGTTTGAGGCAGGGTATCTCTTGTTCACCACTGAAGACACCAGACTAGCTGGTCCGAGAGCTGGGATTCCCCTGCCTCCATCTCCCATTTCTTCATAGACACACTAGGATAGAGATGTGTGCTACAGCATCCAAGTTTACATGGGCCTGGGTATCTGAACTCTAGCCCTCACACTTACATGGCAAGCACTTTTATCCACTTAGCTATCTCCCCAAGCTTCATTCAATAAACAGCTATTAGAAAACTCATGGATGGGCTGGAGAGATGGCTTAGCGGTTAAGCGCTTGCCTGTAAAGCCTAAGGACCCCAGTTCAAGGCTCGGTTCCCCAGGTCCCACGTTAGCCAGATGCACAAGGGGGCGCATGCGTCTGGAGTTCGTTTGCAGAGGCTGGAAGCCCTGGCGCACCCATTTCTCTCTCTCTCCCTCTATCTGTCTTTCTCTCTGTGTCTGTCACTCTCAAATAAATAAAGAAAGAAAGAAAGAAAGAAAGAAAGAAAGAAAGAAAGAAAGAAAGAAAGAAAGAAAACTCATGGATATTAGAAGAAATAGAGGTGACTCCAAGTTTCCATAACTCATATTTGTTGCACACAGCAACAAGCAAGTGTCCTTGGTACAGAGAGAGAGAGAGAGAGCAAGCAAGGAAATCAGACAACTGCCATCTCAAACACCAAGAGTAGCCATGTCGAGAAGGATTCTGAGGTGATGTTTTTAAGCTGTGTGCACAGTGTGGATACAGTCAGGCAGTCATGTCAGTACCACAGTGCTTGCTGACACCATGGAAGGGCAGAGTTGCCACATGAGTGCCAGGTATCAGCTGTGTCTATCCTGCAGCAGTGAATGCCACATAGCAAAAGCAGTGTGAGCCATTATTCTCACCTCGACTACTTCATGAAGAGACCTGTTATTTTCTTAACCATGGTGGGAAGAGCTCCTCCAGAAGCCCTTGTGGGGAAAAAAAAAAATAAGGCCATGATAAATCAGAAACTTATGGAGAATTAGTGTTTTCATTTTTCCTCCCCTCACAGGAATTTGAGGAGAACATCTCGGGGTATCAGTTCAACTGAATGGATTATTTCTCTCTCCATTATATTAATGAGGACACAAGGCACCTCGTCAACTATTGCCTTGGACCCTTTCATCATTCCACAACCACTCTGGGAAGTTCCTGCCTTGGGGACAGATTTTGTTTAATTTGGCCTTCTATGAGAAAGTAGATCTAGGGTGAGTGGTTGTGTCCTATCTGCCAAATTAGATGTGTCATCGCCATCACCTTATGATTGTGGCCACACACACTGCTGGTTATTGCCAGTCATGCTTACCAGTTACCAGCCACCGTGATTTATGAAGACATTTTTGGTTTCTTATACTGAAGGGAAGTTTTGGTCCTAGTGGGATTTCAGCTTAAGGGGCTTTGGAAAATCAAGTTGAGATGCTCTGGAGAAGTTAGTTTGTCTCGTGTGTTTGTGTGTGTGTGTGTGTGTGTGTGTGTGTGTGTGTGTGTGTGTGTGTAGCAAGTATGTGCACATGTGTGCATGTATGTGGAGGCCAGAGGTCAGAAGTATTCTCTACCTTATTTTTTTTGTTGTTGTTTTATTTATTTATTTGAGAGAGAGAGAGAGGGAGAGAGGCAGATAGAGAGAATGGACACGCCAGGGACTCCAGCCACTGCAAAGGAACTCTAGATGTATTTGCGACCTTGTGCATCTAGCTTGTGGGTCCTGGAAATCAAATATGGGTCCTTTGGCTTAATGAACATAAAGCTCATTAACTTGGATGAAATATCTACCCAGAAAATCCCAGGGATCCTCCTATCTCCACCATTACAGGCACTTTCCACCATGATTTTATGTGCATGCTGGGGCGTCAGGCTCAGGGCCTCATACTTGCTCAGCAAGCACATAACAGACTGAATTATCTCTCCAAGCCACTGGGAAAGAAGTTTGAAAATGAAGCTAAGTAGGTATTCATCCAAGAGGCAAACCATGAGGTTTCCTGTGTGAACCTCCACACAGAGATTATGGCCCTGCTTCAAATGTGTACTCCAGCTAAGAGCTGTGGTCCTCAGGTCCCTACCGATTATTCCTTTGATTTTTTTGTGTGTGAGAGAACTCTTTTGTCCCCCCAAATGAGAAGCTGATGAAGTATCTTTTGTTTTTAGCAGTGCCTCTGGCTCATATTAATTATCAGTTTAACTAATTCAGGTAGCAATTTATATGGTTATTACCTGAAAATAAAATATTTTACAGTTTTTTTTTAATCTCCAGTAGAATAACAGGTTATTTTATTACTCACATAAGGATTATTTCCTGCTGTTTTCAATATGGTTTTTAATAAATATGTAAATTCTAAAATTAATTTACATCATACATTGGGAGACATGATTTTTGCAATGACAAAAAATGTGATGGATTGTAAGATTATCCCCCTTAACATCATCAGTCATTGTAAATGGAATGTACCAAACTCTCATGACCTCATAGCTTTTCCTTCATCTTATTTTCTGTTTGAGACTCATGTAAAATTGATTATAAAATGGTATACTTCTTGGACCATAATTCATTCACATATTGATTAGACTTTCAGTCATAGTATAGAAAAGGATTTTGATTGTGGTTTGTAGTTATTGAGGGTGGTGAGAGAGAAACCCGATTGCCATTCCTAAGCAGCTATACATGCTAATTACTAATCACATTTTGCCCACATAAAGTGGAACATTCCTCACCATGTTTCATGCCTAGTTGGCTCCCTGCAAGAGGCCTTCATAGTCCCTGACATGCACACCAAAATGCACTCAAGAATTCCTATGAGAAGTCAATCCTACAATTATTTTTAATGTATGTATGTGCATGTATGTCAGGTGCACATGAGTGTGTACATTTGCACATGCAAGCACACATGTGTGTACATCTCTGTGAAGATTAGAGAACAACCTCGGGTATATTTCCTCAGGTGTAATCCACCATTTTCTTTAGCAACAAGGTCACTCACTGGCCTGGTGCTCACCAATTTTGGGCTGGGCTAGCGAGCCAGGAAGTGCAAGGAATTATCCTGACTCCAACTCCACACCATTGGGGTGACAGGCATGCAACACCATGCCCAGGTTTTTGTATGAGTTCTTAGGAGCAACCACACAACCTCCTTCTTCTAAGGCAAACACTTCACCTATGGATCCACCTTCCCAAGCTCTCTTTTTCCTTTGTTAAAAGGAAATGTTCATTACTATTATCTGAAAACATTAGGAGAGAAGGAAAGTAAGGGGAGGAAAGAGTATCCATTTGTAGCAGGCTTGGACTCAAATATCTTCTCTTTGTGTTTTTTTTCTTAATTTTTATTTATTTCATTGAGAGAGAGAGAGTGAGAAAGAAGGGGAGAGAGAGAATGGGCATGCCAGGGCCTACAGCTGCTGCAAATGAAATCCACATGCATGTGCTACCTTGTGCATCTGGTTTATATGGGGAATCAAATCTGTGTCTTTTGGCTTTGCAGGCACATGCCTTAACTGCTAAGCCATCTCTCCATCCTGTAAATATTTTTTGTTGCTGTTTTAATTTTTATTTATTTATTTGTGAGAGACAGAGAGAGGAAGAAGCATATAAAGAGAGAGAGAGAACCAAACACCTTCTCTCTACCCCTTCCTAACAGGAGCAGTCTTAGTACCAGTTTCATGATATGAATTCATCCTTTGGTGACACCCAACACAAATTTATCGTTTGTACATGCATGTATGGCATGTGTGTCTGCATGTCTGTTCATTTGTGAGTGTGTGTGTGTGTGTGTGTGTGTGTGTGTGGTATACATGTATTGTGTGCACATGTGTGTGCATATTTGAAGCCAAAGGACAACGTCGGGCATCATTGTTCAGGGATGCCACCTACCTATTTCTTTTTTAATATATTTACTTATGTATTTGTAGAAAGAGAAGATATAAAAGAATGATTGCATTCACGAGGGCCTCTTACTACTGCAGGTTAACTCCAGATGCATATATCTCTTTTGTGTATCTGGCTTTACATGAGTCTAGGGAAATTCAACCCAGGCCAGCAGGTTTTGTAAGCAAGCACCTTGAATCATCCCCAGCAAACCCCCTCCACCTCTTTTTATTATTACTATGGCTACCACCTGTTATATTACTACTGCTACTATTTTTATTATTATTATCATCATTATTATTGAGACAGTTTATTTAATTGGCCTGGAGCTTACCAATTAGGAAGGACTGGCTGGCCCATTCCAGAGTCACCAGTCACTGCCTTTCCAGACCTGAGGTTATAACAGCACTGTCAGGTTTGGCTTTTTAAGTGGATCCTGGGAATGGAACTTGGGTCCTTATGTATGTCAGGTGAACACTACCAACTGAGACCTCCCGAACTTTGAACACAAATATTTGAGGCACATATTGTTTTTGTTGCCAGTAACTTCTCTCACACTAATCTAAGAAACATTTTCCCAGTCAGTTAAGAGAACTATAGATATACACATGACAGGGAAATCATATTTCTGAAATCCAGGAAAGAGAAACACCAGTCCACTCGTACTTAACCAGGTGAAAATGTGATTTTTCAGAAAGTTTAAAAAAAAAATTCTTTTCACCCGCAAATGTAAGCCAGTTCTGATGGTTAAAAATTCTGATGGTGGGCTGGAGAGATGGCTTAGCGGTTAAGCGCTTGCCTGTGAAGCCTAAGGACCCCGGTTCAAGGCTCAGTTCCCCAGGTCCCACGTTAGCCAGATGCACAAGGGGGCGCACGCATCTGGAGTTCGTTTGCAGAGGCTGGAAGCCCTGGCGCGCCCATTCTCTCTCTCCCTCTATCTGTCTTTCTCTCTGTGTCTGTCGCTCTCAAATAAATAAAAATTAAAAAAAAAAAAAATTCTGATGGTTGAAAACTGACATGAGTCATCTCCTGTCACATGATTCTCTGTGTAGCTGCAGTTTCATCCCAAGCCAAAGGCCTCCCAAGGTGACTAAGGTCATGGGTACTTGGCCCTGTATTTTGGTCATGGGCCCTACCCCAGGCCTCTGTGTGTCTCTTCTGTTTTAAGTACATATGTACTCTTCAACTATATCCCAGTATTTGCAAAAAAACAAAAAGAACTTCATTGCTGAACATTTTGTTCTATTCATAATGAAAATGTATTTGTGTGTGTGTGTGTGTGTTTAATTTGTTTTGTTTCTCCTTCACATAAAACTCACAGACTTTTCAAAAGCATTAATCTCACAGACAGTCTTCCCATTTCGATGTGATCTGACCTCCACTTACTTATGTTTTAATCACTAATTTATTACTGCTAACTTTTCTTCTAGCATATGTGTGTGTGCATGTTCCTGGGTGTGAGCTCACACGTGTCTGTACATGCATGTGAAGGCCAGAGGACAGCTTGGGGCTGAGGCTCAGGCACTGGAGCACTTTCCATCCTGTGAGACGAGAAGGGACGGGACCCATCACTAACCTGGAGCGCCATGTAGGCGTGGCCGGCTGGCTGGCCAGCAAGAGTTACCAATCAGCCTTTCTGCGTCTCCCCAGTGCTGGGATTACTAGTGCCCATCACCATGCTTGCTTTTTGTGACCAAACTCAAGTATTCCTGCTTCTATGTCAAGCACTTTATCTACCAAGCCACCTCCCCAACCTGTACCGTGGAATTCCAAGGAGCTTAATTTATAACATCAGAGATGCCCTTTCAAAGTATTCACGAACTTATTTTAAAAACTAAATTCTCTTTTTACATTAACTCACTGAGGAAGCTATGTCTCCATGTACTGAAAGAGTTTGAAACAAAGGAACCCTAAATTGAGTCCTGGGTGATTAGATAGTAACTATACCTCAGGAGACAAATGGAAATCCCTACCAGAGTGGCCAGCATCTTGTCCCTGGAGCTCAGTAACACTCGGAGACAGAAAAGGATGTTACAGAGGTGAAAGTTCTAGAAAAATAACACAGATGACCGGTAAACAATCACCATCCTTTATTTCTCTAACATGTGTGAAGCACCCGCATGTCAGGTATGTTTGCACACAGGGCATGCAGAGGTATCCGGGCTCAGGGCGCTGCGTGAGAGATGAAGCTATGTCAGGAGAGTCCAGGAGGTGCTGAAGCCCTGGTCTGCAGAGGAGGGGAGAGAGGACAGGACAGAACGGCTGAAAACAGATGTAAGATTTGCTTCCTTCCAAGTCTCACAAGAGGAGCAGTCAGCGGCCATCCCAATGGATAGAAAGGACATTCTAGAGCGATAAAAAGCTACATGAACCAGAGTACAAAGACTATCTGGATTGCTGGGCTCAAATTCGAGCCTGCTGCCATCCCTAGCTGGCAGCTAACTACTGCGCTCAACACCTATCTGCCTGCTATGGATTTTTCCCTAAGATGCTGCTGAGCAATTATGATTTTTGTCTGCAATTTCCTGGGTCATTTGTATCCTGGTTACTTTTGTGATTGCCCTCTGACCCTTGCCCTCTCTTGCTTCTGTGAACTACGAGGGGGAAGCCATCGATACCCTGAGCTTATCTAGAAGCAGAGTTGTCTTTCCTCCTCACTGTAGCTCTCCACTAGAAGAACCAAAGCTTTGACTTGTCTATTTCATCTCTACGTAGCATCTTACACCTTCTGAAGTTAAGCACTATGTCTTCAGTTTCCCATACACTGGACAACATTCAAGTACCAGAGCCATAAAGGAGGGACAGGGGCTCAGTCAGTGACATGCTTGCCTTACAAGCATGAGGACCTGAGTCCCATCCTCAAACCCACATAAAAAAGCCACACAAGGTGCTTTACACTTGTAATCCCAGAGTTGAGAGGTAGACACAGGAGAAATTTCAGAGCTCAGCTAGTGGGCCAGCCAGTACAGCCTATTTGGAATGTTCCAAGCTGGAGAAAGTCTGTGCCTGAGGAATGATGCCTGAAGTTGTCCTCTGGCCTCCATGTGTATGCCCACATACATATGTGATTCTGTGCACACAGTTAATTCTCATTTTCTCTCCCTCTCTCTGTCTCCATCTTTGTCTCTTACCTCTTCTAAGCACATGGCTTTTACACTGAGAAACCAGCTCCATTCTCCCATGTAACCACAAGCCTTTAAATCACAGGGAAGTCACTATTTCAACTCTGGCTCCCTTTTTACTTTGCTCAACTTGCTTCCATAGGGAGAAGAATAAAGAAACATTCCTCCCTCCCTCCCTCCCTCCCTCCCTCCCTCCCTCCCTCCCTCTCTCTCTCTCTCTCTCTCTCTCTCTCTCTCTCTCCCTCTCAATGTCTCTCAATTTCTTCCTCTCTCTCTTCTCTGTCTGAGGAGAGGAAGACTCCACAGAAAAGAGACAACTAATTTCTACTAATCTTCCCTGTTGCACCTAGCCAACCAGACTCATGTTTTCCTAGATAATCGGGAAGTACTATTAACCAGAACTGCCTTTCCCTGGATGTATTTTGTGGTCCAGGAGTCAAGAGGTTGAAAACGTGCTCTTGGTGCCACCTAACAACTATTCATTTCCCAGTGACTGGGTGAAGGGCTTGGATGTCTCCCCTGTGATGCCTCCAAGCACACTGCTCATGAGTCCTAGCAGTGGGGTCACTGGACACAGAGCACATGAGCTCTATTTCATTTAGAACCCACAGCTGTCTGTCCTCAGATGAACATATTGACACTGACACAAACATTTTTCCTCTGTGCAATTTTTTTTTTTGCCTGAGGCAGGAGAAAGAGACCCTCTCATTATTTATCTCCAGTGTTTGATGGGCCTCCTTTGAGAAGGTCACTGTCTGCTACTGCAAAATAATCATGGGATTTCTGAACATGCTGACAAAAGAAAAATGATTCATTATTTCAAGAATTATTTTGCCTTCAGTCCCTGAAATGGATGAAGGCTTCCAACAATATGTAAGAGAGAGTGAGGCTTAACTTGTTCTATGAAAGGTTACACTTTGAAGAGTAAAGAAGTTCAAACATCACATTTTTAGCTTGGTTGTAATATAACAAGGGTCAAGGCGGTGCCGTCAGTTACCCACATGGGCCTCTGGATGATAATGTGTATATCCATTTATAAGAAGAGGCTAGCCTCCTTCCTTCCTTTCTCATCCACCTGACTTAATAAGATTGAAGACAATTTTTAGTATCCATTCAAACAGCAGACCCTCCCTCTGGTCCCTGTGGAATGTGGGAGTGGGCAGTGTATTTGTCTATCTATAGTGTCAGCCAGTCTCCATAGTTATGTCTGCCTTTTCACACAAAACCCCACCCTGCCTGATTATCTATAGAGAGGTAAAAATTGCTAGGGGGAGGGGTTCATGAAACCTCACCCCTCCTTTGAAGATCTATAGGCAGTTAATGGTTGCTTTCTTCTGTGATAAACATACTGGTAAGTTGTCCATGCTCTAGTAAATAAAATGATCCCACATCCATGTTCGTGTAAGCTTAATCCTAAGTAAGACCATTGGGTCACCAAAAAAAAAAAAAAAAAAAACAAACAAAGAAAAAGAGAGAGCAAAAGAGAAACATGAAAGTAGAAAGGGATTGTGGGTCAGTTCCAATGGTGGGAAACCAAAGAGGGTAAGGTGAGTGAAAAAAAAAGACATGCATCTTCATGGGACTTTGCTGATTTCATGCCGTCAGAGGGTAGGTAGCTGTTTGACAGGTATAGACATCATATTGGAATAAAAGTAAAGGTGGTTTATACTATAAGAAGCACACAACATTTGCTTCCAGGACACCCATTATGCTTTTTTTTTTTCCAGTAAAGTTAGCGTGACCCGAGTACAAGCCAGATATTCAATCTGAGGTAGCTTGCCTGATAATGATACAGAATTTTAAAATGAAAACTGGGGAAGCTGGGCGATCAATATGACCTTGACTACTTACAAGCCAAATAACTTATGGAAATAATACAAAGACCCCATGAACTCTTTTGCCTGACAGAAGGTTTTAAGTAATATTTTAAGAAAACCAAAAGCAAACATCCCCTAGACCTTCTTTACAGATTAGATCTGAAATGAAAAACCCTGCGTTACACAATTAACTATTGATTTTGTTGATCCATATTTAATTCTCATAGCAATTGAGTTGTGTTTACACAGCCATGCAGGGCAGACATACTTCACTGGGAGCAAGGCGCCTTTCACTTTTACATTAATTTAAAAATTAAATTGTTCTGTGCATGCGAGACCAAAATAAGGTTTATTTTTATTTTCACGGGTGGTTGACCTACACCTCATAAAGTATCATTAAGCCAGCTAAAATGGTTCATGAAGAGATTACCTTTGATAATGCGACATTTAGTTGGCTGAGTGAATATAGAGTGCTGTTCCCTTGTCCAGAGGTTTGCATCCATGGCCTCAGTTACCCGGGTGCTTGGGTTGAAATAGGAAGTGCTGCCCCGAGGCTCATGTGCTTCCCTACTTGGTGCCAAGCTGGCAGCACTGCTCTTGGAGATGTGGCAGACAGCTTCAGGTCACTGAGATGAACTTCCAAATCAGGCACAGTTATGGAGGAAGGGATAGTTATTGAAGCTTACAGATCCAGAGGAAGTTCCATAATGGCAGAAGAAGCTGGCCCACTTTCACAGGCCAAGCAGAGAGAGACAGAGACTGACACCATCATCAGCACAAGCAAGAACTCCAGGCAGAGCTCGAGCACTTTGCATATCTTTAGACTGGAATTCCAAACCCACCCTCACCCCTCAGGGCTGCACCCTTAGATTCCCCCCAGTGACATCTCCTCCAGTCAGGTGGCTGCAGATCTAAATTTTATTGAAGGTTGTAACCTTCAGTAAAATTCCTAAGATATTGGGGGGCCATCCATTCAAACTACCACAGGAAGTTATAGAACCTTTAGCGAATGGAGCCCCACTAGAGGAAGTCACTGGGACTTGAGAGCCTCCCCCATTTTCTGTCCACTTCCTGTTTCCTGACTACAGACACAATGTGACAGTCGCCTCACGCTCCTGTCTCATGCCTTCCTGCATGCCATGTGGGACTGTATCCCTTCCTTAACTGTAAACCAGATTGAACCCTCCCTCCTTTAAGTTGCTTTTGGTCAGGTATTTTACTAATCCATCAAAGTCAAACATATGCCAAAAATACTAAGTGGAAAATTCCCCAAATAAGCAGCTCATAAACTTTAAATTGAGCACAATTCTGTGTAGCAGGAAGGAATCTCTTACTGTCTCACTCTGTTCTGCTCAAGGTATGAAATGTCTCTGCCTGACATGTGCAAACCACTCCCAGTTAGTCACTCAGCCATCTCAGTTATCAAAGTGACTGCTAGGTTATCAACGTGCCGTGTTCAGTGACAGCTGAACTCCGCTCAGCCTGTATCACAGTGCCCATGCCACGAGCCTCACTTCATCTTTTCTCAAAGACACTGTATCACCCCCCCATTAGGACAAGGGGAGTATCGCCCAATGAGGTATTTTTAAGCGAGGCTGCATTTGCATAAAACATTTTAATTTTTTTCCTTTTTATTGTTAAATTGCCCATTTTCATTCATTTATAAATTAAACTTTCCTACAAATACATATGTACAGGAAAAAAAACAAAACAATAATGTATATTCAGAGTTCAAGATTACCTGTGGTTTCAGGCACCCACTGGGTGGTGGGGTCTTAGAACACAGCTCTTGCAAATAAGAGGAGATTGTTATACTTCAGACTATAGGGAGGAGTTTAAAAATTGTCTACATGCAACCTGGTCCTACAATTTTGTACAAAGGCAGCTGTAGCTTAATCTTCCCACAGTGTAATTTCTTGAGACAAAACACCAGTAATATTTGTAATATTATCAGTTGAAAAGCCATTCTTGTGGCTGCCTCTGAGAATGTCTCAATGTGATGTTTACACTTAGAAACACAAAAGCACATCGCCAAAATTCCCCCTACCTGAAGTGGATGGAACTGTGGATTTGAGCAAATTGCTTAGGACTGGCTCTAGCTAAATGAGTCACTGCTTGCTGGTTGCAGGAAGCATTGAGGAAAGTGAGGAGCCAATGTGTGCTGTGTGTGGGTATGCTTATTTCAACAACATTTTTGTCCCACTGAGCATTCTGTTGTTTTAGCTCCTGTTCCTGGATTTCCAGAAAGTAATTTAAACTGCCTCCCCACCAAAGACAGGCCAAATCACCTAGACATCATAAGAAAAAGTCCCACGTAGCTCAGAATAATGCTGCCCAACCAGAAGGCCATGAGATGTGACCCCAGTGTTAGCAGCATTCACAGAGAAGAAACTGCCTTTGCCAGTAAGACATCCATTCATCCAAGAGGTGTTGGGTGCCTAATGCTAGCCTGGAGTCCAAGAGACTTGCTACTGCTAGTCTGTCCAGGAATACAAAAACAGCTTTATTATCACAAATCAGGTGGAAGTTGTAAATATTCCTAGTGGGTATGTCTCTCTCATAGGCTGGGGGACAGCTTAGTCCATAAAGTACTTGCATTGCAAGCATGAAGACCTGAATTTTATCCCAGAACCCATGTAAAAATACCAGGCATGGCGGACACATGCCTGTAATCCCAGAGCTGGGGAGACAGAAATTAGAGGCTCTCTGGCGCTAACTGACCAGTTATTCAAGCCTAACCTGAGTTCAGGCCAATGAAACTCTGTCTTAAAAGGTGGTTGCTGCCTGAGGAATAACATTTGAGATTATTCCCTGGCTTCCACATGAATACACACACACATACACACACATGTGCACACAGGAACACACACAAAAGCAGTTTTGGACATTTTATGAGTAAAATTTCAAGTGTGTAGAGTGCACAGAGCAAAGAACAGGAATCTAGAGTGTAAGCAGAGCCCTGTGGCCCTCTCACACACAGCATATCTTCCTGTCCTAGAAAGCCTCAGTGCTCAGGGGAATGACAAGAGCCTGTTACACTTGTTGCATACACAATGATGGGATGCAGCTGTTTCTGAACCTTAGGACACCAAAGAGTTTTCGCTTTAGAAGAAGGGTCAATAAATTGATGTCACTTCTCAGTCTATGGCTCTCAGGATTCAAGATGTCAAAGAATTTTATCCAAAGGAAAAGATCACTAGCTCTTGAACTGAAAAAAAGGAATTGCAGGAGGAGAATATCTTTCTCAAGAATCAAGTGAACATTCTCACATTCACAGAGCTTAATGTGTTCCTACCTAAACCATAGCCTGCAGTCCCATTTAATTTCAGACCTATTATAAATTGCCTTTTTTTTTGGGGGGGGAGCTGGGTTGTAATGTTTCACCTAAACAGTCCACCATATTCCGTTGGAGGGAATTCCAGGCTGCCTCGTCACTTATAGCCTAATAGATAACTTTGGCACTTACACTATGACTCCTTGACACTTCATATTTTAGGTGTAATGTTGTGATATTGATGATTTTGATGATATTGGGGATTTTATTCTGGAAGAATTTTCAAGAATATAACAAAAATAATAAAACTTTTTGTTGCCATTTTGTGTTCCTGTGACGTGTGCATTTGAGAGAGAGCATGTGCACAATGTGGACGTCACAGCATGAACCAGGGCGTCAGTCTCCTTTCACCATGTTTGAGACAGGGTCTCTTTTGCACTGCTACATACGCCAGGGTAGTTGGTCCATGAGCTTTCAGGAGTCTCCTGTCTGCCTTCCATCTCGCTGTAGGAGGAGCTGGTATTACAGATGTTCACTCCTGCATCCAGTTTAACATGAGTTCATGGAATCCAAACTCAGGTTGGCATGCTTTTGCAGCAAACACTTTACCCACTGACCTATCTTCTGAACCCAAGTACTATAACCTTTCTGTACACTCATTGATTCTAGAAAAAAAAATGTAGTTTATTTTTATTATAACTACAACCACATGCCTTAATCCAAAGTGAAATAGAGCTATACATTGTGGAGAGTTACATATGTTCCCTTCCTGCTGTATTTTCCTCAGGCAAAGCTTCTGGGCTTTTTGTGCTACAAAGACAGACATCTAATAGAGACATGGCCAACTTTTTTGACATAAAGGTATTGAATTTAAGATGAAATGATGGAATGTGTAGTCAAAATGAATAAAAGTCTGATGTCAAGCAAGCAACATATATGATTGATATATACATATATACATATATCTATGCTACACATATGTTTATATATATGTGTGTGTGTGTGTGTGTGTGTATATATATATATATATATATATATATATATATATATATATATATGTTGCATACCATATATATAAACATACATACATGTATATATGTCTACATATATTCAATTATAATAGTGCTTTTACATTACAGACAGAAAAGCTTGTGGCCTCACTCTCATAATCTAGAATCATAGCTAGACACCAAATGAACAGATTTGAAAGTTCCTAGCTCAGGACTCATTCAATTTTCATTGCTGACATGTTTCTTCTTTTGTGATATTTAAAAGTTTATTTTGCAAGAGAGAGGCAGAAAGAGAGAGAGAGAGAGAGAGAGAGACAACGGGTACATCAGGACCTTCTGTCAGTATGAATGAACACCACCTACACATGCACCCTCTTATGCAACATTGTGCTCTTGCATCACTGTGTGTCTGGCTACGTGGGATCTGGAGATCTGAACATGAGTTCTTAGTCCTCGCAGGCAAGAGCCCTGGAATATTTTTAGTTGATAGCGCTTTTCTGGAAGAGAAAAGACTCTTAACAACAGAGAAAAACCTGTTCCACTCAGTCAGTCAATTTCTACAAGTGGGCTGGCTTGTTTTCCTATTTTGGGTCACACTAAAATAATAAATATTTTGGGTTGGAGAGATGTCTTAGTGGTTAAGGCGCTTGCCTGCAAAGACAAAGGACCTCAGTTCGATTCCCTAGGGCCCACATTAGCCAGATGCACAAGGTGGCGCATGCATCTGGAGTTCATTTGCAGTGGCTGGGAGCCCTGGCACACCCATTCTCTCTATATATATCTCTCTCTCTGTCTGAGTATTTCTCTCAAATAAATAAATAAAAATGAAATATAAAATAATACATATTTTACTTTTAAAGAAATTGATCTTTATTCCCCCAATCTACTGTGCTGCTTAAGGTGATCAAACTTTTTTTCTGTATGTGTATGTAGCATGTATATGAGTGTTCATATATGTGTGGGAACACATGTATGTAGAAGCCGGAGGTCAGTGATGGATGTCTTCCTCGGCCACTCTCCACCTTATTCTTGTATATGGTCTCTCATTGAAACTTAGAACTCACTGATGTAGCTAGATTAGCAAGTCAGCAAGTCCCATGGAGACTCCTGTCTCCACCTCTCCAGCACTGTGATTACAGGCACACACTGCCACGCCTGGAATTGTACTTATGTCCTGGACATCAGAGATCCGACCTCACATAGCTCCTCGTGCTTTCACAGACAGCCTTTACCCACTGAGCCATCTCTACAGCCCTCAAGCTATATCTTGCATTGGATTTGTGGATATGTCTACCACAGAGCTGAGGTTGGGGGACTATGCGAGTTTTCCATGAGAATACTGTCAGTGTGCAGAAACAATAAGCATCTTTATATTTTCATACTTCATCTTACCCAACTTCATATTATACTCTCTTTTGCTTCCCAAGTTCTTTTCTGTGCCATAAGCAACGTTTGTGATTTTCTTTTAATTTTATTTTCTCTTCCCTGTGAGGTACATAGACCCCAAATCTGCCCATGTTACATACTGAGAATGTATAACATCTCCTTGATAAAATATCTTCTCTCCAGTCCTTTTGATCTGGTCATTAAATGGCTTTGTGACTATTGTTTATCACTGCCATACATCCCTCCCCTTCCACAAGGCATACTGGTTTCCGGCAATCCCTAGCTTTTTCTACTGACCTTCTCTAGGCTTTTTTTCTTTTCTCAGCAAACAAACTCATTTTTCCCTGTGGGTTCATGAGTTCCTACAAAGGTCATCGAAAGCCATTGATCACAGTAAAGGACAGCAATATAGTTAATATAGTCATAAAAGCACATCTCAGCTGAAAATTACTCTTTCACCTAATAAAACCAGTTTGCCCAGGAGATACTGAAGAATCTGTAAGACCCCAGTAAGAATGCAGAGTGCCCCAAGTGCTGAGTTACATTTCCCCGCCTGTGGTTGCATACAGAGAATAGTTCTCTGTTACGATATATCACATTAATTATTCAGAAGGGCAAGTGAAGAATAATGTGTCCAGTTGAGGTAAGACAGGGAATAGAACACTGGGAGAAAGTAATTATCTAAGCTGGAATTTGACCAGGTTAACAAGGTTACCACTACAACCCTTGAGAAAAGCAGAGTGGGGTCTCAAGTGATCACCAAAGGTCATTCTATCGATTTTTATGTCCCATCCAGAAAGAAGCACCTTCAGGAATGTCGTGTGGGAGGCATTAGGGAAGAGATTAACCATGGCCTCTGAGCAAAGGGAAAAGAATTCAGCTGAATCTTTCCCTATGCAGTGGGCCTGTCCCCAGATAATGTCACTCAACATGGACTTGAAGATTTGTGTGGTCTTTCCTAAGAGAACCTAGATGAAAATGTTTCCTCACCATCCTCAGGAAAAGAGCATAAGAAAAAAAAATCCATTTGAGTCTTTCTGCTCCGTGCCCAAGATGTGCCCATCAGCAAAGCAAAGGGATCAAGCCACCATCAATTTCAACTGTAGTGTTTTTTGTTTGTTTGTTTGTTTTTTTACGTGATATGTCCTGCTAGGCTTATGCGTTTGAACACTTGATCCCCCAGATAGTGATGCTATTTTGAAAGGTTGTGGAACTTGCTGGAAAAAGTGGATCAATGGGAGTTGGGGCTTTTTATTTTTTATTTTTTGTTTATTTTTATTTATTTATCTGAGAGTGACAGAGAGAGAAAGAGGCAGAGAAAGAGAGGAGAGAGAGAGAGAATGGTCACGCCAGGGCATCAAGCCACTGCAAACTAACTCCAGTGCCACCTTGTGCATCTGTCTTACATGGGCCCTGGGGAATCAAGACTCAAACCAGGATCCTTAGGCTTCACAGGCAAGCAGTTAACTGCTAAGCCATCTCTCCAGCCCCTGTCCCCACTTTTTATGCAGAGAGAGTGGTCAGGTGCTCTTCAAACCATGTTTTTCCCACCATGAGGAGGAGTGTCCCCTCAAACTTTAAACCCAAAGAAGCCTTTTCTTAAGTTAATTATTGTCAGGCATTTGGCTATAGCAACAAAAAACAAGCCTTGGGTGAGACTGCTTCCTCTTTTTGACTAATCTTCTTACACATGGGAGCTTTACCTCCATTGCATATCTGGTAGATCACCTCCTGGCTATATCTTTGTTTGTAAAGAGATTTCTCTGCCCATACTAGCTCTGTGCAGACCTTGAATTTCTTTATCTCCTTGATCCAATTGCACTTACAAATGTTTGATTAAAATTGGAATTAGAAAGTCAGGCAAGTGGTACACACTTGCAATCTCAGCATTCATAAGCCTGAGGCAGGAGAATTGTAAATTT
Organism: Jaculus jaculus; assembly: GCF_020740685.1. Taxonomy (NCBI): domain Eukaryota; kingdom Metazoa; phylum Chordata; class Mammalia; order Rodentia; family Dipodidae; genus Jaculus; species Jaculus jaculus. Next base: position 17,801,235 of record NC_059106.1, read on the forward strand.
GAAGTCAGTTTTGGCCACATGGTGAGTTCAAAGCCAGTCTCTGTAACATAGAAAGGTGATATAACACAAAGCAAATCAGAGACTATGGAGATGGCTGAGTGTATAAACTACTTTTACTTACTCCCAGTGCTCATGTACAATGCCAGGCAAGGAAGAGAATGGTTGTAATCACAGTCTTGGGGAGAAGAGGCAGGATTCAATGGGTGTGGGAGATGCCATTAGACAAATCAATGAGCTCAAAGCTCAGCAAGAGATCTTGCCTTAAAGAATAATATGGGGAGCAATTGAAGAAGACGCTGAGGCAATCTTGGACCTCTGTAGGCATTTAGAAGTCTTCTATGTGTATTTTCCCATTTGTATACTGGGGTTGATAACAGTACTCTCATAAGTACTATTATCTCATATAACAGTCTCTCGTGAGATTGCTCTAAGGATGAAATAGGAAAATTCATGCAATGAAGTTACCCAGTAGATGGCACATCGTAGAAACACTTTGTAAGCATGGCTATTGGCCTATTGTTCTTAAAGTCTCAGAACCACCCCTCCCCCCGCCCTTACTGTCCAGCCAAAAGTCAATAGGAGATCTAGCCAACTGGCTCTTTTTCTGAGCACTAGTCCACACCTCCACAAGGCGTGTGGGCATAAAAGCCCATATACCATTTCCTCTCTCCCATCTTTCCTTCCTGTCTCCCTCCCTCCCTTCTTCTTCTTTTCTCTTTCTTTCTCTCTAGCGCTCTTTGCTTAAGTAAGGTGCATGTTCTCTGATCTCTCACTTCTCAGTCTGCCTATTCTGCTCACATCTCTCTTTCACACTCTCTACATACCATCTATATGTCAGTCTCTTCCCTTGCTTGCTGGCTCATACTTGGTTCCTGTTAATCCACACTGTAGGGATCAGGCAGCACCACAATCTACCACCACTTCTCCTGGATCCTTGCCTATACCCTTTCTCTTCAAATTCCTGCCGATCCACTAATAATAAATAAACTCCATATGCCCAAGAAAGAGGGGTAGTTTCACCCTCTACTTTTGAAACCTAACCTCTTGAAATGTAGTATTGCATGTTGTCTTAAAATGATGAGCTGTGAATCCTACAATAATGAACAACTAAGAGGCACTGAACATTAAGATCCTTTCTGAGAAAATCTGAGATAAAGGCTCTAGACTCAGATTGCAACAGTGACTTTGTTGTTGCTGGGACAAACTATCCAACCAGAAGCAGCTTGTGCAAGGAAAGGGTTTATTTTGCTTTAATTGTTTTTATTAACTAGTTTTGTATTCAGCAAATACAGTCAGTTTGGTACCATTATTAGGCTCATCCGTGACCTACCCCTCCCCTTGGTCCCTCCTTGTTAGGGTATATGGATCATGCATTGTGGAGCTAGCCCACAGTTATGGGTAGGATAAATGTCCCTGCATATCATTTTGAGGGGAGGGCTGGAAGAATGGTTCAGCAGTTAAGGTGTTTGTCTGCAAAGCCAAAGAACCCAGGTTCTATTCCCCAGTACCCACATTATCCAGATGCATAAGGGAGCGCATGCACCTGGAGTTTGTTTGCAGGGTCTGGAGGCCTTGGTGCACCCATTCTCTTTCTCTCTCTCTCCCTCTTTCTCTCTGTCAAATAAATAAATAAAAATAAAATTTTGAGGGGAAGTTTCATCATGACAGGGAAAGTATGGCAAGAACAGACAGCCAGTATCACACTTTTACATAGCATGGGGGAAGTAGAAAAGCTAAAAAGGCCCAAGTGAAACATTAATGCACTTCCTCCCACAAGGATCCACCTCATAAAAGCCCCACAAACTCCCCTAACAGTGCTACCAACTTAGGATCAAATATTCAAAGATATGAGTCTGCATGGAACATTTTACATTCAAACCATGTAGCAGTCAGGTTTGCATTGCTGGTAGAAAGTACCCAGCCAAGAGCAGCTTGTGGGGAAAAAGAGGATTTTTTGGCTTACAGGCTCAAGAGGGAGGCTCCATGATGGCAGGGAAAACAACAACATGAGCAGAGGGTGGACATCACCCTCTGGCCAACATCAGATGGACAACAGGAACAGGAGAATGTGCCAAACACTGGCATGGGAAAACTGGCTATAACACCTATAAGCCCACCCCCAACAATGCACTCCCTCCAGGAGGTGTTAATTCCCAGACTTCCATCAGCTGAGACCTAGCATTCAGAATACTTATGTTTATGATGGATATCTGAATCAAACCACAACGTTCTGCCCCTGGCCCCCATAAACTAATAACCATACATGATATAAAATACAATGCATTATTCCAACTTTAAAATTCCCCATGCTTTTCATCAATTCCAATAATGTTCATATATCCCCATAGTCCAAGATCTTTTCACTGAGCCATAATACCAAAAAATAACCTCAAAAACCCCATAGTGGCAAAGAATAAACATTCACGCTGCTAAAGATGTCATTGAGCATAGCAAAGAAATACTCAAGCAATGCATGATTTAAACAGGGCAAACACCAAATTCTGTAGCTCCAAGTCCAACAACTCTAGCCAGTGACAAGTTTCCAAGTCTGATAACTCTAACCAGCAACAAGTCTCTGGAGTTCTAATTCCACCCCTCCAGCTAGACTACTGACAGTCCTGGAAAATATCATCTGGGGCTGGCAGTTCTCCTTGACAGCCATGTTGTGGTCCCAGCATCTCCACTGGGTCTCCACTGCCGTCCACAGTTTATGTTCATGGCTCCATGGGGTCTCCATGCAGGCAACCAGCAAACCTGCTTCACACTGCCCATGGCAATTTCCAAAACACAAGAGCGTGTTGCAAACTCAATGACCCTTTCTTTCCTGCCTTCTTATACTCCACAATACCAGGTAGGTATTAATTAATCCAGGGGTAATAAAGCAGACTTTGAAGAAGAGGACATTCCTTGAGCACTCAAGCCCCTTCAAAGGGGTCTACATTCTTCCTGTTGCCCCATTGCCGGTCAGCTGGCCCAATCTCAAAGGTTGTAATCTCTCAATTGCAGCTCAACAGGCAGCAGTTCACCTAAAGATTTCATTTCTTCTGAGCCATATCCCTCTGCTCACACCAGTTCATTTCTATGCAAAGCAACCCCTGCACAGCTTCTCAGGACATGAGCATAACATCAAGCTTCTCACACAAACTGCTAGTACAGTCCAAGCAAAGTGCTTTCTCATACTCATAAGCCAAACCTCACAGTCCATAGTTCTTATTGAATTCAGGTCTTTAAATTCTGACCAGAATAATAGATCAAGCTGTATTTACACCACTTAAAAGCATCTCTTAGGCCAAGGCTTCAAATCCTTCCACATTCCTCTTGAAAATCAGCTCCAAAAGGCCAAAGCCACAGTCAGGTGTCTAGCATCAATCCCACTTCTCAGTACCACTTTACTGTTGCAGTCACGTTCGCATTGCTGATAGAAATCACACAACCAAGAGCAGCTTGTGTGAACACAGAGGTTTATTTTGGCTTACAGGCTTGAGGGGAAGCTCCACGATGGCAGGGGAAACAATGACATGAGCAAAAGGTAGACATCACCCCCTGGCCAATATAAGGTGGACAACAGGAACAGGGGAGTGTGCCAAACACTGGCATAGGGAAGCTGGCTATAACACCCATAAGCCTGCTCCCAACAATACTCCAGGAGGTATTAATTCCCAGATCTCCATCAGCTGGGAACCTAGCATTCAGAAAACCTATGTTTCTGGGGGACACCTGAATCAAACTTCCACAAACCACTACAGAGTTAGTGCCCAACTGAGGAACCGTGCTGGATTTGAACTTCCCGAGCACATTGGAATATCTTCATGATATTTTACAGTAGGCAAACTACAGTTGCCATTTGAATGTTAAATATTCCCTTAGGTTCATTGTTTGAACACTTAGTTCCTGGATGGTGGCACTATTTGGGAAGGTTGTAGAACTTTTATGAGATGGAGAATTGCTAGCAAAAACAGATCACTGGGGCTTTATTTAAGATTTTATAGTCCAGTCCAACTTCCTATTCATAATTAACTCCTAACTATGAAAGCAATATGAGACCAACAAACCCTTAATATGTTAAGAGATAAACTCTCTTGGTATATTCTGATCTGAAGAGTAGAAACAAGATCTGAAGTGTAGAGACAAGAGGGTCATATCAGATGGTATCTTACTGGGATGGCCTCCCATTTCTTTACTGTGTATCTTAATTCTATTTACCCTTCAAACCAAGAGGATTTTTTCCTACAAAGCATGAGTCAAAACTATAAAATTATTTACACAAAGCCAGCTACATAGTAAATTAGTACAATTGATTGATTGATTGTTTGACAAGGTATTCAATTAGTTACAGGATGTTTCTTGAGAGATGTTTGGAGCATATGTCACTGTTTCTTGCATGGATTACCACTAAGAATTATGTGGTTTCACTAAAGACAGAGAAATACTGTGGGAATCTGCAAGCTATTTTTTTTTTTTCAGACTTGAAAACACAGTCTCATCTATCCCATTTAGCTCTACTTTTTTTTTTCCCCAAGTGCAACAAAAAGCTCCAACAAAATGTCATCCATACAACTGTTGCCACCTATAGGTGACAGATATAGTATGCTAATTTCATTGTAATCCTGATGAAGCATAACATATGAAGGCAATGTGTTATAAAGCCAGCACTCCTTTCGTTGAACACTAATCTTAACTGGGTTTATCATTATTGTTATTGTTCTGCAGTTGTTATTTCAGATGTTGCCTTAAAGACACTATTGACTGATGTTTGTTAATTAATTTTTCCAAACTAAAGGTTAAGAGCTTACACTCTGCAAGGTAAGGCCAAGCTCTTATCAGTCATGTCACAGGACTGTAAAGGAATTAATGAATGTCCTCAAGCCTCATTCCCTATGAAGGGAGTTGCTATTGCCACCCATCCCATACAAGAGATTGGAGGATGCTAGTCATGTTAGGTTACTCCTGTGATCCTTGCAGTCTGGAACGTGAGTCAGAATAATTACAGAGAGACCAGGCCAGCCTAGATTACAATGTTAGACCCTATCTCAAAAAAAAAAAAAAAAAAACCTCAAAAAAAAAAAAAACAGTAATACTGCCTAGGGAGATTGCTCAGTAAGTACAGTGTTTACCATCCAAGCATTAAAATGTGAGATCCATTCCCAACGGTCATGTAAAATGGCAGACATGGTGGTGTGGGACTGGGAAGATGAAGATAGGGAGATCCCTGGGGCTCACTGGCTAGCCATTCGAGAGCTGAATCAGTGAGCTCTGGGTCCATGGAGAGATGCTGTGTCAAAAACTGAGGTGGAGAGTAACTGAGAAAGATCCAGAACGTTGACCTCTGCCTCCACATATATATACATACCACATGCACATACATATACACTCACAGACGTGTCCACACATATGAATATGCACCTGCACATGGCACATCTATATGTGGAAGAGAGAGAGGGAAGGAGGGAAAGAGGGTGGAAGGGAAAGAAAGAAGAAGGAAAGAAAAAGAAAAGAAGGAAGGGAGGGAGGGAAAAGTCACTGAATAACTCTCTGCCCCTGATGTTACATAGTGACCAATAGCACCATGATTAGTAATAAAGCTATCTTCATGCTCAGTTGATACAAACTGCCTTATACGATTTTCATGTCATTTGTGAGGCAGATTGTTAGCACACTGCCATTTAACCTCAATTTTTTCTATTTATGCTGAAAGGCGCTGTGGCTTCAAAAGTCTAAAAGTGTGCTAAGTCTGACAACACGGTGTCCAGGCTGGTTCAGTACAATGCCTAAAGAGAAGCAAGGAAGTCAGTTGCCTCAATGCTATTGTTTTTACCTGCCCCATCCCCTAGGGAAGCCCAGACCAGTCTTCCAGACTGTGTTGATGCTAAAGGAAGTCCCCACTGAGAAGCCACTAGGAGTTTGGCATTCACTGAGCATTCAGAAGAAAAAAAATGCATAGTGTGGGGAACAGATAGGACTTTAAAAAAAAAGTAAATAAAACAAGAGCAGCTGGGGCAGTGGCTGAGTCTGTAAAATGTTGCTGGGCAAGCATGGGGACCTGAATTCAGATCCCCCAGCATCCGTATATAATAAAGGGATTGATGGTACATGCCCATGATCCCAGTCCTGGGGAAGCAGAAACAGAAAATCCTCAAGGCCAGCTACAGTAGACAAATCAATAAGCTATTGGTTCAGTGAGAGGTCCTGTCACAATCAATGTCATGAGCAATTGAGGAAGATACCCTCCATCCACACACAGGTATGCGACACACACGCAATGAAAAAAAAAAAAAAAACATTTAATAACAAACATAAGGAGAAGCTGCTGGAGGAGAAAGAAGAGACATTTTGTTCAGTAGTATAGCCTGTGGTCTGTTGTCCACATGCTGGTAAATACTCCCCCCCCCCCTGGTAAGTACTCCTCCCCCCCCCCACCAGCCATGCTCATGCAAGCAACCCTAACTAAACTCAGTGGACAACAGAATGAAGAAAGATGAAGTAGAAGTGAAGACTAACTAGGAAGAAGACGAGGTTCAGCGGGAGGGGCGGGATACAAAGAGAAGGTAATGGAAAGTTAATGTGACCAAAATACACTATATACACATATAAACATGTAAGTAGATAAGATTTTTCAAATGAAAAGGCAAGGAAATGAAAAAAAAATACAGAAGGAAAAGTAGTAGAACAGGAGGAGTGAGCAGAATTTTTTTTTTTCCTTTGCCGGGAATCTGGCAGAAAACTTAAGGTCTGAGATTCCAAAGGGGTGAGGAGCATGGCAAAGCAAGGTAGGGTCGCAGTAAAACACAGACTATGAGAGAGACTGGATAAAATACTGAAATGCTGAACATTAGAGTTATAAAAGAAGCAAATATCTGGAACTTAGAGTAGAAGTAGAGAAAGTGGGGAGAATCCTCCCTCTTCAGATCTGATGAAAATGAAAGAGAAAAGAAAAATCTCCACAAGTAACAAGAGCGCAAGCAAAATTTTCCTTGACTGATGGACAAGCTGCATGAAGTAAATACAGCCAGTGAAATTGCCTCCACCACCATCCCAGGACAGTATCTCTAATCTGGGGCAAGGAGGAAGCAGATCATGAAACAAACTACAATAGAGTCACTCTGCTGGGATGAGTGGGCCATGTATCAAAACTCCACAGCCCCAGCCAATACACAAAGAGCCCAAGACCTGGAGTCACAGAACCACACGAACACCCCACAGTAACTAACCTGAGCTGAAACGGGAGAGGCATGCAGATTTTCTTCTGCAGTCACTCTTAAAGTGGTGCTGGAGATCATAGCACTGAACCACACCCTGGGTCTACATACCTGAACATGCAAATATACATGCATCATAAACATACACACACCAAAAAAATAATAATAATAATCCAACCAGTGGTGTACTCCCAGAATCACAAATGGGCAACCGAAATAAACAGCTCTCAAAGATGAACTTCGAGTGACAGTAAATATATAAAATCCACAATCTTTAGCCATCAGCAAAATTCATATTAAAACAATATTGAGATTCCACCTCACTCCACTCAGAATGGCTATCATGGGAAAAACAATGACAAATGCTGGCAAGGAACTGGGGAGAGGGAACCCTTATTTATTGCTAATGGCAATGTAAACTCATGCAGCCACTGTGGAAAAGCATGGAGGATTTTCTAATTAACAATAGGACTACCATGTGATGATGAGGCACTCTGGGTATATATACCTGAAGGATCCTAGCCAACGCATCACAGAGATGCTTACATATCAGTGTTGACTGTAGCAATATTCACAATAGCCACGTTATGGAATCAGCCTAGTTGTCCATCAACAAATGAATGGATAATGGAAATGTGGTACATATACATAGTTATGTTTAATCAGCAAAACAAATTTAGGTTGTTTGCAGGAAAATGGATGCAAGTGGAGAAATACTGAGCAAAACAAATAGACAAAATAAAGAAATAGCTCATATTCTCTCATTTGTAGACCCCAGAATTCATATGCATTTGTGTGTGTGTGTGTGTGTGTGCGCGCGCGCGTGCGTGTGTGCATGCGTGCACGTGCATGCATGTGGCCTGAAAGTAGAAGTGAGACTTAGGGAAAGACAAAAAATAATGGAAGAGGAATAAAAGGGCATGGCGAAGGTTAAGATGATCAAAGTGTGTGATCCATGAAAACGTCTTTATGAAAACCCACACCTATGTATGCATAGTGAATATGCAACAAAAAATCATAACATTAAAAAAGAAAAGATAAAAACAGTACCTGATCCATATCGTAGAAATACAAACAATACAAGAATTGCAATTTAGACTGGAGAGATTGCTTAGTAGCAAAGGCACTTGCCTGTGAAACCTAAGGACCCAGGTTCGATTCCCCAGTACCGACATAAGCCAAATGCACAAGGTGATGCTTGCTTCTGGAGTTCCTTTTCAGTGAATAGAGGCCCTGGAATGCCTATTCTCTTTCTCTCTCTCTCTCTCTCTCTCTCTCTCTCTCTCTCTGCCTCTTCCTTTCTCTTAAACAAATAAATAATTTTGAATTTCACGTTGATATGCATACCTTTTGCTATTGCTTGTTTGTTTGAATACTAGACAATAATCTCATAAAAGGAAATTTTCAGCACAAATAAATATTACATAGATAAGTGTTCTTACCCTTAAAATCAAAAGATATGAACCGAGGACTGAAGAGACGGTTCAGTAGGTAAAGTACTTGTCATGTAAGCATAAAGACCTGAGTTCCAACCCCAAGGCACCATGTAAGTGGGCAGGCACAGTGCTTGAAACACCTGTAATCTCATTTCTTAAGAGGCAGAGATAAGGGATAAGAGATTGAGGAAGACACTGGACACACACATGAGTGTGTTTGCATGCACACACACACACACACATACACGTGCTTACAAACCTTTATACACATAGGCACATATAGCACATGCACATTCATATTCACATGCAGAGAAAAGAGATCTGGACCCATGTTGCTGCCATTAGACACAGTCCATCCCATGGAGCCACCATTCCCTGGTCTCTCAAAATGAGGCTGGGTACCAGTTGACCCTTCTTGTCATGTGTATTGATGTTGTTAAAGCCACACAATTATTTCTGCATTATCTTTTGATACCATCTACAAAAACATTTAAAGAGTTTATGAAGACATGTTTTTCTTTTTATGGTCTTTCTTTTCTATAATCTACCTGCACCTGCACAGAGTTGGCTTTTTTTTTTTTTTTTTTTTTTTGGTGGGGGAAGGAAATTTGTTTATTTTGGTTTACAGACTTGAGAGGAAGCTAGATGATGACGGGTGTGGGGGGGGGAAGGATGTCATGAGTAGAGGCTATATTTAACTAGAGACTCCAATCCAGAAGCTAGAAACCTTTAGAAAGACTGACACACCCTCCCATAGGTGGTCGACATTTTCATCATGATTTATTCTGACTTCATCTACAATGCATGCACTGAATCACACTTTTCATGTACGCATAGTCCCTCTGAGAGCTCACATTCTTCTAGACCAGTGCTTCCCAGTCCTAGCATCATATCAGAATCAGACCATGAGTTGATTAGGACAAATGGCAGAACCTCAGACTTTCTGATGTAGCAGGTCTGGGTAAGGACTAAGGACTTGCATTTCCAGCAAACTCCATAATGATAAAGTTTGGGGGTTAATAACCCATGATGCCTCTCTGGACTCTGGATGAGTTTAGAATTCCAAAACCAATATATCTCTCAATCTTTAGTTATTTTGTCTTACAATTAGCAAATGTAGGCATGAGAAAGGATTAATTGTGAGAGATTTATTTTAAGACAGAGTAGAAGCAGAGAAGTTCCTAAGCTGAGCGGAGTCCTACCGTAGCTGGGAGGGGTCCTGAGAAAAAAATAATCTGGGAAATCCCCAGGCAAAATGGATCAGCTCTTTTTTATAAATTAGGTAGCCAATTAGGATGAGTATCATTGCTGAGCTCAAATGTACATGAAGGATCCTGATTGGTCCAGGAAAAGAGGATAGACTCAGAAAGGGTTCACTAATGAGAGTCAAGCCTGGGGAATCGTTAAGGAGACAGAATCAGGGAGCTGCCCATCTTTAGCTTCTTAGTGAATCAGACTGAAGTTCTCTTCCAGTATGTCCAGGGCAGGGTAGCTTCTGTGTTCTTTTGGGCCCGTGTCTCTAAGTGACTACCTGAAAAAGAAGGTTGCCTTGCTCCTAACCACAGTTCACCCATGCTGTCATTGCTTCTCTGGTAAGCACACTATGGAAACCACTGTCCTAGAGTGGTAAACTGGTGCTGAATCTGGGAAGCAGCTTGTATGGGCCAGCTGCTTAATGTGCTTCGTCCCTTGTGTATGCACTGTTAGTACGTGCGCAGGCAGACGCAGGTGCGTTTGCACCAGTGTGCATGTGGAGTCCAAAGGACAACCCTGGGTGCCATTCCTCAGAAGTGCCATCTACCTGTTTTTTGGTTTTGTTTTGTTTTGTTTCTGTCATCGTCATTTTTTTTTCAAGGCAGGGTCAGGCTGACCTGGAACTCACTCTATAGTCCCAGGCTGGCCTCATACTCAGCTCTTCATATTTTCAAGACAGACACTTTACAGACTGAGATAGCGCCCTAGTCCAAAAACTGTCTTTAATGGTGAAGTAAGGTGTATCTCATTAGAATTCCTACCCAAAGAAGAGTGTTTGAGGGCACGCACAACCAGCTTCTCTGCTTCCAAAGCCTCAGCAACCCTCTGTGTATCCTCAGCACCGAAACCGGCCCATCTGCCCTGAAGGTGACCTCCTAGTAGTAGTTTGTTGAATGAATTTGAGGTCCACATAGACCAGTAAGAAAAATTCTTGGGGTTTGTGAAAAGGAAAATGGAAAAGACATCCTGGTGAGGACAAATTATACTGAATGCCCTTTATTTACCTAAATGTAAATTTAAATGTAAATGTAATTACATTTTAGAGAACGTAGGTTAGCATTTACTCTCTTCAAAGAACTTCTTACACTCCATGATTTTTTTCATATATTCTGTGTAATTCTTTGTGGGGGGGAAAACATGAAGTCTTAAAATTTGTCATACCACTGGCCTTGTGACCACAGTGGTGAACAAGAGACCTTGCCTCAAAGAGAGTTAAAGACAAGGACCAACACCCAAGCTTTCCTGTGACCCCTTGCACTCACATATGGACACACACACACACATACACACACAACTTGACCCAACGCAAATGGGGGCTCTTGCATGAGGTTTCTACTAATTATGGAATCTTTTTTCTTTACTCAGGAAGTCTGTAGCTCAGACCCACCTCTGGTTTCAAGGTAGACATCTGAGACTGAAAATTAGCTCAACAATAATATAACACAATAAGGGATAGTTCAAGTAAGGTTTGCAATGCTTTTGTAGAATTACACTATTTCTTAAAGTGGAGAAACACAGACTATGCTTGCTGTCTGGACAACAAAGCCATCTACTTCCACCTGTCTTATTCTTTGTAGGAAAGGTTTAGTATATGGCAGTGCACCATGGCCAGGTCTGTGTCTGTTCGACCCTATCAACGTTCACTCTTAGGGATGGGGGACAGCTCAGTGGATAAAACACTTGCCACACCAGCATGAGCTTGGTTTCCCAACATCCACTTAAATGCCAACCTGTAACCCAGTACTTGGTTGGTGGAAACAGGGTATCTCTGAGGCATGATAGCTAGCCAGACTAGCCAAATTGGCATCTCTGTGTTCAAGAGAGACACCCTGTCTAGGTAATTAAGGTGAACAGCAATCAATTAAGAAGCTAAAGCTATCTTCTGGCCTCCATATATCCAAGCACATATGTGAGTCCACATATAAACATGCATGCACATATCATACAAAAACACCCCAGTTTCTCATTGCAACTTCCTAACTCCAGCATAAATGGGATAAAGTGTAAGCTGGAACTGTGTATGTCAGACATACTCTGACACGTTGTAGAAGTGGAAGATTTGGATAGCAAAGTGAAAAACAAACAAAGATGATATTTTGTTCTGTTTTATGCAAGAGCAACAAACTATAGTGTAATGTAGGGAATAATAACTCAGCATGCAGCCAGACACTGGAATCCTATTGACTGCCACCTGCAGGGAATCCTTGGGCAACTGTCACTTAACCAGAGCCTTGTAGCCTCTTCTTTAAAAGTGGTCAACAGGTAATTGTTAAGCTAATAGAAAGAAAAAGTTTTGATCTTTGTTTATACAGAAGAGGGAGTATAGTTCTCAATATTGTAATGTATATTTCAAAATAACTAGAAAAGAGAATTTGATTGCTGTTGCTGAAACTGTGAATGTTTATAGTGATAGATTTGCTAAATGCAGTGATTTGATCATTATATGTTATGTACACATATAGAAAGTACATTACATGCTGTATAAATGCATGATTATTCTACTAGCATGAAATCAAACTTAAAAAGTAACACAACAAGGGGCTGAGGAAATGACTCAGTGGGTGAGGGCACTTGCAACAATCATGAAGGCCTTTAGTTTGGTTCTCCAGGACCCATGTAAACAGCTGATCATGGCCATGCATATCTGTAACCCCAGACCCGTGGGGAGCAGAGAGTGAAGAATCACTGGGATTGGCTAGAACCACATGCAGCTCCGCATTCAGAGAGAGAATCTGCCTCAATGAAATATGTGGATGAGCAATAGTAACACCTGATGTTCTCAAGCTTCTCCAACATGCACAAGCACACACTTCAGTACATGTGTGAGCATATACCACATACATATACATACCACCGCCACACAGGCTACATACAGCCAAAAAAAAAAAAAAAGGTAGCACATGGAGCTATGGATAAGACATCTGTTTGTGCAGGTGGGATGATCTGAGTTCAGACCCCCATGACCCATGTGAATTCCAGCTGTGATAGTGTGTGCCTATTACCTAGTTCTCAGGAGGCAAAGACAGGCACACCCCTGGAGCAAGCTGGCTGATTAGACAAGCTGAGTCTTGAACTCTTGGATCAGTGAGTGGGTTTGTTTCAATAAGTAAAGCAGAGATTAATTGACAAAAACACCCAACTTTGACTTCTGGCCTCAGCACATATGCACACATGTGGGTATGCACACACATGCACATAGACCCGCACACATACAAACATGCATTTCCACATTAATGCATAACACAGATGAAAAAAATAAAAGAAAAACCCCTAAAATTAGATATTTAACTTCCAGGTTTGTGAAAAGATTGATACAAAAAAAAAAAAAAACTGTTAGGTGTCCTTCACAGATTTACCTGCAGTGAGGACTTAATAAACAAGTAGCTATTGTTACCAACTCTAAAGTCTTGCCCCTGATTTTTTCTTGATCTTGATGGAATTTCGGCATCAAAGAAGAAAAGAAGAGGAGCTCTGTTTGAGAGTCTTACCCACCTGCATCCCTCTTGTTCCATGCATCTCTGTCCTTCCCTGATCATGAATGCCTCACAGCAACAAGATGCTTACATGTGCAGGGTCTGCCTGCAGTGATTACTGTGGTACTTTATGAAGTCTAGAAGGTGCTACAAGTATCCCATAAATAACCCAGAATGCATTGGCGTAGCTGGAACCTTCTGAAAAGCATGAGTCATGAAATCACACACCTGTCACTGTGACTTTCACACCATAGTGCGATCTGGTATCTACAGTGGGCACCTTGGACGCCTCTTTCAAATCTCAGTTCCTATAAAGAGACAAAGTGCAAAGATGACAACCGGCCTGATGAGTTTAATATGTGCTTAAATTTTATGATGATTTAAGGAACTTTATGACCTTTTTGGTGAAAATAACTAACTTCTGGCTGAAAGTCAATTTCTACTCCTCACACTTAGCAAGAAAACAGAGGACTCTGGAACTTTGGTTGAGAAAAAATAAGGCACTTTACGTGAACAAATTTCAAACAGATCCATTTAAAGTGAAATTAAGTGGCACTTAACTGGTTTGCAAATTGGGACCTATTTATTTCGCTGAAATGATTAAAGTCTTGATTTATCCCTAAAATTAGCTTTATTGTTACATTTTATTACACAGGAATACTGTTAAGGACTTGTAGGTTCTCTCTATCGCTTTAAACTGTACTTTATTCAGCCAATAATTGAATATAATATAGGATAAATTGATTTACCAAAGAAATATGTTTCTAATATTTTCCTCTTTTCTATTGCAGGAGTTGAAGCAAGTTGAAGAAACAAAAGAAGCTCCTGGGCATAAATTATCTAAAATTTCCCTGGAGACATTCAGCAAATTTAACAGCAATACTGTGATTTTATTAGAGAAAGAGAACTCTCCAAACAAAGTCGAAGGACAAAAGGAAGGGAAAGAAAAAAACGAAGAAGTATCTTTGAGTAGTTCAGACCGACCCGGGGTGGACAACATGGAGTCTCTGAGTGATTCTTTGTATGATAGCTTCTCTTCCTGTGCAAGTCAAACTTCAAATGATGCATGAAACTTCCCCTTCTTTTGGTGACACCTAAGTCAAGCAGGGGTGCTGGATGTAGGGAGAAACAAGACACTCTTGCAAATCCAGATAAATTCACAGCAGGCAACCCACCAGAGTTTATTTCTCTGGCAGGGCAATAAAGAGAGACCCTATTTGTCACCTTTCAAGGGGATTGAAAATAGACTCCATATGGAATTCTTAATTTTGCACTTTTGCTTTGAATATTTGTACAGAAGTTGTAAATTTTCTGGAAAAGAAATTATATTTGTAGGGGGGAAAAAGGATAGCAATAAGCAGAAGCAGAGCCATGCTCTTGAAATGATGTACTAAGTCTTAGAAGTTGATAATATATTTTTTTTAATTCCAACTAAAGAAGTTGTGATGATAGCTGTCCCTCATTCTCCAGTTATTTGTGGGTAAACTGTAACCCTAAACTCGGGCCTGAGGGAAAGCTGCCTGGGGCTTGGTAATCTCCACCTCGTGGTTTTGATAGAAAATTTAATGATAGCTCAATGTCAAAATTGTTGCCAGGGAGATTCAAGTTGTAGTACCATGCATAGTGCCACCCTAGTGAAAAATGACGTGTGGTCACTGACCTGGGGTATGACATGGACTGCAGAAGGAGTCCACAAATCTCCTCTCTAGCAGGCTGAAGTTCCCTCTGACATTCTCTTACAACCTCCTTAGTATTTATCTGTGAACCTAAATATTTGTTGATTTTTATCTTCCTGCTCTTTTTATTAAAAGATGGGTAGTCTGTTGGCCGTGTTCACATTATGAAGCTAAAATGAATGGTTGGTGCTATGAAAAATTTCTTACTTTTTAATATACTTTTTTCTATAAAGTCTGTTTATATGTAAGGATAAATTCTATTTTAAAAGTTATGTGTATTTTTTCTAGAGGTGAACTATTTATAATTGCTTTGTACAGAGCGTGATAGCTAGGCATAGTACAGCTATTTTCAGATCTATGTGGTTACTTTAGCACAACACTGTTTCTTTTGGAGTATTGTGTATGATCAGTGTTATGTTGTTTATTTGTGCAATTCGTAATGTTTGAACTTTGTTATCTTAAGTGGGAATTATGTAAAGCGTCCTTGTCTTTCATGCTTTAAAGAAAGGTCATTTTGTTTTATTTCTGAATAAAAGTCTATCCCAGTTACACCCTCTGAAAGCTGAAAAGCAGCACCGGTGGTCCCTCGGTAATATATCCTTGGGTTTCCCACGTGTTTCAGGGATAGAGTTCCCCAACGGAATAGATAAACTTGCCCCTTAGCTCCTGTGCTGATAATACCGCAAATTGCTAGATCAGAGTCCGCAGACAGGAGGTTAATGGTCACAGCCCCCTTCAAAACTCCCCGAGGAGTTAACCGGCTAGAATGAGAAGGAAGAGGGGCCCAGGGCCGAGCCCCCAGGCAGCTCTGGAAAGGTGTCTGCAGAGGAATTACAAGAAAGTCATTTAGGCTCTACTGGCAGGATGAGGAAATAAACGATGGGCACCCCAGCCCGAGAGCCAGCGTTTCCCCAGTGTGGTAGCCACAGGAGACGGGCGAAGCTTAGGAAGAAGCATTTGCCGCTGAAACGAATGCTCCCACGGGGCCTGGGATGAAGGGGTGGGAACTGGGGGCGGACGGGATTGGAGGCGGGGGCAGCAGGAGCTCCAAGCCGGCAAGCGGGCTCCCACACCACCTGCTGCAAAGCTCCGTGTGGAAGGCGAAAATAGCATCCTGGCGTCTGGGGAATAAGCAAGGTGGGTCACTTGGCATTGACCATGATGCGGGAGGGGGCAGCGGGTGGCCACTTCCTGGTCAGGCATGGCGTCGTGAGGAATATATATACTCCTGGATTTGGGAAGCTGGGTGATACGGACTAGCCTTTTACCGGGAGAGGACGCAAAAGAACCTTTTCTTCACCCTCATTTGCTTTCCTAGGGGAGCTCATAATGGTTGTCCTCTCCTGGGCCAAGCGACCTGGGCGGTGTCAATGCACCCTCCAGCGGTGCGAGCCGGCAGGAGACCTTAGGCCGGCCGGGAACAGCACGCCCGCAGGGTCGGATACCCTCCCTCCTCCCCCGGCACCCACGCTCACCTCCCTCCCGTTGCTCATCTTTCCATAGGCTGAGCCTACCACGACCCGTAACGACGGGCTTCTTCTGGGAAGACGGACGCGGCTCTTCACGGGACACCCTGGGGAACCCGCGGCTGGGCAACTTTGCCCCCCCCCCCCCGCACCCTCCCACCAGCGCCAGTCGCCCAGCGGCGATGGGTAGCGTAAGAGCACCGGCTGACTGGGGTAGCCCCGAGCTCAGGGCGCACTGGCGAAGCACCAGGGGGAAAACCGGGGACCTGGGAGGAGAAGGCGCGCGCCCTAGCACGCGATGGCCCAGCCCAACACTTAGGTCCCCAAGTCAGCTCCAGGCAGGTCCCCGCGGCACCTGCTGCTCGCTCCTCCCTGCTCCCGTCACCTGCAGCCTCCCCACCTCTGAAAACTACTTCTCGGGTGGCCCCCTCTCATAGACGCCCCTTTCCCTGGAACCAGCGGAAGCCAAGGGTTGTGGGGGGTGGAAGAAGGAGGAGGCAGGAAGGGGGTGGGGACGTAGAGACACAGTCCCAGCCTTCCTCCCGCTATCTGCCCCCCCCCAACACACACACCAACTCAGCAGCCGTCACGTGGTGCGGGGGGTGGGAGGGGTGCGGGGGGGAGAGGCGAGACTTTTTTGGGTGCTTCGGATCGCCAGTAGTTCTTCAAGCCTCAGCAGGCAACTCCGGAGGCTCCGCGCTCCGCCCCGGGAGCGCGAACCAGAGGAGCGGGGAAGGGACCCGAGGCCGGGAGCCCGGGGCGCGGGCGATGCGGGCGCCGCCGCGGGCGACACCTGCGGCTCCTCTCGGTGCCGGCCGTCGCCTCCGTGGCAGCAGCGTAAGCTTCGGCAGCCCGAGCCGCTACGTCTGCCGCAGCCGGGGTAAGCTCAGCCGCTGCGGTCGCCGCGGCCACTGATGCGCCGGCCCGCGCCCGGCCCCGCGGATCCGAGAGGATGTGGGTCCTCGGCATCGCGGCAACTTTTTGCGGATTGTTCTTGCTTCCAGGTAAGAGGATGAAGAGGCCAGCAGCGGGGCGCGGACCGCACGTCCCACCTACCCAGCCGGTACTCCCCAAGTGCGCCCACCTCGGCGCCGGCGCTGTCCAGCGGGAGTTTGGTGGCGGCCCCCCATCTCCGGAGGCACTGCACTGGGAGAGTCCCCGGTCCCGAGGCTGCAGGGGGAGAGCGGGGGAAAGGAGGGTTTGCTGGAGTCGCGACTGCAGCTGTTGATTCTGTACAGATGTATGTGGGAGCTGGGCCCGGGTGGGGAGGTCTGGACTGTGCGGGGTGGGGTGGAGGGTTCGACGAAGGATGAGGGACGACCCCCAAGCCCCGCCAAGTTATCAAGCATCGATGGGCACCCGAGTGAATAGCCCCTCTGACGGGTGAGAGATTCCTGGGTAGTCTGGGGTCCCCCAGGCTCCTCCGGGGCTAGGGTCGGGGAACGCGGGGTGCAATCATCGTGGGCTAGGGGGGAGACACAGGGGCGAGCGCTCCCAGACCCTAGGGGACAGCAAGCCGGTGCTAAGCGTGAGAGCGACAAATGGCTGGCTCCACTCTGGACGGAGCTTTCCCATGCCAGGACTTTGACCGCACACTCTAGATATCCGGCTCCAAAAAAAAAGCCCGGTTGGATCAGAAGGGGATGCAATGTAGCGGTGGGGAACCCACGGGCGTGCAACACACAGGTTCACCCCCCCCAACCTCTGCAGCCCCCCGCGCAGGCCGCGGGAACCAGCGGGAGAAGGGCCACCGAGCCCGAGGACTTAAGTGTGCACACATACTTGGAGTCTGGGCGCCTCCTCCAGGGTTCCCCGGTGGTCGAGAACCACAGCTTATGAATGCCGGCTTCAAAAATTAAATAAACCGAAAAGGCGTCAGCGAATGTAATCATGAATGGTGCCAAAATAGTAATTAAGCAATTTGTAACCAATTAGCAATTAAGCAAACCCTCTGGTGCAGACAGGAGCTGACAGCCCCGTCTCTAGAGCACTTTGCTATGGGCTTGTACCCTCACCCTCTCTGCCCCCCCGCCCCACTGCCTGGCAACTTCTGGCCTGACAGGTCTGAGGGGGTGTCACATGACCCCTTTGTGTCTAGCGCGGGAATTTAGGGGTGGCATGCAATATTCCTCCCGATTCTGGGGACCCGGAACCCGCGCCGCCCCCTGCTGGCTTCAGCCACTTCCAGTCATGGAGACCCAGGAATGCAAGTTGCAGAGAGTCCCAGAGGCCCAAAAGCTCTGAGGCTCTGTGGGGTCTGGAAATACTGATGCTGTCCTGGATAGAATCTGAACCCCACTCCATCTGTCTGTGCCCCGCAGGCTTTGCGCTGCAAATCCAGTGTTACCAGTGTGAAGAATTCCAGCTGAACAACGACTGCTCCTCCCCTGAGTTCATCGTCAATTGCACGGTGAATGTTCAGGACATGTGTCAGAAAGAAGTAATGGAACAAAGTGCGGGTAAGAGCCCACTTTCCCATGCGCCCTTCAGCCCCAGCTGGAGCACTGAGAGGGGGTTGCATTAAGACAACAGAAAGGGATTGTTTGATTTAAGGCGCACATTGGCGAACACAGATTTACTTTTACAGTGCTGAGAAAATGAAGAGTTCCCATTTCCTTTAATCTCATTACAGTTAATTACCAGGGCTTCTCCCCAAGGGACTTGGGAGGGGAAGTCAATGTAAATCAGTGGCTCTCCTCTTTTTTTTTTTTTTATTAGTTTTATTTACTTCCCTAACCTTCTGTGTTCAAAGCTGATGCGAGGGTGGAAAATATATGGATAACCCACACTGGCTTGAACAACTAGACAGTAGCCTATGAGCCATGTCAGCTTGAAATATGAAACTATTCAGGGTTCCCACAGGTCAGAGCTTGAAAAATGTATTTTGTCATACAGCCACACCATATTTCTTTGAAGAACACTATAGGATCTTTATTTAATTTTAGAACTAATGCATCAAATCCCAGGAACAATTTGCCAAGATCTTTCAAAGGAATACTGCTCCCAACCTGACCAGCTTAGCTGTTGGCTGGCAGAGCAGACACCGTGGACATTACACAATGGAACAGAGGGACTTGATTCTAGTTAACAAGAATCCTTTTTTTTTCTTTCATTCATTCATTCTTTCTTTCTTTCTTTTTTTTTTTTTTTTTTTTTGGTGGTGGGGGATATGGGATTCTCCACTGCCCCACCCCACATACGAATAAGAATCCAAAATCACCCCCCCCAGTGCAACTTTGAGAAAACACGTGAAGTAATTGATTTCAATTCCAAGGTCAGGTAGGGACTTTGCCATTTGAATGCTGTTGAAAAAGTGAGAAAGAGCATCATGTGCCAAGTAATTTTAAGTAAGTCAAAGCCCAGCTCCTCTTTAATCCAGGGAGGTGCCCAAAGAGCCCCATGAAATGATTAGAAGTCTTCATTCCTTTAAGCTGCCAGAAACCAACGTAAGGAAGTTGTCTTGCTATCCTCTTGCTTATTTGGAGAGCATTTTTTTTCCTACCCCAAACTATACCAGGAAGAGATGTGAGAAGTCAAATTTTACCCATAGAAGATTTCTAGCAGGAAGTGTCTAAGTGCCTGGCCTAAAGACACTTGTTTTCCATTAACATGGTCAAGTTGTACCTTGTTCTGCAAACGAAGTACCTCTTACCAGTGTGAATGGCAATCTCAAATTTTATGTGTGTATTTGCATGTGTGTGTATATGTTTATGTGTACATGCAGGTGCACATGCATGTGTGTGGAGAGGAGGAGCAGTGTGTCCAGGTTATATGTAAGACACTCTGAACATATGCACTCATTATATCTACAGAAAATTGACACATGTGCTTGCACACACACACATACACAGAGAGAGAGAGAGAGCAAGAGAACCATGTGTTAAGACTAATATTTCCAAGACATTTCATGTTTATTTCCTTTTAATTGTCAAAGACCTTTTTTTTTCTTTCTTTCCAGCAAGGAGAACAACTTTAGTTGCTAAGTGACCACAATATAACCATGGCAGCATGAGCTAACTTTTGTTGTGTGCTCTATGTGCCTGGCTCTTTCCTCAGCACGGTACCAACAGTGTCTCTTGAAAGGTAGCGTTGCATGAAGCACGGGAGCACTTTCATTGCAGTTGTTCCCCACACCACAGCTAGTCAGCAGTCGATTCTGTTGTCTTGTCAACTTCCACACTTCGGAGAAAGAAAGCCATGCCTGTTAAATGATAGCATTAGGAATCAGAGTCAGAACT
Source organism: Jaculus jaculus (assembly GCF_020740685.1). NCBI lineage: Eukaryota > Metazoa > Chordata > Mammalia > Rodentia > Dipodidae > Jaculus > Jaculus jaculus. The sequence continues at coordinate 17,821,974 of NC_059106.1, forward strand.
GGTTAATAACTTGGGTAGTGCTGGGAATCGTAGGGCCCAGAGTTTCTTACCTACGGACACATTCGTATAGTCCTACAATTTTGTTCAATTACACATGTCTCATCTACCTTGGAGCTTATTCCTTCTGCAGCATATGTGTTCACTTGTCTTTTTTTTTAACTACTTTTTTTAATATTTTTTGTTCATTTTTTATTTATTTATTTGAGAGCGACAGACACAGAGAGAAAGACAGATGGAGAGAGAGAGAATGGGCGAGCCAGGGCTTCCAGCCACTGCAAACGAACTCCAGATGTATGCGCCCCCTTGTGCATCTGGCTAACGTGGGACCTGGAGAACCGAGCCTCGAACCGGGGTCCTTAGGCTTCATAGGCAAGCGCCTAACCGCTAAGCCATCTCTCCAGCCCTCATGTGTCTTTTATAGATTCCCCTAGTGATTCTGGCATTCTCCAAGTTGATAACTACTTAGCTGGACCAAACTTTATGTCATGTAGAGAATCCAAAGAAGACCTAAAATAGTCTGTGGTTCCAAGTCTACCAGCCTACTGTTAGTAAGACTCTTGACACAGAGTGCCAGGAGAAACACAATTACCACCCACCAGCCTACTACAGAATAAAATATACCACTAAGGGCACCTGAAAATATAATTCGGGCAAAGTTCTAAAGTTTGAGGAAGAATTCATGTCTGTGAAGCTCACCTGACAGGCTAAATGGACTGGCCTTGAACTCACAGCAATTCTCCTACTTCTCTGCCTCCTGAATTCTGGGATTAAAGGCATGCACCACCATGTCCAGTGTGTGTGTGTTTGTGTGTGCATGTGCGCATCTGTGTATGTGTTTGCATGTATATGGGTGCATGTGGCACCCAGAAGCCAATGTTGGGTGTCTTCTTTGAAAGCTCACCCACCTCATTTATAAAGGCAGTCTCTCACTTGCACCCAAAACTTACTTATTTGACTAGTCTAGCTAGCCTGCTTATGTTGTGGGTCCCCAGCCTCTGCCTTCCCATATCTGGGATTACAGGCACGTTAACATGCTCACGTGGGGTTTATTGGGTATTAAGGGTACAAACTCAGGTCCTCAAGCTTGCACACCAAGTGCTTTTACCAGCTGAGCCATATCCTTAATAAGATTTTTGAAGTTTGAGTGCTATATAGAGTGGCCTTTTCCATAGATATGAAAAAAAAATCCAGGGCTTTAAACAGACTAAGGAATTTTAATGAACTAAGCCAGTTTGACATTAAGTAGTAATGAAAGGTGCTCTCTCGTGCTAAAAAAAAAAAATAAAAGAAAATAAGAAAGAAAAAAAGAAAAAAATACCAGCAACGCAATATGGCCAGGCCTCCAGTTAGTCATTTCTGGATTAAGTCTGCAAACTCAGCTCTTATGAATTTTGAGGCAGGTAAATTTAATTTCCAGTTAAGAAGTACATTTGAAATTAACCTTTGTCAGTTCCCCAGAGTGCCTTTCCTATTAGGTGTTGAGATTATTTGTCATGGCTCTTTTTCCCCTCAGTCATGTGTGGGATTATACAGCATAGGCCAAGGTGATGGGAAGCTTTCGTTTTCTTTATTAATTGATATTTAAATGTTTGTCTCATTAATAAGTCCTCACCAGCTCTGCACTTCCCGAGTCACTTAGTCTGTTTACTAGCATCCTTGATAATGACATTTCTTTTGTTCATATTTATCATTGCATTCCACAAAATATTTCAAATATTGATTTTCATTTGAGACTAGAAGCCTCCTCCACCTTCCAGTATGAATTTTTAAACCAGGGTATAAAGAATGTGAATTTGCATTTGTTTGACAGTGCACTCTTGTAATTAGAGTTTTTCCTCTTGACTAGATACAGTGAAAGGGACATAATTTAATTTTTATAGACTAGCCAATTTCTGCCCTTAGTAAAATATAGCTCTGTCAGTGAGCAAAATGTTACAGGTTCTCCTAAACCTTATTTAAAAGTTAAATGCAGTATATTGAGAGAAAGTTCATGGTCTGAATCAGTAACCTAATCGATCTCTTCACCCATCCTTTGCAACATGCATTAATCTATTTGTCTGTTTTGCAATACAAGACTTGCTGATTTACATGCCATGTTGTGTCTACATTACGGTGGGATAAGGGATGGCTCTTTCCCTTTGGTTGCTCATTGAAATGGGCAAAGATGGCACCAAGCTCTGGCTATGTTTACTTTATATCTTACTTTCTCATGAGCTAAATAAAGAATAGCAAGAGGGGGATAGATGTCTACAAAGCCATCAGGCATCTGCTCCTCATAGAAAGAATTAAAAAGGTAACCACTTGAGGAAAAATCCGTATCTTCGTTATACATAGTTTTACCAAGGTTTAAAGTTAGAGGGTTGGGCTGGAGAGATACTTCAGTCAATAAGATGCCCTTGAGGATGTGAGTTCAATCCCAAGAGGCCCAATTAAAAAACAAATAAACAACAACAACAACAGAAAAAAAAAGGAAAACACTGAGGCCTGGAAAGATGACTCAGCAGTTAAAGGCACTTGCTTGCAAAGCATAATGGCCCTAGTTCAGTTCCCCAGTACCAACTTAAAGCCAGATGCACAAATTGTCACATGTGTCTGGAGTTCATTTGCAATGGCAGGACATCCTGGCATGTTCCTCTCTCCTTCCCTCCTCCCCCATCTGTCAACTAATAAATAAATGTTTATAAACAAGGCCATGTGTGGTAGAATGTCTTTAATCCCACCACTAGTAAAACTGAGACAAGTAGATCCCTGGGCTTGCTTGCCAGCTAATCTAACTTATTCTGTGTATTCCAGGCAAATGAGCTACGTTGTCTCTTGGACAGCACCTAAAGAACCATCCCAGAGGTAGTCTTCTGGCCTCTAGTGCACTCACATGCACATACATGTACACACACCTACCATGTGCATGGAGAAAAAGTAGTAACAGTTTAACTTTAGCAAAGGAGACTTCTATGTGGAAAAGGAAATGTGTAAAATTTTAAAAAAGATTCCAATGTCAAGAAATATATCTGCATATATTAACACCAGCCTCTCTAAAAGAGTTTCCATGTCAACTTGAATAAAGTTATGAATGGCACAGGGGGAGAGTTCATGCTGTGAATGTCAATATCCTGCCTCCTTTCCTTCTGGGATGCTGAAAGGACACCTTTCTCTTTGGGGCGAGACATTTCGCCAATAAGCTTGCTCGCTAAGTGCTTTAGAAGCATGCGTCTCTTTCATGTGGCTGGCAGAACTAGCTGCTGAGGAAGTACTTGAGAGAGAAATATCACAGGCCTTTGGTCCCTTGGACTCTCCAGTAAGTGAAGCATTTGTTTATGTTAAGTTTCCAGATGAACAAGCAGCCAGGGATGACCTCCCATTGCCATAGATGAAACGTTTGAAGATTGATCTGGCTCTCCCAGGACACTAATTCGTCCCACTACGATTTCATGAAAGCTTCCCATCATTGACGGTTTTCCTAATGACTTTAAACAGATAAGCTTCAAAGCTAAGGTTTTTTTTTTTTTTTTCCCCCCAAGTGGAAATGAAATGAAGTATGAAAACAAAACACACCATTTCCTTCCAACTATGAAAAGGGAATTTTTATTCCTTATTTATACATTCCTAAAACCAAATAATAATAATAATACTCCACATTGACACCTTTTTGGAATGTGGATTTCTCCCTACCTTTCCTCCTTCCTTCCTCCTGTGGTTTTTGATTTCAGAATCATTGACAGATTTAGGTTGTAATTATCAAACCAAGAAAAATTTCTAAGAGCAAAAGGTGAGAAGACATCGGTAAAGTACTTGACCTGCTAGCACGAAAGCCTGAGTTGAATACCAAGAACCCAGTTTACAATGCTGGGCATGGTGGCGTGTGCCTACAATCCCAACACTGGTGGGACAGACACAGATAGATCCTCAGTTAGCTGGTTTGACTCAATTACAAAAATCCAGGCCAATGAGAGACCCAAGAAAAGCTGAATGTTGTTTTTGAAAAATGAACCAGAGGTTGTCCTTTGCCACACACACACACAGATACAGACTCATATTATTAAAAAAATAAATGATCAGGATTAGAGAGATGGCTTAACAGTTAAGGCACTTGCCTGTGAAGCCTAAGGATCAAGGTTTGTTTTCCCAGTATCCACATAAGCCAGATGCCCAATGTGGCACATGCATCTGGAGCTCCTTTGAAGTGGCTAGAGGCCCTAATATGTCCATTCTCTGTCTCTCCTTCTCCCTCACTCAAACACTCCCCCCTCTTTCATAAATAAAAAAAATAGAAAAGGTTGTAGTAAACAGTGCAGAATGCAACAACTGAAACTAACCCATTGAATTAGTATTTTGCTCATCCAATGAAAAATACGTAATTTCATTAGTTTAACTCACTATATATCAAGTTTTCTGTGCTTGGGAACTATGAAGAAGTTACTTCATGTCTAAGGGTCTTGGCTATCTTCCCTGACAAAAGTAAAACCAGGCTTCTTGTTTTCTCATGTGACAATGCCAGAGAATGAGACATGCAGCCAGTGGAGCCATCTCAAAACGGACCCCTTCCCGGGAGCTCTCAGGACTGGCTTCATGTATTGTCCATGCCCTCCTTGGAAAGATGGCACAATTATCTTAGTTCAAGTTACTTTTTACCCCTTGTCTTCATTTTTCATACTTAAGGAGTGCTTGAATTCAGACTTTAATTCCCTACAACAACTTCCTTGTAATTAGCCTTTAAAGCTTAGAGTGAGATAATATGCCATCAGTAGACATTGCTGCATCTTAAACACAGAGAAGGTTGGCAGGTTACTCAGACCACACTGCTGAGGGGATGGAATACAAATACTTTCCATTTTCCAGGGGATTTCTATGACTATGGTGAGATTCTCCACCTTTTTCTCTTCTGCTTCTTTTGCATTCTAAAAAGAAACTTCATTAATATATAATTCACATACCATCAAATACATCCTATAAAGTATATAATTCCAGGGAGCTGGAGAGATGGCTCAGCAGTTAAGGCACTTGCTTACACAGCCTAACAACCTAGGTTTGATTCCCCAGTGCCCACACACATCCATATCCACACAGTGTCACATATGTCTGGAATGTGTTTGCTGTGGCTGGAGGACTGGAATGCTCATTATCTCTTTCTCGCTTTCCTTTTCTCTCTCCTTTTCCCTCTCAAATAAATAACATTAAACATAAAATGCATATATACAATTCTGGAAGTTTTAATACATTCACAGGATTGTATAACTGTAGCTACAGTCTTAACTGAACGTTACAACCATTACTAATCCTGTTTTCCCCTCCTCACAGTCCCCTGAAAGTCATTAAACCAACTCCTCTTTATATGGATTTGTCTGCTCAGGACATTTCATATGTAGGAAAACCATAAGATGCATGGCCTTTTTGTGCCTAACTCATTTTGCTTAGCATAATGTTTCTGTGGCTAATTTATACCATTGCCCATTTGTTAGTACACACATGTGGAGAGACACGTGGATGAACCATCTAGACCTCTTTGTCCTTTTCTAGAGAGGGCTGAAAGTGAGAGCATGTTAAGAGAATTCTGGGGGAAGTTTGGCTAAGGTGAAGGATGAGGCATAAGAGGTTGGAATACAGTGGTAAACATTACAACTCTATGGGTTGATTATAAAATTTGCTGAATTGAAATAAACCCTGTAACAAGAACCAATTCATTTCAGTGAGCACATGGCAAAGGAATTCTTGTTTTTCAGACATCTATTCTATTCTGAGCTAAGAACTGGGCTGCCCATCCATTAAATAGATAATTGTTATCCCATTAGGTGTCTTCTTTCTTTTTTTTTTATTTTTTTTTTCAAGGTAGGGTCTTACTCTAGCCCAGGCTGACCTGGAATTCACTGTGTAGTCCCAGGATAGCCTTAAACTCAAGGCAATCTTTCTACCTCTGCCTCCAGAGTGCTGGGATTAAAGGTGTGTGCCACCATGCCCAGCTTCCATTAGGTGATCTGGAATATATTTAGAATCTTCAGAGGTATAGGAAGATGATTTTTGTTTGTATTGTATGTCTATGTGTGTTGACATGTGCAAGCACACCGTCTGCTTGTGGGGAACACACATGTGCATATGTAGTACCCATGTATGTGTGAGTGTGGACAGGGGTTGATGCCAGGTATCTTGATTGATCACTCTATACTTTGTTTATGGAGACAGGGTCTATCATTTGAACCAAGAGCTAGTCTGGCTAGTCAAATTGTCCAGGGGATCCCTTAATTCCATCTCCTGAATGCTAAGATTGCAGACAGGCTACCATGCCAGCTTAGCATTTATGTGGGTGCTAGGAATCTGAACTCAAGTCTTCATGCTGGTGTGGCAAGAGTCTTATCAACAGAGCCATCCTTCTAGCCCCCAGTGTGTGCTCTGTGATGCTTGAAACCATTGTGAGGCATCCTACTGCCAGTCCCCCATGCGACCTCACACATAGGTGACAGCCCTGGAGAAGCTTCAACCCTGTGTAAAACCCGAATGACCTAAACCTATCTGATCCAACCTGTTCATTTTACAGAGCGTTTTCTAGCTGCAGACAGGACTGTTCTAAAGGTATGAGCATCTTCATCATATCTCTCTCTTCCCTTGAGAAGGCTCAAGGGTAGAGCATATTGAGCAGTGACGACTGGGAAAGATTTTGGCTAACAAACCAGATTCTGGCATGAATCAGTTTTCTCCATTGAAGAATGGGTTTCTGCTAATGTGTAGCTTTTTTTTTTTTTTTCTCAAGCTAAATTATTAGTTAAGCCTGAGTAGAGAAACCCACTTACCTCTTGAATGTAAAAATTGAGGTTTCTTTTGTGTTACTTCCTTCTGGAAGGTGAAACCTCTGTCCTTCCTTGTTTTGTCGTTTACATCATAGAGGTGACTGTGACCCAAGGGACTAGACAGAAACTACTGATAAAAGGCAGGATTATTTACCCTATGGGTAATTCACAGGAGGCCATGAACTTCTGTCAAATGTGGGTGAATCAGGGAATTATTGATATGTGCCATTTATTCTTTCTACTCGAGGTAAACTTAGGGCTGTGGCTCTGTTGTGACTCAGAAACTAGCTTCATAGGCCAAAGCTGAAGGGCATGTGTATTGTCTTCTTAATGAGTGGCTTCTAATTCTTCTAATTGCCACCAATACTACAAAACCAAGCAGGAGATAGACTGAATTAAGTGGTGTAGGAAAGGTGAAGCCACCTGGAGTTAGTAATAAATTGCCTAAAGGGTGTGTTAGCTTCAAGCTGCAATGGTCCAAGCCATGGATTTTCAAGAGGTTTATGACTTTGCAAACCAGAAGCTTGATCCACATGCAAACATGATAAAGTGGTGTGTTATTTTAAGGAAGTTGTGACACTTGGTCCAGTGCATTTCATTTCTTGCTGGACATGCACAATAGCTTTTTATGTCTTTCTATTTCTTGGACTTGTTCGAGACAGAGACAGTGCCAGGGGCTGGTGGCGCCAGGCGCCTGGCTCTCAGCCTGCCGTGGCCTGAGTGTGTTGCACACACGATGCGTACGAGTGTGGAAGGCAATTGACCCTGCCCTCCACGGTGTCTCTCCCAAGGGTGTTAATGGAGCAGGTGTACTCAGTGAGGCTGGGATAGAGTGCATGGGTTTTACACACTCTTTTATTGCTTATGTTTATGTGAGTTTATATAATTCAAGTGAGCTACTGGAGTCTTGAGCAACAAGAAAATCTGTTCAGAAGTTCAAGACGAGAGCTTGGGAGATGACACGGGGTGGGGGGCGGGCGAGGTAAAATGATCATTGTGTAAGCATGAGAACCTTAGTTTGGATCCTGGGCACTCATTTAAAAATACCAAACAAGGTGGCATGTTATCCCAGCACTAGGGACCAGAGACAGAAGAATCTCAGAAGCTCAGTGGCTAGCTAGCTTAGTTGGTTCTTCTTCAAAGAATACAGTGGAGAATGGTAGAGGATGATACCTGATGTTAACCTCTGGCTTCTGCACACACATATCCACATGTGCACATGAATGTGTGTGTGCTCACACATGTGAACTCACAGCACACACATATACACACACAAATATGCCTAAACAAAACAACAACAAAAACAACAAAATGAAGTAACATGAAGCTAGGTGGGGTGGGGAGACACTCAATCTGGGCATGTGCAGGGATCAATCAATCAGTTTCAGAATAAGCAGAAAATACTCTAGAGTTTTTGGATCTTCAGAGGGAAAGGAAGCAGTTCATGAGTGGATCTGTAGCCAAAGAGGAATGAATTTGCCACCTTCTTCTGAAAGGCAGGGCAACTTCCCATTCAACCTGTCACCTAATGTTGGAAGAGGAAGGAGATGGAGAAAATTGGAAGCAGCCCTTTTGCATAGAGGAGGGAAAGATGGACAGGGCAATGGAACCCATAAAGCTGCATCTGTGCACAAAAGCCAGCCAGTGCCTGCTCACATACACCCCGTTTCATGCAATTCTGGCAGTTGATATATGTGATGACAGGTGCGGAACAGAAGGATGCTCTAGCAGGCTTATCTGTTCTGTGTTCTCCAGCTAGACACAAATATTGTCAATATATTTAGAGTATATTCCCTAATCCAATGAACTATTCATGGTTTTCATGTACATGAGTTCAGGAAAGGATGTTATTGCTTTCGATTCCCTCCCCTGTACCTTTTTGTCTCTCTCTCTCTGTCCCTCTCATACCTCTCTGTTCCCTCCTCTCTTTTCTCTTCTCTCTCCTTGGGCTCCTCTCTTCTCTCTTGCTTCTTGCTGTCCTTTCCCTCCCTTTCTGTGCTCTGCTCTCTTTCCCTTTTCTGTCTTTAAATATATATATTATAATATTATATATTATATAATATAATATATATATAATATAATATATATATATATATGCAGGTTATATGTTTGCCCCTGCTCCTATTTACCTAGGGACCCTCCTCAGTGTGGTTATGGTATTCAATGGGGGGTTATGAAGGCCTAAGTCAGTCATTTTGTCTCTCCTTCTTCATTCTCCTTTCTCCTCTCTTTGTGTCTTGTCTCTCTCCCTCTTTCTTCCCTCTCCATCTCACCGTTTTATTTCTCTGTCTCTCCCCTTCCCTCTCCTGCTTTCTCTTCTTTCTTTCTCTCTGTCTCTCTCTCTGTCTATCTTACACACACACAAATATACACACATACATATGGGTTTATAGATAGCCAGGAAATATTTGCAGAATGAGTTGACTGAAGCAATTCAGTTTCATGCTAGATTGATGGATATTATACCAAAGATGAAGGAGCTGAATTCTTTAGCATAAGAAGAAACAGAATAAAGCCCAATTGACTGTACCTTTTGCTTTTAGTTAAATTAGAAATAGCTGACTCATGGCTGTTAATAACAGACATCACTTAACAAACCACTCTGAAGTTTAGTACAGTTCCCAGGTCTTATAATTTGCCACTGTGCTTTAGAACTTGAGCTACCTTTCATTTGAATAGTTATGTTTTCAGGAAGTACACATACTCTTTAGTACCCAGCTAACTTGATAAGCAAGGTAAAGGGGGGACCAGAATACCACCAACTAATGTCCTCTGTAATGTTGCTGCGCTGAGAAGTTCAGCCATGGCCATGGCTCTGTTGAGAAGACAGGAAATCCCCTCTATGAGCATAACCACCTCCGAACCCTGTCCCTAGTTCCTTCCACAGGAGACGCATGTTGGAAGTGATATACACACCATTCCACAATATACATGCGATTCAGACTTTCAGCTGACAAATGTGCTTGTAACCCGCTTACCTTGGGAAAATTACACTATGCAAAAACAAAAAGACATTTTCACTCTCCTAATTCACTTTTCCCCTTATACTATCCCACACTCTTCTAAGAATCCAACTAATGGCTTATATTCTTGCTTATTTTTGAGTATTAATAATATACTTCCTGCTGCTGACCAACCTGAGTCATTCTCACCCAAGCCTCAAGGATCATAGGCTGCATTAACTTCTCACTCTCAGAAAGCTTTTTGGAGGATTGGGAGAAGGCTCAGTGGGTAGAGCACTTGCCACAGAAGCATGGGATTGTGAGTTCAGAGCCTGTGCCACCCATTTAAGAGCTGGTGGGTGATATAGCCCACTTGTAAAATGGAGGATCCCCATCCAGGGCAAACTGGCTAGCTGGGCTAATTGATTCAACAGGCTTTGTCTTCAAGTGAGGAACCTTTATTCAATCAATAAGACAGAGAATATTTGAGGAAGACATCTGAAATCATCCTCTGGCCTCCACATGCACAGAACACACACACATGCATGCACACCTGTATACACAGTGTATTCACACATATGCAAACACACATCTGTACATGAACACACACACACACTATGCACATAAACACATGCAAAAATATAATAATTTTAAAGAAAGAATTTTGATCTGTCCTCTTCGTCCATCTGTTCTCTGTGAACTACCAAGCAGCTGTTTCCACTACCAAGTACCTTTCTACTCTTGCATTCTCCCCAGTCCTCACATTCTCTATCACTCATGGGAGTGATATCACTCATAGGTTTCAACAGGGACTTAAATTCTGTAGACACTATTTGCAGAATGTGGTCCAGTATTAGGTGATATTGAGGCCACCCCCACAACAAATCAGGCCTTCAAAAACCTCCACTTGAGTTGGAGAAATGGCTTAGCAGTTAAGGCACTTGCCTGTGAATCCTAAGGACCCATGTTCAACTCTCCGGATCTCACATAAGCCTGACACCCCAGGTGATGCATGTGCAAGATTGTGCATGCACAAAAGATGGCATATGCATCTGGAGTTCCATTACAGTGGCTGGAGGCCCTGACGTGCAAATTCTCTTCCCTCTTCTCTCTCTCTCCTCTCCTTATCCTCCCCCACCTCTCTGTCTTTGTCTCTGTCTGTCTGTCTCTCTTGCTCTTACTCTCTCTCCCATAAAAAAGGCCAGTCTGTTGGACTTGCCTCAAACAACAAACAAGTACGAAAAAAAAAGAAAGAAAAAAGAAACAGGCTTTTTCTGCCTCTCTTCTTGTTTTCCAAGCAAGCTAATGCTTTTCTTCAGGCTGTTGGCTTTGAGACATAAGCTGACCATGGCAGTCTGGTGAATCAGAGGGACTCATGCTGCTTTTGCCTTTCAAGAAGAAAACAAGAGCTGGGCTGGGGATGGCTCAGTGGGTAAGGCATTTTCTGTCCAAATAGAAATCCACAGATCCCACATAAAGCTGGGCATGCAGCACTGGCATCTGTCATCTTGGCCGGAAGGGAGGTGGAGACAGGAGAGTCAGAAGCTCACAGTCCAGCTCGCACAGTGACAACGAGAGGCTTTGCCGCAAACAATTTGGAAGATGAATACCCGACATCCAAGGTTGTCTTCTGATCTCCACCTACTTTCTGAGGCACACACATGCCTGCACAAATACACACAAACACCCAAAAAGGCAAAAGCACGCAAAGAAAACAAGAGATTTCCCAACCATCCTCCCTTCTCACAACCACAGAAGAGCATAGGGATTCGGTGGTCAGTAGGCTGTATTCTGTTTTCATCTTTTGGAAAATTCACACATAGAATTGGGCGAAAAACGGAGCATAGCATTTTTAGAGGCCCTGGGGAAAAGGTCAGGAATAATATGTCCTGGACATCACCTGCAATTTTGCCTAAATTTGACACTAAATGCATAAAGGGCCTGCATCACGGTCATAGTCACATTTGGGGAAAAAAGCAGCTATCCTCAGAAAGGTATCCTGAAATTCATCACAAATCATGCATGTTATTACAGAACATGTAATTCCCTGGACACTGTCACATCAATCTATCTCGATTTTACTATGAGGATATCTTCTAAAGAGAATTTCATGTTCAAGATAACAAATGTAAGATTGTATTGAATGTTTAGTTGTCCTTGGTTCAATCTACCTAGTGTCATTATGTCTGCAAGGAATTTCTTTTTCTTATATTTTGGTGAAATTTTATGTAAGGAACTGCATATGAATCTTTGGGCTCCACTATGTTCATCTTACCATCAGAGGGGAATAATTAGAAGGGTATCACTGTTCAAAATGCAAGAGCACAGTTCCATAAATCATTGATGGACACTGTTAATATGGAGGCCATAAGTCATAAATATCTGACCATATCCCCTGGCAAACTGGACAACAGAGACACCAGAGGAGGGAAAAGCAAGTGGTGGGCTGGAGCTGCCACACTGGCATGAGGACCTGAGTTCAGATCCCTAGTACCCACGTCGATACTAGGCATGACGGTGCACATCTATAATCGGAGCGCTGGGAGGCAGACATGAGGATAGTTAGGGCTTACTGACCTGCTGGTATCACCAAATCAATGAGTTCTAGGTTCAACGAGAGATCCTGTCTCAAAGAATGTGGCTGAGGGCTGAGGAGGAAGATCCCCAATGTGGATATGTGGCCTCCGCACCCACATGTTACACATAGGCATGTGTGGTCATACACTACAGATTGGCTGTTTGCTTTGCTGCCATTAACACAACATCAGTATTTAACAGCCATCAAAACTAAATTCAAACAAAAAGGTTTTTGAAAAGTTACTCCAAGCCTTTTGAGGAATGACCTAACACATCCCTATGATAAGGGAAAAGAATGTGTTCTAAGGGTCTTTTGATTCCTGTGTATTTATGTTGTGGCTTAAAAAAAAAAGCTTATTTTGACTCTTTGTGGTCACGGAAGTGCCCTGGTGCTAATCTCACGCTGAGTTTCCACTTTGCTTGCAGAGATGGGCGATGGGCCAGCATCAATGTGGATGGGCCCATCCACCTAACAGGGATTGTTAGCATTCTTATTTGCTTCCTGGGCCCATTTGCAGCTCAAATGGAGATTTTTTTTGGGGGGGGGGGGGGCTTTTTGTCATTCATATACAGGCAAAGAAAAAGTGCTTAAAAACCTGTACACAAAATTGCCCAGGAAAGAACTCCCTCCCAGGGTTTCCCTCTTTACCCCTGATAGCTGAGGCCCATCATAGCAGGAACGAGACTCCACTTTAGAAGAGCATGCTCTTTCTGACTTGTACCCATTCAGATGCACACAAGGTCAAGATTACTCCTACATTGTTTCTTAAAGAGAAAAAAAAAATACAGGCTTGGGATCAAATTGAAGATCTTTCTTTTACTTTTTATTTCTTTCAAATCCCAGCTCAGTGAAAATGCATAGAGTTCATTCCAATTACCTGTTCCAAATACTTTTTCTTTGCGGAGCTGTTTCTAGTCTTACATAGAGTATTTATTGTAATGTAATCATAACTGTGGTTCAGTAAGTATTGGTTATTTTTCAAGTAGAGAAATATTACTCTCGCATCCAGACAGACATTCACAGGAGTAGCAGTTTGCCACAGAAGTTGGACTTCAAGCTAAATTGCATATGGAGTGAAAATAGACTCTTAAACCCTCTGTTTAGAAACCCCCTGTCTTTGTGCCAGCCGACAGAACAGAGGCATAGTCAGCTATTAGGAAAAGATAAATTCATGATGGTCCGTAAGGGGCACGAGCACAGACGTCTGTGCCTATTTTAATTGACCATTGTAACAGAGATTAAAGTGTCTAGGAAATTGACTAGGGAAACATCATTAAACGCCTGCTACAGCAAGTAGGTTGAGATGCAATCGCAGTCACAATAACCCCGTTGGGCCCAAAGCTTCATCCTTCACGGGGAGTTCCAGCTCCTCCCTCAGCCCCAGCATAGGCGAAGGAGGCTCTGCCCTGCATCTCTTCATGGGCACACTAGAGTTACAGACACCGGTGCTACCACTGGCAGCTGTCCCTGTGCTCTGGGGATGTGAACTCAGGCCACCAGGCTTGCACAGCAAGTGCCTCTACCCACTGAGCCATCTCCCCCCAGAAGCCTTCTTCCTCCCTCAGGTTCTGGGGACTAGAGGAATGAATCAAGGAGCAAGCCAGATGAGACAAATATGCTTCTGTTACAGGAAAGAGTACCATAGGGCTTTGCACTGAAAATCAGATGGGCTTTCCAATTATCATGGTCAGGCGTATGACTTAACCGATAAACCAGCTCTCCAGCCCTGTTATATTCAAATTAGTTGATTTAACCAGTCTCAGACAATGCCAGATAGGGGAAGTCTCTTGCCCATGGAATAAAGCAAAATATGTGTTCTGTTTGCTATATCATTAAGTTCTAAGAAAGGAGGGGAAAAGGTAAACAATGCACCTGAAACATGTGTGTGTGTGTGTGTGTGTGTGTGTGTGTGTGTGTGTGTGTGTGTGTGTGTATGCATGCATGCAAGCACACACATGCATGTACACACATGCACATGCATTGATGCAAGGGTGTGTATATGGATGTGAAATGTGGAAACTACAGGTGTTATCTTCAAGGGTCATGTTGACTATTTTTTTTTTTCTTTAGACAGAATCTCTAGACTGGCTATCTTGCAAGCCTCAGAACTCTGTCTAGCTTCATGCTACATGCACTTCTGGATGAAAAACATGTCACCATGCTTGGCTTTTTTTTTAATATAGTGACTGAACTCAGTTCTTCATGCTTGCAAGGAAAGAACTTTACCAAATGAGCTATCTTCTGATCCCCTACTTCTCCCTCCTTGAGACTTCATACAAGAAGAGAAACACATATCCAGTATATTCAATTACCCATTACATGTCAGTCCACCTCCACTGGAGAAGAGGGAATAAAGTGGGTGGTAGACCAGGAATGACACTGAGTTCACTTCATCTAGAAGGAAACATGGAGGCTAAGAAAGACATTTCCCAGCAGCAATCTTTCCAAAGGCAGTGAACACTTCAGGAGCCCCTACGCCCTTTGAGGCAAGAGGACGGTAGTTTTCTGGTCGTATTTGTCAAGTGTGCACGCATGTGCACACTCTATTGGACATCAGCATGGACAAGCATGTCTCACTGTAGCACCATGAGGGTGTGTTGCCACAGAGCGGGTAGACCTGACCTTCACTCATATCAATGTCTTCTTTTTTTTTTTTTTTCATAAAGCATCAGTAAGATATTTTAATGAGGAAAAAACAAAACAAAAACATCTTACTCTTATGTTTCTATTAAAAGATACTCAAAAACTATTTTTTCCCTGTCCATCCCTTCCAACCCCAATCTTATAACTATGTAGTAAAGACCAGTTCAAACATTTTTTTTTAAAAAAAGCTTAAACCTTTTGCCAGGCTAGCAAAAAGGTACTCAATACATACACTTTCCTTGTGTCAAACAAACTAGTTAGTATTCAGTACAGAATATATACAATACATATATGTTCACAAAGCAAACACTAGGCTCAGCACAGATTTGAAAAACATGATATTCACATTGATTACAATAACTCTAAAATGATTGTAACATTGAAACGGCACTTAGTTTACAAAAGTCACAAAAATATATATGTGTATATGCAGTTACTAAGAACTATAGTTTCTGTAAAATACTAATAGCCATATACTGCTATATAAAATGTGAAGTTCTGACATTCTATACATTTTTTTATGGCTTATCAGTTAAGCACTTGCCTGTGAAGCCTAAGGACCCCAGTTCAAGGCTCGATTCCCCAGGACCCATGTTAGCCAGATGCACAAGGTGGTGCATGCATCGGGAGTTCATTTGCAGTGGCTGGAAGCCCTGGTGCGCCCATTCTCTCTCTCTCTCTCTCTTCCCCTCTTTCTCTGTTTGTCGCTCTAAAATAAATAAACAAAACAATTAAAAAAAATCAATGTCCTCTTAAAGAGCTTTTTGTTTGGAAAAATTTCAGACTTACAGAAAAAGCTCAAAAACAAGGCAGTTTCTGTATTAGTTACTGTCCTCATTGCTATGACACAATAGCTGACAAAGTTACTTAAGAATAGATGAGGGCTACAGAGATGGCTTAGCAGTTAAGCTCTTGCCTGTGAAGCCTAAGGTCCCTGGTTCGAGGCTCGGTTCCCCAGGACCCACGTTAGCCAGATGCACAAGGGGGCGCACGCATCTGGAGTTTGTTTGCAGTGGCTGGAAGCCCTGGCGTGCCCGTTCTCAATCTCTCTCTCTCTCTCTCTCTCTCTCTGTCTGTCTCTTTCTCTCTCTCTCTGTCACTCTCAAATAAATAAATAAATAAATGAACAAAAAGTTTTAAAAAAAAAGAATAGATGAGCTTAGTTTGGCTCATAGTTTAAGGGGACACAGTCCATCTCAGCAGGACGGAATGGGGGTCAGAAGAATAATGCAGCTGGTCCCATTGCATACACAGCCGGGAAGCAGAAAGCAGTCAGTGTGGGTGCTAATCTCACTTGGAACCCTGCCCCATAAAATGCAGCATCCACAGTAATCCCTCCTCGGTTAGTCCAACCTAAAAACTCCTTCACACACATGCCAATGGCTTTGTCTCCTAGGTGATACTAGAACATGAAGTCAAGCTGACAACCAAAATTAATATTAACTATCAGGTTATTTCTTGATTTCTTCTCTTTTTTTTTTTCTTTTTGACACAGAGTGTTGTGGTTAGAAAACAAAACGTAGGGCTAGAGATGGCTTAGTAGTTAAGGCACTTGCTGTGAAGCCTAAGGACCTAGGTTTGATTCCCTAGACCCACATAAGCCAGATGCACGAGGTAGGGTATGCATCTGGAGTTTGTTTACAGTGGCTGGAGGCCCTGGCATGCCCATACTCTCTCTTACTCTCTAATAAGTAAATGGATAAAATTTATTTTTTCAAAAAAAGTAAAATGCGCCCTGTAATTTCATATGGTCAAACAATTGTTCCCCAGCTGGTGGTGTTCTTTGGGAAGATTATGGAACTTTTAGGAGGTAGAACCCTTCCAGAGGCAGTGGGTCTCTGGATTTGGGCCTTGAGTTCTAAAACCCAGCCTCATGTCCTCTTCTTCATCTGTTTCCTGACTGCAGCTGCAAGGTGACCATCTTGCCCTTCTGCTCTGCATGATGGAATTTCCCATGGAACTGAGAGCTGAAACAAACCTCTTCCCTGCCTTAAGTTGCTTCTGGTCAAGTATTTCCTCACAGCAACAAAAAAGTAACCAATTACACACATCTCATTTACTCAAGTTGACCTAGAACTTGCAGTGTAGACAGGGTGAACTTCCTGTCTCTGCGTGCTGGGATTACAGGTTTGTGCCATTACGGTTGGGGTATGCAGTGCTCAGATGAAATCCAGGGCTAGGTACACACTCTTCAACTGAGCTACATGCCCAGCCCCAACATCACAGTTTTGTTTTTTTACAGCCTTTGCCAGGGTTACACTCATGTTAGCAATTTTCATAATAGTGGTTCAGTGATCAGAACTAAGATACAGGCATTATCACACCACGTTGCCCATTAGGATTCTTTAGTGTTTTCCTTTTTCTGTTCTAGGATCCTACCCTGAATTTCACTGCCATGTCTCCTTCCTGTCTGTTACTTTCTAAAACCTTTCATTTTTCTCTTGCCTTTCATGACGTTGACATTTCTGAAGAGCTAGTCAGGTTTCTGAACCACCCCTCATTTGGGACTTATCTAATGCTTAATCTTGACCAGTCTGATGTTTTGCATTTTTGACAACAATTCTCAGAAGGGAGGTGCCTTTCTGTGTGTCATATCAAGGAGAGAGTGTATGCTGTCAATGTGTCTTATGACTGTTGGTGTTAATTTTGATCCCTTAATTCAGTAATTCAGTATTTGCAGTCGCTACCACAAGACCACAAGGGTTTCCCTTGTAATGGATAAATAACTTGAGGGAGATAATTTGAAATTATACAAATATCCCATCTCTCCTCAAACTTTGTCCAGTAATTTATGCATTAATTCTGACTATGATATCCTAATCAACTTCTGTTTCTCTCATTGCCTTTATTTTTATTAATTGAGATCCACTTGAGAGAATTATCCCATATTTTCTGAAGAGTTATGCTTTCAGTTATCTGTCCCTACCAGTAGGAACTGCTGGATATTCACAGTACCCTAGTGGTTATAATGGAACCTTGGTTGCTGCCTTTCCTGCCTGGATTGCTCCATCTTTGTGCACCGATGGAGACGTCACCTCCTGTGCCTTTCAACAGGCCCCTTCGTGGCCGAGTGTTTTGAATGTCTTCTTATTTGTGGAGAATTTCCCTCAGTAGACCATCTGTACTTCTAAGTAACTGTTTCCTTTTCTTTTATCTGTTTCGTGCATACATGTGCATGCATATGTTGTACATGTGTGTATTTTCATGTCCAAGTGTGTATCAGTTTCTTGTTTCTGTGTGCAAAGACCTGACAAGAAGGAGCTTAGAGAAAGCTTATTTCATACAGTTTGAAGGGAATACTCTCCATCGTGGCTCTGAACAGCAAGGTAGCCTGCTCAACACATGATGTTTGCAGTCAGGAACCAGAAGATGAACAGGAAGTGGGATAGGCTGTCAGAATCCAAAGCTCATCTCCAGTAACCCACTTCTTCCAGCAAGGTTCCACCTTCTAAAGTTCCACAACATTCCCAAACAGGGCCATGAGTTGAAGACTAAATACTTAAACATATGAGCCAATGCAGGACATTTTACAGTCAAACCGTAACATTATGCATGTGGGAACATATGTGTGTGTGTGTGTGTGTGTGTGTGTGTAAGCATCTGCATACAGAGGCCAGGAGTCAACATTGGGTGATTTTCCTAGTTGCTCTTCTACTTATATTTTTAAAACATTTTTAAAGTTTTTTTTAAATTTATTTGAGAGTGTCAGAGAGAGGGATAGACAGAGAGAATGGGCATGTCAGGGCCTGCAGCCACTGCAAACAAACTCCAGATGCATACACCACCTTGTACATCTGGCTTACATGGGTTCTGGAGAATCCATCTGAGACCCTTTGGCTTTGCAGACAAATGCCTTAACCACTAAGCAATCCCTCCAGCCCTCAACTTATATTTTTGAGAGAAGGTCTCTTACTTAACTCAGAGCTCTTTATGCCCATGCTCAGCATTTGTATGGATGCCATGGTTCTGAACTTATATCCTCAGGTTTGTGTGGTAACTACCTTTACCCACTGAACCATTTCACTAGCCACCCAAAGTCATTTTCAAACACCTTCTGATTAACCTTTACTTTTACAAGGGTAAACTAAGGCTTGGATAAGTTAAGTGCATTACTCAAGTTTGTTGGACTTGATGGAATTTATGTTCTTTCCATTGGGCAAAGAATCACTTCAGAAGTAAAATGAAATATATGCTTCCCTTTCCTCAAATCCTTCTGTAGAAGAAACACAGGCTAACAAAGGAAAATACCAAAGCTTCAGAAGCCTCAGCACTTGATGGGAGAAGTTCATGGAAGGCTTTGCTCTTCTGGTACTCAGCCCAGTATTTTTTTTGTATTCTATCACTTTCAGTAACTCCTCCCAGGTTATTTTTACCAATTAAAATATTCACAATATTGGTTTATTATTGAAGCATCAAATTCTTACCCAATGACCAAATATTGAGACAAGGTCTCTCACTAAGGCCAAAACTTGCTGAGCCAGTCAAGGGATGCTCCTCTCTCCATCTCCCCAGAACTAGGAACTAGAACATGCCAGAAGGATGAATGGGATATTTTTAAATAATTTTTTAAAATTTTTATTTATTTGAGAGCGACAGAGAGAGAAAGAGGCAGAGAGAGAGAGAATGGGCACGCCAGGGCCTCCAGCCACTGCAAACAAACTCCAGACGTGTGTGTCCCCTTGTGCATCTGGCTAACGTGGGTCCTGGGGAATCGAGCCTTGAACCGGGGTCCTTAGGATTCACAGGCAAGCACTTAACTGCTAAGTCATCTCTCCAGCCCCTGGATGAATGGGATTTTTGATCCTGATAAGTCAAGAAATAATTTGGAGGCTAAGGACATGGTTTAGCAAGTACCAGGGCCTACGTTTGACCTGCCAATACCCTGCAAAAATCCAGGCATCGCTCTGCATGCCTATAATCCCTCTTCTGAGTGGGGAAGTAACAGAATTGCTGGTGCTCATGGGTAGCCAGTCTAATTGAAAAAGGGAGAGCTCCAGGCTTAGCGAAATACCCTATCTCAAGAAAATAAGGTGGAGAATGAAAGAGGATGACAACCAACATGTGTATGTACCTGCACATACACCCATGGATCCACATATGCACACCACACATGGAAACACCCACCCCCCCCCCCACACACACACAAACAAACAAAAACAGTGTGTTATGGGAAATAAGGCACAAGATTTTAGTTATGCTGCCTTCTTTCTGAGATGATGTGGCTTCAGGTTGATGATGGAACACTGAAGGAAAGAGTGGAACAGCAAGTCAAAGAGGAACAGACAGGGCTGCTGATACAGTTCTCAGGGCTGGGGGTGGCGGTTCAGCTCAGCTTTTCCTGTAGACTTTAGGTTTTAAATAGAGCATCCCAGTAACTGCTAGTTGCACTCAGCAGGCCCCATTCTGTGTGAGCTGGGAACAGCCCTAGGAGGTGGTTGTTACTTCCCCTTCCTTTTCCTTTCACCATATACCACTGCTCCCCACTCCTGCGGATTCCAAAGAAGCTCTGAAAAGCAAGCTTTCAGCAGAGTTGGTTCAATCAAAAAGCACTTAAAAGTATGTTGAGAAGGTTCCACAAATCCTGTAAAACTCACCAAGAACTTTTATACAGTTGCCTTTGAGTAGACACAGATAGAGCCCAGACAGACCCCCTTTGGATATGGGTCTTAAAGCAAGTATTTCACACTGTTGCTGGCTTCTGTCATATAACCCTAGAAGAAAGATTGGGCAGATGTACATTTTAAAGGTGAGAGGATTTGGATAGAACAAAAAGAAACCTGCAAACTACAGCTTCCTGGGCCAAATTTAGCTTAGTCTGTCTGTTACAGTTTGAGTTTGTGTCCTCTGTGGAATTCTTCCATTGAAACCTTGGTCCCCAATGGTGTGATATTGAGAAATGGAACTTTTCCAAGTAAATATGGTAGATAAGGTCATGAGGATAGTATAAGGTTTGGGAAGACCACACAAATCACTCTGAGGCAAATATGAAAATTTGTATTTAGGAAATGCATGAGCTTCTAGGGCTGACTCAAAAGAGGGGAGTACAGCCAACCTGAGTTTTCAGTAGTGGGCTTTATAGGGCATTTTACAATTGGAGGCAGGTGAGGACGGAAAAAAATACCCTCATTTGTTAAGTTGAACAGAAAAGATCCTTTAGGGGATCATTACATTATCCATTTAAAATAGCTAAGGTGTGACACCAGAACAGTGTGCATGTGACTTACAAGATAAGGGTGCAGGAAAACATGACCTGGAGCATTGTTAGGCAAGGAGAGGATGAAGACTGAGTGGTTTCTCGGGGATTGTAGATAATACACTTCCCCTGCCTCTGTCACCATTCTGCTGTCCTTGGTGAATCCATCTTGGGAGCCCATCCAACCTAACAAACAGGATACTGACTCAGGAGGATTAGTGTCCTTATGAAGGGATATACCAGAGTTTGTTCATTCATTCTTCTCTCTCTTTATACAAAAATTAAAGATTGTATAGCAACCCAATGATAAGTTAATTGTCTAAAAACCAGGAAGGGAGCCCTCATGAGGAAATAAATTTCCAGGCATTTTGATTCTGAACTTGCAGAAATAAAATTCTAATGTTTAAGACACACACATACACACACACACACACACACACACACACACACACACACACACACACTGGTATTTTTGTTATAGCAGCCCTAATAGATGAATATGGCCTGCTTATGTCAGTAAAGTTTCCTTGAAACACACCAGAATTAGTCGCTCACAGATAGTACATGGCAGTTTCCATGATACAATATAAAATATGAATAGCTATGATAGATTTTTTACTGTCTAGCCACTCTCATTATAGTGACAACTGCTAGGATAGAAACTTGGTATATAAAGGGTAGATATTAATACCCCAGTGGGGTTTTAAAGGGCTAAAGGGAAGAACTAATTTAGGAGGTGATGGTTAAATTAGCACTGGCCTGATCACCTGCAGAAGTGGCCTGTCCTCCTCACCTGGCCATCGTCCTTGTGAACTTAGTGGTATAATATGGATCTGTGGACCTGTGTACTCTCAGCAGTTGAAATCTGTGAAGGGCAGACATCAAGGACAGGCTGTCCTCCACTGAAGGACTTGGGGCAATAAGGCAGAGAGGAAATGAACGTGTTGAAGAGCCCAGAAAAGGACTATGCTGTTCTCACTTCCATGGCCACAGCAACTGGTGGGTGCCAGGTGCCCCAGTCCCTGCTGCAGAGCAGCAGCTAGCTTGTGATCCATAGGGAATGAGTGACAAGATTTCTTGGCTAAATTAGCTTTTGCATTTGTAGAGCTGGAGAGACGGCTCAGTTGGTTAAGTGCTGACTGTTCAAGCATGAGGACCTGAGTTCAGATGACCAGCACTCACATACAAACAGCTGTGGTAGGACGCACCTGCAACCCAGTGCCAGGGAAGCACAGGCGGGGAGGAGAAGGAGCTCCAGGGTTAGTCTAACCAAGTCAGTGAGCTCCAGGTTCAGTGAGAGACCCCCATTTCAAAAAGTAGGTAGAGAGTCATTGTGGAAGACACCAAACATCAGCTCTGGCCTCCACAACCACCTGCACTCATGCACATTGAAGTGAGCGTACATGCCGGGCATAGTGGCACAAGCCTTTAATCCCAGCACTGGGGAGGCAGAGGTAGGAGGATCACCATGAGTTCGAGGCCACCCTGAGAATACATAGTGAATTCCAGGTCAGCCTGGGCCAGAGTGAGACCCTACCTCAAAAAAAAAAAAAAAAAAAAAAAGAAACAAACAAAAAAATAAAAAAGAAAAAAAAATGGGCATACATGCATACCACGTAGACTTGAAACAGCCAGAAAATATATCTATAGTCCTCCTGTGCTCTCTTCCTCCATGAAGAATTGGAAGTTTAGGTCGCCTGTATGGCATCTCCGAGGCTGGATCTTGAAATCTATATTTTGGGAGATAGTGTACACTGCTAGCTGAGAACCACCACCACTGAGCTCTTCTCCTCTTGTGCTGCCTAGCACTGCCCTTACCTGAGAAGTGGAAGGGCCCTCTGGCCAGCCTTTCACTGAAACATGCTGGGAGAAGGAAGTTTTGAGCCAAAGAGATATCACCATATTAATGATCTTCACACTGGAGAGTTTGGGAGCCGGTGGGGTGACTGGGGATAGAATCATTGGCCACCATGCAAATATGAGGATCAGAATTGGGTCCCTCAAACCCACCTAAATCCAGATGCAGCCTATATCTGTAATCTCAGTATGCCTGTAGCAAGCTGGGGGTGCAGAGACAGGAGAATTCCTAGACTCTTGTTAGTCAGCTTCCTTGGTGAGCACAGTGGATAACAAAATATACCCTGTGTCAAAGAAAGTAGAGGGTAAGGATTGACACCTGAGATTTTCCTCTGACTTCCACATTCATATTTGTGATTGAGGCATGTAGACAAACACACATGTATGCATGTGCACGTGAGCACATGTGTGCACACTTGCACATACACACACACACATACACACACAAGATAATGTATATATAAAAGTGGTTTTGAATCTATCTGCTGCCATCCTGGCCAAAGCATTGCAAGTTTCTGGACCAAAATGCCAGCCTGGGAACCGTAGTCCAACTCTCAGAAATGTGGAATCCCAAAGCTGAGGCCACTTTCAGGATAGACTTGCTTTTCATTATACACATTCCAGCTGTGGTGGCCCTGCTGTGTTATGAGCAAGCAAAAAAGAACTGGAATCCAACAAAGAGAAAACACCCTCTATCTTCTTCCCCTCCTGTGTAATCAATAATTCAACCTTGTAAAGCCTGATGCCTTACAGATATCTTGCTGCAAAGGAGTCAGGGGCCATCCAACATTCACATCAACTTCTAAAACTAGCCTGCTTGCTTGCTTGCTTTTTCTTTCTTTCTTTCTTTCTTTCTTTCTTTCTTTCTTTCTTTCTTTCTTTCTTTCTTTCTTTCTTCCCTTTTCTTTCTTTCTTTTTTGTTCTACACTATACCGAGGGTTGCCTTTAGTTTCCTCCCACTTAAATACAAAACTGTTATGTTTATTGAGGTGTGGCCCAGCGAGAGTCCAGAAGCAGCCAGAGTGGAGTGTTTAAAGGTAAAGGGAAGGGAAGCAATGCGAAGCCGACTGTCAGCGAGTGCTGAGGGCGCTACCCCTGTGAGTCAAGCAGGACAAGACGCACACATGTAGACACTTGTCTTCACTGAAGACACAGATCAGAAAATGCCCTGTGGTCAGATGACCATGATGGTGACAATGATGTCAGCTGTGGACGCAATCACTGTGTCAACCACCTTGAGCACCTCGTATATGGCAGTTCTTTTAATATGGACTAGTTTATATGACCGATGTCTGTAAAACTTAGGGCATAGACAATGGCTCAGAAATGGTTTGGAGTCATTACTGGGGCACATTTCAATCAAACCGTATGCTTAATGCCAGGATTCAGAGTGCGAGTGGTCCAGTTCTTCACTCCCGTCTTCCTTTGCAGCATAGCTGCTGACAGCACCAGTCCTTCAGGGTCCGACTTCACGAATCCCAGGGAACGGGTGCATTGCCTATGCTGGGGGGACCCTATCCTCCCGGAAATGATCTTGGTGCTTTTATAAAGTACATGTGTATGGAGGGGCATGTGTGGGTGTGCATGCATGTGGGCACATGTATGTGGTTGCCAGAGGACAGTCTCAAGTGATGTCCTGAGGAATACCATCGACCTTTTTTGAACAAGGATCTCTCATTTGTATGGAGATCACAGAGCAGGTTAGACTGACTTGGGATCTACCATGAGGCCTAAGGAGCCAAGGTTACATCAAGCTGAAACAAATCTTCAGACGTTCACTGACACATGGCATGCTAAAAGGTGTTGATTTTGGTGAGAGAAATACAGGCCAAAGCTAGCAGCCTCTGCTGATTGATGAAAGGCTGTCTATCAACTTGACTGGGCTAGTTCCAGTTTGGACCTGCTCCTGTGTTACACCCCACAAGGACACAGAGACATGTCTAGCAATGCTAAGTAGTTTCTCATAGGGGTCCACCTTTCTCTGCCTTCCCAGCACTGGGATTATAAGGACCATACCACCAAATCTGATATTTTTAAAACTGTTCTGATGAGTGAGGCTAACTGCTTACTGACTGAGCCCACACTTCAGTATTTTACTTACCCTTCCCTTCCTCAGTTGCTTTTCCCCTCATTAACAGCCTAAATAAGGCCAATTAATTGCAATGACTTCCAACATCCACAGGGAGACCTATTTGCAACAATTGTAAAAGCACACATGCTTAGCCACCCATCTAAATCCAAAAGACCCCAGGAGGCCAGCACCTCTCTAAAGACTTTAAAAAGAGGATTACAGTTTAAAGGATGGTGTCTTGATTGATTTAGAGATAGTGCATGATGTGTTCCATGAACAGAATTTTTAGTCTAGAGATTTGACCTGTGAGAAATTCCTTGGTATGGACAGGACATGTCTCTGTGTCCCTGCGAGGTGGAACACAGGAACAGGTCAAGGACACCATTTGACAGGCAGCCAGCACTTAGCACTTAGCACGTAGCACTTAGCACTTAGCACTTAGTACTTACCCTGCTTCACCACTAGCTGTAGTTCCCAGGCTGAATCTCTCACCAAGATCAGCGTCCCTGAGCATTTCCTTCTGATAACCAAGGCCTGGAGATCTGTTACAATTTTATGTTACTTTGGCTATTTGAGACTCAGAAGCCTACAAAGAAAGTTCTGATCACAGTTTGTCATAGAAAAACACTATAATGGAACCTGTTAGCATCTAAAAGTTCTCTACTCCTGTCCTTCTCACTCTCCCCTACCATCTTGGCCATGTTAACCTTGGGGCTCTGGGTCTGCATTGTGCCTTGATAATTGAGTATAACTCTTGGCTAAGAGAAGGAAAGATCACCTTCTCCTAGCTTCTGTGAGCTCCTTCCCTCACAAAGCAGTTTCTCAGTTCTTGCCATAAAACCCACTCCCTGGTCCACTCTCACTCTTTTGTGAATCCCCTGCTTCTCAGGTGTGTACATCCAGCATCTCTTGTTCTCTGGTGCATGCACCCCCTTTCTCATTTTCTGGTTACAAGAAATCTTTAGGTCCAAGATGCTATATGTTTTGGTCCTCCATTGTGAATCTCCCAAACTAATAGGATCTCTGGGTTCCTCTTCAAAGTATTCTCCTTCTTTCACTCATTCATTGATTTAATAAATACTATGAAGTCAACATGTGTCAGGCAATGCTCTAACAACTGGGGATTGCATTTTGTTAATAAAGATATTAGTACAGATAGGAATGTATATTGTTACTGGAGGTAGGATTAGAGCCAGGAACCAGCAGTTTAAGAAGTCAGACTCAGTCACCTGTAGTCAATAAGACAATTAAATGAGCCAAAGTAATAGTGAAAAGTATAAAGGGGAGGTTAATTAAATGTAGGCACATTGGTAAGAAGGAAAAAGAGATCCAGTGACTTCCTCATCCAGAGTCTATCTTCAGGGTCCTGGAATGGGGCCTAAGTAAAGGGCCAGAAATATGCATGGCTAAGCAGTGTCCCTCAAGCCATGCCCTGCCCATCATTGCTGCCTGGGCTCCAGTCACTTACAAAGTGGTCTGATAAGTTTGTTAGCACCCTTTGAAGGTTTCCCCTCTGGCTAGCCCCAGGCTTAAGCTTTTTCTCCCAGCATGAGATTCCTGGGGAAATTCCAATTCCTTGGGATTCATTATTTCAATAATCCGATTGCCAGTATCTCCTTCCAGTGTCTCCTTTCCTGCTGACATAAGATTTGGGGTGCCTTCCAGCGCTCAGTTCTTGGTTGAGCTGTAACTCAGGAGTTAGGTTGCTGGACATTCACAACCACACAAAACTTCCACTGAGTCAGTGGCCTCCAGGTCTTATTAATTTTGATGAATGAAATCCACAGACCATACAGGGTCAAGGTTAAAAAGATTATATTATACACCTTAACATAAGGAAAGAAGGTGGAGCACCTGCTGGATGCAGGGGTGGGTCCTCAGAAATGGGAGAGTCAACCTCATGTCTCTGTTTGGAGTCTATTATGAGAATTTACTGGATGAGAACTGAGCTGGTCCATCCAGATCTCATGCAAGGTACCCAGGAGCTTTTTGGAATGGTGGTATTTTCCAGGAATTTTAACCTTTCTGGAGAGTCAACCCGTTTGTATTCCCAGGAAAGGTAACATGCCTTCTGGCCTCCAGCAAGGTGGAGGCTGTGAGGACTCCTTTAGGGAAAAAGAGACCAAGAAACCCAGGTTCTTAAAGGCTTGAGGACAATCCTTGCTTCTACTTTCAGGGGCCCTAAACTGCCTCACAGCCAGATTGTTTCCAGTACTGTGTCACAAGAGAAAAAATGAGCCGGGGAGGTTCAGTATATGCCATCAGTTTATGGAACTCTCTCAACGATGATGTCTGTCTCACCCCTGTTCTTAACCATCACCTTCTCCTGCCTTAAAGCACAGCAGCCAGCAAGTCATGCACAGGGAAGCTCCCCTGGGACTGGCTGAGCCCACACATCCTTTCCTGCTCACACAGTGGCTGAAGTCATGCAGGGTCACGTGATGATGCACAGAAGCCTATCTGTGAGGCTGGGTTGTGTGCCTGAGGCATGCGCACTGGCCACGGTGGTGTTGGACCAGTCTGCCGCTCAGCTTGCCTGCATCACTGCTGCTCACACCAAGCCTTAGAGACTGTAGAGAAGTGGCTCATTAGTTGCTATCTGTCAGTTCTATTAATTTGTAACTTGCAGATGCAGTCTGCCTATGAGTCTGTTCCCACTGTAAAACATTCATGTACTTCTAGCAAATCAAAAGTTGTTCCTAGAAACCTAGGGAAAAGTGCTTGTCATGAGTTAAGATCTACAGAATCCACGTAACACAGACACAGCAATGCCTCCTCGGCTGGTGGAGACAAGAGGATACCTAGGGCTTGCTGATCAGCTAGTGAGCTCCAGGTTCAGTTGGAGACTCTGGGGAGAGGAGCTGAAAAAGACACCTTTGTTGACCTCTGGCACTGACATGTATATACACATGAGTGCACAAGAGCAAATGCTTGAGCCCACATACATACAAAGCACATGCCTTCATGTGTGCACACCACATACAAATATATCTGCCAAAAGGCAGAAAACGTGAAACAGTGATTCCTGGATATCACATATCCCTAAAGGGATGATACATTGTTAAATGCCCAATTTTCTGGACTTCTTATAATGGCTTTACTTATAAATAAAAACACACACAAAGAGATTTACACACATGTCCCCCTGCAGGCACCAGCAGCACAAGTCTTGCATCGCTTTGTTTTTCTTCCATAGTGTACTTAAATGTCATTCTTCCCCTCATGGAAAACTTTCTCGATCTGCCTGGAGCACTGTGATTTCCTTTTGAGTACTGCTTAATATCCCATAGCATAAGCATGCCTTTTTCCTATTAAGGATGTAAGGGTGTATTTTGTTTTTAGTATAAATGTTGAGGAATGGAACTGTTGGAATTGCACATTTCAAATTATTATAGAGCTGGAGATTTTCCTCAGTACAGCAACATGCATAAAGCTCTTGGTTTAATTCCCAATATGACCTCCAAAATATGCACAACTATTACAGATCTGCCAGCCCTTACGCTGCTTTACGCCCTTACCAGCCATCCATGAAAAGGCCCTTTCTGGTTTTGTTTTTTCTTGTTTTTGACAGCCTTTCCTCTCAGGCCCAGATCTGACCTTATGGGGTGGGTTTAAGAAAAGGTAGACACACAAGAAGTCCCCTGTACTGTGAACCTGAGTCTCAGGCTATGGGAAACCTCATTGTAACTGATTGTCCCTCTTGCTGAGAGTGTGCTCATTCTCAGGAGCTTCTGACAGGCAGAGCTAGAAAAGCAATGTGCCACACTGAGAAAGAGAGGCTATTTGATAAAAATGGCTGGCTAGTGATATCATTATAAAAGGTCATTTTAAAATAGGTATTTCATTCTCTTGGTTCCATTGTCAATTCCAAAAAGTTTGTGTTTTCCTAGCTTTATGACCATCCAATAACCACAATATACCTTAAAAATTATCCTTTCTTTAAAACAGCCAACATTACTTACCTCTTTTTGTGTTTTCTTCTTGAGGTATCATATACATATGTATATACAATATATGCATATGAAAGAAGTTTTTACTATTTCTCCCTAGTGCATGCATTTGGTAAAATGGTAGGCAATGAAATATAATGGTTAAGAATACAAATTCTAATGCTGGAGAGATGGCTTAGTGATAAAGGCACTTGCCTGTGAAGCCTAAGGACCCAGGTTCTATTCCATAAGACCCACATAGGTCAGATGCACAAGGGGACGCATGCATATGGAATTCATTTACAGTGGCTGGAGGCCCTAGTGTGCCCATTCTTTTTGTATCTCTGCCGCTCTCTCTTTTATAAAAAGTACAGATTCAAAAACAGGCTTCCTGGTCTTCATTTCTAGCCCTATCACATAATAACTGTAAAGCCAGAGACAAATTACATAAATGTCTTCCTCAGTTTCCCTACCTAAAAAAAATAATAGGTATTACAAAGACTAAATAATTCATAAAGCTCCCCAAACACATCTGGAACATAGTGAATAGCATAAACTCATTTGTTAAATAATAAGAAGGAGGTAAGAGCATAGAAACAAAGACAGAGATACCCAGCTATGCTTCTTCCTCATTATTCTTTCAGAGCTGGGTGGACTCCTACTGTGGGGATCATTTGCGGGTGCTTACCAGCTCCTACGTTATGGGCTGCAATTGTCTTCTCTTGATAATAAAACCAAACTCTATGAAGAATGTATATAAACTTTTTGTCTGTGTATAAATGTAAGATACATTCATCAGAGTACAATTAGTGAGTCAAGGAGTATGTGCATTTGTAATGCTGAAAGCTTTTGTCCCCTTGCCTTCATGGAAAATACACCTGCCCACCCTGGGAACCATTGTGTGGGAAAAGGGCTTGTTTCCAAGGCAGGAACATGGTGCTAATAAGCTTTTTGATCTCTGCTCAAGTGATAAATGAGAAATGTACCTCAACCAAGTTTTTATTTGCACACCTCTTTCTGAAGGGGTGGGCAAGGAACTTTTTATTTATTCAAGGTCTCTATGTCTTTGCCTTGGCACTGTGCACTTGCTATCTTCAGTTTTCAGATGGAGTATCATTCCTTTATCTTTTACAGATCAATCAGTTATTATGTATTTCTTAATAACTTCTCAGACCTTTTCACATACCAAGGAAACTTGATCATTGTGATTGTTTTTATTTTGTGTGTGTTGTGGCTTAACCACTGATCAATCCTCCCCCCCCACCCAAGTCCTGTGTTTGCATTTTTTCCCCTTTCAATATTTAACTCAGCTCCCCTTAGAATTTATCCTGGTAAGCATGTGACTCATGGAACCAGTCATCACCCTGAGCTCTCACTGGGCCCTCCGCACTTTGTAACGTTTCATCCACGTTCCCCTGGGCTGGTTCTGCATCACTCTACTTACTCCTTGTGTCTTCATCTTCTCTCTGGTGGCTTTTTGTACTTTTCCCACCATCACTGGGTACTTTAAGCTCATCATGCCTAAACCCAAGGGCATTTTCTCCCTGGCAGCTATTTGATGTCAATCACATTGTCCTTGGAGTGTATATTAGTTATGAAAATACCTGAGAGAGTAAGGTAAAGAAGAAGGATTTATTTTGGCTCAGATTTTCACAGACCAGATGATGGTTTCATGGTCCCATGTGCTTCGGAAGAACATCATGGCACCGTGAGTGTGTGGAGGGGGCTAGTCTTCTCATGGCAGATAGACAGGGCACAGAAAACCTCCAGCTAGTTCCCACTACCTGAACTGTAACCAAGTGTTCAACACATATGCTTCCAAGGGACATTTCATTCAAATGATACATACATACATATGTATGTATGTGTATGTATATGTGTGTGTGTATATATATATATATATATATATATATATATATATATATATATATATATTTTTTTTTTTTTTTTTCTCTAAAACCACTCCTGGTAGTTCCTGGCCCTTTTCTTCATTCCAGACACCTACTGAGGATAGAATGGACCTCAAATTCTCTTCTTTACTCAGTTTCCTAAGAGAGGGAACTTGTTTCCTCTTTGTAGACTCTTAGATAATCAGCCTTCTGCCCCAGCCCACCTCCCACAGCCCCATCCCATGTCTCTCAAAATCACTACCTTATCTCTGCTGGCTGGATCCAATCAAACAGAAAGGAAAATGGCTATGAGTTTTTTCTTATGTATGCACATGAACACGTGTGAGCATGTGTGTGGGTGTGCACATGCCAGGGAAAAGTCTCACTTGCTGTTCCTCAGATTTGACCTACCTTTCTTGAGACAAAGTCTCTCACTCAAAGGCCTCTGAAGGGCCTGGTATTGGTGGTGCTAATCAAGGGACATTTTCACCTTCCCTGATTAGTTGAATATTTTTGCAATGAAAACATATTCAATAAATATTCTATAGCTGGAGAGATGGTTTAGCAGCTAAGGCACTGGTCTGCGAAGCCAAAGAATCCAGGTTAAATTCCCCAGGATCCACATAAGCCAGATGCACCAGATAGCTCATGCATCTGGAGTTCATTTGCAGTGGCCAAAGATCCTGGTGTGCTCTGTCTCTCTCTCTCTCCCAAATAAGTAAATAAATAAATATATAAAAAGTAAAATAAATAAATATTCTAAATTTTAATGTACTTCAAAAGAAATAAGTTTATTGTGGTTCAATCAGTAAATGACAGTTATTACCTCAAAACTTTAAGGATGAAAAATCTGAGGAAAATTTATTACTCAGTAGGGAGAATGGATGGGAGAGTTAAAGATACCTGAAGAATATTCTTGGAAAATCAAACAAAGCCTCCCACATAAACACAAACACAAGTCCAAACCCTCTCTGCATGGGCTGTCAATTACTAGAGTACCCACCTTCCAGGATTTTCTACCAGTGCTCCAAAATCAATCCTTACAAACATGCGGTTATAGGGAAAAATGACATGAAATTGCATGTTTTAAGGCAAACGGAAAGTACTTCTTTACCTCCCACTCCGAGGCAGTTTCATTTTACTGCTTCAGTACACTCAAACAGGCAGCTCTTGTGGATGGAGCGCTGCCAGCTGAAGCCACAGCCGCCCAAACACTTGCAGGCGATTGCTGCCTGGCTGCCGGGCCGTGGCGGCACCCCTCAGCTACAGAGAGTAGTAAGTGCACCGAGGCCCTTCATTCCAGAGGCCGGCAGCACTATCCAGTCTTCTCCATCCAAAACCAAAACAATTCACACACACAAAACCCAACTTCATAATAAACACACTTCCCCACACATCTCCGTTTTCGTGGTTAGTTGGCTGTTGTTCCATTACAGTTCTTGTTGATTAAAACACACACACACACACACACACACACACACACACAAACCCCTGACAAGAAGTAATGGAAGCGAGGAAGAGTTCATTTTGTCTCATAGTTTAGGAGGAGATGTGGCTCATCATGACAGTGTAGACATGGCAGGAGGAGCATTAGGCAGCTGGTCACACTGCATTGGCACTCAGGAAACAAGGCATGGACAGGAAGTGGGGGCAGGCTATCAAACATTAAGACCCACCCCCAAGTAACCCACTTCCTCCACTGCAAACTGTACAACCTTCCAAGACAGCATCACCAGCTGTTGAGCAAGTGTTCAAACACTTGATTTCATTGGGGTCATCTCACATTAAAATCAGCAGCTGACCACTGTCTTGTGCTGTGTTACACGGGGCAGGAGAAGGCAGGACACTAGGTACCAGCTCTTGCCATTCCATTTCTACTGATATGCCCTAGGGGAGTAACTAAACCTGGCTCTCTGGATCCTGTCATTCATACAATGGGGATGGTCACATAGACCTATCCTGTAGAGTCACTTTCATTAGCTAGCTTTTGCATTATTATATTAATCTTGCATGAAGAAAGGTTAATTTTTTTTTATTTTTGTTTTTGAGAGTGTATGGCGTACGTGCATACATGTATGCATGCTCCTATGTGTGTGGATGCATGCATGTGTGCAGGAGTGCATGCACATGCGTATACAGGCCAGGGGTTGATGTTGACTGTCTTCCTCAATGGCTGCCCACCTTATTTGCTGAGGCAAGGTGTCACACAAGTTCAGAGATGGCAGATTCAGCTAGTCTAGCTAGCAAGTTTACCTATGAGAGCCTCTGTTTCTACCTCCTGAGTACTGGGATTTATAGAAGGGCCCCACCGCACCCAGAATTCATGTGGGTGAGTAACAAGTGTTTTACCACTGAGCTATCTCCCCAGACTCAAGAAGTATTTATGTATTTTTGTGAACAGCGTTAGAAGTTTCCATCCATGGCCATGGGCCTGTGGCACAACAGCAGGCCATGGCAGTAGCATATGGAAGAGGAAAGCCTCTCATCTAATGGCCAGCAAGCAAGAAAAGAAAGAGAAATGGGATGGATCCTCCCTATCCTTTTCAGAAGCATGTAGTTATTGACCTAAGACCTCCTGCTATAGCCAACCTCCCAACTGTGCCATGGTAAAACTCAGGTCTTTTCCACAGGGTATTTTGAGGGCAAGGCATACGAGACAGAGAGCAAAGCATGTTAGCAAATGAGTCAGCCTACTGTAGCTATCTTTATTGTGTATAGCATCCAGAAAAACCCTTAAATACTTAGCTGTCATCACTATATATTACTATTTTAATATTTATGCATCACTACTATTATGCCATATATTACTATATTATTACTATTACTGTAAGCTTTATGATGTCACACAGTGTCCCAGCATACCTTACTTTGATGGCTGGACTGCTTCCACTGGACAGGAGACACGCTCCTTGAGATGACCCGGAAATCTTCTTGAAAAACTCCTTTTTGTGCCCACCCATTGTGTGTCACTAAACACAAGATATCTCATGCCAATTTGTCCAAAAGCCAAAGCTACTTCCACAAGAATGAGGCTGTTCTGGGTACACTGTCAGCCTGGCCACCTGCTTCCTAAACCCAGTGAACTTCTTTAATAGATAAGGTTAAGGTCCCTACAGTATCTATTGGAAGCATTCCTTTTAGGGATTTGATTTTTACTGAGTAAATACTAGGATTTAATAAACTCACGTTGAGGCCATCACTCTGAGGCCACTTATAGATTAATAACAGAGCTGAGATCTAAGTGTATGTTGTATGGCCTTTCTTGGACAAAATTTTCAGCAATAACAACGGCAATACGAATGTCTTCTGTGTAAAGGTCATAAAATGGAGACTTTGGGGCTGGGAAAAGATATGTTAGTTAGTAAAGTGTTAATCTGGCAGGCATAAGGACCTGAATTTCATCTCAAACATGCATGTTAAATGCCAGGTGGATTGATTTGCCCCTGTAATCCCAAAACTGGAAAGGCAAATACAGGTGGATCCCTGGGGCTTGGTGGCAAACTAGTGAAGTTTAATTGCTGAGCTCAAGACCAATGAGAGACCCTGTTTCAAAAACTCATGGACAGCATTCCTGAAGAATGAACCTGAGTTTGTTCTTTGGCCTACATGCACACACACACACACACACACACACACACACACACACACACAGATGTGTACATCTGAACACACATGACACCCAAACACAAGAAAATATGAATAGTTATGCATGTACATACACACATTGAAAACACCAAGTTTGAGGCTAGAGAGATGGCTTAGTGTCTAAAGTGTTTGCCTGTGAAGTCTAAGGACCCCAGTTCAATTCTTTAGTATCCATATAGGCCAATGCGCAAGATGACACATGCATCTGGGGTTTTTTGCAGTGGCTAGAAGTCTTGCTACCTATTCTCTCTCTCTCTCTACATACATACATACATACATACATACATACATATATATGCACCCTTTCTCTTTCTTTATTAAATAAATGAAAAAAATACTTTGGCCTTCAGAGATAGCTTAATGGTTAAGGTACTTTCCTGAAAAGCCACAGGACTCAGGTTTGATTTCCGAAGATGCACATAAGCCATGTGCATGTGGTGGCACATGCATGTGGAGTTCATTTGCAGTGGCTGGAGAGTGCCCATCCTCTCTCTCTATCTTCCTGTTTGTCTCTCTCACTCTCACATAAAAATAAAAACATAGACTTTGATCTGACACTTCTTTATTTCACTGATATCAGTAATGAAAGGAGCTTTCAGAAGAGCTCTATCAAAGGCAGTGCAGTGGTGACGTTCGCATTCTCCAGAGGTGATGTGCATGTGGGGAAATCCATGCAGTTATCCCAGAGCAGCTTCGTGATCCCACCCCCACGTCTCTCTCACTGTGGGAGGAAGTGACAAAGAGCTGTTCACCTGCAGGTGGGTTGACAGGACTGGCTGGGCATGGCCAGCACCCATTAACAGTTGCTTCGGGTCTGTGTTACAGGAATCATGTACCGCAAGTCATGTGCTTCATCGGCAGCCTGCCTCATCGCCTCCGCTGGGTACCAGTCCTTCTGCTCCCCTGGGAAACTGAACTCAGTGTGTATCAGCTGCTGCAACACCCCTCTTTGCAATGGGCCAAGGCCCAAGAAAAGAGGCAGCTCTGCCTCAGCCATCAGACCGGAGCTTCCCACCACCGTCCTGCTCCTCACATTAGCCCTCTTCTTGGTGCACTGCTGAAGCTGAAGGAGGGGCCCCCTCCTCCCGCCTTGTCCTTCTGGCCCTCGCACTCCGCTTCCCCACGTCTCTTCAGGGTGTTCTTTTATGCTGGGTAAAGAAGGGAGGCTTTTTGTTCATTTGCAAATAATGAAAGAGCTTCACATACAAACAGCCTTGTAAGCTCTGAATAAATTCAGTCTGAATTTCCAGTGTGCGCTTGGAGGAAGGGCGCGGAGCAGAAGTTGAGCAGCCCCATCCCCGCTACCATCAGGAAAGCCAGGCAGGCACAACCGGCCCTTAGAAGCCAGCCGTACAGTGTGCACCTGCCCTTCCAAAGCCTCCAGCTTCCCTGCTGTCCCTTACGGAGGTCCACTTTATGTCGTGGCAGCTGTGTGAGGGTGTTGTTGCTGTCTGTGTGTGGTGGGGGAGGGCCGGTTCCCTGCTGGAGGCTTCTGAACTTGACCTTCACACTTCGTGCTCTTGTAAGCCATTCCCTGCTGCCGAAGTGGCTGATGCTGATTTTGTCCCTGAGTCGTCATTCTGAGGTGACTCCAGGCTTGTTTGCTGGGGCTTGCACTCAGGCTGGGGCTCAGCCTGAAAAGTGCTTAAGAACACCTTCTTGGTTCGCCTGACGGAGGAATTGCGCTGGGAAGCTAAGAGGAGGAGCGGGCTGCGGTAGGAGCGGGTGCTGTCCGTGGCGGAGCTGGTGTGGGTGTGCAGGCGCTTCTCGTGGTTGGCATGCTGCAGAGTCAGGTGACAACGGAGCACCTGCCCGAACACCCTACGGAACTGCTGCGAAGACACATTATACAGGAGCGGGTTGACCACAGAGCTGAGGTAGAAGAAGGTGTCGGAGAAGGGGAGGAGGATCATGTATGCCCGGAAGTAAGACCTGGTCCAGTCGTGCTTGGGCTTGGCTGCAGCCATGATCCTCCGGACTTGGTTGGGCATCCAGCAAACAGCCAACGTCACAACAATCAACCCTAAGCAAAAGAGGGAAAGAGAGGGCAAAGAAACGGCATGAGAACAAAAATAATAAATAAATAAACAAAAATCCCATCAAATATTTAGCCCCTCAGTTCTGTGCTCACTGGCCAGGAAATGGTACCAATTTTTCAATGTTTTGCTTGACAGCTTCTTTTGCCACCAGCAGAAGAATTTAATGCCGCTTCAAGCTCAGGGGAGTTGGCTGTGTTAAATACCATTAAATGCTTTCGACAGTGTATCTTACACCTGTTGATGCCTGTTAATTTAAAAAAAAAAAATGTTTTCATTGTTGCTTGTGGATCCCAAAAATATTTTATGTTGGCCATGAATCTGCTTTTGGTCTTTTTGTTGTTTTAAAAGATCTAACCATACACTATAGCCATATTAGATGAAGCAGGATTTATAGTTAAGAATGTCTGTATAAAGAAGAAATATCCGGTGATATTTTGAAGTCAAATGGGAAATAGTTTCCCATTAGCTAAAAAAAAAAAAATCGAACAACAACAAAAAAAAAAAGCTTATTTCACAACACTGATTTTTTTTTTTTAACATTCAATTTTAGGGCAAGCAAAATAAAGGGTAGACAGTTGCTGAGAATGTTTTGTGACCACATATGTGCTTGTATGCACACCGATTACGCTGCTATCTGGAAAGGCATGTCTGTTTCTTTCTAAACACCATTACAAGGATGGACTCTCCCACCTCATGTGGAAAAACACATTAACAAAAAATATTTTTAAAATAGAGAAGGCATTGCAAGTCCATCAGGGGACATGCTCATTACCCTTGCAACACTGAAATGCAGTGTAGACAGGCCCTACAGAGAAGAGTCTATGCTGCATCAGACGCCGTGTAGAGAAGCGCTGCATGTCCATCTGCTTGCATTCTGATTTAATACTTGCAAAGGTGCTGTCTAGACCATAAACAATGGCAATCACTGCTCTTATGAGGCTGTACTGATAAAACAAGAAGAAGAAGAAAAGGAATCTTCAGGGCTTTTTCTCTCTTTCCCCAAGCAGCCAAGAACCCTACGTAAGTGCCCATGCATAAAGCTGATACATTACAGCAGAATTTACACTTTCGGGAATGCTACCTCTCTCCCTAAATTTGAGCCACAATGATAAGTAAAACTAACTCACATTCTTAAATCTAATTTTCTAGGAAACCACAGGGAGGTGACAGTTGGTAGTTACTGCTTCCTGCCCAGAATCAGGGGTGAAGGTTTCATTAACAGCTATGTTCATGCACCCAGAGTTGTTTTCCTGCCCACACTGGGTGGAAGGACCCTTGTCTGGAGTCAGAGGGGCTGTCAGCATTTACATAACTCATTTCCCCCAGGAGCAAGCTTTCCATAAGGCCCACCTGTCTACAAAGAGAGAAACTCTATCCATTGTTAATTTCCAAGAGTTTCCCCTGTCAAACCTCAGCCAAGGTTTTGAAATACAAACCAATTGTATTCTTTCTTCCCTTTGAATTTGCTACCCTGTTAACAGTAAATTTAAAAATTAGATGGGAAAATAACGTATTGAGCTGATGGAAAGAAATGACAACAATATTATCTTAAGTCAGAAGATTTGGAATCAGTAACAACTGCAGAATAAGAACAATAGCAACAAAATTAGCATTTTTCTGATAAAAGAGACAATACCCAGGGTCTGGAGGAGATAACTCAGTGGGGAAGGACACATGCTGTGCGGGCATGAGGACTTGAGTTCACTCCTCAACACCTCTATGAACAGATGGACAGAGCCAAGCAATTCTGGTATACTAATCTTGGAGGGGGGAGTGGATATTGGAGGCTTATTGGTGATCCCTGGTCTTCTAACTTAGGAAAATAAAATAGAAATATGATAGAAAAGGACACCTCATATTTTCCCCTGATCTCAACAGATATGCATACAGAGAACATACATCACAGATATGTACAGGCACTACACACACACCACACAAACACACACACAGAAATAATTAATTAAAAAATAAATTAAAATTTCTGCTTAGAAAATTACTTTTTTCACTTCTTTAAGGAGCACAGATACCCCTTGCCACTTATGTTGTCACAAATTTGTTTTGGGGTTCTGTTCCTTTCATCTCATGCAGCTCTGAGTAGGTCAACACTAATTGTGAAGAAGGCAGGAAGCCTGCCTCACATCAGGAAGCTACATGTTCTCACAAAATTTTACTGTTTCTTTTTTTTTCCTCTTCCCTGTCACTGAATTTCACAGAACAAGCAGAGCCCTTTTGATCAGAGAATCTATTTCTCCAAATATGGAAATTGAGCACACAGCTTCAGATGTGTGCTGTGTTGTGCTGGGGTGGGAAGGAAGGCTGGTCTTTGAGCTGCAGAATCTAGAAAGGTGATAAGTAACTTGTACTCACCACAAGCTGAACATATCATAACTTTTAAATAAGCCAATGGGGAAAAACAGAAAAGAAGGCCAGATATGGGGAAAGGGAAATAGTTTCCTTTCTGCCTTGTGTTGGCTCTTCTCTTGATCTCTTACACAGCCTTCCTGGTGGATTCTCACATGCACTTGTCTGTACTAAGTATCCCATCCAGACATATCTGAGCTGAAATCAGGACCCCAGTGACAGGGGCAAGTGATGATCTATGGATTGTTTTGTAGTTTTATCTAGGATAAAAATCCTTGCTCTGATATTGAAATGAGTTAATGACAGGTGGCACAATTTGAAAAAAAAAATAGCAGAAAATGGGGAACTAGATGAGAAAATTTCTCCAATACATCTAAGCAAGGAAAGTTTTTCCTTCTGGCTATAGAGTAAGGTTCCAAGTAGACTCAGATCGCAAGAGAAACAAAGATGTGGATTATAAATGGATCAGAATTTTAAAAGCTATGCATCCATCATGTATGAAGAAACAAGCAAGAACATAGACAAGTAGTATAAGAGTTCTCTGTGTCAATTTCAGTGCTGAGCTGTATATTTGTTTCCCTTGGGTGAATCACTCAGGATAACATGGTGAGGTCAAACCTATCTTCACTCAACAAATAAGGAAAGTGAGGCTCAGAGCTTAGACTCTCATGTGCTACAGCCGGAACATGCAGTTGCCAGTCTCAGATATCCATCATACAGCACTATTAACTTCTTATCTTTTCAGTTTCATATGGAAACACAAGCGAGGAACAAAACATTAACTATGATCTCTATATAATACTGCTTTTGGACACTGAAAATTGATAATGTAAGCCATTTATTTAATAAATTTTAGTTACATCAAAAAGTAAAAAGAGGTAAAGCTACTATTTTAATCACTTTAT
Organism: Jaculus jaculus; assembly: GCF_020740685.1. Classification (NCBI taxonomy): domain Eukaryota; kingdom Metazoa; phylum Chordata; class Mammalia; order Rodentia; family Dipodidae; genus Jaculus; species Jaculus jaculus. The sequence goes on from NC_059106.1 coordinate 17,861,802, forward strand.
TTAACTCGATACACATGTAATGAACTTTCATATGTCATTTCAACATGGATTTGATATAGAATGGTTGAAATGGCTTTCAGGCTGAGAAGGAAAGCGATTTTGTCCCTCTCTCTTTTTCATACTAAGTTTTGGAGAGTCACTATGTCTTTTCCATTCATAAATAATGACACTTGGGATCGGTCACATATAGCAACTGGCTACCACACTGGGAAACACAGATGAAAATCATCTTTCCTCACCTCTCCACAAAGTAGCAAGGCTTCCTGTTTCCTCACAGTCTTCCCATTTGTTCCTTTCCCAGACAGACAAACTCATGTCAAGGCAAAGAAGCCCCAAGAACCTCTCATGAAAGTTTTGCAACAGGGGCTGTGCATATGGCTCAGGAATTAAAGGCATATCTAAAGCTTGCAGGCCTGGGTTTGACTGTACAGAATGCACATGAAGCTGAGCAGAAAAAGTGATGCATAGTATTCATTTCACCAGCAAGAGACCATGGTACATACACACACACACACACACACACACACACACACACACACACACACACATATGGAGAGAGGGAGAGAGACAGACATGTACACACACAGATGCACAGAGACATGCACACAAATAAACACACACACACACACACACACACACACATTTTTAAGGAAATATTTGTAACATAATAATATAACCTGAAGTCAGATCTCTAGAAGCCATGTAATTGCCAGAGGTGGTGACATGCGCCTGTATTCTCAGCACAAAGAAGGCAGAGACAGGAGGAAGCCAGCAGTTCACTAGCCAACCAATTTAGCCCAATCAATCCATATAGGATTTGTGAGTATATATTCTTGGTTATAGCTTAGAATAGGTTTGACCAGTCTGCTCATATAAAGCCTTATATAGAAAGGTCCTCCATATTAGTCAGCTTAAATTATTCTAAAAATACAAAGGTACATTCTGCATTCCTCATTGTAAATGTTACCTTTCTGTTATCACACTAGTTGTGCCAACTATCTGGCAGAGTTGTTGAAATATACTTCCCCCATATCATCTGGAGGTTAAAAAAAAAAATCTCTGCCTTTCTGCCTGCATCTTGCAAGATAATTTTGTTCCAGGAAGCTAAAACCTTGCATGTCCAGGTATAACCAGTGACAAATGGGAAGGCATGGGCCTGTGGGCAGTGTGAGAAAGTTGGCCTCACTGGAGAAGGAAGCCAACTTAGCCCCTTGTGTAAACTTTATCTTTGTACAGTGACGGGTAATTGTTCACTGACGATATCTGTATTAGCAAGTCCATTATTTCAGATAATATACTATTGAGAATAAATACCAGGTCCAGAGTTAACTTTCTATTCCAAGCTGTTTGCAGGTTGGCAGTTGGTTCCACTCCAGTTCCTGCTACTCTGTAGCTAACACAAAGCTTTAAAGTCTCATTCGTGGCCTAATGGAGTGCATTAAAGATTTGACTAAATTTATGTTTGGCTGCAATCAATTTAGACTTGTGTATTACATTCGGAGACCAATCTATAAGGCTTTGGTCTGCGAGGTACCACATGCAGCCCGCGGTCATACAGTTCGCATGTGATCTTGAATGAAGATCAGTGAACTGGACACACTCTTGTAAATCAGGTGAACTGTTGTAACGGGATTGTCTAGAGGTCTGTATTATACTACCAGCAGCCTTGCACTCTGGGTTTTGAAATGGATTCACATCTTTTCCAAGTGCAGTAATTGGTATTTTTCTTCCTTGATCACCACACTAAAATGACAAGAGCCATTAGATGATCACACTGGCTCATCCTTAGAAGAGTCATGTTGCTTCAAAAACAGAAGCAATGCAAGTGCCCAACACCACCCTACACTGTAGCCTCACATTTCAGTGGAACCCTAAGCAGCCAGATTGGTTTAACGTACAGAAGTACATTTCCCTGGGGAGATGACTCAGTCAGTAATGTGCTTGTTTGCAAGAGGACCCAAGTTCACATCCCTAGAATCTATGTAAATATCATGTAGAGTGGGATGTCTGTAATCCTGGTGGTTGGGAGGCAAAAACGGGATGATTTCTGGAGCCTATTGGCCAGCAAGGTTAGCCAAATTTGTGAGGTCCAAGCCAACGAGAGACCCCATCTCAACAAAAGAAAGATTAACACACACACACGTCTACCTGCACATATACACATGTCAACACCCATTCACATCAAACAGAGTTTAAAAGAAAAAAAAGGCAAGGAAAGGAAAGAAATGGAGAACAGAAAAGAAGCACATTAATTCTGTACTGGGATGTGGTAGCACCAATGTGCCTGACACTGCACTCTGTTTTCTCCCCTCTGACCTTTAATGTGAGTATCCAGAATCTGTCTTAGGATCTCAGAGAACAGAACAGCAGGAAGAAAAAAGGTTCCAATCTTGCAAATGAGAAAAACTGAGGCTAAGTAGTTTGTTCAAGATCTCCAGGGGACAGGACTCCTTCACAAGCCACACCACTCACAGCAGCAGGGCACTCTATGCTCTGTTGCTAAGGGATTGGGGGCATAATATTAATGTACTTTGTGGTCAGAGACCAACCTTAGGCTAAAGTTCTGACTCAGCATGTGATACCATGAGAGAGAAAGTTCTACACAACACATTTGATCATATTCCACTTTAGAACCAGATCCCTTTGAAACTGATATTCTGCAAAACTCTGGAGCATGCTTCTCACCCTAAGGACAAGGAAAGTTAAACTCTTGCTCAAGGCAGCTGATGACGGAATAGAAAACAGCATGTGGTGTAGTGGCCTGGCCTACAGGATGTCATTTACCTGTCCATCCATCCATCCATCCATCCATCCATCCATCCATCCATCCATCCATCATCACCTACAGATTGGTACATCTGGTTATCCATTCACCTATATCAAACTATCTTTTATCTACAGATCTATACCTTCAATCATTTACCACCTGTTAATATGTCCATCCACCCACTCACCCATGCATTAATTCATTCATCCATCCATATGTATGTATCATATGTCTTTCATTTATCTGTCATCTGTATCATTTATCTACTTGCCTATCACACGCACATGTGCACGTGTGCGTAGACACACACACACACACACACACACACACACACACACACACACACAACAATAAACCTATACCATTTATCTATACAAATCTTTCTACCAGTCACATTAGCTAGTTATGTATTAGCTTTCATCTTCTCCTTTATCATTTATCTAGCTGTTTATCAATTCATCTGTCAATTTACATTACAAAAGAACCTACTCATAAAGTGATATTTAAGCCAGGCATGGTGGCACACACCTTTAATCCCAGCACTCAGGAGGCAGGGGATGGCAGAGGTAGGAGGAGTGCCAGGAGTTAGAGGCCACCCTGAGACTCCATAGTGAATTCCAGCAGGTCAGCCTAAGCTACAGTGAAACCCTACATCAAAATAAACAAACAAACAAAAAGAAAAAGTGATATTTAATGCAGAGCAAAAATAGCTGAAAACTTGATTTCTGCCTAACAAAGGTAGCTTGTGTATGCTTTAAATAAACCTCAAGGATATCATCTTTTCACCTAAATTGAGTTCCCATTTTACTGAAATATTGAAGCCCTGAGGGTGCAGTGGGGATGGTGAAGGTGACTTAGGGATTTTGAGATTATTATGTCTTTTCCTGCTTGCTCCCCCCTCACTTTCCTATTCTTTCTAACTTTGGTCTTAGTGTACAGGAATTATACATTCCTTCATTACTTTTACTTTTTATTTATATTTTTGTGGTTTCTTTTTATTTTAAACATTTGGACAACTATTTCAGTATAATTAATTTCCTTTGGAATTCTATTTTTTTGCTTTTATTTACTGATAATTTCATATATGCATGTAATGTATTTTGACCACATTCACTGCCATTAACTTCTCTTATATCCCTCCTATTCCTGCTATATCCTTTCTTTTTCCCAACCAGTCCGCTCCAACCCCCCGCCCCCCCCCCGGAGTGTTTTTATTCACCCAATAAATATTTCTTAGTTGACAGTGGTCTGTGGTAAGCCCTGCCTTTGGCACGAAAGATGCAAATCAAGGTAAGTTTGCTAAAGACCATGAGAAAGTCCAGAGTAGAATAACATAGCAGCAGAGGGATGGTAGGGAGATGACTGGCTTTCTCACAGGCAAGAATAGTCAGACAAAAATAAATAATCAATAAATAAAGAGTAAGAATCAGCTGGGAAAAGGGCAGCCTAGGCAAAGACCCAGAAATGCTCAGGGTGGTGGAATACAATGGCAGCTTATTTTGTGAGAGCTGGAAGACTTAGTGTGGCTACACAAAGGGGTGGGTGAGAGTTGGAAGCCAGCCTGGTTAGAGAACACTCCATCAGGCTTTGTGGACCATAAATTAACTTGCAGATAGTAGAGTAAGGAACATCTGCTATCAACTGACATTTAAATAGCAATTGCTAGTGGAAAGTAAGCATATGGTTAGTTGAATGAAGAGCCAGAGAGAGACAAATACATCCAATAAAAGGTTTTAATGTTGTCTCAATTTACACATTAGTGTTTACCAATCTGATTCCACAAGCTAGTTAAGACCTTGATCTCACTCTCTGACCTTGACTGACCCAAGACATCCACTTCAGTATCCGTCTTGGTTTAGGTTCTGACCTCTGAGATAGTAGTTCTCACAGAGAGTTCACTGTAATGGCATCATCTGCACCACCTGGGAACTTTCTAGAAATGTAGATTCTTCCTACTTCTATTGATATGCTAAATGGATAGGTTATCATCCTGCCTTCTAAAGTTTATGTTAAACCCTTAGGTTATGACTGCTCTTAACCTCAATCATAGATATTACTTTGTGCATTAGGAAGAGGTTAATACATAGTTGCCCAGCTGAAAAAAAGTGCTAAGGATAAGCGACTGCTGAGTACTCAGCCCTAAATGGGAATCTATACTATTGCCTATAAGGGTCAGGGAACATTAAGAAAGAAGGGGCTAAAAGAATGCCAAGAGGGAGAGGATAGGGAGATTGGCTGTGAATTGCTGTTTCTGGACACAACACAGCCATTATACTCACAGACTGACATGATTAGACTCACATGGCAGTTGTGGTTTCCTGCACAAGACAGAGCCCACTAACATTCCACAGTGAACTGACAGGGCCTTACAAACGTTCACCCATCCCTGAGGATCTATTGGCAGTTCATAGTTGCTAAAGGAAGAAAAGTCATGTTTTTCAGTGGTATAACCACTGGTAAGTCTTTATCCACACTCCAGTAAAAAAAAACCTCCATCCATTGCCATACAGACAACCCTAACTTAACTCAGTGAACCATACACAAAACTAGTGGCATGAAAGTGGAGAGTGATTAGTTGGGAAAGGGAATGTTTTAGAATAGAAAGGAGTAAGAGAGGGTAATGGGGTGAATATGATAAAATACATTACATATATGTATGAAATTTTCAAAAAATAAAAGAAATGTAATTCTCAGGTCTAAGACAGACTCTAAATCAGATTCTGGGTGTGGGTCCCAGTAACTTAACCGGGAGTTCAGAAGACCCCAGGAAATTGTGGTACTCACCCCAGCTGGGAAGCACTAGTCTAAGATACTAACCAAGTAAGATGGGACATTAATGGCTCTGTTTCTTGTTTGCCTCTGAGGTATCATGTTTGACTGTGCATCTAACAGCAAGGCTTGCCCTCCTCTTGTTCATTTCCGTGACAACTATTCTGCCTAGCTTTGCTCCTGTCTCCCATCTTTCCTCTGGTCTTCTTTCTGTTGTGTTTCCCATTTTCATCCCTTTTCTTTATTCTCTTCCTTTCCCACATCTATTTCTTTTGTTTCTTCCATGGTTTTATAGTAGGTAAAGCAATGCATTTAACTCTCCTACTTGATTCTACTTTCCCTTCTTCCATCTTTTCCAAAATCACCAAAAAACAAATTGTGTGGAGCTCTGCCAACATACAACTCTCTCTTTCCCATTCCATCATTTTCTAGAATGGTCTTAATAAAGTGATTTGTTCAACCATTAGAAATGCCTCATAAGCTAATTTATGGCTGGCAAAGCATTTCTACCAACATATAAGGTTGCCATAGGAAAGAACAGAGTCTGTGGATACTGTGTGACTGAAATATATTCAGCCATGAACTCAAGGCACCCCTCCTGAGAGCCAGCTCCATGTCTCACATCCCCTGACCCTAAGGACTTCCTTAGACTTTCTGTAATGACCTCCAAGTTTGTTTAAGCAAATCTACATTGTTGTCCTCTTTCTTACTGATAATTTTTCTTTGGGGTAAGATGGAAAAGTTATTGGGGTTTGTTTCTGGGGAAGTACATAGGTCACAGCTTTAAAATGATGTCAACATCACAGATAATTGCTCCTGTCCATGAAGACAGATGGCTGTATGTCCCATCCTTGCTCCAGTAATTTGATGAAGCCCAGGAAAGAGCTCTTTCCCTAGCGTGACTCTATCCACCACTTGAAGGCCAATGACCTTTGAAACTGGGCACAGAAGCAGATCCCAAATGGCCTGCAATTTTCTAAGTATTGCATTCATCTCATTGTGCTCTATAAGCTTATGTACAAAGCACAAACTATAAATTGCTATAGTGAAAAATACATTTTTCTAAAATGAGCCCTCTTGTCTGGGAGTTGTAGGACAGCCAATCAAACTCTAAGCAAAAAGCATTTAGGGTTGTCATTGTGGTTTGGGGGCTGTTCTTTTACAATATGTAGAAAATTAATAACTGGAATCCATTAATTAAGTATTATGTGGATCAAAGCATATGTAGCTGCCTTTGAAAACAGTCCGCTTGAAATTCCGCATGTGTGGTATAGCCCCAGCAATTTCTCAGCATGATGGTTGAACCCAATAGCTTTTTCTCTAGCAACAGACAGTACAGGAGTGGGTGGAGGTAACAAGGACATGGTGCCTTGCAAGTCTATAAGGGAAGCTCCAGATCATGGGAAGGAGAAGATCATAGCGTGGTGGAACTATCTGTACTATCTGGACATAATCATGTCATGTTTGCATTGATTTATGAATGAAATCTTGTGTATTCTTATAGTGGTGTGTGTGTGTGTGTGTGTGTGTGTGTGTGTGTGTGTGTGTGTACGCACGCACGTGTGCATTTCTTACATAACCTGTGTGGAAGTCAGAGAAATTCAGAGTTGGTTGGTCCTTGCCTTCTACTTCGTTTGAAGCGATCTGCTCATTGTTCATTATTGCATGAGCCAAGTAAGCTACAGTCTTCACGGGGATTTCCCTATTTCTGCCTCCCTTCTCACTGCAGATGTGCAAGAACTACAGACAATTGCACTAATTTCATATGGGCTCTGGGGATCTAAACTCAGGGACTCATGCTTACATAGCGAGTATTTTATCTACTCAGCTATCTCCTCAGTATAAATATGTGCTAGTAGAAGTTAGTTCCCTATAAATAGTAAAAGATTAAAAGTATAGGATGTTGGCCCTGAAAAGACTTGGGAGATTGTTATATAGATGAACCAATATCAGTACAGTGGGCCAGATGCCACTCATGAGTCCAGGTTTTACAGCCTTGTGTCCTTCACCCTAAATCCATGCGATAGAAGCTTTGTGGGAACTCAGGAGTGTGGAGATATATCAAAGTGGCTACCAACTTCTACTTCCCTCTCTCCTTTCTTCAGGTATCTGCATGGCCTTCAGAGCTTGTGAGAACAAAGGCTAAGTTCTTGTGACTGTGGCAGAGGAGCATCTAGCCAGGGCCAGTTTGACCTACCTAGACTGAGGCGGTCCCATCATTGCTAAGAGGAAAATTCTAGGGCTTCCTCTATAGAGACATATATAGATAGCTGAACTGGCCCAGAAGAGAAAAGCAGCCTCTGAAAGGCTGGGTGATGAGAAATAGGTGACCTGTGTTTACGTACATGGTTAAGCCAGACTCCATCCTACCATTGAATCAGCACCAGAAAAGCAAGAAATAGTTTGTGCTGTCTGTGGTCTAAATAAGGCATGTGCTAGCTCAGGCTACCAGGGCAAAATGCCACTGATGGAGTGGCTTCAAAATATTTATTTCTACCTAGGCATGGAGGCATATGCCTTTACTTCTAGCTCTCAGAAGGCCAAGGTGGGAAGCCCACTATGTATTCAAGGCCACCCTAAGACTACATAAAGAATTCCAGGTCAGCCTGAGCTAGAGTGAAACCCTACCTTGAAAAACCAAACTATATATTTCTTGTGATTCTGGAGGGTAGAAGTTCAAGATTAAGGTGCTAGCAGGTTCAGTGTCTAGGGAGAGGTGGTGGTAGATGGAGGAGGAAAATGGAGAGATATTAGGGAAAAGGAACAGGAGAGGGAAAGGAAGAATGAGAGAGAGGGAGAGGAGACAGGCATAAAGATTGAGATGGAGAGGGACAGTACACAGGAAAGAGTGAGATCTTCTTATTAAGTCACAAATCCTCTTGGACCAGGACCCCTCATTTATAACTTCATGTAACTTTATTTCTTAAAGCCCCCAGGCCACATCTCCAAATTCAGTCACATTTTGGAGTAAGACCTCAACACCTGATTTGGAGGAACACATTTCAGTCCACAGCATGGGTATCATGTGCCACCCCATCCCACTGGCTTCTATGCATCAGTCTCCATGACTTGTCTCTGCCCCTTTCCCCAGTACGCTATCTGTGGTCTCTAGACTTCTGCACATGCTGATCCTCTGCCTACAGCACACCCCTCGCCCCTTGTCTATTATTTCTCCTCCCCCCTCTCATTATCCAGATGTCCATGTTTTGTCCAGATGAGTCTTCAAGTTTCTGCTCACTTACCTCCAGGAATCCATCTCTAACTATAAAAGTTTATATAAAGTTCCTTTCTATGGGATCACCAAGACCTTCCACTCCTACCACATCAATATAACACTGCAATCTGTCTGTATTAACTAGTGTGTCCTTGGCACATAGCCTCTACATAATAAGTGTTCAGTAAGTAGTTGGAAGAGAAAGACAGAAACAGGAGTCTAGAGTTTTCAATGTGAGGGCTAAGATGGGAGGGCATTCATTTAATGTACACAGAATCAGCTGAAAGCTGACTTCCCTGCCACAAGGGCCAATGCCAATCTTCCTGATTTGTAACCTTCTGATTTATTTCCATCTCCATTCTGAAGTGAGGAGAAGGAAAAAGCAGAAAATAAGAGAAATAATTTCTTTATTTAAACAATATCAGAACTATGAGCTCAGAATGGACAACTGAAGGGGACTAGGGACTCTTGCATTCTGAAAACTTCCCTCAAGAGTCATCAATTTCAGCCCCAACTCCACCCTACTAATTCCTATTTACTAAAGCTTTGTTTCTTTCCTTGTTTTCTTGCCAAGATGGCCACATAGGGCATGAATAGACTATAAGCGAAGGTCCATGTGTAGGAACAGGTTAAAGAAAACCACATTCGCCAGACTTATTGGAGGACATTCATGTACACAGAATAATTCACCCCAAGGCCTTGAAATCTCATTTCATCACAAAGACACTACAATCTTTGTCAGAGAAGATACAGGCCAAAACCTAATAAGAAAAGTCACATGTGACTCAAAGAGGAACATGTACAGTGAAATGGTGAGGAAGCTCCCAGAAGAGCACCTCTTGGGGAAGCATGGTTCCTTGTCTATACTTTGAGCTCCTCAGAAGAATGAAATCTGATCACTGTAAACCTGCATTTCTGCCTTAAAACAATAAGACGGTATCAGGAGGGATTCAGGGAGAACAGAACATGAATATTGAAAGATTAACCCTCTTTTCACTTCACTTCAATATTTCCCTAGAAAATATTCCCTTACCACCTTTGGCTTTGCCCTAATCTGACTCAGCTAACTATATCAGAAAACACATGACTAGTTTCATCCTGTAAAGCCTAGGCTCTTATCTTCTTTTGCAAGATGGAGATGATTCCAGCTGTTGAGAAGGTTGGATGAAAAACAGGCACTTTGTGCTATGTAGAGTACCTGTCACCAAAAAAGGGTCACTATTAGTTATGACAACTATCACTATGGTGACCATTTATACCTCTACTCCAACCACCAAAACAAACACCACAATAGCTATGATCACCTTCAAAACCTGCTACTTCTTTATCATCATCTCTATCAGTCACTGCTACCACTATCTCTACCATTATAACCATTTACACTACCAAGACCACTGCTACAACCTTACTCATAATCTCCACTTCTAACACACCTACCACCACCTCCACCATCATCCACACCTCCATCTTCCTTATGTCCTCCACCCCAGTATCAAATCCACCTGCACCATCAGCTCACCTCCATCTCCATTATGACCTTCACATCCAACATCATATCCACCTCCACCATCAGCTCACCTCCATAATGACCTCCACCCCAGTATCAAATCCACCTCCACCATCAGCTCACCTCCATCTCCATTATAACCTTCACATCCAACATCATATCCACCTCCACCATCAGCTCACCTCCATAATGACCTCCACCCCAGTATCATTTCCACCTCCACCATCAGCTCACCTCCATCCCCATTGTGACCTCCACATCTAGCATCATATCCACCTCCTCCATCATCACCACCTCCATCCCCATTATGACCTCCACTCCCAGCATCATATCCACCTCCTCCGTCATCCTCATGTCCATCTCCATTATGATCTCAACAGCCAGCATCATCAGCATCTCAACTATAATCACCTCCACCTCCATCATTACCACCTTCATCATCAATTCTGTCTCCACCACCACTCCTATGACTACTTCATTACCATTTCCACTTGTACTATCAATGCCACTTCTACCTGCACTAACATTATCTCTATGACCATCCCCACTTCAACCACCACAAACTATCATTTCTACCTCCACTGCCACCAAGACTCCATCATGTCTATTCATACGACCATCACTGCTATCACCTCCACAATGCTCTCTACCACCAGTATCATCTCTACATTCCCCATCACTCCACCTACACTATCACCACAATCTTCATCTTTATTTCCATCATAGCTAGCACCACCTTCCCCATATCTTCATCTCCACTACTGCTACCATTATCTCCATAATCTTCTCTACCTCCAGTTTGACCACCACCAGCAGCACTGCCATTCTCACCTCCACCAATATCTCTACATCCACTTTCCCCAGCACTGCAACTACCTTCTCCATCCTCATCTCCACTTCTACCACCACCACCAACAACAACTCATTGGTACTACCTCCATCACCTTTACCTCCATCATCATATCCACATCTATTATCATCTCCACTTAAACTATCTCTGCTACCGCCAGCTGCCATCATCTCCACCATCATCTTGATCTTTACAATCACCTCTATTTCTACTTCTGTTTAAACAGTAATCACCATGACATTCACCTCCACTTCCACTAGCCATTACTAGCACCTCTACTTCTATTTCTAGTAGCACCATTACTTCTCTCCATCACCTCTTCCGCCCTCACCATTAGCACCCTACTTTCACACAATAGCTTCCTTATGGGTTAACCAGAATATAGATCTGATTGACAGCCCAAAGTATACTACCTGAAAATAGAGCACCCACCATTCTTCCCTAAAGCCTTGATTCATGTATGCATCCCCCTCAAAACACCACACACACACACACACACACACACTTCTTGTGTTTGAAGTATGTAAAGTGGAAATTGATAGATGGTATGTTTGAAAAAAGACAGAAAAATCTCAAATCCTAGGAAGACTGGATATCTGAGACCTTTTCCAACTCTTAATTCTCACATATTTCCACCAAGAAGGGATGGGCAAGAGCAAAGATGTTCCAGAAGTGTCTGGTCACGTCATTAGTTGATCAATACAGTCTCTAGTCCAAAAACCTGGACTACAGCTTCTTTTCTCCATCCTTAACTACAGTGGTACTTACCAGACTTGTGACCACGGGGTGGTAGATTTGTGAAATGGATAAAATAATAATTTCCATTTCATTATTGTTAGAGTCAAAATAAGGTGGGAAGGTGGTTCAGTGGATAAAGTGCTTGCCACACAAGACTGAGGACATGAGTTCTGATCCCCAGAACTCCCATAAAGACAGATGCAATGGCATACACCTGTAATCCAACCATGCCTACCAAGAGAGGTAATGTAGAGATAGGAGAATTCCTGGTGAACACAGCAGAAAATAACAAAAGATCCTGCCTCAAAACAAGGTAGAAAGAGAGGATCAATACTGAGGTTGTTCTCTGATCTCCACAAACATGCCAGGACAAGTGGAATATATGATCCAAATTACTCTAGTACATGCACTGAAGACACTGTTATAATTGCTTAACTTACAACTTGCTTACTTAAACCTTACCATAAGACCCACAAGATATTCACAACTTACTTTCACTGCTGCTACATAGTTAAGAAAGCTGAGGTAAGGATGGGTTAAACCATCTGTCAAACACACACAGCTAGCAAATAGCAATGCCAGAAGCTTGACCCCAGGCCACTTAGTCCAGAATCCATGCACTCAATCTCACTGCCCCAGCCACTGCCTATAACCTGAGCAGCACCACAGAGGCTCATAGATGAAATGCATCCTGGATCTGTAATGCAAATTAATGTAATTCAACCCCAAATGACCACAAGTTCAAAAAAGAATCTCTTCCCATGGATGTCATGGTGAAGAACAAACAGAAATTCTGTTGTCAAGAAATCAAAAAATAAAAAGTAGTGCATCTCTGTGACAAGGAGAGGTACTGCCGTGAAACAGCTTTTTCATACTTGCAGTGAACATAGCAAACTTTCCTGTTACTTGGAGAGACACTTGATGAAATTCAAAGAAGAAAACCAGCTTTGAATAGTAGCATAGCAAGCCAGACTGCTGCAGAGTGTCTGCTTTTGACAGGATTTTGATGACGAGCAAGATCTCTCACCCCAACTTCTCCCTCGTGCCCAGTAACGACTCCCGAGAAAGCAACTTCCTATGAAAATTGATTTAAATTCTGAGTGGAAGGCTATTCTCATCCATTCTAGGCTGACTTAGCCCCTCCCCATGAATACATTCTAGAATTCAGACTCAAAGTAAATTAGAAAATGAATTCATCTCCCTATTATCTGTCCATCTCATATATGTTAGCAGTGGAATTTTCAGAACAATCTACAGCCCAATGACAGGAGCTGATGGAAAAACCTCAACCTCTAATCAGCTCATAGGAGAGATACACAAAGAGGTACACAGAGGGGCTGGGCTCTTACTCTCTTTGACTTGTAGAGGGTCTCAAATGAAATTAGTAAAGGAAGGTGGGGGATATGGTATCAGGCTTCTAAGACAAGGTTTTGTAGCAAGAACCATTAGATGGAGAATATCTTCCCTTTAATGACTTGAAAGAAAATCATAGTTGCCTGCTACAATAAGAACAAGATTTTTGTTTAATAAGGGCAAAAAAAAAAAATCAAAATCACAGAGGAAATATTCCTAGAAATCTGGGACCATGAAGTGTAATTTCACCCATCCAAAGGCAGCAATAAATGATGGAGTGGTGTATTCTAACAGACAGTAAGTGTGGCATAGCACCGTGCAACTGTAATGAAAACCTTGGTTTTTAAAGCTAGCCCTCATCTTTATTTTCTCATTTGCTGCCTTCTTATGGGGGCATCCAATGGGAGAACATCCCTACATGCCATCCTTCTCTTCTTACTCCCTCCTAAAGGACACCTCCTCAACACTCTGGCTTGAAGTTCCATAAATACACAACTTCCACATCACTGTTTCCAGCCTCAGTAGACACCCAAAGACAACTGGGTACCAAACATATGGCTTGGCTAGGTCATCTGTCCCAATGAGACATTCAATTAATGGCCATCCACCTACCCAAACTTCTTGCTTCCACTACTGATCACAATGACTTCTCCTACCATTTATTGAGGGTTTCAGGTTGGAAATATTTAAGCTGTCCTGTTTTACGATATCTTAACTCAGTTTCACATCCAAGCAAACCCTAAACCTCTCAGTTAGTATACCTCCAAACTCTAATCCCTTCTTGCCATTTCCACAGCCACCCCTTTAATGGGGACAACACTGTTGCCTACAGTGAAGAGAATCCCGTAGTCCTCTCTACTGAGCCATTCTTTCTCTACATAAGCACTAATCATCTTGTTAAATCACAAATAAGTTTTCTTTGTAACCTTTCCAATAGGATTAACAGTTTCTGCAAGTCTGACCCAGATTTTCTAGCATCTTTCCCTATTCATCCTCCTGCTAGCCACAGCTGCCCCAGACCCCAACTTTTTACTGGTATCTGGAGCTGCAACTCCCTCTTGCCTCAATGTTTTTGCCTGACTGGAATGGCCTTCTAACCTTAATTATGGCTCATTTTTTAGTTTTAGATGGAAAAACCCCACCTCCAGGATGTTCAGACTTTGGTAGCTGTCTTGAGTTTTCCAATTATACACTCTGATAGTTTATAACAATACTTCTTGGCTATACTATGTAATTTTGAACACACATTTAGTTGGAATCTGTGCTGCTCATGTGAGCCTACTTGGCCATGGGAGCTCCATAGAGTCATAGGCGCTGTTTCTCTCCACTAGCATGTGAAGGCTACAGTACCTAGCAACACTGGACCATAGTAGGTGCATAATATATCTAGGAAGGTCTCCCAACTGTCAGAACCCAGAGTCTCTGAGTGTTCTTACAAAGATCTCCCTCACTCCCTCCACACTCCCCCTCTTTCCATACCCAGCTGTTGTAAAAACCCTCATAGATACCTCCACACATAATGCGGTCTTTCTCCCTTCACAGCTCTCACTAAGCGTCAAATGGCACCCCTGCTTCCTGTGAGCCTTTCCAGGAAACAAATCACAGGTGCAGGATAAGAATACACTGAGCTTCCCCTGCCTCTGGCGCAGAGACCAACTGACCACTTACACACCACATAAGCCACACGTGACCCAGGCTGGTTGTTCTCCCAAATGCTTCTTACCCAAGAATGTCCTTCCAACATTTCAAATACCTGCGTCAGCCAGGTCTAAGGCTAGTTAGGTGATGTCAGCTGACCTTGGACCCATTTCCTTATATCGCAATGGCCCTCCCTGTCCTCTTTTCTCTCTCCCTGGAGACCATAACAGAACAGGCCAGGCTCTCTCTGAAGACTGAAGCTTTTCCTAGAGACACCACTACACTGTCAACTCTAACATAATCTTTCCCTAAAGGTTGATGTGACTCTGGATGTCTCTCTAATTGGATCCCTCAAACCTAAAACTTACAATAAATAGAGCAGGTAAGGTGGGAGCTGTGGCATGTTCTTTTGCTGGAGAAAAGAGTGAAATATACTACAGTGAGGCATGATGATTCAGGTTATAAAGAAAATAAGTGGGAGACAGCATAAAATCCTGGTTGAAGACGTTTGCCAAGTGCAAGGACATCGCCTCTAGCAACCCCTGTCCATGTTTGTAACTGTGATAATCTTGACGGATAACTTGATGGAATTTAAAATCACCACAAATATAAAACCTCTGGAAATACCTGTGAGGCATTTTTTCTAGATTTGGTTAGTTGAGTTGGACAGACACACCCTAAATGTGGGTGCTGTCATCCTGGGGGCTGCAGTCCTGGAACCACCATAAAGAACTCATACGAGTATCCCCACCTGTGAAATAAATGACTGCCTTTGATTTCTGAGGTCTTTTGCAGATGAAAAACTATGGGGGTTACCTTTCTAGTAATGCAGTGTGAGGCATCTGACCACCAATTGCCATGTCAGGATAGAGACTTGTCTAACCCTACCATGCTGTGATCAAGGAAACAGAGGACAAGAGAACGTAAAGATTTATGCAAGATCGTCTGGCTGAGCAGCAGCTAAGAGAAGAGCAGAGCCCAGGTCAGCCCCTCATCCCTTCTCCTCAACCAGAATTTCCCTGCAAGTCTCATGTGGGTGATTCCCACGGCTCCAGGCACTCATGTAGCAGTTTGGAGGACACACTGTGCAGTGAGGCAGGGGGCTTTGCAATAAACTTAAGCCCCTCAGTGACCAGCACAAGCAACCCCAAGAAGCAAGTTATTGACCCTCTTGTCCTTGCTTTCATTGACTGTAAAATTGGAAAATTAATATCTTCCTTACTGAATGAGTGGAATATAAAATGAGATTTATGTCAATAGTTGCTGTATTGATACCCAATAAATGTTATTTCCTTTCTGCTTCATAAATCTTGGGTTTAGAGGGAGACAAAGTAGAGTCTTGGCTGCCATCCTGCATCATGCGTGGATCTCTGCTCACTGTGGGCTCTGGAAGACAGGGTGAAAGCAGAGACTTTGTTGTCACCCTGCCCAAGAGAGAGGTTAGGAAAATGAATGCCTAAGTCCTAACTTACCAAATACAAGAGAGACTGCCCAGAGATGCTCCCCTTAGCGAAGGCAAGCAGTCAAAAGAAGGCAAAACAGCAGAGCAGGGCATGGTGGTGCATGTCTCTAGTCCCAGCACCCAGGGGACTGAGGCAGGAGCATCATAAGGTTCAGATTAGACAGCCTATCTACAGACTTTAATTACATGAGCTAATGAATTTCTTTCTTTCTTTCTTTTTCTTTTCTTTTTTTACTTAACTTTTTGAGATCATGTCATGTACCTCAGGCTGACCTTAGATTCTATATATAGCTGACAATGACTCTGCACTCTTGCCTCTGACTCTGAGTGTTGCGATTATAGGTGAGAGCCACACACAAAAGAATAAAGAGTCACAATTATAAAGATGACTTGAATTTAGTAGCATGCAGAGAAGTTTCAGCTAGCGAAGCAAACTGAAGCCCTCCAGGTACTGAAAAGAGTGCTTTTACCCACTGGAAGCGAGAGAGCTGCACAAGGATGGCTGCTGACTGCCACTTACTCTCATACCATGGGGAAGAGCTATTTATTTTAAGCCCAGTGTCTTTCCTTTGTCTGTATTGACAACATATATCTGATCTACTCCTTTCACAGGAAATATGTTCTTATTCACTTATTTCCTGTTTCAAAAACTACCTATTCTTTCTCTTTTATTAATTTATTTGAGAGAGAAGGGGAAAGAGAGAAAGGAAGATGCAGAGAGAGAACAGTGGGTGTTCAAGGGCCTTCAGCCAGTGCAAATGAACTCCATCTTGTGCATCTAGCTTACATGGGTACTGGAGAATCAAACCTGGGTCTTAGACTTTGCAAGCAAGTGCCTTAACCACTCTCAATTTCTACAGCCTCTTTCTCTTTCAGTCTGCAAGATCTATGTGAGTATGGATATAAGGTTGGAGGGGAGGTCAAAGGACCCTCTAGATGACGTCATTATCTGACAAATGAGAAGGCAGAGGGTGAGTGCTGAGCCAGTACCATCTGTAGCCATGTCCTCTAAGGGAAGTCCTCAGGGAAGTGTCTTAATTTCACTTCTGACATTTCCTGAAGGCTAATTTCTATTGTCAACTTGACTGGCTCAGGAATCAAGTAAGGGACACAGCTTTTGGACATGTCTGTGAGGACATTTTCAGAAAGGATGGAATGTGGTAACTAGACCTTTCTTCAGAGTGAGCACACTTTCAGTGGGAAACTTATATATAGACTCTAGGAAAAAAATGGCCTTTTTTTGCCTGGCTTCCTTGCGATGTATTGCTGCCATCTTTTGCTGACATCAGAATGCAGTTTCTTTAGAATTCTAATGTGGGTTGAAGACTCTCCAAGAATCCTCTAGGCCTTCATCACAAGACTGGAACCGCTGAGGTGTCCAGCCTCATGATCAGAGCAGCTCCCAGGATCTCAGCCTCTCCGGTGGATAGCCATTATTGGATACCCAGCCTGGATCTTGTAAACCAATCTGATAGCTGTGCTTTGTGACATATATCCATTCTTTTGGTCCTGCTCCTCTACAGAACCCTTATCAATGCCTCTCAGTGACCTTTCACATGGTCAAAAGCATGTATGGGTTTGTTTAATGCCGCACACTCATCAAATGCTTTTGAAGAAAGCCTGGGTGGCCTTGCATTCTACTCAAAGCCCTGTATTAACCAGCTGTGTGACCTTGGGGATATCATTTAACCATTGCAGGCTTACTTCTTCATTATTGAAATTAGGGGGTTGGACTAAGAGGATCATAAAATCCAGAAGTTTAATGAACCTAAGATAGACCATGGGCAGATGAAAGGCAGTGTGCTGAATCAGCATCACACAGGAATAAAAATGTGTTCAGTGTTAAGACTCTAAAGGGAAATGCCTTCAGGAAATGAAGGGAAGGGAGGCGTTGAGGGGCCTGTAAAACTATGCACTGAAGAGATGGCTCCCTGATCATTTTATCCTTCTAGGAGCATTTAGTATCTTTGATATTTAAAAATACTTTATTTAGGGGGCTGGGGAGATGGCTTAGAGGTTAAGCACTTGCCTGCAAAGCCTAAAGACCCCAGTTAGAGGCTCT
The DNA here is from genome assembly GCF_020740685.1 of Jaculus jaculus. Classification (NCBI taxonomy): domain Eukaryota; kingdom Metazoa; phylum Chordata; class Mammalia; order Rodentia; family Dipodidae; genus Jaculus; species Jaculus jaculus. The sequence goes on from NC_059106.1 coordinate 17,880,162, forward strand.
ATTCCCCAGGACCCACATAAGCCAGATACACAAGGTGGTGTGCATGCATCTGGAGTTCGTTTGTAGTGGCTGGAGGCCCTGGCGCATGCATTCTCAATCTGCCTCTTTCTCTCTGTGTCTATCACTCTCAAATAAATAAATAAACAAAAAATATTTGTAAAAATATTTTGTTTATTTGAGGGAGAGAGAGAGAGAGACAGACAGAAATAGGCAGGGGGAGAGAGAGAGAACAGGTGCGCCAGGGCCTCCAGCCACTGCAAACAAACTCCAGATGCTTGCACCCCCTTGTGCATTTGGCTTATGTGAACCCTGGGGAATCAAACCTGGGTCCTTTGGCTTTGCAGGCAACTGCCTTAAAGGCTAAGCTACCTCTCCAGCTCCCTTTGATCCCCTGTCCCTTCAGGTCTTTGCAAAACTGGGAGAGACTGCATGTGGTCACTGGAGTTTGCCCCAATTGCCTGGCCCTGCTTCACAACACGTTTCCAAGCTTGACTGCTATTGGCTCACAACTTTTCCTCCCCACACTGTCCCACCATTAACAGAAGACTCTTACAACATGAAAATCATTCACACAAAGCAACAAGGAAAGGGAAACAACACAGTAAGAAAAAAAATGGACAAAATATATAAACAGGCATTTTATAAAAGTTTATCCAGATAACTGATGCCCAAATATGGAAAGATGTTGATGATTTTGATCATGAGTTCTCAGACAAATGTATGACAACAACAAAAAGAGGGTTGGGGTGGGGGCTCAGTCGATTAATGACTTGCCCCTCAAACCTGAAGATATGAGTTGGAGTCTCCAGTTTCCATTTAAAGCCAGACACTATAGGGTGAGCAGCTATAATCCTTGTGTACCCATTGCAAAAAGGGAGGTGGAGATAGGAGAATCCTCTGGAAGCTCACATGCCAGGTAGCCTGGAAAGTGGGGTGGTGAACAGGGGATCTACATCTACTGAGGTGGAAACCTAGCACTGATACTCAGGTGTCATTCTTCACTTTACACCCACATTCTCACAGCAGACATGAGCACATACACACGTGCTACAAATGCATATGTATGTATGTGTATACATATACATATATACATATATATATATATATATGCATATATACAAATATATTTAAAAACATGGAGATATCACTCAATAAGAAAACAACTAAATTTAAAAAAATGAAAATGACATGAAGCAACAAGGATATGGACCATCTAGAACTACCCTACACACTAGACTGAGGGTGTAAGTTGCTACAATGGACAGGTGGTCGGAAGAATGGATAGACTGTTTTTTTTTTTTTTTAATGCTGTGTTATAAGGATCTATCTATACTCCATATTGCAGAAAGGAATCTGAACTACACGTTATTACTAGCCTAGCATGTACACAGTGTTAATAGTTTCTTTGATTTGAGTGACTGCCCAGCCCAGATGGCCTTGGAGGAGTGCAAGGTTGATACTGACAACGCTAATTTGATTCAGCATTAGAAGAAGTGCCTGGACCCATCATTAAAAGAATGGGCGAGTATAAGGAATGATAAAAAAGAAAGTACATGAAAAGCACACATGTTGTGCAAACATGAGGGCTTGGGAAGGCCTGAGAGAACCTGAGTTTGTCCCCAGCACCTATGGAAAAAGCTAAGTGTGGCCACACATGTCTATTACCCCAGACCAGTTGGGGTGGAGACTGGGGAATCAGTAGGTTCACTGGTCATCCAGTATGACCAAACATAGCAGCCGAGGGCTGGGGAGATGGCTCAGTGGTTAAAGGCACTTGCTTACAAAGCCTGCTGGCTTGTGTTCAATTTCCCAGTACTCATGTAAAGCCAGATGCACAAAGTGATGCATAAATATGGAGTCTTGGTGTGCCAATTCTCTCTCTCTCTCTCTCTCTCATTCTCTCTCTCTGTCTCTTAAGTAAACTTTTATTGGCAACTCTAACTCAATCTCAAGGAAACAAGAGTGGAACAGTGAAGATGAGGACACCTGGAATTATCCTCTGGCTTCTGGAGTTATGCACACAGGTACATAGGAAGACTTCCTGATACAAACAATACAATAGTCAGAAGGAAGGAGTACAGTTCACTCTATAATAGGATGTCACACAAACCAATGCTGAGAGGAGATGCAAGATTACACTGTATAATTTTTCTATATGCAAAGTACAGAAAAAGGAAAATTTTGGCATTACAAGACAGGGCACTGGTCACCCCTGGGAGAAGGGAAAAGAATAATAAGGTTTGGGGTCTTTCTCGTAGTACTAATGCAGTTTTTTAATATATTTGTGTTCGAGCTATAAGAATGAAATTTGTTTGCCTTTTAGTAGGCATGTTGTATTTTAATATAAAGTTCAAAAATGATTTTTAAAAAGTATTCCAGGGTAGAAATAAATACTATTGTCACTGTTATAGATTTATTGTGCCTTCCCCATACAGGGTGATAATTTATCTGTTACAGTACTAACCTTCATACTTCAGAATGTGATTAATGTGGAGACAATGCCTTTAAAGAGATAATTAAGGTATGAGGAGGTGATTAGGGTGGGGCCTAACTTGTTATGACAGCCTAGGAGACACACACACACACACACACACACACACACACACACACACACACGGGGAAAACATGAAGACAAAGTGAGACGATGGTCCTATAAGCAAAGTAGAGAGACCTCAAAGGGATGCTAACTTACCCACACATTAGTCTTGGACTTCTAGCCTCCAACATGACAACACAATGAAGCTCTACTGTCTACACCACCCAGATCACAGCCCTAGCAAAGCAGTGTACAGGCACCCTGTTAGGCACAGCTTCCTTTTAGTTAGGCTATGAAGCCAGCTCCTGGGTTGAGCTTTAATGGTGAAAGGAGGGGAAGGGGTGCTGCTCCCCTACCACAGCGCCACCTTCCAGTATGCTTCTGACCTTCCTATCCTTTCAAAATGTTCCTTGTCTCTAGAAAAGTCCAGCTGGCTCTCTTCTCGGTGCAATTTAACCTATTTCTCTATCTCAATGCAGTCATTAAAAATAGGGTGTTAGGATACTTTCTTGGAAAAGTACAGGAATTTTGGAATGAGAAGAGATCATCTCATGTAATCCCTTCATTTTATAAAGAGAAAGAATGAGAAGCTAGGGAGATAGCTGAGTCAGTGAAGAGCTGGCCTTAAAAGCATGATGACTTGAGTCGCATTCCCAGAACACACGCTCAGTCAGCCACGCTTGTACCAGAGTGATGGGAAGGCAGGCGCAGGGGCTCTGGGGTTCGTTGGCTACTCAATGTAGCCTGGTTGGTGAGCTCCAAGCTAATGAGAGGGCCTGACTCAATCAAAGGTGGACAGCACATGAGAAATGAAACTCGAGGGCTGGAGTGATGTCTCAGCAGTAAGAGGCACTTGCTTGAGAAGCCTGCCTGCCCAGGCTTAATTCCCTGGAATGCATATAAAGCCAAATGTACAAAGTGGCACATGCATCTGACATCTGTTGTATTCTCTCTCTCTCTTTATCTCTCTCTCAAATAAATTAAAAAATGTTTTAAATGACACATAAGTTGTCCTCTGGTCTACACACATGTGCACATATGTGCACACCTACATATCCCCCCCCCCACATGCACATAATTTTATAAAAAGAGAAAGAATAAAAGATCCAGAGAAGTTCATAAATCTGCCCAGTCACACAGCTAGTGAGTAACAGAGCCAGGACTGCAAGACACCCCTAGTCTCCATACTGGAGCACTATGTACTGAAGCAAGTTTTCTGCATCAGATATGGAGGGTACAGTCTAGTCTATAAACTAATTTTGTCCCAAACTTTTGAGGCAGCACCCGTACAAACTTGCTCTCCTCTCCCCTCTCTTCCTTCTCCCACACCTTCCCTGCTCTTCTTTCCGGCCCTTCTCCACTTCAGATTTTCCTCTAAGGTATTTGACACCTGAATTCCAGGGTACTGAGGTTGTTCGCTTGTATTGAGATCTATGCTGAGGTTTCCTATTCACTATGTACTGTACTTCTTCTGCCTTTCTAGGTGACCCAGAAGCCTCTAAAAGGTCTCTCTTGGGCCCAGAAATCTGCTTCCTCCTCCCTCTCTGCAGGGTATGGAATGGGTCAGGAGAGCACATGCAGAGTTAGGTTGGAGTGTGGCCACTTGAGGCAGATCTGACACCCCTATGGAATCTGAGTTCCACAACCTGAGGCCATGAAGGGACCTTGGAACTCACTGGTTCCTGGGCCTCACTCTATGGATGCAACCAGAAGCATTCTTGTTGCTTAGAACAAGGAAACCAAAGGCTGAAAATGAATGGGTTGATTTGTCCAAGGACCCCCCACCTTGGAGATTTACAGTTCTAATCTTCACAGTGTTCTTGGAAACATGGGTTCCCTTCAATCAACTTGAATTGGTATGGAAAAATGGAGTCAAGTCTAGAAACACTGGCTAGAGAGCTGGAGACAAGACACTTGCTTGTGCCAGTGTGAGTACCTGAGTTTGGAGTCCCTGGAAGTCACATAAAGCTGGTCACTGTCAAGGGCATCTCTAATCTCAGCCTCCCTGTAGGGAGATGGGAGGTTAAGGCAGGAGAATCACCTGGAAGCTTGCAGGCCAGCTAGCCTGGTAAATGCAGCAGTGAGCAATAAGACACCCTGCCACGAATGAGGTGGAAGGTGAGAAGTGACAGCTGCAGTTACCCTCTGACTTCCACATGCACACCATGGCACATGCACACCTACACTCCCACACATGAACATGCCTCCCCACACACAAATGCACACACATCATATATACACAAAAATATAAATAAATAATCATTTTAAATAAGAAAGAAAGAAACACCAGCTGACTAGGCTAGAGTCACAACGTGATGCTGACAATTCTGCCTTTTTAAGTCCCCTCAGCTGTCCCTACTTGTATCACAAAATGTCAACATGAAAAGTACTGGCATGGACGGCGCTGTGTGTGGACCTGTAGGTGGGGAGAACTGGCTGCTCAGGGAGCTCTTACCACCTAGAGGCCCGCACACAAGGCCGTCCATGCCAGTACTTGTCCTGATGCCCCACAAGGAGCCAGCAGCGCCAAGCGTGAAGAGTTTGGTCTCTAAGGAGTCTACTGGAAAGGAAAGTGAAGCAGGACTGAGTACAAGACAAACTGTGCCATGGACACTCTCCATGTGGTCCACTTTGACAGTGGGCGTCTGCAGTTCTGGACCTGCTGACTTCAAGTCACCCACAGCAATGCTGGTGACACGTTTATGTCCCCGCTAACCTGCCCTGTGAGAGGCATTAGGTAATGAGCTCAGGGAATTCACCTGAACCCGAGGACCAGCTTTGAGCACAGGCAGTGCTGCAGGAGACGGGGATCTGGAAACCTTCCATCAGAGCAGGGAGAATGGCTTGGGGGCTGCCGCCAACCCAGAAAGCAACTGCAGCTGAAGGAAACCCACCCAGGCGAGACAGAGCTTTCCAGATTTCCCTGGAGAGAGGACATATCAATGATCGGAAGGTTGGAGCTGGAGAGATGGCCTAGCAGGTAGGCACTTGCCTATGAAGCCTAAGGACCCCGGTTCGAGGCTCAATTCCCCAGGACCCACATAAAGCCAGATGCACACGGTGGCACATGTATCTGGAGTTCATTTGCAGTGGCTGGAAGCCCTGGCAGACTCATTCTTTCTCTCTGTCTTTCACTCTCAAATAAATAAATAAAAAAAAACAAAACAAAAGAATGTAAAAAATAGGCAGTTCATGGCTTGGTGAGTTAAATAGGAGTTAAATAAATAGATGAATGAGAGAGAAAGAGGGAAAGAGAGGGGTGAAGGGAAGAATCATGGAATCTAAGCATGGACAAACACAGGGAAGACAAGAATGATGTCCTATGGCAGCAGGAACACTCATTCCAGCGCCTCCCTGTCAAACAAGTCCACCTGATCCATCAGGAAGGATGATGAGCCGAGTGAAAGTGCCGGCAGCATGTAGTCAACTTTGCAGTGGTCCTGGGCTGCCGGTAGAAATGAGGCAGGCGTGGGGAAGGTGGGAAGGGATGTGCAAGTGTGCGTTGAAGGTCTCCTCTTCATTCTGTCTCTTGCATGGATGTGTCACAGACCGAAAGCTGTAAGGAATCCCTGAATGGAGTCCAGAGAGCCCTAGGGAAACCTCTCCCATCCATAGGGCCCCATGGCTGCTATCTGGTGACAAACTATTTAGGGAGCTGAGGGCTTCATGGCTAATGACAAAACTGTGCTGGTTATTTATCATCTTTCATGCTAAGAAAATATCTTCTTGGCAATGAAAGTTGTTGGCTGATTTCAAGGTCCTACCTCTTCAGGGATCTGCATTCTAAGTTGACTATGAAAGATGTACACTGCCTATCCCTCTGTAAATTTTTCTCAACCCAGTAAAAGGGAGGGTATCTGCATGTCAGAGACATCACATGGGGCTACAAAGAGAAGGCTGCCTGGGGCTACAGGCCCACATCACGGACATGCCCATTGGAAGAACACCTGGTGGGGATTTAGGAGCCGGCCCTGGGAAAGAGGTGGAGTGTGTTTCTCTCCACTGCTCCCGTCTCCTTGCTGCTGGCATGCCTGCAGACTCTGGGATGCTTCAACCTTTGTGGATCTGTCCCATACTAAAAAGACAAGTAAAGGCAAAAGCCTTTGGTTCTCACGTGCTGGTCCTAGAACTGGCCTTGCTCTGGGCTCTGCTCCCACGCTCCAAACTGCCGTGGCTCCCTAAGGACATCCACAGCTGTGGTGCGACAGTATGGCATTAAGAGAGGATGCTGACAGAATGTGCTGCGGGGAGGGAGAGGTATTAAAGATGAAGGCAGAATGAAAACTGGTGAGGAAGCCCAGGCAGCTTTCTCCACAGCCCCATAATCTTCTTGCTCACATGGAAAGGGGCCTCGGAAGGCCTGTGGCACATAGAAAGACTTCCTACGCCGCACCAGCCCAGCCCAGCCCAGCTCCTACCCTCCAGCCACAGCTTTCATTTTGCTGTGTTTTTTGGCGCCCACACAGGAAGTGGCTATGTGCTTAACACTCCTTTACTCTGTATCCCCGGTTAGTCACAATAGAAGTCGTGTTCTCCATCTATTGTCACATTTATGAGCGAGAAGGCCTTAATTCCCTGCAATAATCTTAAGTGACAATTCAAGGCTAAATGTACTTTAATGTTTTGTAATGCTTCTGAAACAACATCTTGAAATTATAACACAGCCCCTGAAATTACTAGTCTGAGTGAAAGAGGGGATGAACAACTGGAAATTTAAATGAAAATACAGCAAATTGATATGAGGCTGAAATGACAAGGTTCAGTGAGTCTCAGTGACGTGTGGAAGAGGATGGTGGGATGACCTCTGTCAATTGGCCAGCTGGCCTGGCCCTTGGAACAACCATTTATCTTGGGAATGTCTTCTTCTTCCACTTTCTCTGTCAATCAGAGAGTAGCAGCCAGAATATTATTTATTTTGTTTTTCTGCATGTATGTATACATGTGAGCACACATCTATGCTCCTGCATGTAAAAGTCAGAGGACAATCTCAGGTGTTGCTCTCCAGGTGCATTGTCCACCTCTTTTTGAGACAGCGTCTCTCATGGTTCACCAATTAGTCTAGACTGGCTGCCCAGTGAGCTCCATAATCTATTGTCTCCATTTCCCCAGGGCTGGCGTTACAAGCTTGTGCCATCACTCTTGGCATGTTTACGTGGGCACTGGGGGTCAAACTCGGGTCCTGAGGCTAGAGAGGCAGGAGCTTTCCAAACTGAGCTATCTCCCCATCCCCCTCATGTGGCTTTTCCTGAGGTGAGGAAGGACATCTCAGGCTTAGGGGAGCCAACCCTACAGATCAGAGCGTTTTAGACAAAGATCACCGCAAGGCTGGGCTGTCTGGGGAGATAGCTTGGAAGTTAAAGGCTCTTGTTTACAATGCCTACCAGCCTGGATTCAATTCCCCAGTCCCTACGTAAAGCCAGATGCACAAAGTGTTATATGTATCTGGAGTTTGTACTGGAAAAGGGCCTGACTCTCATTTATTCATGCATTCATTCTATCTCTATCTCTCTCCTTAAAAAATAAGTAGATAGTACTTTAAAAGAAGAGTTCAGGGACTAGAGAGATAGTTTAAGGTGCTTGCCTGCAAACCTTAATGGCCTGAATTTGATTCAACACCACCCATGGAAATCCATAAGCTCAAAGTGGTGCATGCTTCTGGAGTTCATTTGAAAGTGGTGCATGCTTCTGGAGTTCATTTGCAGTGGATAGAGACCCTGGTATACCCATTCTCTCTCTCCCTCTCTCTCTCTCTCTCTCTCTGTGTGTGTGTGTGTGTGTGTGTGTGTGTGTGTGTGTGTCCTCTCTTTCTCTCTCTCTCATTGCAAATAAAGCTGAGAAAAAGAGTTCAACAAGAAGTTAGAGAAAGGGCTGGAGAGATGGCTTAGCAGTTAAGCGCTTGCCTGTGAAGCCTAAGAACCCCAGTTTGAGGCTCGGTTCCCCAGGACCCACGTTAGCCAGATGCACAAGAGGACGCACGCATCTGGAGTTCGTTTGCAGTGGCTGGAGGCCCTGGCATGACCATTCTCTCTCTCTCTCTATCTGCCTCTTTCGCTCTCTGTCTGTTGCTCTCAAATAAATAAACAAAAAAAATTTAAAAAAAAAAAAAGAAGTTAGAGAAAACCTGTTTCTCCTACTCTAGAGTCTCTGTTCAGTCCATCAATTTGGCCAATGCTCATTCTGGTTCATTGTCACATTTCTTTGCATCATTACCTGTAAGTATCAGATAAATACAGTGAAATTCCTAGAGGTTAAGAGCACCATTTTTATGCAAAGTAAGTTGTGTACCTTGTGTTTGGATTCAAGTCTAAGTTCAAAGCTTATAACCCTTAAACTGATTTTTTTTTTTTTTTTTTTTTTTTGAGACAGGATCTCACTGTGTTTCCACGGCTGGCCTGGGATTTACTATGTACTTCAAGCTACCCTTGAACTTGCAGTGATTTGCCTCTGTATGTAGAATGCTGGAGTTATAAACATTCAATGCAATGTCTGGCTCCTTAATCTAAAGTTATTTGCTTATGTGTGTGTGGTATGTGTACATGTATGTATGTAGGGGCACGGATATGGGGGTTGCACATGCACATGTGTGTGCATGTGGAGCTTAGAGGTTGAAATGTGATGACTTCCTTTATCAGGTTCTCTCACTTGAGCACATGCTCCAAATTCAGCTAGTCTAGCTTTCCACCTTGCTCTGAGAATCCTGTCTTCATCCCCAGTGCCCTAGGATTACAGATAAAATGCCATTCCTAACTGGCATTTGTGAGTGCTGCAGATCCAAGATCCAGTCCTTACACTTGACTGGCAAGTGCTTCATCCCCTGATCCATCTCCCCTGACCATAGTCTGAATTTTTTTAAGAATTTAAATACAAATGGGTCTGTAAGGTAATAATTAGTAGTTTGAGAATTGATGAAAAGATAGCTTGAAGAAAACGTTCTCTACACATCTAAACAATGTGGAATATAGCTGATATAAAAAGTTCTCTTAGAAGCCAATAGAAAAGGATTAATAACCCCAATAGACAAAGGACAAAAGTACTCAATACTTAATGACTATGTAACAAGTAACCTTATTAACTAACATATGGAAGAAATGCAAATCAAGACAATTGCATGTAATCTTTCATCACTCACAGTAGCAAAATTCCTTTTTACATATTGGCAAAATATAGTCTTAATGAGGTAAGGGATGATTTGGAGGAGGGGCATCCATGTGTGTGTGTATGTGTGTGTGTGCGTGTGTTGTGTGCTGTTTACGGACATATGAAGGCCAAAGATTTGACATCAAATGTCTTCCTCAATCAATGTCCCCTTATTTACTGAGGCAGGGTCCCTCACTAGAACCCACAGCACTCAGATTCAGCTCGTCCACTGGCCAGCTGGCCCCGGATTCCCTGCCTCCACCTCTCCCGGCCTGAGAGTGCAGGCCCTTGCATCCACATTCACATGGGGGCTGAGGATCCAGACTCTAGCCCTTATGTGTGCTCAGTAGGTGCTTTACCCACGGAGCCAACTCCCAAACACTCCACTCACCATTTACATGGAACACATGATTATTCTTCATAAGGCAACGTCTAATGACTTCCAAAACCCATGAGTGCCTACGATGTGCCCAAGAACTCATCTCTAGATGTGAAACCATAAAAGTCTACTCAAATGGGCAAATATTTAGCACAAAGAAATTCACTGCCAGGAAAAATAAATACAGCTCAAATATCCATCAGCAGATGATACTTAATCATTACATTATATCCCCACATTGCCGTTCAAAGAATGAGTCAGCTCTGTGTTCACTGAAATGAACCCAAGGCTACATTGCACCATTAAGTAGAGAAAATGGAATCCACAAAACCTATGCACAGTTTGACTCTGCTAGTGGGAAACTTGAAGAATTGTGCCTGTGAATGGGTGTACAACTGTGCATTTGTGTTTGATTATAGAAATGTCTGGAAGAAAAGGCATCAAATTCAGTAATGGACGCTACTGATCATAGGAGCTGGGAGAGGAGAAGACATGCCAGTCTCCTTTCTGACAACACTCAACTGGTGCCACTCATCTTTGTCAACACAAGGCCTCTTCTGGGCTGGGAACTCACCAAGTACACTAGACTGCCTGGCTAGTGAGACCAGGGATTACTTTGTCTGCATTTTCATAGTGATATTATTATAAGTATGTGCCACCACACCCAGCTTTTTTTACATGGGTTTCTGGGGATTAAATTCATTTCCTCATGTTTGCATGACTTCAACTGAGCTATCTCTCAACCCTCAACTAATGCTCTTATATAATGGAAGGAGCGTTAGAGACTGATAAATTATCTCAGGATTCAGTGGCAAATAGCAGGAAAGGGAACATTTGCAAGAAAAGGGGAGCTTTTTGTTAACAGCTAAGTGAGGCAAGCACCCATGGGGCAAATTCCTATTCTAGTGAAAAGAGAGATTTTCCTTTGGCAAATTAGACATTCCCCAAAGAATTCTTGCCCACCATCTTTCACAATGTAAGCTAGCTGTGTCTAAGTGTTCCTGCCTGCCATCTTCCTTCTTAAACTGACTGTCGATGGAACACACTGGGCCATACATCATACACTAAAAATCCTTGGAAACATCCCCTCTCTCAAAATGCCTTCTCATATAAATGGCTTCCTGAATAAAACACCAACGCTTTCTTTGCTCAGAGATGTTGTCACACTGAAAATAACTTCCACCCTGTCTTTACCTCTGCAGGCAATAACTCTTCCTCCACTCTTTTGTCTCTTGGCCAAGCTTGTTTTAATTTTGCACTCACCAAGATATGAACCTGTTGAACTTGGCTGCATGTTTACAGGGCTATGAATTTGCCATCATTTAATCAGTGCTGAAGAATCAATGGTTTAAAACATTTTAATCCGAGGTTTAAAACATTTAATCCAAGGATGGGAAGTGGGAGGTGGACACTGCAATAGGCCAGGTGCCCCATGCACAGAATCCAAAGAGGCATTTACCCCAGTATCCTGTGCATGTAGAGAATACAGACTTTATCTCAGGTGCCTATTAAGTGTTGGTCCCAATCAAAACACTGCCTTAGAAGAGAAACCTTATTAAGCACAATCTCAATTAAGTAGATGCAGATTCAGGGAGAAGCAAGGAGTAAAACCTCCAGTCTGCAAAGATTTATTTATTCAAGAGTAGGGGGAGAGGAACACAACAGACATTGTAATTAGGGACTTTTCACCCCGGAGGCATGAGTTCGCATGTAAAGGGCCCTAATCTCACCTTGTAATTGGCTAGCTGTTACCTGTCACTCTAGTCAATGGGTGTTACAGACCCCAGGCCCCTTTCCCATGAAGGCCATGGTCTTGCTGCCTGGCCCATCTTAGCATGGTAGAACTACGTCTTTAGATAGGAAGGCACTGTGCAATGAGATCTTCCAGAAAAGCATGCTAGTTGAAGGCAATACTGAGAAGAGGCAGGCTTCCCCCACCCCAGGTGAGGCTGAAAGAAGAAAGTCACCTTGCTGGGGATGAAGGATTCAGGAAAATCACCCTGTAGTGCATTGTTGTGTCTGCAAACATGCACTACTTTTCAGGTCTCTGGGTTCTGAGCTTAAGGTTGAGTTTTCCTAGCTAAGGGTGACTAATACTGGAAACATCTCTTCTTTTTCAAACTGTTATCAGGTTCCCACAATAAAAGTCAATACACGACACCTGAAAATTTGAAAATCCATCTCAACTTTTGAAACAGCAAGGGAACTAAGATGAATGGGGAACATAAAGAAGGTGGAGGTGGCCAGTGAGCAAAACCAAGAATGGAAGAGATGCATGGGGAGAAGAAGCATTTCTCACATGGAAAGCACATTTCACTTCTGATAAGGAAAGAAAGATGAAGGAAGGTTAAAGTAACAACTGCAAAAATAATTATAAAGATGCTGTATTTTTGTTACCTGGAGAAAAAAAGAAAATGCTCTGGCCTGAATTTTTGGAGTATCTTAGAGATTAAAATGATGCATTAAAAAAAAGTTCAGGGGCTGAAGAAATGGTTTAGCAGTTAATGCACTTGCCTATGAGTCCTAAGGACCCAGGTTCAATTCCCCATTACCCATGTAAGCCAGATAGACAAGGGGGCTCCTCCATCTGGAGTTCATTTGCAGTGGCTAGAGGCCCTAGCATCATATCCATGCTCTCTTTCTCCCTCCTCCCCCTCTGCCTCTCTCTCTCTCTCTTTTTTTTTTTTTTTTTTTTTTTGGTGTTTCGAGGTAGGGTGTCACTCTAGCCCAGGGTGACCTGGAATTTACTATGAGTCACAGGGTGGCTTTGAACTCATAGTGATCCTCTTACCTTTGCCTCCTGAGTGCTAGGATTAAAGGTGTGCACCACCACACCTGGCTTTTCTCCCTCTGTCTCTTAAACAAATAAAATAAAATATTTTTAAAAATTAAAAATCAAGCATCTGGCAATTCTCCACAGATAGAGAGACATGCCAGGAAAATTGACCAGAAGAGGATGTTTTTTCATAAAAGAAAATTCCCAATGAAATAAGTCATCCGTGGTTTGGCTCTCAGCATATAATTCTATAGTAAGTATACATATTTATGGCAAGGACCACACATCTACCAATTTATTCATTTATTCATTCATAAATTCACTCTCATACTCTTGTTGGCCCTCTATTAAGAAACAGACACTGTGTTACACATTTGAGACACAGGCATGAAAGAATAGATGTTTGCCTTTGAGGAAATATTAGTCTATGGGAAAAGACAGATAAAAATGCTAATCAAATTCTGTAGACCTTTATGCTGGTGAGAGCCATGTTTCAATATATAGATGAGGATGAGGAAACTGAAGACAGAAATTAGGATAAAGATGTGGACAAAAATGACACACTAACGCCCACTAAGTGCTTAGTATACACCTGCACTGTGTAAGATGATAGAGTTATAGTAATGGGTGTCTCTGCCCCAGAACAGTTTGTAGTTCAGCAGGGATGAAACCTTCATAAAAATACAAAATAAAACTCAAATGTCTTATGGTTCCTATTAATCACTTTATATGACAACTTTTAGGTCACATTCTAGTCTCAAAGATATCAAGGAATTCTTTGTCAAGAAGGAGGAATTTACAGAGACATGCAAAGAATGCATAACTTTTGTCTAAACAAAATGGAGATAGAAGCAGATTTATAGGCAAATGTCACAGCATGTAAAATAATCTTCACACTATGAAAGTTTAAAAGAAAAGAAAGGGCTAGAGAGACGGCTTAGTGGTTAAGGAACTTGCCTACAAAGTCTAAGGACCCAGGTTTGATTCCACAGTACCCATGTAAGCCAGATGCATAAGGTAGTGCGTGCATCTGGAGTTTGTTTGTGGTGGCTGGAGGCTCTGGCACACCCATTCTTTATTTACCTCTTTCTCTCTCCATTTGTCTCAAATAAAAAATAAGATAAAATAGTTATGAGCATGTTTATTACCCTCGCATAGGTATATATTTGGAATGAAGCAAAACTAGAAGACATAGCCAATGCAACAAGACAAGCAGTACAAGTCATAACTTGTCATAATGAAGAACAAAGATATCTTTATCCACAAATACATGATAACATACAAAAAACACCCAAATGTCTTATGGTTTCTATTAATCACTTTATATGACAACTTTTAGGTCTCATTCTAATCTCAAAGGTATCAAGGAATTCTTTCTCAAGGTATCCACTGAAAAACTGTTTAATAAGTGAATTTATCAAAAACCCCAATATGAAATTAATTTTAAAATGATACAATTTGCATTAGCATTTGAAAAATCAGTTATATAGTAGTATACTAAAAATAATGAGCAAGAACCCTCCACTGAAAACTATAAAACCTTAGCAAAAGAAAAAAAGCTTAATTTTTAAAAATATATGCTATGTTCATGATTAGAAAAATAAATGTGATAAAAAATTAAATTCTCCTAACATTGACTTTCAATCAATATAAATCACAGAAGATATTTTATTGTCATTTATAATCTTATTCTAAAATTTACAAAGAAAGGTAAATGATTAAGGAAGGCCTAAATAATCTTGAAGATGACGATGATAATTGATTTCTGCTACCACCCATTGGGACATATTGCAAAGTTTTACTATTTAAGACCGTGTGATATTAGCACCAGGATAGACACAGTAGAAGCTGGGGATATGGCTCAAGGATTAAAAGAGCTTGCTCCACAGAAGGGCTTGACCAGCCTGCTGATCAGAGGTCAGATCCCCAGTACCATATGAAGCAGGACACAAAGTGGTGTAGCATCTACAATCCTAACATGCCTCAAGCAATGGGAGGTGGAGTCAGGAGAACCTGAGGCTAGTGGGCCAATGAATCTGGCCTATCCAAAGGCATTCCAAGGTTGTCTTCTGACCTTCACAGGTATGCCTTGGACACACACAGGGAAAGATACTAGGCAAACTGCCCAGTGAGACAGAGCCCAGAGTGCTCCCTACATATACACATAAACTCATCTATGACAAGTGGCCCTTCAGAGAAAAAGGTAAAGATAGGTTAAAAAAAAGTAATAACAATGTATGGTACTTGATCAATTAGATCTCCCAAATAGCAGAAGTAGATTGGTGCTTCACATGGGACCATGTCAAAACAGTGCTAGAAAGAGCTGCACATCTCAGTGTGAATGGTAGCATTTAGAATGAAGAAGAGAAGAGAGAAGCACCCTTGATTTGGAATATGCAATGATTCTCTGTAAGAACTGATTAAAATATGCCCTGGTTAAAGCTAAAAGGACAGAAAATTTAAAAAGATCTCTCACATCACCATAGAACAAGTCAATCAAGAGCAAGGTGGGTGGGTCAAGGTGGGTCAAAGGAGCAGAAGGCAGGCAGGGCAGAAGCATATGATCCTGGATAGGTTCTGAATGAAGGGAACACGATAACTGAATTTTGGAAAAGAAAGAAAGAAGGTGAAAAAAAGAGGTTTGAGTCTCAGTTTTTGGAGCAAAACGAACAATTGTCTGGTCTGTACTCCTAGACCTTAACATAATGATTTGGGAATTCTGTTGCAGACACTGCACTGTTGGATGGCTGGGGAGAGACAGGAGAGCTACTGAGAGCATGATGATGAGCAGCTAACAAAAGGAAATTCTCACTTACCTCACTCAAGTTTGCTTGCATTCCCTCATAGTCCCACCACACAATATAACTATGGGTGTTTGAATGTGCCCATTTGAATATATGACCCCATAGACTTATGTCTTTTATTAAACAAGAATTCGCAACCTGAGCCCCTAGCAGGCAGATCCCTGCTACAGGGGCCATGTCACTGGAGTGGGTCTTAGGGTTCAGCCCAAGTTGTGTGGAGAACAGTTTGAGCTCTCATGGTTTGTGCTATTGGTAATGGTGCTGGCTGTTTGTGGTGTCTCTCTGCTTGGATCTATGAAAGGAAGCTTCAGCCCAAGTTGTGTAGAGAACGGTTTGAGCTCTCGTGGTTCATGCTGTTGGTAATGATGTCTCTCTGCTTGGATCTATGAAAGGAAGCCAGCTTCTTCCACGTATTCATGGAGTTCTTCTTGATCTACATTGCTGAAATAAACCCTTTCCACCCATAAGCTGCTTCTGGTTGGATGTTTATCCCAGCGATGTGAATCTAACTGTAACAATACATATAGATGAGACACTCAGGTTTGGTCCTAGTGAGGCAGGTAAGGGTAGGGATAGTCCAGGGAATGGGAACAGCACCCTTCTGAAAGTGCATCTGCCCTTAACAGTAGGGAAGCACCCAGCTCTTTTCCACAGGTGAATGACTGGTACTCAAGCACTTCCTGGTAGAAGGAGAGATAAGCAAGGCCAGCTTAACCCAACATTTGACGCAAATTCAGCTAAATCCAACCTGTCCTTGAAGCAACATGTCGGGGGAAAATTCCCAGTTACCATCTCATGCCCATACATTACTGGATATATATAGGATAAAAATCAGATGCACCATGGGGAAGAGCATGTGCAATAAAAATGGCTTATATAACACAAATGTACAAATCAAAACAGAAGAACAACCACAACGTTCCCCCTAACAGCCAACTCTTCTCCCTTCAGAACAAAGAAGAGGAACCCTGAAAATCGTCCTTTGCTTTCTGAGCTGTATGATTGTTCAGAGCCATCACCCGGCCTTTATGCATTTACTCTCACTCTTAGCAAATCTACCCTTTTACTGGTGCTACTATGTCTTGCTTAACTTTCATTTGAGACACACACACACAAATAATAAAATAAAAACCCTGGACATCATATCGGGGGATACTCTAAGACCCCTCCAGTATCAATAGAACATCAGAATAATAATGGCTAAAGACTGAAATTAAACATTTCGCCTTTGAAGAAGGAACAGTGTGAGATGTTTACTAAATGTGAATGTCCACAAAAGGAAATCACCTCAAAAGTCATGGAAGACAAATTCAATAATTTTCATTTTATAACTTGAGTCCTTGACAAAGCTTTAATTCTCAAGATTGACAGAGAGTATCAGATAATATTTCCTGTAGTAGACATGCTTTGATCCATGTATTGGAAGAAGTTTCTGTTATGGAAACAGAACCCTAGATCTTATTTTTTGAGACATGTACACATTTGTGTGTTTATGTAGTATATACACATGTGTGTACAAATGTACGCATACCCTGAACCTCTATGTAGAGGCTAGAAGAGGATGTTGGCTGTCCTACTCCAACATTCTCCTGAGTTATTTGCTGAAGACAGAGTCTCTGGTTTGGGAGGACGGATCAGCAGTTAAAGGTACTTGCTTGCAAAGCTGTCTCGCCCAGGTTCCATTCTCCAGTACCCATATAAAACCAAATGCACAAAGTAGTGCATGCTTCTGGAGTACATTTGCAGTAGCAAGAGTCCCTGGTATGCCCATTCTCATTATACCACCCCACCCCTTTCTTTCTCTCTCAATACTTCTCTCTCTCTCTCTCTCTCTTATGTATATACCCATAATTTAAAAAACAATACACAAAATTTAAATAAATAAATAAAAGTATTCAAAAATACAGAAAGCTAGGCATGGTGGTGCATTCCTTTAATCACAGCAAGCACTTGATAAGCTAAGGTAGGAAGATCTTAGTGAGTTCTAAGCCCATCGGAGTCTAATTCTAGGTCATCCTGGGCTAGAGCAACACCAAAAAAAAAAAAAAAAAAATCCCAATTGTTTCTGCTTTATTTATTTTGGTTTGTTTTAACATGGATGCTGTGGATTGAACTCATACCTTTCAGACCCTCAGACTTTCACAGCAGGTGCTCTCATCTACCTACCAATCTCCCCAGCCCCCCAAATTGCTAGGTCTTTATGATGCCTCAGAACAGTTTCCAAGAGTTGGACAGAGATGCTTAAGTGAATCAATCCGATACAGGCAAGTCTCTCCACCATTCCAAGGCTTCCTGATTTCTCACTTGAACTTGCACCTTTTTCTTCTTTTTCCTGCCATTTGGCAATGCAAACTGAACCAAGGGATGGGAAAGAGAGGTTTAACTCGATGATTCTCAACATGCCAAGTTGGCCATGAATCTTCACCGTCTGGTCTGGTTTGGCATCTTTGGCAGCAACTTACCAGTGACAAGTCTCCAAATTCAGAACCATTATTTATCATTATTATTATGATTTTTTGGTATTACATCTCAGTTAAAAGACCTTGGACTATAGGGATGTTTGGGAAACGTCACTGGAATTTATATGATCTGTGGGGATTTTTTTTGAGGCAAGCCCAACATACTGACCCATTGTATATGAGAGAACAAGACAGAGAGAGAGAGGGAGAGAAATGGTGCATCAGTGCCTCCAGCCACTTCAGTCAATTGAACTCCATACATGTGCATCCTCTTGTGTACATGTGTGATCTTGAGCATCTGTGTCACTGTGTGTCTCACTTACATGAGACCTGGAGAGTCAAATATGAGTCCTGATGGTAATTTGGGAAATGAAGCCTCCTGGAGGCAGTTTATTGTTTGGGGAGGGCTTATGGGTGTTGTAGCCAATTTCCCATTGCCAGTTTCTGGAATACTCTCCTGCTGCTGTTCTCCACTTGATGTTGACCAAGAGGTGATTTCAACCCTGTGCTCATGCCATCATGGAGCTTCCCCTCATGTCTATAAGCCACAATAAACCCTTTCCTCCCACAAACTGCTCTTTGTCTGGTGTTTTCTGCCAGCAATGCAAACCTGGCTACAATACCACCCAAACACATACAGAGAGAGAGAGAGAAACACCCAACATTTGATTAAATAAAACAGTATTGCACACAGCCATTCTCTCTTACCAGCTCTAAACAGTGACCTCCATCTCTATTTATTTGTTTACCTATCTTTCTTTCTTTCTTTCCTTTTCTCTCTCCCTCTCTTTCTCCTTCTCTTTTTCTTTCTGCAGGTTCCTTTGGTCCTGGGAATGCTGGTGGATCTTCCAAAAGGTGCTGTGAGAACAATAATGAGAGCCAGCCCAGCCCAGCCAGCACTGAGACCTTCCACAAGGAGCTACTTCATGCCAGCAAAATGCCATCTCAGGTTCTCATTGATTCTACCTGCCCTGTTCCTGCTCATTCCTAGATTCTCAACAGAAGAGCTAATGGCTGCTTAAAGGTGAGCTGACCCTAGATTCTCTAACCATCCCAGCAGGGGCCTCAGATCATCAGAAATGAACACATTCCTTGTCTGCAGTGCTCGACCAGCCATCCAGATGCAGGTGGCTGTTTTTCTGTTCTGAGTGGCATCTTCTGTACCTGCTTAGCCATGGTCAGCATCCCAGCTTGCCAGCCTGCGACAGAGCCACTCAGCAGGTCAGCATTTGAACTGTAAACAGCCATTTGACAGCTGACAGGATTTTCTGGAGCTGAGTCAAAAAGAAAACAGTGGGACGGAGACCTCCAGAGGAGAGATCATCACAGCACGGAGCTCACAAAATTGGGCCTGGAAATGACAGGAAGTTGTGGGACATGTATTCAGAAGATATGCACAGGGGGGGTACTTCTTTATGAATTGGGCATGGATAGAATGTGTTCAAAAATGTACCCATCCTAGCTGGTGCTTCCAATGTACCCAATTTTGCTGCTCACTCTCTTAGAAATTGATTTCTATTTTGTTGTTGCTCTTATTATTTTTAAAATCACAATTATAAAAAAAACAATCAAGTAGAATAAATGTGTCAGAGTGAGCAAAAGTTACTTTGACTTTTTAAAATAATGGGCATGTCTTTCTTCTTTTATTCATATATGTAATATCCCCCCTTAAATTGCTGATATTTCAGTGGGGGGAGACAAGAAATTTAATTGCATAGCCCTGTATATCATTTTTTTCCCTCTCCAAAGGTTTCATTATTAGCCTGAAACCAGCAAATCGCTTTGCCACCTCTTGCCTTTTCTTCCAGCTATTTCTGGGTTTTAATAATTATTCATTAATTGCACACTATGATAAGATTCTCACTGTTTTGAAACATTCTCCCTCTGGCCTCCATACTATTAAAGACCCTGATTGCCTGCCAACAGCATAAAATTAAAAATCAAAGCGCTACCTCTGAAAGGTTTAATACGTGCCGTACAGAAAGTTTCTGCAGCTTACGGCCATTTCATTGCATCATCAGCTCGAGGAAAAAGCACAGCTCAGTGTAAACATGGTTCTCTTTTGAAGCATAAGTCAACAGGACCAGCACTGAAGGAATATTTCTCACATCTGTTACCTTCTTTGGATGAGCAACTTGTTCCCCCAGATAAAAGTTGCCTCTGGCTGATGTTAGGCCTCAAGGATAACTTCAGACTGCAGGTGGAAACCTCTCTCATCAATCCCTAAATTCTAGACAAGCATCAATTCAAGATGGGTGAATCCCTCTCAGATATAGAATCCCAGACTTTTTCATATATATATATATATATATTTTTTTTTTAATTAATTATTTATTTATTTGAGAGCGACAGACACAGAAAGAAAGACAGGTAGAGGGAGAGAGAGAGAATGGGTGTGCCAGGGCTGCCAGCCTCTGCAAACGAACTCCAGACGCGTGCGCCCCCTTGTGCATCTGGCTAACGTGGGACCTGGGGAACTGAGCCTCGAACCGGGGTCCTTAGGCTTCACAGGCAAGCGCTTAACTGCTAAGCCATCTCTCCAGCCCCCAGGCTTTTTCTTGCAAAGCCAAACACCCCGCCTCTCCTCCTCTCTCACTAGACTTCATAGGCCTTAGGGGAAGAGTAAGAGAATGAATTCACGGTTAACCCAGTAATTTTACACAGGGGTTCATTCAACATAAGATGAAGGAATCAATGAATCAATGAGTGTATAAAGACAGAAATTTAGCCAAGGACAGGAAAAGGAAATGCTAGAATCCTAAAAAAAAAAAAAATAAAAAAAATAAATAAATAAATAAATAAAACAAGATGAAAAAAACTAAAATCTTGCAAATTGTGTAATCATTGTCATTGGTGTTTAATACAGACACTGAGAACCCATCAAAGTACTGAGAACAGTGACAGTTCAGTGCTCATCCCTAAATGAGACATGTACATCATTCCTTCCAAGGCTTAGGAAACAAGGAGCAGAAGGGGGTGAAGACAGAAGGTAAGACCTGGAGGAAGGGGTGGAGTATTGTGGGATGTTGGACTCAGAGCCTGACAGAGCTCAGTAGCTGCACAAAACTGATCCCATCAACATTGCATAACAGATGAAGGAGGAGCTCATGAGGCAACACCTCCCCTTGGAGCTACTGGCAATCAGTGCTTGCCAGAGAAGAGGAAAGACATTTTTTTCCAGTGGTGTAGCCAACAAGAAGTTGCCCGCTCTTCAGTAAATGCTCATACTCACACAAGCGACCCTAATGAAACTCAGTGTATCACAAAACAGACGACACGGAAGCTGGAGGAGGTTTGTTGGGAAGAATAAGGGGTTGTGCAGGAAGGAGAGGTACCAAGAGAAGGTAATGGGGGGACTAAAATCAAAAGGCATTCTGCACATGTATGAAACTGCCAAAAAAGAAAAGGAACTTGCATCTATAAAATCAGTAAATGAAGGAAGTTATCACCAGCTGAGCCCAGATTTGTGAAGGAAAGACTATAAAACAGCATGGAAACAAAGCCAGCACTATAATATGAAAATATCTGTAATTACATTATCTAGATTCATCTCTGAGGAAATCATTAAATTTCAATTAGGAAGTAATGAAAATATATGCTTGTTAAAATTCCATCCAAGTTTGTGAACATCCTAAATTCTGTACCCAGGCGAAGGGCACTTCTAGCAAGGTAAATACAAGGAAGTTCTGTATGAACTTGGACATTAGCCAGGCGGTTTAGTTTGTGGCCGTAACCTGAAGTTCATTCTGAGTCTAGGTAACCCGAGAAAAGTGGGGATCAAAGCAATAGGGCAGTCCTCATCTTGTGGTTGGGTGAAATAGAAATAGCCACCTCCCCATTCAAAGCCCAGCTTTCATTTGGCTCCTGCCATTATAGATAGTCCTGTTTCTGGGAAGACAGCTCAGGCAGGTAAAGCACTTACTGTACAAGCATGAAGATCTGAGTTCGAATCCCCAGAACTCACATAGAATCCAGTAGTGAAGATGTGTAAAAAGTAGAATTCCTGGGCAAACTGGATAGCTACACTAGCTGAATGGCTGAGCTCCAGGTTTAGGGACTGTTTCTGTAAAATGAGGTGGAGAGTAACATCAATATATCCAACATTAACCTCTGCCCTCCACACATAGGGACACATATGTGCATGTACACCCTCCACAAATAAAGATATAAACATATATACACACATGCACATTACACACATATACATACACATCACATACATATACACACAAATTTGCAAACCAATCCTGCTGTAGTAAGTACAAGACACTCATCTAAGGTCATTGAGTAAGGGCCTAGAGAAGCCAGACTGTGGGTTTCTTCTGCTGACTTCCATCTTCACCATGATATCATGATCAATAACCCTTGTGCACCATTTCTATAAAAGTCTCCGGAGCTGGCAAAATAAAGAAACACTTTCCAGTAGTAAGGACAGATAAAGCGCCCATTCCCACTTATCTACACATCTCTAAAGAATGACCCTACCTCGAAAATAAAAAAAATAAAATAAATAAATAAAAGGCTTAATGGTTAAGGTGCTTGCCTGCAAAGCTAAAGGACCCAGGATTGATTCCCCAGGACCCATGTTAGCCAGATGTACAAGGAGGCACATTTGTTTGGAGTTTGTTTGCAGTGGCTGGAAGCCCTGGTGTGCCCATTCTCTCTCTCTCTTTCTCTCTCTCTCTCTCTCTCTCTCTCTCTCTCTCTCTCTCTGTCAAATGAATCAAAAAATAAAATATTTCTTTAAAAAGCTCTAGGTTCGACCACCCCCATCAACTAGAAACACCCCCTACCACACTGCCACACACAGATACATTATGGTATAAAAAAAAAAAAAACCTCAATTTACAAATTTAAGCTTAAGGAATAAAGGGTTCTTTTTTGGTTCATAGTTTGGCCAGGTTGAGAAAGAATCTGTGCAGAAAGCAGCAGTTGGCAGATAATACCCTCTGTTTGGCTTGTTCTTTCTCAAATTCATGCCCCCCCCCACTATCCACAACCTACCTGGAACCCCAGATGCTCAAGGGCAGGAACTGGCATTCCTAGGAAGGAAGGCCAAGCCTGGACCAGCCTGCCAGGGTCTCAGCAAGCCCAGTAAGTGAAAGTGACAGCTAGGCCCATGAATATGTTGGTGAGACGAGAACTCAGCATCTCAATTTAACTCTAACAGAATTCAATTTCACTTGGCGAGCAATTCCCTTTGGCCTCTGCTACCTTACCCTGATGTCTCTCTTCTTTAAATGTGTGCAGCTGGAACCTTCTACCACTCAGTCAGCCGAATGTCCCTCAGGAATTCTTAATGTGGAGTAAGGTACTTCTGGGTTCATTAAATCTCATTGCCAAATGACATCTTTCCTCACTTGATAATGTCTGGTGGAAGGTACTTTTAGGACATGGGTCTGTGTGAGTGGTATGCAGACATGTGTGTTTGCATGTGTATGGAGGACACATGTGTGAATGCCTGCACATGTGTGCACATGCATCTGGAAGCCGCAGGTTGACATTAAATTCTATTTGGATAGCCCCTCCAAATTATTTATTAAAATAGGGTGTCTTACTTAATCTAGGACTCACCAATATGGTTAGTTTACTTCACTAGATTTCTCCAGGGACCCTTGATTTCACCTCCCGAGTGCTGTTACTACAGGACTTCAGATGGGCTTTCATGCCCCAGCCAGCACTTACATGGGTGCTTGGGATCTGAATGCAGGTCCTCCCACTTACACACCAAGCACTTTATCTACAGACCATCTCCTCAACCCAGAAAAAAAAAAAAAAAAAATATATATATATATATATATATGTAAATAAAAAATTCATGGAACAGAGCCAATGGGGTTCCTAAGGACCTCTGTCTTCCTTTGTTCCTATGAAATCTTCCCAGAACAGGAATAAAGGGAAGAGACTGGGAAACAAGTCAGTGAAACTGAGTTCCCTGGGCCTTTCTACAGAGCAGAAATACTTCTGGGATCCAATAACCTTCTCACTGAGCTGTAGCAGGGCAAACCAGACCACTGGCCAGTATGATGGGCTAATGTCCCTAAAACATTTCCCTCTCTCTCTCTTTCTCTCCCTTCCATGGCTTTACTCATGGTATTTCTCCTTGCCTAGGATATCCTTTTGCACCTCATACTCTACCCCATGAGCCCCCTTCATTTACCTCTTCCTGATGCTTGTTCTCCCTGAGGCCACGGTACCTGACCCTGGACACCGTGAACATTCTCATGCTAACAGGCCAGTGGTGAAGGGCACCAGGTCTAGTCAAGGTGCCTGAGATTACATCCCGCACCCACTCTTTACTGTGATCTTGAGAGAGTTTATTAAGTACACTCTTACTCATTTCCCCAGTAGCAACAGGATACAAACAGGAACTCCATCACGGTACTAGTTACTTTTACATTGCTAGAACCACAGTACCAGGGAAAATAAGAGAAAAGATTTGTTTTTGCACACAGTATTGGAGGATTTCAGTCCATCATTACAGCTCAGTTTATACCAGTGGGGACACATGGATAAGGATGTCCACATGACAGTGAATCAGGAACAGAGAACAAAGAGAAATAACCAATGATGATATACTCCCAAGTACCTACTGTCTTCAGTTAGTCTTCATTTTCAAAAGTTTCTAGACCGTTCTAGAGTAAAACCCCCACGTCGGGAATCAAAGGTCTAAAACATGACCCTGTGGCAGACATATCAGATTCAAACCACAATAATCATGTATGTGTTTTAAAGGTTAAATGAAAGCATATAAAATGCTTAGTACAATGGCTGACACGTGATCAACACTCAAGCATGGCTACTATCATATAATTATGTAACTTCATATCTTATTCTTTATGCTCAATCTCACCATATGTCCTCAGCTTCAGCCATATTAAGCTGTTCCCAACTTTCCAGCCAATGCCCTTTTATATGAGTTTTCTCTTTTTAGTTCTTTCTGCATAGAATTCACTCCTGCTGCTTCTCACCTATGAAGCTCTTATTTATCTGCAAAGACCAGATCAAATATTCTTTCCCAGGTGGCCTTGCTCAAGTAGTCCAGATAGAAGGACTTGGTCCCAATTCTATGCATTCATAAAACTTTATATATGACCTTGTATGCAAGAGACACTTACTCCTCTGCTTTATGGTCAGTGGTTTAAAACATTTTCTTTGCCCTCAGACTGCAACCCTCTCAAGAGATGAGACATATTCATCTTTATGTGTGTGGCGCTCAGCTTGGAGTCATGCGCTGGATTTAATTGGATCCTTCTGTGTGCATGGTTTGTGTTCAATTCCCAGACTGTTGGCTAGACTTCTGATGTCAAGGCCACTGTCTTTTATGTCCTCATAGCTCAGAACTCAAAGGTTTTTCTGGGTGATAATGAATGCCCCTCAACAACCATAGCTTCTCATGGGCAGTTCTTAAGAGTCACAGTGATCCAAACAATAAAGCCACCTTTCTTTCCTTTTATAAAAGGCATTATAACAAGGAGTGAAAAACCATCTGTCATGTACCCTGATGCGTGGTGACTGCTGTGGGGAGAGAGGAGAGTAAGATGAATAATCAAAACAGAAACTTTATCAGGGTGAATAAGACTAAGCCAGAGAACAGTGACCCAACCTGACCTTCTCACATAGGATGTGATATTTCACACATGCACAGAAAACCTTGAGATGAAGGGTAAAAGCAAAACCACACAGGCTGCAATGCTGGCACAGTGTGAATGAGATGAATGTGAACTTGGGGTACAGTTTGGTCAGGGAAAAGGTCCCATACGTAGGCAGGCAGGTGCTAGGCTAGGTTATGAAGTGGATTCATGAAAATCTACAAAATCAAACCAGACACAGGCATACACACCCACGAGTCTCCACATATCTTTCTCTGTGTTTCCTCTTTCTCATGCCTAACATTCTGCTATCACTATAGCACACTGTATAAAAACCAGTCCAAGGTCTGGGGCTATAGGTCAACAGGTAAAGTGTTTGTCTGGTATGCAGAAAGCTCTCATTTTCATCCTCAGTGTCTCATAAATCAGGGATGCTGCTTTGTAATACCAGCACTTGGGAAGTGGAAGCAAGAAAGTCAAGAGTTCAAAGCCAGCATTGGATCCTTAGTGAGTTTGAGGCCATCCTAGGCTCCACGAAGTGATGTTAATGAATAAATAAGTAAACAAATATGCAAATAAATCAATAAACTCCACGCCTAAGTATCACAGTTCCTCTACTGACCTTAGCATGCTGAAATCACAGCTTTGAGTGTTTAGAAATGTGGAATTATAAACAAGAGTTTGTGAAGATGTTTCTCTGGTTAAAAGAAATGGGAGAAAGGGCTGGAGAAATGGCTTAGCAGTTAAGCACTTGCCTGTGAAGCCCAAGGACCCCAGTTAGAGGCTCCATTCCCCAGTACCCATGTAAGCCAGAGGCACAGGTGGTGTGTGTATCTGGAGTTCGTTTGCAGTGGCTGGAGGCCCCCCATTTATATATCTGCTACCCTTCCTCTTACATCTTCCTCTTCCTACCTTGGGCCCTTTTTAGCTTCTTAGCCTAAAGTACTGACTCTTATATCCAAATCTAAAAATCCAATGCTAATTACTCCATCTTATATACAAATCTAAAAATTCAAAGCTAAGATGCACATATGAGAAACAACATGCACAGTTTGTCTTTCTGTACCTAGGTTAATTTCATTTAGTCTATTGATTTCCAGGTCCATCCTGGATTTCTTTCTCAGTATGTTTGCCATTGTTATACAAGAAGGCTACTGATTTTTATGTAGTTGTCTTGTATCCTGATGCTTTGGTGAAAGTGGTTATCAGCTGTAAGAGTTTTCTGCTAGAATCTTTAGGTTTCCTAAAATACAGAATCATATCATCAGTAAATAAGGATAGCTTGACTTTTGCCTTTCTAATTCATTGCCCTTTTATTTATTTCTTTTGTCTAATCATTCTCCTAAGATTTTAAGTACCATTTTAAACAGTACTAGGGAACATGAATACACCTGTCTTCTTCCAGATCTCAGTGGGAGTGCTTTAGTTTTCTCCATTTAGTAATAATGTTGGTTATAGTTTTGTTATACTTAGCCTTTATTATGTTGGGAAATGTTCCCTCATCCCAAGTCTCTCTGATGATTCTATCATGAAAGGATTTGGAGTTTTTTCTAGGGTCTTTTCTGTATCAGTTGAGACGATCATGTGATTTCTGTTCTTGAGTCTATTTATGTGATATATTAGGTTTTTTATTTACATATGTTAACTATCCCTGCATCTCTGGAAAAAGCCAACTAGATTGAGGTAATTGGTCTTTTGGATATGTTCTTGAGTTCAGTTTACAAGTATGTTATTTTTTTAAGTTGTTTAAACATTTTATTTGTTTATTTATTTATGAGGGAGGGATATGGAAGAGACAGAAAGAGGGAGACAAAGAGAGAGGAAAAGAGGATAAGGAATGGAGAGAGAATAGGTTTTCCAGGACCTTTAGCCAATGCAAACAAACTCCAGACACATGCTCATATAACTTTATGTGGGTTCTGGGGCATTGAACCTGGGTCCTTTGGCTTTGCAGGCAACCGCCTTAACTGCTAAACCATCTCTCCACCCTTATTCTATTTTTTAAATATTTTATCTATCTATTTATTCATTTACAAGTGGAGAAAGAGAAAGGATGAGAGACAGAGGAAATGTGCACTCTGGAGCTTCTTGCCACTGTAAATGAACTTGAAATGCATGTGCTATTGGCGCATATAGCTTTGTACAGATACTAGGGAATTGAACCCAGGCTGCCAGGCTTTGAAAGCAAGTACCTTTAACCACTGAGCCATCTTGCAAGCCTCACAAAGTATTTTATTTAGAAGTTTTGTGTGTATGTTCATCAGGGATATTGGTGTATAGTTTTGTTCTTCTTTTCTTATTTCTTTTATTTTCCAGGGCTAGCTTATCACTTAGAAATTCCTTTAGCTTTCATTAAAAAAGCAATGGGCTTCTCTGATGAGAGATAATTTTGCTGGGTATAGTACTTTGCATTGGTAACGATGGTCTTTCAACACTTACAATCTATGATTACACATCCTTCTGTAGCATTACCACCTGAGGCTTTGGGTCTGTACTAATTACTTATTTCTGTGACAAAATCCCTGACATGAAGCAACTTTAAAAACCAGGAAGGATTTATTTTGGCTTATAGTCTGAGGATGGGAAGGCACTGGTCCTATTGTGACAATAGTCAAGATATGGGGAAAGGTGGATGCTGGTGTTGAGTTCAATCTCTCCTTAGTATTCAGTCCATGATCCTAGCCCACAGAATGCTGCTGCCCAAAATTAAGATAGATCTTCCCACCCCAACTACTTCCACCTAAAAATTCCTTCACAGACATGGTCAGAAGTTTGTTTCCTAGGTGTTTCCAGATCCTGTGAAGTTGACAGTTGATATTAACCATCACGGTGATGCTGGGACAAGACATTCATCCCAGAAATAAAGCATTTATCATACATAAAGAAAAAAGAACACATTTCTCAGCTGTAGATGTTAGATGTAGCCAGCTTCATTTGCTTCAGAAACTTGCAAAATGACAACTTCAGCCCTTCTTCACTCACAGAGAAACACATCAAAACAAACATCTCACTGGATCCTTCTGGTTATCAGTTAAACCATTTTGACATATAAAGAAAAAATAGATGTGTTTCAAAAGTTCTGAGGTACAAGTAGAAATGACATCCATAGCCTTCCGTTGAAGCCTGCTGAAAATATGGCCTCTCAAATCTACCTCTGCAGGAGACTCTTCCTCCATTCCTGTAACAACCTTGGGCCAGCAAGTGCTCTTGGATGGATGGAGAGAGCATGTTTCCTCTACATAAATACATAAACCATCACAGGCAGCTGTAAGTACTGTCAGGAAACTCCTCATCTCCTTATCACACAACCTTGACAGGTTTTCATTTCCTACTACATTTGTTTCCAGCCCCCACTTCTTTACATGTGCTTTCTAAATGCTGTCTTGGTTCATTGAGTAAAGGGGGTTTTGCAAGGTGTCCCCATGTTACAGGGTTATCTTGGTTCCTTTCTTTTTTGTTGTTGTTATTGTGTATGTAGATGTCTGTCTATGTGTATATGTGCATATGTATATATGTCTATGTGTATGCAAATATGTATGTAGGTGTATATGCATATGTATGTATGTGTATGTCTGTGTGCATGTGTATGTACATATGTGATTGTTTGTGTGTATGTGTATATGCATGTATACACATGTATATGTGTATGTGTGTTGGGTGATGGTTTAAATGCAAAAGCACCTGCTCTGCACTCATGCATGAGGAGGCCAGAGAATGCTGGCAATCCTCCTATATAATTTTTCCACACTGTTTCATTTCTTAAATTAATTAATCTGTTGATTTTGGAGGTGTACAGGTGCAGAAACACAGTATGTGCAGGCTGTAACATCTTCCTATTGTGTGGAGTCTAAGGATTTGAATTCAGGTACTCAGAGTTACATAGCAAGTGCTTATGCACTGAGCCATCCTTCTAGCCACCCCTCCCCCACACACACACTGCTTTTTGAGATGAAGTTTCTCACTGAACCCAGAGTTGACTTTTAAATTTTTCAGATCAGGGAGCCCCAGAAATTCTATTCCTGCTCTTTACAGGAATGGGGTTACTGGAATGCACTGCCACATACAGCCTCTTATGTCAGTGCTGGGAATCAAACTGAAGCCCCCTGGACACTCTCAGACCATCATGCTTACAAAGCAAGCACTGTTGCCCAAGTCTCCCCTACCCTCTTGAATTAACTCAGTAAAAAGATATAAACAGTTTACATGGTCGCTTTAGCAAAGCCAAGTAAAGCAAAATTTCCTAAGAGAGACTGGAGAGGACTTCCCTAAGGCAGGGAGCAGCCCAGTGGGTTTTGTGCTGTGACTTAAAGGAAGTTATTACAGACGTTTGTGAGGTGGTGGCATATTCATGGGGTGACCCTTTTCCCCCCTCCAAATCATAGTAGACCAGATATTCCTATTACAAATATGTTTTCATGATTCCAACAAAAGAGGGAGGTCAGAACCACAGAATGAGTAACATTATAATGACATCAGGATCTCTGGAGGACACAGACTCTTCTTAAGTACACATGTGTGGGAGAATGTGCATCTGGAATGCCAGGAACACCTTAAATGCAGCTTCAAGGATGTTCTCTCATGAAGAGGCGTCTGAGCATTAGGAGAAGCATGTGCCGAGATGCAGTTGCAGTTCTCCTCAGTTACCTCATCTCTAACACCGTGCCTGCCCGTTGTCACCTGGGTGCCCTGAATGAGCAAGCCCTGTGCTCTTCATAAGAGCCCTGAATTTTTTCTTTCTTTTTTTTTTTGTCATTACAGTATTTTTATTAAGGATCATGAGCGTATAAAGACAGGTTTCCTTATGGTGTTTCTCAAATTATTTTAGTTCCTGGAGTTCTTGATGGCCTTTTAGAACCAGCAGGCAAATCATACATAAGATGCTACACTTTCAAGCTTTAAGGGACTTCCATCACTTCAACGCCCTCACCAGAACTTAGGTGGAAACCTAACCCACATTTTGAAGTACAAACAAGATAACAGGGTTGGTATCTAAGTCAACTGGTAGTGTGCTTTCCTGGCATGCACAAAGCTCTGTGTCCTAGCCCTAGCAGCCCAATGAGTCAGGCATGGTAGGGCATGCCTGTAATCCCAGAACTCAAGAGGCAGGGGCAAGAGGATCAGGACTTGCTTAAGGTAAGGTATTTAGTCTCTGTGGCCATTGCTATAGTCCCAGGACTCTTCCAAGAGTCCCCATCTATAACCTTACCAGGCAAGACTACCTGAGCTATAACCACAGCCTTCAGGTCTATGTGTAAAAAAAAGAAATTTAAAAAACTGATTTTATATAAATTACTCATCCTATGGTATTTAGTTATAGAGAAAGAACAGGAGAAAGAGATACCACCAGTGAAGATACTCAACAGTGGACACTGCAAGCCTTATAATTGGCCAGCCAGGCCAAATGAGCCAATGGGTGCAATAGTGGCATGTCTGTCATGGTGGAAACCCACTGCCCTCCAATTGGACTGCAGGCCTGCTCCATGGGGGGAAACACATCCCTGATAAGGAAAACTGAAAACAGAGGTAGTCATGAGCCCTAGGGGTGTAACATCTGCTGATGTCTGGGAAAATGTATATGCTATGCTTATCAAACAGCCCAGTAAGCACTTCTCTTAATATTCATAGCCTTATATTAACACTACTCTCACTTTGGGTAGAGAATCTTCTCTTTTCATATGGCAGTGACTTTGGGATGACTCAGAAGGTATCATAGTGCTGGAAAGAAGTGACTGGAGTACTGAGTAACATCTTGATCACACCTTCCAAGGCTCAGGGTTTAATGTGGAAGAGGTGGCGGAAAGAATGTAAGGGCCAAAGGAAGGGTAGGACTCCATAAAATGTGCTCCCTACAGACATAAAATGGCCTCGATATCCATGACCTCATTGTGCCTGACACTACCTACACAAGACCATCATAAGAGGAGGAAAAGACCATGACATCAAAATAAAACAGAAAATGATTGAGATGGGGAGGGGATATTATGGAGAATGGAATTTCAAAGGGGAAAGTGAGGGGGGGAGGGTACTACCATGGGATATGTTTTACAATCATGGAAAATGTTAATAAAAATTGAGAAAAAAAAAAAGAAAGAAAAAGATCAAAGACCCAAACCTCTGGGGTTGCATGCCATGGCCCTCAAATGCCAGCATGGATCAAGATCCCCCATGGATCCCATCTGACCTCCAGGACTTCCAGAAAATGCCATTTTGTTCTGCCTCATATATAGTTCTGAGCTTCTGCATAATTTCTAAACAGAATTCCTGGAAGATTCAAAAGTGGTCAAATGAATACCTTAAATAATATGTTAAATAATTGAAGCATTAATCCAATCTGTATGCATCAGCCAGTGCCTAGATGCTAATTAAAGATAAGGTCAAAATTCTACCAAGGGAAAAAATTCTCAGCCTCACGGGGGTAATACCTTACCCCTTCTTCTGTCTTTGAGTTGGAGGATGTGTGCAGCCAGGAAGGCTGCCAACAGTTTGGGTGCCAAGGCTGCTCTCTCTGTCACCCTGACTCACTCACTGTTGGTCAGTTCCGGAACTAGCAGTTACAGATGGACTGGCCAAACTAAGCTTGGCAGCACTTGTTCAGTACCCCTGGCCCCAAATCATGGGTGCCAGAGCAGCTCCCTGTTCTTGGCTCTGCCTGGGTGCTGGGCTTCGGAAGGCCTTGTATAATCTCTAGGGAGTGGATGTGTTCCCTCTCGAGGGTGTCGCATATATCTGGCCGGTGGATCCATAGTGATAACTGTCCACCCTATCCCTATAACCCAGTAGTGAACTTTGCTGAGGTGTGAGCGCATGTCCCAGTGGCTAAATATGCTTGTGCAGCAAGCCTGCAAACCCAAATTTGTGGCTCCAGCAGGCATGCAAACTGGAGGCAAAGTGGCACACACATGGGCAAGCCAGTGTGCTTACAGCGATGGGAAGTGGGCTCAAGTGAACCCTCAGATGCATACACTGATTAGTTGGTCTTCCCAGTGGCAAGAACAACAAGAGAGACTTCGTCTCAAACAAGCTGCAAGGAGAGTACAACAGCCAGAGGTTGTCCACTGGCCTCCACACATGCACCATGGCACACAGGTACCTATATGCACACATTTAAAAAAAAATAGAAAGAATTTGCACCATCATTTTCATATTACTTTTTTGAATTGTGTTCCCCTACCAAATGCTGGTCACCCAGTTTATAAATGGTTCATGAATATTAAGGTTAAAGAGACAAGTTTTAAAATACTGGAGAAGATAAACAAGAGGTGTTATAGCTGGGGTATGGGGCAGCCAAGCTCAGGAAATAAGAGGAGGAAAAGGGTGCTGGGAAAAACAATAAAGCCAGGCTCTAGCAGGTTCTAGACAAATCCCGCGGAGCTCCTCTCTGAAAAGCATGTGCCAAACACCATTGCCTTTTGCCCAGTAACCTTCTCCACTTTATAGTTACTTAAACCCATATATGTGTTCCTACGTTGGACACATTGGATTGTTACAAACTGGACTGTGGGGAAAGACAGCTTATAAGAAAACAGCAGCCTATTACCCAAAGAAGCCCATCTCAGACCTTCCCACAAGTGGTGAAATGGAGGAAGGACGGCAGACCAACATTTCTAAGTCTGTACATGAGAGTAGGGCCAGCCACTGCTGCTCTGGACCTGGTCAGCTCGCACTCTGGAGAGTGGGCTTTCACATTTCCTTCCCTACTTGCTTGATTTTCTTCTGGGGCATCTTCAAAGGGAAGGAAAGCCCTTTACTTTCTGCTCTTTGCGAACAATAAGTCAGAATTAGCCAACCCATGGCTTCACAACATGCCTGACAAAGATGAAGGGTTGGCACAGCCCACAGCCAGGAGAGGCTGAAGAAAGGGTCCACAATAGTGAGGTGTGAGAGACAAAGCTGTCCTTGCTGCTCCAGGATAATCAGCTGGGGTACTGAGAGGAGACATGTGTGAGGTGATCTGTATATGGAAATTTTATCCCCTTCCATGCACTTTGATCCCAACCAAAGCCAGCTTCCCACTTGGGAGTCCAAACACTCAAGGCTTATGTCCATAGCTGAGTGTTTTTTGGTGTCCATATTATTACTAGAATTAAGTAAGTCAATAATACAGTCTCTAGGTTCCTATCCTTACTTTTGTTTTTAAACAAAATCTGGACCCACTTGGTCTTATTTTTGTTATATTTGTTTGCTTTTGTTTTTTTCCTTCCCGCTGGAGACTTAAGGACCTTCAAGAATAGGCACAGGAGGAAATGCATTCCACTCAAAGCATGTTTGACGTCTATTGATGAAACTATCTAGAGAAGTTTTAATAAGCTACAGCAATAAGAAGTGCGCTCTCATCAGACAGCAAGACAATTGTGCTCATCCAAGCCTATGCGCAGGGAGCTTTTGAAAACAGCAACACTTGAGTTCCTTTCCCAGAGACCCTGGCTTAATTGAGCTGTGATTCACTTTGGACATTAGGATGTTTTTAAATCTTCTCAGGTAATGTTCCAAACCAAGGCTGAGGACTATTGAGGCAAAGGGACACTACAGAAACAGAGGTAGAAGCCACATGAGAGAAGGGAATTAAAATAAAATTTGCGGGGGGGGGGGGATATTTATATTGAGATCAAAATGAGAAGAAGGGGACTACGAAAGAGACAGAAAGAGATATACCAGGTTGGCAGGAGGAGAAGGGGACTGGGAAAAAGGGAGATCACACAGATGGTTAGGGGACAGAGGAAGAAGATGCCTATGAGAGCAAAAGAGCAAAGAAATAATAAAAGCAGCATAGATCCAGATGGCAGGGGAAAAAATGAGAATGATATTTACTGAGAGCCTGCTTTACGCCAAGTCCATGGCACTGGGAATGGTAGGGACCAGCAAGGCACCGAAAGGAAAAGGGGAGGGCTGTAATTTGAATCTGTGATGGCCCAAGAGGACCCTTAAAGATGCTTTCCCCAGGCTGGAAAGATGGCTTAGCAGTTAAGTGCTTGC
Organism: Jaculus jaculus; assembly: GCF_020740685.1. Lineage (NCBI taxonomy): Eukaryota > Metazoa > Chordata > Mammalia > Rodentia > Dipodidae > Jaculus > Jaculus jaculus. Next base: position 17,914,818 of record NC_059106.1, read on the forward strand.
CTGTGAAGCCTAAGGATCCCGGTTCGAGGCTTGGTTCCCCAGGTCCCACGTTAGCCAGATGCACAAGGGGGCACACACGTCTGGAGTTCGTTTTCAGTGGCTGGAGGCCCTGGTGTGCCCATTCTCTCTCTCTCCCTCTGTCTTTCTCTCTGTGTCTATCACTCTCAAATAAATAAATAAATAATGGACAAAAAAAAGATGCTTTCCCCATCCCAAGGCCATCCCTTAGAAAGAGATGGGAGCCACAGGAAGGCAAAACATAGTGTATAGATATAGGGCATTGGAGGATATCCCCTTAGGAGATTGTGAGGTTCTGGTCTCTCATTCCCCTTTCATTCATGCATTCATTCAGCTTCGGGGTGTGTGTGTGTGTGTGTGTGTGTGTCTGTCTGTCTGTCTGTCTGTGGTGTATGCAGGTACATGTGCCCTCGCTGAACCCATGTGCTTATTTGTGGTGGGAGGAGGGTCACTCAAGTTTAGGACACCTTCTTGAAGTGGTCAAAGTGGAACTTCAGATGTTACAGCTCCATGGCCCTTAAGCCAGTTATTTGACCCAGACATGTGTTTGGCTACTAAGCCATCTCTCCAGCCTTCCTTTTCTTTCAATGTGTGTGTCTACATGTTTGTGTGTTTGCAGGTGCAAGTGGGGGTGAGGGGAAAAGTGCATATTAAAGGCCAAAGGACAACCTTAGGAGCATGGTCCACCTGTTTGGGGGGTGAGGGGACAGGGCCTTTCAATTTTCCCTATGCTTGCCAGTTAGACTCGACTGCCTGGCCAGTGAGTTCCAGGGATCTTCCTGTTTCTGCCTCCCCAGATCTTGAATTACAAGGGTGCACCACCACACCCAATATTTTCACCTGCATTCTGGGGATGGAACTTTAGAACCGCACGCTTGTGAGACAAGAACTTTCCTGACTGAGCCTCTGGTCTCTTGTTTAATCCTGGTTGTGAGGTGACTGGGTTTCCTCAGAACACTGTGTGCTTCTGCTATGATGTACTGTCCTATCACGAGCCCAAATCAACTCCAAAACTGAGATAAAATAAACCTTTTCTCTTTGTAACTGGATTACCTCAGGTAGACTTTATAGTCATGGAACACTGAGTAACACAAGGAAGACAAAGCCCCTCAGACACAAGCAAGAAAGAAACAAGAAGGGAATTCTCACAGCAGAAGCTAAGACAACTGAATGAACACACCTACCAGCAAAGAGCCCAGTCAATAGCACCTTGCAGCCAATTTAAATAACTTCTGAATGAGGGCAATAAACCCATGGGTCTTTCTCTTCTTGCACTGAGCTGCTCTTCCCTGCACTGTGCTGGGGAGCAGGCAGCATGGAGAGCAAGCAGGGCTCCCATAACCTGAAAGGACCTGCTTCACGGGCCTGGACCGAGCTGGCTGCCTCAAATGAACTCTTACTAAGCAGCTCCATTTCTTTTGCTCTTCTCTGAAAAACAATCAAAAAAGAAGAGAGAACTGAAGCATGGTTATAACTAAAGTTCCTCAGCTTTTTCAATAAGAACTCACTGAAATACACTTTATTACCTTTTGTGTGTGTGTGTGTGTGTGTGTGTGTGTGTGTGTGTGTGTAAATTAGGGCTCATAGTGTGCACATCCATCCCTCACAGGTCAAAGAAGGGTCAACGCACCTATGAGTGCTGGAGGTCCTCACCTCTTACAGAGTGTTCACTATAGCTGTGCACTGTCAAGTACCCAGAGAGTAAATTGCTGAATCCTCAAATCTCCTACTGTGAGATTCATTTTACAAAAGAAGATAAAATCCAGATCGCTGTATTCGCTTTGCAAAGTGAGTTCATAAGGGGAAGATTCAAAATAAAACCTATGGAAAAAAAAAAAAAACAAAAAAACCTATGCTAACACTCTGACCTTTCTCTGCAATCGTCAAGAGCCTCTCTTAGGCTGAAGGGACGGCTCAGTCTACACAAGCATGAGTACCTGAATTTAGATTCCCAGAAGTCACGTAAAGTCAGATGTAGTAGCAGAAGTCCATAATCCCAGATCTCTCACAGTGGGATGGGAGGTGGAGACAGGAGACTCCCTGGAAGCTCTGAGGACACCTAGCATGGTGTACCCAATGGTGAGCAGTCAAAGCCCCTGTCTCAATGTGGAAGCTGAGGACAGAGCAACACTAAAGGTGGCCCTCCAATTGTGCCCCATGTCAGGTACACCCCCATACATATGAAAACACACATGGGCACACAAACATCACATTCACACCACGATCACCACCACCACTGCTACTGCTACTACTAATAATAATGAAAAACCTTAAAAGTCTTTCTCCTCTCCCCCCCCCCATCATTCCCTGTACTCTCCTCCCTTCTCTCAACCCCTCAAAGTAAACCGGAAACTGATCATGTCACACAGACGACTCATGACCAAGAATACTGTGAACCCAGAAGCAAAATATTTGGTTTGCTTTGCTTTAGGCGGGGGGAGGGGGGATTAATAGGATCCGAACAACTGTTTCAATTCACGACTACTAAATATTGAGTGAACATTTACTATGTGCCAATTTCTATGCCTAGAGGGACAGAAAAGAAATACTAGATGAGAAAAAACAAAATCAGCTTTGAATTACTCTGGGATCTCTTGACATCTCTACCATCAAAATGTGACTATTTGCTGAGGGGCAAGACACATCAGAGCATCCCCACAAATGCCCTGCAAAGCAGTGTCAACACAGGATGCTTTCAGACTTAAAAGATCATTTTCACCAAAAATGTCCTTGGAGGTCAGCAAATCTTAACATACTTGCTTCTGGTTTTGCGTGTGTGTGTGTGGGGGGGGGTATGCAATGTACACATGTGTTGCTGTTGTGCGGGGAGCCATATGTATGTGTTAAGTACATGTGCATGTACGTGCTCATCCATGTGTGTGAGGACCAAAGTTTGATGTCAGTGTCTCCTGCAATCAGGCTCTACCATATGTTACCAGAAAGGATCTTTCAGTGAACCTAGAGCTCACTGATTCAGCTAGTTGAGCTAGTAAGCTTACCCCTGAGATCTGCCATATCTCAGATTCCCAAACACTGGATTACAGGTGTGCATTACCGTGAATCATCAGTATGCTCTGTGACCATTACTGTTAAACCTGTGGGTGTCATGGAAATTCCCAAATGTGTAGCCAGAACTCAGGGAAGTTCTTGAGCTGATAATTGGTATCTCTAGAGTTCAACCTAACTCCAGTTCTTGGATACCTCTATACATCTCCTATCCCACACCCAATCTACATGGAAATCCTGTTGGTTCTGATTTCATAGAACCATGTTATTGTTCAGCATCCCCATAGCTTCTATCCTGGTTCAGGCCATAACCCTCTGTGATAGTTTGAAAGTGTGGCCCCCATAGACTCAGGTGTTTTATTAAAGCTTGTAACTTGGGTCTCTGGCCACCAGGCTAGAGCTTGTGTCAGTGGGAGCAGATCCTGGAGTCCAGCCCTAAGGCATCTTTGGGGGTGGATCTGAATTCCAGCCCAAAAGTAAACAAAGAATTGTGAGCTCTGTGGGGATCTTGCTTGCTGCCAGTTTCTGCTTCTTGATTTTGGTTTGGGCTGGCTGTTTGGTTGTTTCTCTCTGCTTGAATATATGGAACAAGCAGCTGATGGAATTCCACCCTGGATCTATAAGCTTGAAATAAACCCCTTCCTCCCATAAATTGTGCCTGGTTTACATGTTCATCCCAGCCACATGAAGCCTTCTATAAAACCCTCTCATTATTCAATTTTCTAAACACCTTTTTTTTAACCTGTTCTTTAATCTCTATTATTCTAAACACAGCATCCAGAGTAATTCCAGTAAAGTCTCAGACATATTTGTTCATTTAACTCCACAACTCAAACACTCCCGTGGCCCCCAGTCGACTCCACGAAAAATATCAGGTGCTCTGGCCCTTCCATGTTTTAGCTGCCCCATCATCATCGCCACCACCACTTTCTGGCTCTAGGGACTTCCCTGCTGTAGTCTTCTCTGTGACTCTATCTCCTATACCAGCTGGACTTGGCAATAGCTACATTCCCACCCTGGGACCTTTGTACCTCCTGGACCTATCATATGGAATGTTCTTGCCCTAGATGGCCATGTGTCCTACATCACGCATTTCACATCTTTACTTAAATATCCTTGTCAGCAAGCTTCTGCTGATCACCTCCATAAACCTTCTTTCCCATGCTTTACTTTTCTCTTCAATATTAATTGCTATTTGCCATTCCATAGACATAGTATATGCTTAATTTTTATTTATTTATTTTTGTGTCTGGGTCTTATTATGAAGCCTTAGGCTGGCCTCAATCTCACTGTGCAGATCATGATAACTCAACTCATGAGTAAGCTACCTGCCTCTGCTCCCCATATGCTGACATTATAGGTATGCACAATTAAAATTGGCTTTTGCAACTAAAATTAAACTCTACAATACCTGAAATTTTTGATTATTTTGAGCTCAATGTGTACAATATCATTTGGGACTTAATGAAGTCATGTGTGTGTGTTATGTGCCTATATGTATTTTTTTTTAATTTTATTTATTTATTTGAGAGCGACAGACACAGAGAGAAAGACAGATAGAGGGAGAGAGAGAGAATGGGCGCGCCAGGGCTTCCAGCCTCTGCAAACGAACTCCAGACGCGTGCGCCCCCTTGTGCATCTGGCTAACGTGGGACCTGGGGAACCGAGCCTCGAACCGGGGTCCTTAGGCTTCACAGGCAAGCGCTTAACCACTACGCCATCTCTCCAGTCCTATACATGTATTTTTGTATATAGAAGCCAGAGGTCAACATTGGAGGTCTTCCTAAATTTCTTTCCATTTATTCTTTGACATGGAACTTCTCACTGAATCTATAGGTCACAAATTCAGCTACACTAGCTATACACTAAGCTCTAAGGACTCTCCTGTTCCCGTGCTAGTCCCCCCCCCCCACCACCAAAGAGCACTGGATTCAGAGGTGTGCCACCATGCCCAGCATTTTACATGGTTACTGGGGATCCAAACTCAGGTGCTCATTCTTGCCTGATACAGGGTTTATTCTGGCCCTTAATGAACTCTACACAAATATTTACTGCACAAGTGAATGAGTTCTTTTTTACCAAATGAAATTATGAATAAAATTCAGTTTCTCCTTGACTGTTGGTAGAAATATGAAATGGCATAGCTATTTCAAGAGAATTTGGCTATATACCAACTAGTTTTGCCATATTTGTGTCATATGACCCAGAAATCCCACTCAAAGCCATTTACCTGAATGAATTAGAAAGCTATACTTACACAAAAACCTACACATAAATATTTTCAATAGGTTTATTCACAATTTGTTCAAAGGTGGAAACAAGCAAACTGTCCTCTGCTGAAACATGCTTACCCATTGTGTGTTGATCTGTGGATCTGAACACCAGTGTCTCCATGATTGAGGCTTCTCATTCTATATCCCTATTCTACATGATCAACTTGGCACTTTTTCATTTATGAATAAGTGTCTGCAAGTGGTTGGTGTGAGGCCACACTTAAAAAACAGCCGCTCCCCTCCATCCAACAGTTAGGAATGGGACAGTACTGGGACTCTGACTCGGTCACCAGAACAAGAGTCACTTTGGGCATGAGGACATGGCTCACTGAGTGCTTGAGGGCCTGAATACAATCCCCACGACCCTTGCAAAAAGGCACGTGTGGCCACCGATACCTGTAACTTCTGAGTTGTCTCTACCACAGGATCCCTGGGGCTCTCTGGTCAGCAAATTTAGCTGAAAATTCCAGATTCATTAGGAAAGTCTATCTCAGGGAAATAGACAAAAGAATGATAAAGGAGGGCACTTTTCCTTCTATGACCTCCTCATGCACATGCATGCCGTGCATTTATGTATATAACAACACTTGCATACACCACACATCTAAACACACCACACACATTACATGCACACACCAAACAACAACAACAACAAAAACAGCAGTTTTATTTTCTAGAGCCTCTTACCTTCTTTGGCAATTCTTTAGTCTTTCCATACATTCTCAATGCAATATATTTATATAACATTAGATCAAAGACCAGCAGGCTTCCACTGACTGCCCATAGATCCTGCCTGGTTCACTTTTCACAGTGCACATGTGGGAACAGGGTTGAATGCTTGTCTTATATCATATAGCGAGCCAGTGGTATTCTGGGATAGAACACGGGGTTAGTCCTCTGACAGCATATCCACCATCATTGTGTGTGTGTGTGTGTGTGTGTGTGTGTGGTGTGTGTGTGTTTCTGTGTGCACACATATGTGTACCTTAAACCTCACTTGTTCTGTTTCCTTCTGTGTAAACCCTTTCTTCTTATCCTTCATTCTTAGACTTCTCCCCTTCTTCTTCTTCTTCTTCCTCTTCTTCTTCTTTCAGAAAGAGTGACAGAGAGAGAGGAGAGATAGAGAATTGGTGCACCAGGCCCTTAACCACTGCAATCAAACTCCAGACACTTGTACCACCTTGTGGGAATGTGCAACTTTGTGCTTGCCTCATCTTTGTGTGTCTGGGTAGCGTGCGATCTGGAGAGTCAAACATAGGTCCTTAGGCTACATAGGCAAGCACCTCAACTACCAAGCCATCTATCTAGCCCAACATCTCTTCTTAATCTGATGAGGGATAAACTTGTAGGAGCTGGAGACATGGCTCAGTGGATAAAGCATGTGGGCCAGAGTTCAGTTCCCAGCCCTGATGAACATGACAGGCCTGCATGGCAGACAGCTGTAATCCCAGTGCTCAGGAGGTGGAAATCAAGGCTCCCTCAGACCAAACTGGCTGGCTGTACAAGCCTTATCTGTGAGCTCTAGGCTCAAGTGAGTAGCCCTACCTCAATAAGTAGAGTAGGGAGTGACTGAAGAAGTTACCTGGTATCAACTTCTAGTCCACACACACATGTATGTGTGCCTGCACACCTACATGCACAATAATGACACACATGAACATATACACAAAAAACATGCTATCTATAAAATTCTACAACTAACGAAACCCAAAGATTGGCTACCATATGGTTTATTTAAAGACTGTTTTTCAGAAATGTTGCATTAGACTTTCTGTGGCTCAATAGCTTTAGATTTTTATTGGTTTTGAACCAAACTGCACTACATCAAAAGGTAAGTGGTAAACTCAGTTTGTTTACTCAGTTCTAGTACATGATCAAAAAAAGATAGACAAAATGAAAGAAATAAAGGAAAGAAGGAAGGAAGGAAGGAAGGAAGGAAGGAAGGAAGGAAGGAAGGAAGGAAGGAAGGAAGGAAGAAGGAAAGAAAGTAGTTTCGTTTTTTACAAAGATATGATTGTTTTTAAAATTAACTTTAAACTAAGCTAGCCTACCCATAGGGAATCCTGAGAAAAAAAGTTAAGGCATATCTGTCCCTGTCTTCCACATATTAAATTACACCTTTACTACATTCCTACTTGCTTTAATAAAACAAACACTCAGGCTCTTCACAGAGATAGAACTACCCATGTCCTGCAGCAAAAGTAAAAGAATCCATTCCTTCTAGGGAAATGCAGTTCCAGTCTTAACACATTTGTGAAGACTAATTTTGATTGCCAACTTAAGTAGACTAAGAAACACCTGAGTCACAAACATATGGGTATGACTATGAGAGAATTTCCAGAGGGGATTAAGTAAATGCAGGGAGACCCTTTTGAGTGTGGCTGAGGTCCCAAAGTGAATGAAAAGCAAAAAACAAACTGAGTACCAGCATTCATCCTTTTCTGGTTTCTAACTACAGATGCCCTGAAAACAGCTGCTTCACGCTTCTGACACGACGCATTCTACACCATATTAGACTGTATCTCCTAAACTTGTTCTGAGCTGCTTTTTTGTCAGGTATTTGGACACAGAAAGGCAAAAAATAACTAATACCATAATATCACCACTGGAACAATGAAACACTTTTAAGTTGGGAAATACTGGTAGCCTGTACCAATAGATTACAAAACCAAATGAGAATTCAGAGGAAGGTGTGTGCTGATGAGCTGTGTCCAGAAAGGGAGACCACTTCTCAAGGCCACCTTTGCACACCCATCCTGGATTGTTGGATGTGCCCCAGCATGTGGGTGATCTCAGGATAAGATATCCAAGTTGGAATTCAAAGAGGAGCACAGAACCTATTAGTTCAAATGAAATTAGCTTAAAGAATATGAAAATTTTATCAGATATGCAAAATTAATTGAAATTACATCTCTGCCTGGAAGATATGCACATGGAAAAAAAAAAAGGTTTGCTACAACGTGACAATTAAAAGCTCATTATGCCTTCCATCCCCAGCAATCCCTGGGAGACTTGAGGGGGTTAGAAAGAAAGACTAAGCCTTTTGGCTCAACAGCCAATGTGGAGAAAATGTGGTTGCCAGGTAACTGCTTAGTAACCAAGGAGGCAGAAGGGTAGTTAGAGATACTTACCAGAAAGGCCATCTTCAAACATTTCTAGTCAGCTCTATGACTCTATATCTAGACCTTCAAACAAGAGTTACTGAAAAGTGAAAAACTCTCAGACAATCAATGTGTCTTTACTTTACACAACCTCAAATGACTCATGTGATGGATTTTGAGGAAGTTAAACAAGGGGCTGCGTAGATTGCTCAGTGGGTAAGGCACTTGCTTTACAGGCATGAGGACTGAGTTTGATCACCAGAAGCCCACACCCAAAGCTAAAGGCAGTGGTAAGCATCTGTAATCTCACCACTCCTATGGCAAGATGAGAGGTGGGGACGGGAGAACCCTAGATTTGTGGGGCCTGCTAGCCTGACACGTATAGTGAAGAACAACAGAGACCCTGCCCCAAGCAATTTGGAAGGCATGGACCAGCACCTCTGGTGCCCTCTGACTTCCATGTACACATTGTGGAATGCACGTGCCCACACTCACACACACATGCACAACACAACAAAGGAGTAAAACAACTTGACTGGCCAGATGCATTGGTACTGCATTGAATCTACTTAGAGCTACAGTAATGAAAAGCTGGAGTCACCACACCCCAAGTGTCACCTCTAGCCTTTTCTGCTTGGTTCTTATTGTCCCAAATGAACCTGTTGTATTTTTCAAAGGTTGTTACAAAACCTCTCCTGGATGCTCTTATGACAAGGTGACTTCATCACACCTACATCTAGAGGTGAAGGCCAGACTCCTTCCTCCTCTAGAAGCATAGCTGGGATTGAGACTGTTGGTATCAATGACAGCTTTGGTGACATTCCAGGGTCTCCTAGGTCAGATCATTGTTAAAAAACATTGAACTTTCTGCCGCAGAATGCGAAACATTCATACTTGGAGCCCAGCACATCAAAGTAATTCATTAATGTGTGTGCTCATGTGTGCTTGGCTGCACATGTGTGTGGAGGTACACATCCATGTGTGAGCACATTTCTGTGAAGGCCAAAGATGATTTGCCTCAGTTTCTGCTCCCTTTGAGACAAAGTCATTCATTAGCTTGGAGCTAGTCAATTAGGTTTAAATTTTTTGAGTCTCCAATGGGCAAAGCCCTACTGGGAAGTAGGTAACACTACAGAAAGAACTTGGAGTTTAAGCCGAAGTTGTGCTTGGGAGCAGATTTTAATTCCATTGCAGAGACCTAGGGAGCTCAGTTTGTGTTCTGGCTGTTCTCGCTTGCTGGGTTGGTACTTGCTTACTGCAGCTGTTTCTCTGTGCTTGGATCTGTGAAAATAAGTGGCTTCTTTCCCCACTGATGGAATGTCCCCTGGATGCTGTAAGTCTGAAATAAGCCCCTTTCTCCCATAAGCTAGGTCAGGTTATATGTTTGTCTCAACAACATGGCGCTGACTACAAACAGTAATTTCTCTCTCAGCTGAGAGAGTTTACAAGGTGCCACCACATTTGGCTAGAAAGAAGGCTTTAAATCAGACTGCCCTGCACCCACAAAGCTATGACAGGTCATCGTGGTCCTCTTCTTCTAGTCAGTCAGCAGAACCATGTCTCACACATGCAGGTAAAGGAACATCCATGTAATTCACTGCTCTAAACAGCTTGTGTCCTCCATATTTTCTTACCCAAGGTTCCAAACATCTTGGAATGCAGACAACACGTTCTCACTGATTCCCATCCTGACCTTCAGAAACCATGAGAATAAAGAATTCACTGATTCAAGCCACTAAGTTTTGGAATAGCTTCTATTGCACCAATAGTGACCAAGGTAAGATATCTGGCCGCTCTGTCTTGTCCAAAGGACAGACATGGAGGAGATGTAAATGGAAAAGAACCATCTTCACACTGAAAAGGTTCAGACAGGGTCAAGGACTGGGCCCAGTGATATTTAAGCTGTAGATTACTAACCATTGCCTGGATTTCTTAATACTAACATCTCCCATTATAATTGCCAAACACTCTTCCCCTCTCCTCCACTTCCCCTCCTCTCTAGTCCTACAGCCTGCAATAGGATGCCCATATCCCAACCTTTATATGTACCCTCAAACTAAATTCTTGCCTCAGATATCCCAGCCCCATGGGCATGAAATTCACAAAGTTCAGGGAACATCTGTTCTTCCTTCCTCCTGACAGTCATGACAATGTATTCTCTCTTTTCCACATCCAGGGAAGTATATGGCCATTCAGTGATAACACGAGCCTGTGGAGAAGGCTCATCATTAAAGGAATTTTCTTGGAAGCTGGCCCATCTGACTTTGATCCTTCTCAGCACCCATGTGAAGCCGGGCATAAAGTAGGCGTGCATCTGTATTCCCAATGTGCCTACAGCCAAAGGAGGTAGAGCCGGGAGAATTTGAACACTCACAATCCTGTCTCAAAAGAAGCTGTAAGGAGAAGAGAACCACCCCAAGTTTGTCCTCTGACTTCCACACATGTGCCATGAGAACCCACGCATCTAGATAGACACACATACATCCATGCATAAAAAGAAACAATAAAAAATGGTGATGACATCTAGGCGAGAAAAAAAAAATAGTTCAGTTAGTTGGTAAAGGCTTGTCCTACATGCTTGAGGGCAAGAGTTTGAGCACCGGAGGCCACACACACACAAAAATTGCTGGGCATGGTGGTATGTGCTCGCAGTCCCAGGGCTGGGGAGGTAAACTCAAGCACAGCCTGGGGGCTCATCCAGTCTAGTCCACTCATGGAACTCCAGACCAATGAGAGAGCCTGTTACAAACCCAGTGAATGGTGCCTGAGGAACAGCACCCAAGATTGTCCTCCCCATGCATGCATACACACTTTCAGGCTTACCTGCATACACATATATGACCCCTACAGGAACACACACACATACATACATACATACATACACACAAATGCACACAAAAGATAACATAAGCATTTGGCAAAATAAACATAAGCAGGAAAGCAAAGATGATCGCATGTTTTCAGTGCTTTATAATAATTCAAAGCCAAATGACATAAAGGTTTTTTACAAAGGACCTTAACCTCGACATTGAAGCCAGCTTGGGAAGGCAGCTGTTGTGTAATAATATCCTGATTCCTGGCTTGCTATGATAGTTAGCTAAAAAATTAATGGAGAGATGGTTGAAGAGCCAGTTTGCCTAAAATACTATTAAACCCAGCACTTTTACTTTAGTTATTATAAAACCATATATATATGTGTGTGTCATATATATGCATAAAATAAATAATAAAAATGATTACACACACACACACATATATATATATACACATACATATATATATATATATATATATATATATATATATATGAAAGAGAGAGCGAGAGAGAGTATTCATTTTACTATCAGCATGTATATAGCTGAGGAAATTCCCAAATACCAATCATGGATTAGAATTGTCTTTGAGCATCTTACACTCTCTGAAATTAAAACTTTAATATTTAATATTTTATTTTTATTTATTTATTTGAGAGAGAGAGGGAGAGAGAGAGAGAGAGATGGGTGGGATGGTGGGTCAAGGCCTATCCAGCCACTTCAAACAAACTCCAGAAGTATGTGCCACCTTGTGCATCTGGCTTTTATAGTTCCTGAGGTTATTCCTGGGTCCTTTGGCTTTTCAGGCATCTCTCCAGCCCTGGAACTAAACCTTTTAAGTGTGGTCCCAACAACAGTTTTTGTTGTTGTGTTTTTACATTTCATTTAAATGGGAAAGCGTATCTTCAACGTTCAATGGTGTCAACCAGAAATTTCACAGTACAAGCTTTCTCTTCATACATGTCAAAAGATGTCCCAAGTCCCACTGTCCACTGGCACCAGTTCATAATTATCTACCGGGCACTGACTTTAAGTCTAAAGACTCAAACTAACCACTCTTTCTGACGGCTGCAGAAATACGGTTTATTTGGAGCCATGTGCAGATGGAAACAAATCAAGAAGGCATGAAGGGACCTGAAATCGACAGTGTTAGCCACAACCATTCCTAGAGTAGAACTCTGCTCGCTCTGCGATAAATAAATGTTTGAATGCACCCTTTCGAAACAGCTCCAGGTATGAGCTTGAAGGCTGTCACCGTGTGATTTAAATACAGACTGCAACGAGTGCCAAACCAGCTCCTGCTAAGCTAGCAACTTTGCTATGGAAACAACTGGTCTGATCTCTGCCCAGGAAGGCAAGCATTGAGGCCTTTAAATTGTCTAAGGCCACTTTGCTCAGGATTTCCAGGGAGAGCCCTAAGGTGGCCTCAGCGGGGTGGACTATCAGGCACCACCATCCACAAAGGACAGAAGATGGTACTGCAAGTTCAAGTTTGTTCTAAGGAAGAGATATTGGAAATGAGATGGAGGAACCTTCCCTTGGCCAGCAGGCCTTTCGAAACTCAGACAGGCCAATGTACCTGTCACCCGACAGTTTTATAATGGACTCGCTGAATAATGAAGAGTCAGGGTCTGTAGGCTGGCCTGCTGCCTGGGGTATCACCAGCATACTGCTCTGGTCTATAAATACTGACTATAAATGTTGCAAGTGGACGGCTTTATATTTTTGCAGCTCCCACTCTATGTCTCGAAGTGTTGGAGGAGCCTGCACTGATATTTTACTGCCTTTCTTTGAGGAACACCAAATGCTCCAACATTAACGTTATTAACATACGCATTAGCTCAAGCCTATTTGCTCTCGCAGCGGAGGCTCCACTTTCCCACTAGCTCCAACAGCTGTGAATCAGAAAACACTAATGTGCGTGTTAATGAAGTTTCTGCTGTGGCACGAACTGGTCTCTGAGAGAAGCATTTAAAAAGCCCATTGTGGAGATTGATTGCTAGGAATTCATAGCTCGATCTTGGGCCCCTAAACTTACCTAAAATAAAAGCAACTAAATCCCAAATAAGGAGGATGCGTCTCTAACACACCCCCCCACACACACACACCCTTGTAGGCACAGGCATGGGGGTCCAGAAGGGTTAAATGGAGATCAGGCCTTGAAATGTATCTACAAATTCCTGACAGGAGGCGGTCACTTAAAGTTACTTAAAAAGCACCAGGGGCCTGTGCATGTAGCTCAGTGGATGGAGTGGTGCCTAGCATGCTGGAGGCCTGGGTTTCACACAGCATGAACCCTGGACAGTAATGCAAGCCTGCCCTCGGCACTCCCGAGGGTCAGCTCAGGTTACAAGGCAAGTTAAAGCCCAGACTTGGCACAATGACAGGAGGAAGGGAAGAGAAAAGAGAGGAGGAAGAAATGAAAAGAAGGGAGGGAGGAAAATGGGAGGGAAGAAGAGAAGAACACAAAACACCGCCTCCATCCCTGCAGCGCACTAAGGGAAGGCAGCGCGCTTCCGTGCAAGGGACCCCAGCAGAGGTCACGTGCAACGTGCAGTGGGCTGACAGCCTGTTCCACGGAGTTGGGTGAGGAAGGAGAGGGGAAGTCACCCTCCCCAGAGTTCATGGAACCCCTGAGAGCTCAAGAGCACAGAAGCACTGTGCATCCTCACAGCCTGGCCAGATCCCCAAGAGAAAGCTGCTTTGGGGTGAGTTTGGGAAATGAAATTGAAAATGCAATCCCTGCGATGAACCCTGCTTCTCCAGGAAAGTGAGAGGAGAGATGGACCTCTGCAGGCAGTGGCAAGGTCCCAGGAGAGCCCAAAAGTTCCTGGAAGAGAGCAGCTGGAATGGGGGCACATGGACCCATTAGAGAGCTTAGCTGGGGAGGAGGGGGCAATGGTACTCTGCTTTAAGATCCCAAAGAAAGCCTGAAGTCGCAGAAAGGGGGGGTTTCAGGGAGGGTTGTAGACCTGAGTAAGTGGCACATTTCCTAAAGCACTGGACATTGATTACTTGTCTATTCACATAGGTACACGATGCTGAAATGACAAAACAAAGCAGGAATATCAGCATATTTCTGTGCTGAGTCCTCTCAAAGGGGGTCTCCAAAAGGACCCTTGGGCATGGCCAGTGGCCACCCCCACTTCCAGCCAGAATGCCAGGAGATTCTTTGATCTGTGGACATTCTCTCTCAACTCCAAAAGTTCCTGAACAGGACTGTGCAAAGGAATGCAGCGGAAGGATCATTCCACCTGAGGGAGCCATGCTGGAAATCACGTTGTAAGCATCCCATTTCCTACCAATCGCCTCTGGAAGCCTCATTGGCTCTGCCTTCAAAGGCACTGGAAGGAGCTGGTGAGATTGCTCAGTGATAGAGTGAACATCAGTACATGAACCTGAATCCCCAGAACCCACCTAGAAAGCCTGATGCTGGAGCACCACCCATAATTGCAGACCAGACATACAGCCAAATGGGAGGCAGAGACAGGCAATGCTTCCAGAAGCTGACAGGCCAGGTAGCCTGAATAACTCAGAGACCCTGCCCTAATTTTAACTTCCCTTCTGAAAAGCAACCATGTTCTTTCTTTCTAAAACAGAGAGAACTGTCCAAACCTCCCTTCTAGACAGAACCTAGGCTGAAAAAGAACCTGCTTTAGGCTCCCAGCCATTCCTCTGAGCTTCTTCTGAGGGGATAAAGCCCCCTACGCTGTTTGTGCCATTCTTGGCTTCAGAAGCCCCTTCCTTGCAAGCACTCTGTCACCTCCCACTGTCTCAAGGAGCGCTAGCAGTGTTCTCAGAGTTTACTAATGATTATGCAAATGCTTGACACCAGCCTGTTTGCCTTAGAAAGGAAAGGTTCTAGACTGTTCTCTGGACCAGCACTACCACCATGACCACCCCATTTCTCCCTTTTGCACAAGAAGCCCCAAAGAGTCAATGTTTCATTATTGCTATAGTTTGGATCCAAAATGCTTACTGCAACTGGGAAGTGCTAGAACCTTTCAGAGGAGGGGTTCTCATGGAAAAATTCAGCTTGTTGGGAATATGCCACTGAAAGAAAAGAAGGAATGGCCACTGTTTTCTCTTTTGCATCTTGGTTATCCTGAGGTGAGTAGATTTGTGACAGAAGGATAGGATGGGAGAGGGAGACAGAGACAGAGAGAGACATCAAGATTGCCACACAAAACAAGCTGGTTGGCAGAGAACATTTGGAAACCCTTCCCTAACAGGATTACCTGCGACAAAACAGATCATGCTTAAAAAATAAAACTCTCTGATCTTCAACTATGAGAGACCACAGATACTAAGACCTACGAGAACCTAGACCCCCGGGCTGAGACTCTTTTTTTAGCTCAAAATTCAAAACTTACCTTTTTTTCCTCTCTAAAGCATAAGAAAAAAAAATAACATGCTGCAAGTTTGGAGGCTTCAGCCTAATACTCCATTTGTCTTGACCTGCTCTGCTGGAACTAACGCCTTTGTGCCTTAACGTTTTCTTTTTGAGCTTTGCACCTGGCCCAGCTCTCTAGCTCACTTCTATTCTTGAGGATGTCTTTCTCTTGCTGAGTAACAGTCTCTATCCTGGTCCAATACCTTATTCCAGAACACAAGAACCTAGACATCTCAGTGGGTAGCCTCTGGATGCTGATCTATCCTTGTACCTTGGTCAACTTTACCTTCACAGCTGCTGGTAATCCCTCAGTTCCTTGGGGTTCTGAGCATGGGTTGGCCAAGTCTTGCTACTTAATCTACATTTTTTTTGCATGTGTATGTGGTGTGAGGTATGTATGCATGCTATGTGTGTGTATATGCACACATATGCACTTGCATGTACATGACAGAGGTCAACATCAGGTGTCTTCCTCCATTGTTCTCTATCTTATGTTTTAGTGGCAGGGCCTTTCACTGAACTGGCATTACTAACTTGGCTAGGCTAGTTGTCCAGCAAGCCCCAGGGATCCTCCTGTCTCTGCCTCCCTAACCCTTGAATTACAGCCCTATGCCATCATGACCAGCTGTTACATGGGAGCTGGAATCTGAACTGAGGTATTTCCATTTATACAGCAAGCACTTTTAGCCCTGAGCCATCTCCCCAGGCCACAATGTACAGTGTTCCCCTCTCCCTCTACCCGAAGCTGGAGAGTGGAGTCAGCAAACACTCCTCTGGCTTCCTCCGGATGGCAGTTTCCCATGGCACTATAATAAATCCTGACAGTTCCTCCCATGCCACCATGAATGAGAACAGCAGTTTACCAGAGCAGTTTGCACTGCCTTCACTTTCTCGGGCAAAGACACAGTTCTATTAATAATCCACAGCCTGGTCTCTTTCCTGCACATGCCCAGCCCCCAGCAGCACTTGGCAATCAAGGGTGACTGCGGAAACCAGCCCCCTCCTCTACACTGCCACCTGTAGCTTTGACTCACAACCAAGACTTGGTCACCTGCAGAAGGCATGTAAGTGGCCCTGAGGACAGATGGCTGGCCACATCCCCAGCACACCTGTCACTTAATCACTCCGCTCAGATGTCTGCCAGGTGACTCCAGCAGCAGCAGGGAAAGCCAGTAAGCACTTTGTCTCCCAACCACTGAGCCATCTGCCTTAGCTGGTTTGAATCCTTTCCTGTTTTTGAAACAGCTGCAGTAAACAATGCCAGTCATGTAAAAGCACAGCCAAATGTAGCTCTTGCCATACATAGTCTTAGATAATGAGTCACCACCACGCAAGAACTGCCCTGCAGTGTGTGCAACTTCATCTGCCCACTCATCAAGGCTTCTTTTGGGGCATGTGTACGTGTGAATGATGTCTGTGCACGTATGTGTGTGGTTGTACACACACGTGGGTCCACACCCATGTGGTGGCCAAAGGTGGAAGTCACATGTTTTCTTAGTTGCTGCTCTGTGAGACAGGCTCTCAGTGAATCTATAGCTCGCCAGTCTTGCTGGAACAACTAAGCAGAAAGCCCCAAGGACCCTTCTTGTCTCCACCTCCCCACTGCAGGCATGATGGGTGCCCCCTCCACACCGGGCTTGCACATGGGTGCTGAGGGCAGAATCGATCCTCATGCTGGCACCACGCACACTCATCTGCCCCCCCGACAAAGGATTCCTCAGGTTGAGGTCCTTTTCTGCAGAGGAAACTGTGAACAGCAATGCCAATTTTTTTAAAAAAAATATTTTTCCATGTACCCAATTTGTCTGAGAGTGCATCTCTTTTGCCTGTGGATGGAACAAGGAAGGGCCTCACTCCCTGTTAGCTCATCCAGTTTCCCCAGAAATATTGGAGCTGGGTGCTGAAGGCTGAGAAGTCAGTGCCTGCCTGACCTCTGACGCAGATTCTTTGTCTTTAAGACAGAGCAATAACGAGGTGCAGCCAGGGACGTACGGGGTGCAGAAGGAAGATGAATTATCCACATTGTGCAATACTTTTGTTCCCAAGGTTTGTTTTGTGCTGTTTTGTTTTAAACAGGGTCTTTGTGGTACAGGATAGTCTCAAACTGGCTACATAGCCATACCAAAGATCAACTTGAATTGTTGACCCTCTTGATGCTGCCTCTCAAGGGCTGGGTGGAAGACATGCTCCACCATGCCCAGTTCTATGTGGTGCTGGGGATTAGGCTTCGAGAATGCTAGGTAAGCACTCTCCCAACACAGGTACCTTCTCAGTCCCCAAGTATGTTCTCAAAACATCCCTGAGGCTTTGCAAGGATATCATATGGGTGGGGGTGGGCTCTTGATCTATTATTTTGACAGATTTAAGCATAATTCCCAATTTCAAAAATAAGAAATAAAAGAAAACAAGGAAAAAGATGAGGGAGGGAGAGAAGTAAGGTAAAAATGAAGGAAAGAAGGAAGGAGGGAGGGAGGGAAAAAAGAAGGAAGGAAGGAAGGAAGGAAGGGAGGGCGGGAACAAGAAACCACTCTGCTCCAATTATCCCGAACATCTCCAGAGTTAGTGCTGTGCAACAGAAACAAGCAGTAACGGGGGACGGAAAGGGCTTCTTCCCTCCCTCACGCTAGTTCTGGTTTCCAATTAAATCAAAAGGATTTAACAGCAACAACAATGAATACAAACAAACAAACAAAAAGCTTATGGAGAGAATGCCTCAGCAAAATGAAAATAATGGGTGCGTCTTCACAAAACCTGCTCTGCTAAGAGACTTTTCCTAACCACTGCTACGCTTTGGGGCCTCTTCAGTATGGATGACATGAAATGTTTCTGGGTTCATTTTTTATGTATGTGTGTATTTGTATGCTCATGCATATGTGTATGATCGTGTGTATGTGCATGTGTTGAACAAAAATTTGATATGAGATGTATGCCTCACTTTTATTTTTGTGTTTTAAGTAGAATCTTTGTAGGGACACATCATGGTGGGTATCGTTTCCCTCCTCCCTGCCCCTGCTCCACTGAGGGCGCTCCTCAGTGCGATTGCTGGTACTCACCACGGGTTTGTGGATGAGGAGTTGTGGAGCACAGTCATTGTGATGGGGGAGGGTATTGCCTCTGGATATTCCCAACACCCTGTGGCTCTTATATAATCTTTCTGCCTCCTCTTCCACACAAGTCCGAACCTTGGTGGATGTGTTTTAAGTCGACTTTAGTGTGGCACTCCCAGCAGTTTCAGGATTTTTGCTTTGGTATATGTTGAGTGCCCTCAGTGCCCACCACCACCGTGGCACAGGATGTGCTCACCATGAAAGCAGCACTCTTACTCACCTCACCAATTCCTCTGATTTTTTTTTTTTTTTTTTGAGACAAGGTCTCCCAGGGAACTTGGAGCTCACTGATTCTGATAGACTAGCTTTCCAGTGAGATCTAGGGACCCACCTCCTCGGTGCTGGGGTTAAAGGTGCACACCACAACACCTGGCATCTTACGTCACTTCTAGAGGTCGGAGTTCAGGTCCTCATACTTGGGCGGCAAACGCTTCACACACTGAGCATCTCCCCAGCATCGAGGTTTGTCTTCCCCAATACGTGATGCTGTGTAGCTCTTCTCTCTGAACTGAATTATCCAAGCTAAGGTATCTCGGGGATGGGTAGGGACAGAACATCAAAGAAGTAGACAATATATACAATGTGTCAGAAGGAAATGGAATTTATAAATCTGAGGGAGCTCCTGAAACTTCCACACTTCACAAGGCTTCTCCCATAGGCTGCAGGATCAAGAACAAGCAGGAGGAAGAGGCAACTCTCCAAGCAGCTGATGTTGCTGCAGAGAGTCCCAAGGGCCCTGCTTTCCTGAGTCAGCACCCAAGCTGGGGAAGACTTTCCAGGGATGCAGCCGCCTTTGAGTCATCCCTGCTCCTGGACATGACCCCTCACCTTGACAAACTCACTAGTTCTCCAAG
Organism: Jaculus jaculus; assembly: GCF_020740685.1. Classification (NCBI taxonomy): domain Eukaryota; kingdom Metazoa; phylum Chordata; class Mammalia; order Rodentia; family Dipodidae; genus Jaculus; species Jaculus jaculus. The sequence goes on from NC_059106.1 coordinate 17,934,383, forward strand.
CCGGTCCTGAGTCTGCTGTCAATGCCCTATCCAGAATGAATAAACATTTGTCACATTGTCCCAGCACACACACACACACACACACACACACACACACGCACGCACACACACACACCATTTTAAAGAAGTCAGTTTCACAGTTCATTTTCAATGTATGTGGCCAGAAGGAATGCTGGGGAAGCTAGATTTGAATGTCCCTTGTGCAGTTGACTCTAACTAACAACTGGCTTGGGATGTGGTGACTAAGGAACAGATTTGTCACACCATAGCCAGGAAATGTGGCTGAGTGTGTATATAAAGCAAACATGGCTTCAAGTCCTGAACACAGCATTTTTGATGCATAATCAGAAACATACTGATAAAGTTGACTGATAACTCCGGGCCACCTGCATGGTCTAATGTCTGTAGAAATGATAGAAAGTGGCAGTCCTGTCAACTGAAGAAACAGATCCCATTGTTGAGAAATGCCCAAGACTGGGCACAAAGTCAACAGACATGCAAGAGACAGTAGGCCCAAGGACAACTTCATGATCCTCCAAGCAATTCTGAGAGGGCTCATTCCCATCTCACATATAAAGAAACTACTAGAGATTTTACACAATTGTCCTAAAGCACCCAAAATTCTCCTTAAAAATACCACATTCATAATTGTTTTAATACCCTTATAGTATTCACAAGTTCCAAAAGCTGTGAGTGTTTTGGTTGTTTGTTGTTTGATAGAGTCTCACTATGTATGTAGCCCATGCTGGCCTCAACTTGGAATCCTCCTGCCTCCACCTCTCAAGCCCAGAGATTACAGGCATGTGACATTGGGTGAAAGTAAATGTTTAAAAATCAAAAATGAATGAAGCCCATGCTTTTGTAGATGAGATCTGTGGTATTTTCCAACCACTAGTTCAAACCTTGCATACTCCTTTCTTCTCCTCATGCAAAACTCAGCCATTTCAATTCCTTTGTAGAACTTAGGTTACTAACACTTAGGAATAAATAATCAATAAAATGTGCTTCATGCTGAAGGGCTCTTTATTTCTGGGTAAATTGGTGAAAAGAATTATGTTATTTCTCACCAGGCATGGTAGCTCATGCCTTTAATCCCAGCACTTGGGGGGCAAAGGTAGAAAGATTACTTTGAGTTTGAGGCCAGCCTGAGACTACATGGTAAATCAAAGTTCATCATGGGCTTGAAAGAGACCCTACCTCAAAAAAAAAAAAAATTATGATATTTATCAACAGATTCCAACAGGTATTGTTTTGTTTTGTTTTTAAGTTTTCTGACAAGATGTCGTGGTGCACGCTTGTAATCCCAGCACGAGGAAGGCTGAGTTAGGTGGATCATTTTAAGGCCAGTCTGAAGCTATACAGTGAGTTCTAGGTCATCCTGCTATAGAGTAAGACCTTGTCTAAAGAAAATAAAAAGAAAAAATTTTTTATCAAACATATAAAAAATTCAATTTTTTGTCAAGTAAGTCTAGTAAAATCATTCTACCATGATTAAAATATATATGTAATACCAGTACCTAACATTTAAAAAATTTTTTTATTAGTTTTGTATAATTCTAACATTTTTGAAGCAAAATAATTAGAGGCCTGAGAAGAAAAACCCATAGTCTTTATTGGAACAACATTCCTTTTCAACAATTAATAAAAATAGACAGAAAACCTACAGGGACATGAAAGAATTGAGCATTCTCCCCAGCCACAAGAAAACACAGCTTTTATCAGCTTCCCTTAGGACATAACAACTGAACATTCACTATCCAAACTTTGAGGAATGTAAAACAGTTGAAATTATATAAAACGTTTCTCTGAGGGCCATGGAATCAATATAAGACAGACAACAAGAAGTTCTTCAAACATTTGGAAACTAGACAACACACTTATAAATAATCCAAGGATCAAAAAGGAAGTCTCAAGAGGAATTTTAAAAAGATAATTAAACAGTGAAAATGGAAATGCAACGTAACAAAAATGAAAGAATAATGTGTGGCACTAAGAATGACAGAAACTCTAAAATGTATAAGCTTTAATTCCAAAAATCCAATAAAATGTACAAATAAATAAAACGTAAACCAGGGGCTAGGAAAATGGCTCAGTGGGTAAAGCGATTGTCATACAAGCACGAGAAGCTGAGTTTGGATCACCAACATCCCCATCGAAACCAGGTATGGTGGCACACACCTGCATTCCCAGCGCTGAGGCTGTGGAGACAGGAGGCTTTCCAAGTCTAGACGAGTTGGTGAGTTCTAGGATTAACGAGAGACATCATCTCAAAAAAAATAAATAAATAAAAAATCAGAGGTACAAAGCAGCTGAGGACACTTGGCGATGACCTTTGACTTCCATATGACTGTACACACAGGTGGACCCACACACATATGAACATAGGTATACACACACACCCACATACGCAAGCAAAAATAAGTAAATACACCAAACGGAAATTGGAAAAATAAGTAACAAAGGGCAGAAATAATAAGTTTTAACATAGGAAAGGATAGAAACAATAAATGAAACCAAGAACCATTTTTCAACAGATTAATGAATTTGAAGAGCCCTTATTAATACTAATAAAATGGGAAAAGAGCACAGAGCAGACATGAATTATCAATATTAGGAATGAAATAGGGGAGAATGTTATCATAATAAGAAAGACCCTATCTCCACAAGGTAGAAGGCAAGAACTGATAACCCAGGTTGTCCTCTGACCTCTGCATGCACTTCATGCATTAATGAGCCCATACACAAATACTGTCTCACACGCACATACAAACACACCCTCCCACACACATAAAAGACAGCAAGGAAAGACTATGAACAACTCTACACATACATTTAACAACTTACATGAAATATACACAAACCAGATAGGAAGAAACATTTTAAATGGGCTTATAATTTTAAGGAAATTTATAACTTGTGATTCACCTTCCCCTAAAAAATGTAAGTCACGAGTCCAGAGGATTTCATTGGCTAAATCTAACAAATTTTAAGCCAAGAATTAACAAATTAACAACAATCATAAACCATCCCCTTCCATAAAAGAGAAGGAACATTTTCCTATTTTATATTGGCAGTGATTTCCTGATAAAATCAAAGCCAATGTTAAAAAGGAAAGAAAATTAAAAGAAAAAGATAAAAGATAAAAGAATCAAAATTAGTCATGTAAATGAATATAAATATACTAAACACAATATTAGCAAATAGAATTTAACAATTCATTAAAGTAATTATACCCCATGCTAAGGTAAGAATTAGTCTAAGAATACAAGATTGATTCAATATGTGAGCATCAGTCAATATATCCCTATCAGCAGTAAGAAAATATCACATGATATTCTACTTACGCAGAAAGAATCATCACATTCAATATTACTCATACTAGGGAATTCCCTCAACTTACTAAAGAGAATCTATAATTAAACTTATGCTTAATGGAAAAAGACTCAAAACTTTCTATATAGAATTGAGAATAAAGCAAGAATGTCTTTTTTTGTTTGTTTGTTTGGTTTTTTGAAGTTGGGTCTTACTTTAGCCCAGGATGACCTGGAATTCACTATGTAATCTCAGGGTAGCCTCAAACTCACAGTGATAGACCTACCTCTGCCTTCCTAAATGCTGGGATTAAAGGCGTGCGCCACCACGCCCACCAAGAATGTCTCTCCTTAACACTGTACCGGAAGTAGCAGTCAGGGCACTTAGGCAATAAGAAGTAACATAAGAAATACAGTTGGGAAGTAAAGCTGCTCCTACTTATAGATGATATGATGAAGCATGAAACTGAGGCAATTTGACAAAAACAATTACAGAATTGAGGGGTCCAGCAAGATCATATCTATAAGTCCAATCCATAAAACTCCATTCTGGATCAACATAAGAGCACATGACAATAAAAATTTGAAAACAATCTCACAATCACTTAAGTACTTGGGTGTAAGTATAACAAGAATGTATAGCATTCATCTGTTCAAAAATGCATTATAATAATGAAAGAAATCAAAGATTTTAATAAATAGAGATATACCATGTTCATGGATTGAAAGACTCAACACAATATAGGGGTCAATTCTCCTCAGACATATCAAAAGCAAACCTTTCTAAGTCCACATGAAAGATTTTAGGAATATATACAAAATCACTCTAATGTGTTGAAAAGGGGAAAGGAGCTAGAATATCTCACTTAATTTTGAAAAAAAGAAGAAGAATACAGAAGGAATTAGCTATCTCATTTTGAGGCTATAAACTACAGTAGTAGATGGAGCAAGTAGTATGGGGAGAAAAACAGAAACCGACCAGCAAAAACATTCCAACCTGGATTTCATTTATTTATTTGCAGTATGTGTGTATGTGTGCACATGCATGCATCAGGGTCTCTTAAAGCTGCAATTGAATGTCTGTTGGAGTTTATGTGGGTGGCTGGGAATCAAACACAAGCCAGCATGCTTTGCAAGCAAGCACCTTTAACTGCTGAGCCATCTTCTAAGGCCCACTTGATTTTTTATAAAGATGCCTGAACAATTCGATGGAGAAAAGATACCATTTTCAGCAAATGATACTGGGGCAACTGGATATTATAAGTCAAACAGCAATTACAAAAACAAAATAATTAGGCTAAGCTTTATTCCTTACATAAATTTAATTCAGAATGGATGACAGAGTTATTACATATAATGTTAACCAATTACATTTTAGAAAAACAGTATCATAATACTGTTGGAACTAAGGGATACTCTTAGCCCTGAAACCTCAAGTACAGTCCATAAGAAGGAAAATTGATAATTCATACTTCATTAAAATTTATAATATTTGCTTTGTGAAAAACTAGGTTAATAAGATGCAAAGAGAAGCAAAGGACTGGAAAAATATTTTCAAACCACATATGTAACAAAAAACTGACAGAGTATATAAATAACTCAAAACTACAACAGAAACACAATCAAAGTAGAACATGGTTGAAAGACATCACATGGCATATTTGGGCTGTGTTGTAGTCAGGTTCACATTGCTGGTACAAATCGCCCAACCAAGAGCAGCTTGTGGGAAAAAGAGGTTTAATTTGGCTTACAGACTCGAGGGGAAGCTCCACAATGGCAGGGGAAAATGATGGCATGAGCAGGGGGTGGATATCATCCCATGGCCATCATAAGATGGACCGTAGCAACAGGAGAGTGTGCCAAACACCGGCTTGGGGAAACTGGCTATAATACCCATAAACCTGCCCCCAACAATACACTCCCTCCAGGAGGTGTTAATTCCTAAATCTCCATCAGCTGGGAACCTAGCACTCAGAACACCTAAGTTTATGAAGGATATCTGAATCAAACCACCACAGGTTATAATAAGAATGGCACTGACTTTGTAACTTATAAACAAGATAAATTCATTTATCATAGTTTTAGAGAATAGGGAGTACAAGATCAAGGCATTGATGGGTTCAGAGTTTAGTGAGGTCTGATGTTGAGTTGATAGTGAGCTCTCTTCAAGGCATGTGTTGTTTCACATTACTGGGACAAACACCTGACCAGAAGCAGCTTATGGAGGGAGGAAAGTGTTTATCAGGCTCACAGATTCATCATGGTGGAAGAAGCTGACTCACTTCATCATATATCCACAGGGGAGACAGAGAGAGAGAGAGAGAGAGAGAGAGAGAGAGAGAGAGAGAGAGAGAGAGAGAGAGAGGGCAGCCAGAGCTCAAGCTGACTCTGGACACACACCTTAGGGCTGAACTCAGATCTGGCCCCCAGTGATACACCTCCTCCAGCAGGGCTCTACCTGCCGAAGACTAAGCAGGAAGCTTAAGCAGGAATACCTAATTGGGCTGGAGAGATGGCTTAGTGGTTAAGGCATTTGCCTGCAAAGCCAAAGGACCCAGGTTTGATTCCCTAGGACTCATGTAAACCAGATGTTCAAGCTGGTGCATTCATCTGGAGTTCATTTGCAGTGGCTAGAGGCCCTGGCACATCCATTCTCTCTCTTTCTCTATCTCTCTCAAATATATTAATAAAGAAACAAAAATAAAAAACATGTACAAAAATACCTGAGGCTATGTCTTCATTTATATTCAAACCACCACACTGCCCTAATTTATGAGAATTCTACCCTTATGACTCAGTCACCTCTCAAAGATTCCACTTCCTGATATATACATCCTTGGAAGTTAAGATTTCAGCATAGAAGCATTGAGAGAAAAGATACCAGTTTCACTGAAGATATACAGATGGCAAAAAAAGAGCATGCAAGAGGCTCACTATTGGAGATAGCTTTGAGGAAAATGCTAATTTGAACCACAAGGAGATACCACCACTGCAAGCCTATTATAATATATAGAATAAAAAGAGCGGCAGCACACAATGCAGGTAAGAATGGACTGGATCACCCACACACTGCCAGTGCAAAAGTCAAATTGGACATTAGTACCCTATAGAAAAATTGTTGAATCAGGCAGGGGATATAGCTTAGTGGTAGAGCACTTGCCTATCTTGTACAAGGTCCTCAGTTCAATCATCACTAGTGCAAAAAACAAAGGAATCTAACCTGTAATTTGTCCTTCCACAAATTACTCAATGGACTCTTAACACTGCCAGAAAAAAATAAGGGCATGAAATAAAGTCCAATATGTAAGATGAAAAACATGTGTAGAGCTGGAGGGATGGCTTAGTGGTTAAGTCATTTGCCTGCAAAGCCAAAGGACCCAAGTTAAATTCCCCAGGACCCACATGCACCAGATGCATTAGGGGGTGCACGCATCTGGAGTTTGTTTGCAGTGGCTGGAGGCCCTGGCATACCCATTCTCTCTCCTTTCTCTCCCTCTCTGTCTCTCTCTTTCTCTCCCCCTATTTCTCTGTCAAATAAACAAATAATAAATAAATAAACAAATAAATATTTTTTCAAAAATATGTGTATAAGAGTATAAAGGTGCACAATGAAAAAAAAATATATGATTGTGTAATATATAGTAGGAAGTCTGCATAAGACTGTCAAGCATAAGTGCCTTCAGGAATGCAGCTTAGTGAAGTGGCAAGAGTAGAAAGGAGTTCCTTCACCCTAAAAAAGACAAGTTACTATTTATTAAATAACATAAGCAGTAATCATTCTTTTCACAAAAGTTTTAAATGCAAAGAACAAAAGGAAGTGTCAGTAATAAATCAAATAAAGTTATTGTAATACCTTTACTATAATAAATATTTCTTCTTCATCATTAAAGAAAATGTGCCAGGGATCTAGGAGATGGCTCAGTCAGCTAACAGCTTCCCTTGCAAACATGAGGATCTAAGTGTATCCTCAAAACCCATGTAAAATGGAAAAGAAAATTAAAAAGGCCAGATGTGGTGTTACGCACTTGTAATCTCAGCACCAAGGAGAAGACAAGTAGTCCCCTAGAGTGACTACTAGCCTAACTGGTGTCAAAAAGGTGGATGGCACCTGAAGTACAATACCCAAGGTTGTTCCCTGTACTCTACACACACACAGACACACACACACACACACACACACACACACACGTACACGTACACACATGCTCCAACATATGTGTATACATTCATACACACATTAAAAAAAAGAAAAAGAAAAAGGTTCTAAGGGCAGAAAGATAATTTTCATAACCTAACATACAAATGACCAATGTACATGAAAAATTGTAGCTTTGCTTATTAATAATCAAAGACATGGCAATTAAAGAAGGGCCATTTCATCTAACATTCACAATGTGATAACACAGCAGCCTGCAAAAATTATAGCAACTGACAGTGTATAACTCTCTGGTTTTGACTTTGGTTGTAGAAAAGCATGAAATATTGTTTTATATACGTGTGTGTACATGTGTATGTGTGCCCATAGCTGTGAGAGTACAGGTGTGCATGGGAAGGCCAGCCATGTTCCCCTCAATCACTTCCATTTTATTTTTTGAGACAGGGTTTGTCACTGAACCTAGACCTAGAGCTTGTCCATTCAGCTAGATCAGCTCCAGTGAGCCACAGAAATCCTCCTGCCTCCACCTCTCCAGCTCTGGCATAACAGGCATATAACGTGCTACCTGGCATTTCACATGGGCTGTGGGGATCCAAACTCAGCTCCCTGTACTTGTGTGGCAAGAACTTTACCCAGTAAGCCATCTCCTCAGCCTGCAAGAAATACTGTGAAAAATAATTGATATCTGGTGTTTCACTGACTTTTGCTGGGACCCCAAAGATGTCTAAGGTACGCTTAAGAGGCATTCTTACTCTGTTTTGTTTTTCTCTCAGCCGGTGAAAGTCTCCTTCCTATAAGCAGCTCTTTTCCTCCCATTATTTCTAACAGTGGCAGCTGAGGTTCACATTCAATTACTTTCCAAGCGTCCCTCTAAACGGACCTCAGATTCTTGAATACAGAATCTTCCCTTCACCCACTGAGCTTGTCAATCAATCCATCAGAAAAGAGGGGACTCAGGAGGATACATCTCGAAGTTAAAGGAAGAGCAAAATACAATTTAGTCTCTAAGAATTGCTCCCACATTGGCTTCCGTGCCTGCGCCAATGGAAACTGGCAAATGATGCTGATTACCTTCCTGTCACTCTGTCTTGCCAGCCTAGTGGAGGGGCTGGCACCCTGTCCCTGTATCAACGTTTTACTGGAAAATGCCCAGCCCTCTCTCCCCACTCCCCAACATCACTGAGCCCTTCCAGATTGCTTTTCTTACTTGGGATTCCAAGGTGTCACTCACCAAAACGAGAAGCAAGCAGTCCACTGTGTGATCTCCAAGGCATCCCTGGTTGGGGACAGCCTCACAGGACAAAGAAGCAGAGGAAAGAGGGGAAATGCAGGATTCTGAGGATCTTCCAAAATTGCTGAAAATAACTGTGATTTCTAACTTCCGTCATGCATGGGAGATAAGTTGTGCTTCTGTACAGCTACCTTGGGCCCACCTATTTCACTGTGCGTGTTCGTGTGTCCGTGTGGGTGTATGTGTGCATGTCAGACCACAGGACAACCTCAGATGTTTTTTGCAGGTGCCACCCACCTTGTTTGAGCTCCCCAGTGCAGCCATGTCATTTCTGAAGAGTGTGTGCTAGGAGCCTGGCCAGGTCTGCACACGAGTAGGAGAGTTAGCGGAAACTGGACGAACAACCAGTGGCTATCAGTAGAGATGATTGCCATCTCATTTGTCTGCATAATGCACACTGGGCCTGATTCACTTTTTTTTTTCTTCTGGAAACTGGCCCCAGAGTTTCTCCATCCATCAAACTCCTCTTTCCTGATTGTACCTCCACAAGGTGGACATGGAACCCAGCCCTGGGCCAAGACTGCATCTCATGTTCTTTCCCAAAATGATTCAGGGTTGGGAAGTTGACCTAAGGAAGACAGATGACATGAATTTTCTATGATCCTTCCCATTTTTAGAAACATGGGGAACAACTGGGTATGTTGTTAAACACCTGCAATGCCAGGACTTTGGAGGTAGAGACAGGAGAATCAGTGGTTCAAGGTTATCCTGGACTACATAGTGAGTATGAGGTCAGACATTACATGAAAAACAACCATGGAGCAAAAGTTCTGTCTGGATGAAGCAGCTAGCCAGCAAAAGGCACACTTTTCACTACTGCTTGTGAGAAGAAACCCCAAAGAGTGGTACCTGGCAAGGTATGTAACCTCCTAGAGATATCTGTCATCACCTGCATTCAGCCTCACCTGAAATCCTACAGCTCTAAAATGTTCCATGACTCAACAAAAATCTGTTCATCCATTTTTGTTGATTTTTGTTTTTTCAATTTAGTTTTTTGACAGGAGGACTAAGTGGTCCAGAACCCACCATGTAAACCAGGCTGGTGTTAAATTTGTGGTGATCCTCTAGCCTCCGCTGGGGTTAAAGGCATGCATTACCATACTCAACTTGCTCCCTTTTAAAATCTAGTTCACCTCCAGGAGGACCCTTACTGCTTTAGCTTAGGAGGACAGTGAGGCCTGGGGTGGTGAGAGGATGCATAAAGATGGGGAGAACACTTTGTTTAGCTGTATATTCAACTCAAGGACTAATCCCAGGGTCCTGTGGGAAGGGATTTACCAATTAGATTACTAGGGGATTAAAAGAAAAATGGGCTGGAATTGGTGGCCAATGGGGAGCTTTGAAGTCTGGGAACAAGAGAGCAGCTAGGGGAGGCAGCAGAGGATAACATGAATCTGCCCAGCCTGGAAGAGAAGAGGTTATTCCTGACAAGGATGTCAGGTCAGCAGAGGGAAGTGCCCCAGTGTATTAGTTAACTTTTCTCATTGTTGTGACAAAATACCTGAAGATAAACAACTTAAAGAAGGAAAGGCTTATTTTAGTTTCACAGATCTAGGGAAACTCCACCATGACTATCATAATAGAAAAGGTATGGTGGCAAAAGTAGGAAGCAGGGCTGGAGAGATGGCTTAGCAGTGAAGGCACTTGTCTCAAAACCTAAGGACCCAGGTTCGACTTCCAGTACCCACATAAACCAGATGCACAGGGTGGCACCTGCACCTGGACTTTATTTGCAGTGGCTAGAGACTCTGGTGTGCCCATTTTCTCTTTATCTGCCTCTTTCTCTGGGTGTCTCTCATAAATAAATAAAATATTCTTTAACAATGAATAGGAAGCATTCAGTCCAAAGCCACAAAACAGAGAGAAACGAACGCTGCTGCTCAGATCACTTTCCTTGTCACTCAGTCCAGAACCCCCCAGCTACGAAATGGTACCATCCACTTTTAAGGTGGGTCTTTCCCTCTCAGTCTAATCTAGAAATTCCCTCACCGACTTGCTCAGAGATTTGTTTCCATGGTGACTCTGAACCTCATTAACATAACAAGATCACCCCCAGGGATCCCGGAAGGTAACCAGGAATTAAGGGACCAGTTGAGGACATGCTACATGACCATTCATCTCAGTGGAAGGGTCCTAGAGCACAGGTTGACTCCAAGACACCAATTCTTCACACCTCAGCTGTTGTTTGCATTCTACAGCCCTATGACACAGAGGCATGGCTTACTCCTCCTCACACAGACCGACTCCTCCATCTTCCCTGAGAGCCTGCATGAATCCCAGCGCGCATCCTGCTCATCTGGGTCCCACCAGCAATTGGCATCTAGTGCAGTTTTTCACTGAACTTTATAGACATGCACAATAACTCTACTTTCTATGTAATTACAGCAATCTGCAAGACTGGAAGTGGTTTGACCCTTAGGCGTGGCTCTCATTTCCCTGGCGCTGTCGCCCGCTCCAGACTTGTCGCAACCCCGTGGATCTTTTCCACCTTTTCTGAACAACCCGCTCCTCCTTCCGAGAATGCGTGTGCATTACAAGGAAAGGGGTAATGAAACTTCAATCAAGACGTCCAACTGTTTGATTTTAATTGCCCATTCTGCCTACCTGCTTATTTTCACTGAGTCATTTTCTTGCCCATGTAAATATCTTTATTTCCAGACCTTGAAATTTTTTTTTTTTAACTCCTAATTTTCTAATCTCACATACTGCTGGAGAGGGCCTAGGTTGCAAAGTAATCAAATATTCACGGAAGAGTGATACTAATTTAACTAGCCTGGGACTCTCCTATGAACCGACATGCAAAGATAGCTCTTCTGCTCAGTCACAAGCCAATGGAATGTTGATTCAGAAAATGTCTCAAACTTTGACACTAGAAAGTCAGATTTTATCATTTCTGTGTGTGGTATATGTGTGCATGTGCATGTGTATTCTTGTAAGTGTGAGCACATGTGTGCACATGCCTGTGAAGACCAAAAGACAATCGTGGGTGTTGTTTCTCGGGTACTGCACACGTTTTTTTGAGAAAGGGCCTGAAATTGGCATAGAGCTTCCCAAGTAGTCTAGACTAAACCAAAGGGATATTCTTAGCACCCAAATTAGAAGCATGTACCACCATGCCAGGCTTGCGTGTGTGAAGGTTATAAGGATCAAATTGAGGTTCTTCATGTTTGCAAGGCAAGCACTTAACCAACTGAAATATCTTTCTAGCCGCCATTTAATCACTTTTATTCAGGAAACAAACCAGGGATCTAGTGAATAGAGTGGGGGAAAATGTGGAAGTGGGAATTTCATGTACCTAATAAACACCATTTGGGTGAAATTCATTCATTCTGCAAATAAGTTTAAAAATATTTTTATTGGGCTGGAGAGATGGCTTAGCGGTTAAGTGCTTGCCTGTGAAGCCTAAGGACCCCGGTTCGAGGCTCGGTTCCCCAAGTCCCACGTTAGCCAGATGCACAAGGGGGCGCACGCACCTGGAGTTCGTTTGCAGAGGCTGGAAGCCCTGGCGCGCCCATTCTCTCTCTCTCCCTCTACCTGTCTTTCTCTCTGTGTCTGTCGCTCTCAAATAAATAAATAAAAATTTTTAAAAATATATTTTTATTTATTTGAGAGAGACACAAGACAGAGTAAGTATTGGCACACTAGGTCCTGCTGCTGCAGCAAGTGAATGAAGTCCACTTTGTGCCTCTGGCTTTGTGTAGGTTCTCGGGGATCAAATACAGACTGCTGGGCTTTGCAAGCGAGTACCTTTAACCTCTTAGTCATCTTCCACCGTCCATTCTGCAAATAATTTGACCTTCCACTCACAGTGAACCACTAAGCACTGAGCCCGAGTCCTATCCATGGGGTTTGCTGCCAGTGTCCTCTGCATGACTGTTTGATCCATGAAACACAATAGCTCTTGTTCACAAGACGGTTTGAGACTATGGAAATAGTGAAGTGACTTAAGCCAGGATCAGAGTGCTCTCAGTGGTGCCCACGTCTTCTAACGGAGGCCGGAATTCTAGTGTCACACCTGTGCTACTAAGCCGCACAATTTCAGAACCCCTCGGATGAGATTACAAGCTGGTCACCTAACCTTGGGGAACTCAGTTGCAGAAAAACCAAGAGAGGAAGGCACACAGACTTGACTTGGGGAGGGCTGGGACCTAAGGGGACAGAGGGTCTGGACATCTTCATGTGGAGGACAGTTAAAGCTGATCTACAGTGAAAATGAACATAGGTAGCGGTAGCTGTCTAACTGTTTTTTATTTTAACATAAAACTAGAGAAAATTTTTTAATGGATTAAAAAAGAAAAGAGTCATGCCTCGTCAACTAAAGGTGGTTGTTTGCAAAGTCGGACAGCGGGGTTCAACTCCACAGCGCCTAAATAAAGCCAGATGCACAAAATGACACAAGCATCTGGAGCTCATTTGCAGTGGCCAGAGGTCCTGGTGCATCTATAGTTACTCTCTCTCTCTCTCTCTCTCTGTTTGCCTCTTTCTCTCTGTCTCAAATAAATTAATTAATTAAAACTACACCTGACAAGTGTTACTAATAATGGCCACAAAGTGATATCAGACCTAAAAAGAAGTTGTGAGAAAGAGACGGAATTTTGAGGACGCAAAGATAGCCATCGTGTAAAACAGTGTTGTGATTTGAATGTGACGTCACCCACATAGTTCCATGTATCTGAACACTTGGCCCCAAGCTGTTGGCACTGTTTGGGAAGGCTGTGGCACACTGAGAAGGTCAAGGACTGCTGAATAAAGTAGGCCTTGAAGTTTCGCAGCCTAGCCTCAGGTTCTGTCTGCTTCCTGACTGTGAATGTTGTGTTTCCAGCAAGAGCCCTGCTCCTGCTGCTCCACCACAGTGCCTCCCCCTCCCCCAAAACTGGATCAAAAATAGTGAGTTGTGAGAAAGAGATGGAAGGTTTGATGGGGAAAACATGGCCACAGAATGGCTTAAGCCGCCTCTTGTGAGATATTTGATCACAGCAATGGGTAAAACTAGTGCAGACAACAAAGCTCCGAGACAAACAAGAGTGGAAATACTGGAAGTAACTGAACTACAGGTCAATATCTTGGAAGGTATATGAGAATAAAAACAGTCATGAGTACAAACAAGGAAAGCAGCCTGCAGAAGGAGGGTTGGGGTGGTAGAAGAGAGGTTTCTGTGGGGCAAAGGTGGAGCCAACAGAGAACGGGGAAGCTGAGCAATAAAAGTGGCAACAGGAAGGGGGGGGCGCATTTCCCTGCAAGGGAGGATGAGAGGAGAAGAGAGCAGGGTAGCTCAGCACAGACAAAAGTGGAAGTTGGGGATGGAGAGAAGGCACAGTTGTTACGGCACTGGCCTGCAGAGCCAAAGGACCCAGGCTTGACCCCCCCAGGACCCATGTAAGCCAGATGCACAAGGAGGTGCATGCATCTGGAGTTTGTTTGCAGTGGCTGGAGGTCCTAGTGCACCCATTCTCCCTCTCTCTCTCTCCCTTTCTTAAATAAATACATACATACATACGGAAATACATAAATAAACAAAAAGAAATGGAAGTTGGAAGGAGAAATAAGCAAGGGTCAAGGTCCATACAAGGGAAGTATGGGTGAGACCTTTAGAACTAACTAGAAACTTTGGTCTAATTTGGTCATCAGTGTGGTCTAGATAACCTTAACCACAGTCTCACCCTTACTGCCAAAGGACCTCACTCACACCCCAGCTCCATTTCCTCACTATTAGGCAAGAGTGAGCCGTGGCTTAGACCACCAGCCTTCACCCCCCCCTGCCCCCCACAGGAAGCCACTGGGGCCTCCAAGGATCCACCAGTGTGCCAGCTGACTGAGCAGGGACAGAGCAGCATTCCATCAGTCTCACCTGCCCAGCCTTGGGCTGACTCAGCAGGTTATGCTCCAATGACTTGGAGAGCTTCCAGGTCCAGAAGGCCATGGGGATGGGGTGGGGGGCACTATTTAAGGCTTTCAGAATGTTATAGCACTAGTCACTTCCAGTTATTTGTAAGGAGAACAGCTACATGAAAATTGCATCTCAGTCACTGTTCTCATTGCTGGAATGGAAAGGAAAGGTTTACTTTAGCTCCGGCCATATTGGTGGGAAAGGCCTGGCAGCAGGAGCATGAAGTAGTGGTCCCATTGCCACACACAGATAGGAAGCAGAGGGTGATGAGTGCTGGTGCTCAGCTCATTTTCTCCTTCTAACCCAGCCCAAGATCCAAGCCCATGAGTGGTTCCGCCTTCTGTTAGGGTGGGTCTTCACTCCTCAACTGCTCCAAACACTCTGAAGTAGAAAGCAAAGCAAACCCCTGACTTAAGAATAAAGTGTCTCCTAGGTCCTCACCACCCTCCTACCCATATCCTCATGTTTCACTGGGCAAAATGGCATTATGTTTCTGACCCTAAATCAGCCACTGACCATAATTTCCTTGAACCCATGATGCTTGTAACACACTCTAATAATCAAGGAGTAATTACCTAAACAGGACCAGTCCCATTTAAGTTCCTGGAGTCCAAGGCACTGTGTTTTTAATTCCAATGCTTTTTCATTGTTGTTTTGTTTGTTTGAGACAAGTACTCATGTATTCCAAACTGGCATAGACCTTGTTATACAGCTAAGGATGACCTTCAATTTCTAACCATCCTACCTGCACATCTTAAAGTGATGGGATTACAGGTGTGCCAGAATTTGAACTTCTGATGTTCCTGCCTCTACCTCTCAAGTGCTGGGATTATAAAGCTTTAGTATTATGGTATGCAAGGGATGAGTCTAGAGCTTTGTAGCAGATAGCTTCAGGTTCACTGAGATGAACTTTCAGATCAGGCACAGTTATGGAAGAAGGGATTTATTGAAACTTACAGATCCAGGGGAAGTTCCATAATGGCAGAAGAAGCTGGCCTACCTTCACAGGCCCAAGCAGACAGAGAGAAGCACAAGCCTAAAGGTCAAAAGCCACAGCACACTTCAGGAACTCCAGCTAGGCACACTTTGCATATCTTTAGATTTAAATAGGAAACCAACCACCACACCTTAAGATCACCCAGTAACATTGCCTCTAGCCAGGTAGCCAGCAGATGCAAACTACAAACAATAAAGAACTGAATATATTGGGGGCCATCTATTCAAACCACCACATTCTGCCCCTAGCACCCAATACATTTATAACCATTACACATTGTAAATTGTATTCAGTTCAATTTCAAAGGTCTCCACAGTCTTCACCAATTTAATATATTAAGACCTGTAAAATCAAACAAGTTAAACACTTCTAACATATAAAGGCACAGAGTAAACATTTTCAACTTGTATAAGGCATAGCAAGGAGAGACTAAAACAATGCAAACTCAACAACCATCAAAGAAACATCAAACTTTTGCAGTTCAAGTTCAACATAACCAGAGACTGACAGTCTCCAGACTTTCCAATTCTGCCCCTCCAGCTGGGAAGAGTAGCAGGGGAACACTTCCATCCCAGGCCAACAGTGCACTCCATGGTAGCCCTTGCACAGTCCTGGTATATCCAAAACATCTTGAGGTCTTCATGCAAACCACGGTCCATCTTCCGAAGGCTCTTTGAGCTTATCAGGGCATCATGCCCTGCCTCATGCTACATCTCAGCAGCAGCTCCTGGAACCATGTGCAATTCATGACCACTCCTCACATTTTCCAAAGGCTCTTTCAGCCTATCAGGGCATCAGGCCTTACCTCATGCCACATCTCAGTGGCAGCTCCTGGAAGCATGTGCAATTCGCGACCACTCCTCGCATTTTTCATGCTTCTGAAACCAATACCAGGTGTGTAGGACACAGCCATCTTCTTAATTCAGGGACAAAATAAATCATAGCCTTGAAAAGCAGGTTCCTTCTCCAAACAACTCTTTCCAAAAGTGTTTGCATTACTATGATAGTCTTTCCTCAGGCATCCTTTCCATGGTCCTTTAATATTGCTAATGTGTTTGACAATAGCAGCTTTACTAATCTAAAGCCAGTCTCTGTGCCAGTAAATTTAACTTGCTTAAAGTTTTCCAGCTTAAAATCTTAAGTCTCTCAATCCAATATCTCTAGCCAAGCACATCAGTCCATTACAAATTTAACCTTGATCAAACTCTCTGGGCCTGGGCAGCAGGATGCAGCCAGCCTTTATGCCAGTAGCCCAGTTCCAACAAAGTCCTCTGCAGTCTTTCCTTCCCCTTAGAAAGCTCATAAGCCAAGCCTCGAAGTTCAATGCTGTCTGCACTTAGCATTCTCAGACTCTCATCAGAATAGTCCATAAAACTTGGCTTACCACTCCAGAAGACATCTTCAGCTGCAAGCACCAAGTCCATGCCTATTCCTCCAAAACAAAGGTTCCAAAAGATCAACATCCACATGGCCAGGTATATCTCACCCCACTCCTGGTACCAAGTTCTGTAGCAGCAGACAGCTTCAGGTTCACTGAGATGAACTTTCAGACCAGGCACAGTTATGGAAGAAGTGATTTATTGAAACTTACAGATCCAGGGGAAGTTCCATAATGGCAGAAGAAGCTGGCCTACCTTCACAGGCCCAAGCAGACAGAGAGAAGCACAAGCCTAAAGGTCAAAAGCCACAGCACACTTCAGGAACTCCAGCTAGGCACACTTTGCATATCTTTAGATTTAAATAGGAAACCAACCACTACACCTTAAGATCACCCAGTGACATTGCCTCTAGCCAGGTAGCCAGCAGATGCAAACTACAAACAATAAAGAACTGAATATATTGGGGGCCATCTATTCAAACCACCACAGGCTTAATATATATGTAGAACACTCTATCAACTAAGCTATGTTTCTAGTGTCCAAAATTTATATTTATAAGGAATTTCTCAGGTTTTATTTCATATGCACCCATACTGGGTGATTGATTTGGCAATGCTGGAATGGAACTTGGAGACTTGTTCATGTTAGGCAAGAAATCTGCCACTAAGCTACCCCTATTCAAAAACTACCTCAGATTTAACCTCATATCTGGATTCAGAATGAACATTGGCACTTAGCATAGCAGGATTCATTTTATACCCTGGGAGCCCAGGACAAACATCCTCCACATGGCTGCGAACACTAATCAGTCTACCAGGCTTTCATGGGCTGCTGCGATGGCAAAATGTTTTCACCTGGGCTAAGTTTTGATCCATAAAATCATGAGAAATATCCCTACAGCATCTGCTCTGGATTTCAGTCTTGGGTCCAAACAATTCAATGAACTTTCAACTCTCATTTGTTTTGTTGTCTGGACTGGTTATGAGGTTAGAGAGGCTGTAAGACATGGGTTCCTGCGTTTCTTCATTTGTGCATTCATCCACCCCACATGTATTGAGTACCTAGCATGTGCAGGGTTTGGGTGCTGTACAAATAATACATGCCTCTGTTATCAAGTATTTCATCCTAATGATGCCAGAATGCTCAGGGAAGAAAAAATAAAAAATAACCTATCCTACAGGCTTATTATAAATGAAAACTCCTGAAGAGGATCTGAAAGTGTAGCCAAAGTTTGGAGTGGGCAACAGTTCACATCTTGGATAGAGAAACAAGTCTGTAAGTGTTTTGATGGCTGGAGGAGAAATCAGGATGAGCAGGGTACAGTACCCTTAGTGCACCTATGGACACATGCCACACAGAACATGAGGCACAGCCAATAGGAAAGGCCTCGCATAATCCGCCAAAAGGCTTGTATAACCCACCCAATAATCCTTCTCATGGCAATGGGAAGTTACTGAAGGATTTAGAACAGGGGATCAAACATAATCCAATTTGAGTTTTAATAAAACCACTTTAGCGCAGTGTGGAAGATGGATTTGAGGGAGAAGAGATTAAAGCAGTAGTTCTTAACTTTGGCTGCACGTAGCAGTCATCTGGGGAGCCTTCAAAATGCAGCCAGTGGGCTGTGGAAATGGCCCAGTGGATAAAGCAGGCACCACACACACATGAGCACCTGTGCTCAAAGCCTCAGAACCCACAGGTTAGTCCAGGGTGGGGCCCAGAAAAAACACACACACACACACACACACACTTTGCGGCGAGAAGAGAATGAATCTCTTCTGCAAATGAGAGGCAGATGTTGAAATATGACCTACCAGGAGACCTGCACAGGAGGGATGAATTCCTGAGTCACAGTACAGGAAGGAGGTCCACATCCCAGATGCAAAAGATACACCCAAGAGAGGATGGCTGGAGTTAGAAGAGAAAAAAGTATACACTGGAGAACTGGGCAATGTTAACTGGTAAGGAAAGATTGAGCAGACAAAGAGGAACCAGGGCAAGAGATCTGGAAATGGAGAGAGGGTTTCATAGCACAAGTGAATAACACTGCAAATTTCAGACCAAGCCTGAAATTCCAGGAAAGCTGCTGCTAACTTCACATGAGCTATTTCCGTGGATGGAAGAGGTCAGTGGTGGTAGGTGGCTGAGAACAGATGAGAAGAGGCAGAGAAACGTTAAGTATAGGTTTGCTCTTTGAAGTGGTCAGAGCGAGGGGAATGTGGGTGCAAGGCCAGGAAAGAGAGCCAAGATCAAGGTCCATGGCTCAGCGGGGAGGCTATTAAGGCAGCAAATTTATGGAGGAAAAGATCTGCAGAAGGGAAGAGACCAGAGCAAGTGGAAGAGGAGGGAGTGGTGAATGCACTGAGCCCAGTTGGCCCAAAGGGGGGCGGAGGCCACATCCCAGAACACATGCAGAGCTCAGACTCTGGAGGAGGGAGGAACATTGTGATGGAAACAGGGGGTGGGAGATAGGAGGAAGGTACTGGTAGGAGAGAGAGCTGGGCCCTTGAGGAGGTAGTCAGCAATGCCCAGGAAGAAATGGAGGTGAAGGGGCAGCTGAAATGTTCCCGGTAAAATAATCCGCCCACAGTGACAGGCTTCAGCCCTCACTCTCCACTTGCTTCCACTTCCCACCTGTTTTTACTCTGGCACTCCATAACATGAAGCCTCTCTGCACAGACGTGGCTAAATGTAGCAGCTTTGGCCTTGTGCAGGAGGTGGATGGGCCTGGACTACCTCAGGTTGGATGCCACCTCCCCAGTAACGCTGCTGAGTAGAACCAGGTGGCCAGGTGATTAAAATGCAGGTACCCCGAGAGAACCAGTGCTTAGCCTTTGCAAGCTACAGTGCCTTCCAAGTATGCCATGGGACATGTATGCTGTTCACCTGTTGGGCCTTGAGAGGCCCGGACGCGAGGCCGAGTGGAATTTCCTGAGTCTAGCTAAAGTTTGGCGACCTGTCTCTGGCCAGCTATGACTCAGCAGGACACCTAATGGCCTCAGGCCTGCTACTTCCATGTAGGAAGTTGGAGTTATCTCACACTTAGAACCAATCATCTCAAAAGTCACAGTATGCTATTGGCCCTTACATCTCACCCCATCCTAAAATCCCCACCCTCGTTCTCAACGCTATATAAGCACCTGCCTATTACAATAAAGTGAGTTCCTGCTTCGACAAGACTCCTGGCTCGGTGGTGTGTTCCTGGCTGTCGACACCCACCCTCCTCCTCAACCCCTTGGGAAGAACCAGTGGGCCTGTTCCTTCCTCAGCACTACCTGCCATGTTCTAGCTAAGTCTCTCCCTCTTTTAACACTGTGTTACTTCTGCTCTCTCACTCCTCCCATGGTCCTGCTAGGTAGAACCATCCGATACCTTAGATGTGTTTTCAGGGGCTTTATCTAGGTGCCACACACTGTTTTCGTTTATGGTCAGCAACCAACAAAACTATCATGATGGCCCAGCCCTGGAAGTTGCTCAAGGATTCAATGGATGAAGAAAACCAAGCCTGCCATTCCTAGCTCAGTGTCCTAACCAACCCACAGTGGCCATTCTCTACACATGGAAAATTGAGGCATTTGATTTTTAAATACATAATGAAGTAAAATATATAGCCGGGGAAGTGGCCCAGTCAGTAAAGTGTTTGCCTTACAAGAGCAAGGACCTAAGTTTAGATCCCTAGTGCCCACATAAATGTTGGACAGGTGTAGTGGCCAGCTGTAATCCAAGCACTTTGGAGTCAGAGCCAGGGGATCTCTAGAGCACACTGACTACTGCTTACCTAGACTAACTGACCTGTTGACTATTGAGTTCAAGTGAGAAACCATGTCTCTATAAATAAGGTGGACAGTGAATGAGGGAGATACCTGATGTCCGACTCTGGCCTCCACATGTAGATGCACATACTTGCACCAGAACAAACATGCGTACACACACACATATGAACATGCGTACACAGGTGTGCATGCACACAAAACAAAATAAAAAATAAATAGGGTTAAGTGCTATAATTCAGTCCCCAAAGCCCTCACCTGATGTATGACTGACATTATTCTACAATATGGAAAAGCATTACATTGCTCTTTTCTCAAAAAAAAAAAAAAAAAAGTCAAAAAGTCAACTCTCATTGCTTCAAATTATTTTACACATCACATAAAATTCAGATTGTAGGTCCTAACCTCAAGCAGCTCTTTTCCTAAGTGGCTATAAAGAACTATAGAATTCAAAAGCATCAGAAGTTCATTAATTGCTTAATTTTCCAAGTATAGAAACTCTCTGCTTCTAGTTGTAAGCTCAGTTTTCTGAGCAATGGTAATCACTGAATTAGGACCATCTTTTTTCTTTTTTAAATTTTTATGTTATTCATTTATTTTTCTCTTTTTATTACTGTCTAGTTTCATAATTACAGACAAAAACAGTGATAATTTCCCCCACCCCCCCACACACACATTTTCTCCTTCACAACTCTACTCTCCATCATATCCCTTCTACCTCTCCATCAGTCTCTCTTATTTTGCTGTCATCAACTTTTCCACCTATTATACTGGTCTTGTATAATGCCAGGCACTTCAAGGTCATGGATATCCAGGCCATTTTGTATCTGGAAGAGTGCATTCTAAAGAGTCCTACCCTTCCTTTGGCTCTTATACTCTTTTGGTTTTTTTTTTTTTTTATTATTATTTTAGAGAGAGAGAATTGGCACTCCAGGGCCTTGACCACTAACATCAAACTTCAGATGCTTGTGCCACCTGGTGGGCATATGCAACCTTGTACTTGCCTCACCTTTGTGTATCTGGCTAATGTGGGATCTACAGAATTGAATCTGGGTCCTTAGGCTTCGCAGGCAAGTGCCTTAACCACTAAGCCATCTCTCCAGTCTGGCTCTTACATTCTTTCTGCCACCTCTTCCTCAATGAAGCCTGAGCCTTGGAAGGTATGATAGAGATGCTTTAGTGCTGAGCAAACCTCTATCACTTCTTAGCAATATGATGCCTTTTCAGTCATCCCAGAGGTCACTGCCATATGAAATAAAAAGCTTCTTTAACCAACATTAAGAGAAGTGCTTACCAGACAGTTTGGTGAGCATTATATATACATTTAGCCAGACACCAACAAGTGTTACACCCCTAGGGCTCATGACTTCCTCCATCATAGGTTTTTCAGTATCAGGCATGTGTTCCCTCCTGTGGAGTGGACCTCCAGTCCAATTAGAGTGTGGTTGGTTTCCCCCATAACAGATATGCTGCTATTGCACCCATTGGCTCTTTTGGCCTGGCTGGCCAAACTTAAGTCTTGCAGTTGTCCACTGTTGTTTGTTTCTGCTGATAACCTCTCTCCCACATGGAGTTGCATGCAGCATATATCTTTTTTTCAGTTTTCTGTTGTCAGCTGGTCAACAGTGGGATGATTTTCAGTTCTGCTCCGGTAAGATTTCTCAGGGATCTTGCAGCCAAGCCATCTTTCTCTTACTCCACTCTTTTACCTCTTTGAGACCTGACGTAGTGTCTAATACATATGCTTTTGAAGAGGAACTATCTCTCTACTCTGCCTATGCCAGACAGGTTGATCCAAGAAGTCTATGTAGATGGGTGACCTGATGAGGATCTGATCAGTACGTATTTCTTCCTTCTCAGTCACCTCTGTTATCCAGAATTCTCTGCCAATTTACAATTAATGGTTTATCATTAATGAATAATACTTGCTTTACTATTTTTATTGTCTGTTACTATGTCATATACATGCATGTGTGAATGCATGTTCTGATCTGTGTGTGGGTGCCCATGCATGTGCGTGCTTGTGTGTGTGTGTGTGTGTGTGTGTGTGGGTATGCATGCATGTGTGTGGAAGCCAGATGTTTTGGTCAGGTGTATTCCTCAGCTATTATCCCCTTTATTTACAGGGTCTCCCACTTAAACCCAGAGTTTGCTTATCTGGCTGGCTTAGTCAGCCACTTGGCCCCAAGGATCCTATCATACTTCCCAAGTGGTACTGGGATTACAAACAGGCCATCTTGCACCCCAGACATTTGTGTGAGTACTGGGGATATACACTCCAGTCTTCATGACTGTGTAGCAAGCACTTGATCTACTGAAACATATTCCCAGCCTATTGTTGTTCCTATTAAAATAAACTTGGAGCTTTTTGGAACAAGAAGAAAATCCAACAGCAAATGATCTTGAACCCACCATCTTTAAATTAAGTTAGCAATTGGAGAAATTGTTTCTCTTCTCCCTTACATATCAGTGTTTTCAGTGAGAACAAAAAAAAAAAAACTTTCAGAAAAAGCACACTTTGTCAAAAGCTGTAGTTATTTAAATGTGATGGTTTAAAAATACGCCCCCCTAAACTCAGATGTTTTATTAAATTGAGCTTGCAACATGAGCCCCTAGCAGGCAGATTGCTGCTACGTGGACTGTGTTACTAGTGGTGGATCTTGGAGTCCAACCCTATGGTGTGTTTGGGGCAGATCTGAGTCCAGGCCTACGACGTGTGTTCAAAGGAGTACGAGCTCTGGCTGTTTGTGCTTACTGGAGGTAGCGGCTGTCGGATAGTGTCTTTCTGGTTGTATCTATAGGAGTGAACCAGCTTCTTCTACCACTGATGAGGCGCACCTGGAATCTGTAAGCCTGAAGTAATCCCCTTTTCTCCCATGAGATGCGTCTGCTTTGTCCTAGCAACATGGAACTGACTGCAACAAAACCTTTGGCGTCATGGAGGTTCTATGAATCAGGAAGAGGAGTGGGTTCCTTCCACCAAACAAGAGCGTGGGAGACAGCAGTCAACACATGTTCTTTCCCCATGAGGCTTGCTTCCCACACTTTCCAGAGGTTATCTCATTTCACCAGAGGTGCTCAACGTAGGTATTGCACACCTCAATTTACAAACCAGGAAATGCAGGCTTAGCGAAATGAACAAAGTCAACCAGGATGTCACAACTAGGAAGTCTATTGAGGTTCACCCTTCCCCAGTAGTCACATTCTGCCCACCTCAAAAGCCACTTCATTGCCTGGAGCTCTATTTCTCTAGGAACACATTCTTTGGAGCTTGGTGGTTAGTGTTTAATAAATGTGTTTATATCATAGAAAAGTAACATTATATCCTGAAAGGCTTTCTGCATTAGCTACGATATTGTTGCTGGAACAAAACACCTGGAGAGTGGCAAGTTAAGGAGAAAAGGTTCATCTTGGCTTCCACTTTGAGGGAACACAGTCCATTGTGGTGGGGCGTCATGGCGGCAGGAATGTGAAACAGGAGGCCACATCATATTGCAGCAGTAGATGGCATGGACAGGAAGTGAGCGTGAGTAATGAAACCCTAGAGCCCGTCCAGAATGATTCATTTCCTCCACTGAAGCTCTGCCTCCTACAAGATCCATAACTTTCCCAATAGCACCATTCGCTTGGGACACTGTATGCAAAAACCTGAGCCTAAAGAGGACACTTTGTACTCAAAATCATAATGGGGGCTGGAGAGATGGCTTAGCGGTTAAAGTGCTTGCCTGCAAAGCCAAAGGACCTAAGTTTGATTCCCCAGGAC
This sequence comes from Jaculus jaculus, assembly GCF_020740685.1. Taxonomy (NCBI): domain Eukaryota; kingdom Metazoa; phylum Chordata; class Mammalia; order Rodentia; family Dipodidae; genus Jaculus; species Jaculus jaculus. The sequence continues at coordinate 17,958,937 of NC_059106.1, forward strand.
CCACGTTAGACAGATGCACATGGTGGCGCATGTGTCTGGAGTTCATTTGTGTGCCCATTCTCTCTTTCTCCCTCACTCTCTCTCCCTCCTCTCTGTCTCAAATAAATAAGTAAATAAATTAAAATATTTTAAAATCTATAGTGGGTTTATAGACTATAACACGTTTGTTAGTAGAAGGGTGTCTGCATTTTTACAAAGCCAACGGTCCAACTCACCAGTGTTTAAAGCTATCTATAGCCTGCTTTTTATCAGATTTGAACATTTACATAAATGCTATCATTTGGTAAAGCTGTCATTTAAAATGCTATGATTAATAGCTTTGACAGTTTGGGCATACAGCTCTAAGAGGCCAAGGATGTTTTCTCAAAGAGCCACTCAGCTCTCTGTATAAATGAGAGCATTGGTTCCAAAGTGTCACACCATATCAACAGCAACGTTACCATGTGGGCACTTGTTAGAAATGTAAATTCTGCCACTCCATCTAGCACCTACTGAATCAGAAATAGCAGACAGAGGGCCTAGCACTTTCTAGCTTAACAAGCCCTCAAGACAATTCTAACATCCACTTAAATTCTAACACACAGTATTAAAATAAATGATTTTCTTCCAAAGTGTATTGCAAACAAACTTTTGTCATCTATGATTTATGTATCTATGTGCATTTACACTCTTGTACAATCAACAAATTATCAGGGGTGTACTAAGACCACTGTGTTTCAGCCCTGTCATGGCTAGCCTTGAAGACATCCTCTAAGAATAAACCCTGCCACCCTGTATCTTCGTTTCATCACTTTTCACAATGAATTGTGAGTGGTCTGTGTGACCAGCAGGGTATCAGAAAGACTCATCAGTACCTCCTGATATTAGGTCATAAAAGGCATCAAAGTGATCTCGGGAGATGGTGCAGTTTGGCCTCTGTATACATGCATGCTGACATACTTGCTTGGGCACCTCCACACACATGTCTACCCAAGTGCATACTACATCCCCTGTGCAGAAACATCCGAATTCTCACTGGTCTCTTGGGGCACTTGCTCTAGTGCTAAAAGACCAGGTAAACAGCCCTTCAGGGAAGCCCACATAAACAGAGCAGAGACATCAAGAGCCAGTCCCAGCCACATGCCTGTGCCCTGGAAGTGGACCCCTCAGCCCGACTGGAGCCTTCAGATGACTACAGAATCACTCCTGGCTGCAACACTGTGAGAGACTGAGACCCAGAGACACCAAGCCAAGGTCCTTCTACAAGGAACAGAAAGCTGTGGCATTAAGTTTAGGGTAATTTGTTTCATAGCATTAGACAACAAATCTACCTCTACTAAAAGTGGTTGGCAGAGGAGATGAATGTGTCAGCTGTGTGTGGGGGATTTAAGTGGTCCAAAGGGATGCAAAACAGTGTCTTTCCCAGAAAGAAGCTACTTGCTTGGGTGGGAGATAAAGATGCCATTTATGATGAAAATTTGAAAAAGAAGAATTATCTACTAAGAGATAACGTGGGCTGAGGAGATAGCTCAGTTGGTAAAATGTTTGCCTTTCAAGCATGAGGACTTGAGTTTGATCCTCAGACCCATGTAAAAATGTCAGGCATGATGATATGCACCTTTAATCCCCACACTGAGGAGCTGGATACCAGAGGTCTCCAGAGCTCAGGGGCAAGCTATTCATGCCTCATTGGTAAGTTCCAGGACAATGGGAAATGCTGTCTCAAAACAGGTAGGCGGGAGATTCATGAAGACGCTGAAGATTGTTTTCTTCCCTCCACGTGCACATCCTCACATGTACACACACACACACACGATTACATGGACATGGACAGAAAACAGTGCTCATGCACAGTCCTTGAGAAATGAACTGTTCTCTAAAGTCCATTTGTACGTGTGTGTGTGTACGTGTGTGTGTGTGTGTGTGTGTGTGTGTGTGTGTGTGGTGTGTGTGTGTGTGTGGTATGTTTGGTGCAAGCATGTATCTGTGTCCCTGTAGTGGCCCATGCACTTGCATGAGAAGGGAGTCACTCACTCACTAATGCCCAAGCTTGCTTTTTCTCATAAGCCCAGCTGATTCCCTGATCTCTGCTTCCCTATGCAGGAGTAGGGTCACAGGTACACCTGACTACAGCAAGCTGTTTAAATGGTGTGGTGGCTTGATTCAGGCGTCCCCCATAAACTTAGGTGTTCTGAATGCTAGGTTCCCAGCTGATGGAGATTTGGGAATTAATATCTCCTGGAGGGAGTGTATTGTTGAGGAGGGCTTATGGGTGTTATAGCCAGTTTCCCCTTGCCAGTGCTTGGCACAGTCTCCTGCTCTATTGTCCATCTGATGTTGACCAGAAGGTGATGTCCACCCTCAACTCATGCTGTCATTTTTACTTGCCATCATGGAGCTTCCCTTTGAGTCCATAAGCCAAAGTAAATAAATTTTTCCCCACAAGCTGCTCTTGATCAGATGATTTCTGACAGAAATGTGAACCTGGCAACAACGGTAAGGTTGATAGAGGCAGTGATGCCATTGCTGCTTGAAACCTGACTGTGTGGCTTTGCCTTTTGGAGCTGCTTTTCAAGAGGAATGTGGATGAATTTGAAACATTGGCCTGAGAGACACCTTGCATTGACGTAATTATAGCTTGATGGACTATTCTGGTCATAGTTGAAAGACCTGAATGCAGTAAGAACTAGGGACTGTGAGGTTTGGCTTATGAGGGTGAAAAAGAGTTTTGCTTGGACTAGGCTAGAAGCAGTATGTGTGAGAGGCTTGCTGTTATGCTTGTGTCCTGAGAATTTGTGCAGGGTTGTATTGTGTAGAAATGGGCTGGTGTGAGTAGATGAATATGGCATAGAACTGAAATATTTGGGCTGAAACTGTTGCCCATTCAGCTGCAATTATATGAAAGATTATAACCTTTGAGATTGGGCCAGTTTACTTGCAGTGGGGCAATGGGAAAAATGTAGACTCTTTGGAAGGGGCCTGAGTGCTCAAGGAGTGTTCTGTTCTACAAAACCTGCTTTATTCTTCCCTGGATTAACAAACTGGCACTCCACCTGGTATTATGGAGTATAAAGAGAGGTTCATTGAATTTGTAATGTAGTCTTGTGTTTTGGAAATGGCCATGGGAAGTGTGAAGCAGGTTAGCTGGATGCCTGCATGAAGACCCAGTGGAGCCATGAGGATGGACCATGGGTTGCAGTAGAGACCCAGTGGAGGAGAGACTGGGACCATGAGATGGCTGCTAAGGAAACCGGCCAGCACCAGATGAAGTTTTCCAGGACTGTGGGTAGCCTAGCTAGTTGGGCAGAATTGGAGCTCCAGAGGCTTGTTTGTAGAATTATCAGACTTATACATTTGTCACTGACTAGAGTTGTTGGAGTTGGAGCTACATAACTTGACGTTTTCCTTTTTAAATCTTGTATTTGTTGAATATTTCCTCACTGTGCCCAATGCCATCTTTTGCACTGTGACTGTTTATTCTGTGCCACTATGGGATTTTTTGGTTTATTTTTGGTATTATGACTCACTTAAAAGACTTTGGACTATGGGAATGTTTGAACATCATTGGGAGAGATAAAAACTAGGGGAACTTTTAAAGTTGGATGAATGCACTGCATTTTATATCAAGTATGGTTATCAGCTTATGGGGCTAGAGGCAGAATGTGGTGGGTCGATTCTGGTGTCCACTCTAAACTTAGGTGTTCTGAACGCTAGGTTCCTAGCTGATGGAGATTTGGAAATTAATACCTCCTGGAGGCAGTGTATTGTTGGGAGGAGGATTTTTGTTTTTACAACCAGTTTCATCTTGCCAGTGTTTGTCACACACACCTGCTGCTGTTGTCCATCTGATGTTGGCCAGGAGATGATGTCCACCCTTTGCTCATGCTAGAACCTTCTTCTACTATCATGGAGCTTCCCCTCGATTCCATACTCTAAAATAAGCTCCTTTTCCCCCGACAAGCTGATCTTGATTGGGTGATTTCTGCAAGCAATGTGAACCTGACTGCTACACCTGGGATTGAGAGATTCAAATCCAGGTGGTTTCAAGCCTTCTCAGAACCTCATGCTTTGTTCAGAAAGCACATTTAGTTGCTATACCATCTCTCTAATCCTAAAGTCCATTTTTAATGTGTATATGTACATATGTATATTTGTATGGGCAAATGCATGCTATATGATGGCTATGGTGTGTGTGTGTGTGTGTGTGTGTGTGTGTGTGTGTGTAGATCAGAGAACAACCTTGAGGTGTTCCTTGCATTCCACTATTTTATAACTTTTATTTACCCACCTTCACTTTGAGACAGGTCTCTCTTGTTTGCTACTGCAAACGTCAGACTAACTGTTCTGTGAGCTTCTGCATTCTCTTGTCTCTGCTCCCCATTGCTGTCGTCATATTGCATCTGGGGTACAAGACTGCAGGGCAGTGACAAGTACCAGCACACCTAGGCAGCTGTCAACTCCTGGTGATGTGAATACACACACACACACACACAGATTCATATATACACACACACGTGCAAATCATTAAGTAATCATTTCTTTTTTAGTGGAAAGGGGCTTAGCTGGGACGACGAAGGGGGATAGTGGGAGAGGATAAGAGATTAATGGGGGTGAATATGATCAAAATATATTATGTGCGTGTATCACAGTGTCAAAATAAAAATGTTTTAAATGGTCTAGCTGAAATGGCAGTAAACAATGGGACAATTGCGGTTATATAAATCAGGAAAGTAATTTTAAGCTCTCATGACCACAAACATTATTACTCTCCTGCTATGGGCCTCATTTTCTCATCTCTAAACTGTAGGAGTTATACTGGGTGACTCCTGGGTTCCCTCAGATCTGACACTCTATGTAAACTGTGAACCAAAAATAAATTATTTTTGAAACTATCAGGATGTCTGAGTTGCCGGCAGCTTTCCAAGCCCTGAAGTTGACATCCTAATAACGCCTTGGGTGTGTTGGAAAGGACAACTGTGTGTATCTGCTCATAAATACGCCCTGTCTATTCAAAGTGCATGGGAACAAAATGAGTGGCAACTTCACATCATGGAAATGGCAGGTGCCACACAATGTCTGGGCACATCTTCCAGAAGGTGAGCTCCTCCATAGCACAATACTGTTTCTGAGTATTCAAAGGCTCAACCTGCCAACTTCCAGAATTACTGAGCCATGAAATGACTCATTTACCTCCCTCTAGTCTCTCTTTGCACTGAGGGTACACCACTAGCCCCTTTCTTCTTTTAAAATGAGCAACACCAGAGGCTGGATACATGGCTTAGTCAGAAAAGCCTTTGCCATGCAAGCATGAGGACCAGAGGTCAGACCCCATGGAAAATGTTAGGTGCAGTGGTGCATGCTTATAATGCAAGCACTGGAAAGGCAAAGACAAGCAGATTCCTAGGGCTCACTGGCTAGCCATCCAAATCCAATGGTAAGGACAGGTACAGGGAGAAACTTTCAGCAATTAAGGTGACAAGCTACTGAAGAAGACACCCAACATCAACCTCTATCCTCCACATGCAAGAGTGCATACACATACATGCACCTGAACACATGTTAACCTGCATACACAAGAACACATATAATACAAAAAGACAAATAAGATAACATTAGCATTATCTCTACATTTCTGTCTTCTATTTTAAATAAAGGATAGACACTAGATGACTGTCCCAGCACTTGACTCTGTTAGGATGCTTGTCTAATAATTATCTCAGTCATGCTATGGCTTAGCTTGCTCTGTGCTGTTTGGTAAATTACCAACTGGACAGTATGGATGAGTGGTCACCAATACACATGGAGCCATGGAGATGCCATGCATTAAAGCCACCACACTGGGATGTTGGCATTGTACTACTATAGTTTTAGTGCTGGCAGAGATAGAAGGTTCCTCCTGGAACTGGGGATGCAGCTCAGTTGGTAGAGTGCTCGCCCAGCAGGCATGGAGCCCTGGCTGCAGTCCCAAGCTCAGCATAATCCAGGAATGGTGGCACACACCTGTGACCCCAGCATCCAGGAGACGAAAGAAGGATCAACAATTTAAAGTCATCTTTGGCTATCTAGAGAATTTGAGACCAGTCTGGGCTAAATGAGACCCAGTCTCTAAATAAATAGGTAGAAGATGATAGATAATCGATGACACATAGATAGATAGATAGATAGATAGATAGATAGATAGATAGATAGATAGATGATAGATAAGTAGAATATCTCTTGAACTTCCAATTTTATGGTCAAGGAGAATACAGTGATAAGTGAATGAAATGGTATACTACATGGTTGTAAGGGCAATCAAGGATGCCCTTAATCATAATTCCAGGCTTTCCCCCTTCTCTAAAGAGTGTTTAGAAAGTGCTTAGAAGCTAAACTCATAGCCTAAAGGTCTATGTATAAAGTTTTAGTTGTCGGACATGGGGAGGGTCCTGGGTTAAAGGAACCAGACCAACAGGGGAGCTCCTCCCTCTATTCTCAGGGTTGCAGTGAGCCAGGATCCTCCCCCAATTCTTGCAGGTCACAATGAGCCTGGGTCTCCTAGACAAAATCTTGGACCCTGAGATTGGCAGGGAGTAAGGCCACTCCCTCTCCAAGCATTGGATACCTGGACTTTCAGATTAAGACTTAGGCTTTTTCCATAATCCTGTAACCTTTGGCCAGTTGCCTAGGAAACTCCTTATATGGTATCAGCCAGCACCTTTGCACAGCCCATCCCCCTGCCATTGCCTACATGCTGGAATGTATGTCCCCATATGCTAACTAGGTATCAGCAATCAATCTTGTACATCCAATCCCCTTAGGACCCTCTTCCCACCCTCAACTGTTATAAACCCATTTCCCTGACCTAGATGTTCACCAAAACTGTCTCCTGAGAGTGATTCTTTCTCTCATCACGCATGCACAGCCTTGATCTCCATGGTTGCCTGGGCTCCTTTGGGGACCACGGCCCACCACAGAACTCAGAAACCCACAGCTGGTGCCTGAACAGGGACGCTCTTAGACACAAAGGTAAGTGTGCGCTCTCCCAGATAGACGATTGTCATTTAGGGGACATCAAACCTTTGCCTCCATGTTTTTGAGGGCTGGCAGGTTTCTCTTTTTCCTCCTTTATTTTTGGTTCCTGCCATTGCAAGGGACCAGACAGGATGAACTGGTCTCTTGGCCAGAGCCACTCTTCAGTATTGATTGAACCCTGACAGCCCATTGGGTGTTGGAAAAACCCTCTATTTCTCTTCGACACACACAAAGAAAAACAGTAACACATCAGCCTCTTCAAAGCCTGTAGGGCAGGTCGTCCATCTCTTAAACTTGTGGACAGGCTCATGCCTGGATCTTTGGGGAATCTTCCGTGTGCTAACCAGCCCTTGGGAATGTTGCTCTCTGGTCTTGGTGTTTCCACTCTTTTTCTATCATGGGTAACATTGCCTCCCACCAAAAGAAATCACAGATTCTTGGATTAAGAGTTCTCCTGAGAGTTAGGGGAATTAAACACTCCCCAAGAGAGGCTACTTCCTTTTGGAAAGAAGTCCTCCAGGTCAACCCCTGGATGATTCCTGGGGATCTATATGACCCAGACACATGGACCCCCATAGCTTATCTAGCCAGGGGATGGGAGTTCAGGAAGGTATCCCCTCTTTCTCCCAATTGTAGTAGCTATTAGGCAATGCATTAGCCCCCTAAAACCACCTCCACTCAAAAGCCAGATGATGACTCTGATCAATGAGAGGAGTCCTGAGGACCAGCGAGTGGCAGACCTCAGTTCCCCTGAAAAACTCCACAAGGAGCCGCTTGGTGGCCACAAGCCTGAGGACCCCATCACCTGGTTTTCTAACCCTTTAGTAACTTGGATTCTCCCCTCCTTAGCCCTTTCCTTGCTTTAGGAAACCTATTAAGTAATAGCCCCCTGCCTCATCAAATTTTTCAGAGAACAAACAACTAATATTGCTAAGGTTCTCATGCACCATCTAGCCCTATCTGAGCCTATGATAGACTGTAAGAATTTCACTCAATATGATGACACCTCTCCATTACAAAACAAAGGGGGAGCTGTCAGACATAGGAAGGGCCCTGGGTTAAAGCAAACCTAAGCTGTCTGACATGAAGGCTCCAGGCTATGGAGAGGTAGCAGCAGCCTGAACCATTGATCATATCTCGGTCATATCTCGGGGACCAGACCATTAGGGGAGCTCCTCTCCCTATTCTTGGGGGTTGCAGTGAGCCAGGATTCTCCCCCCATTCTTGGGGGTTGCAGTGATCTGGATCCCCAGACACAATCTTGGACCCTAAGATTAGCAGGAAGTAAGGCCACTCCCTCTCCAAACACAAGATACCTAGACATTCAGAGAAGACTTAGGCTTTGCCCATAATCCTGTGCCCTTTGACCAGTTGCCTAGGACTCCTTATATGGTATCAGCCATCACCTTTGCACCGCCCATCCACTTGCCACTGCCTACATGCTGGAACATATGTCCCCATACTTGGTCACCAAAGTGGTAGTATTGGAAAGTGCTATGGAACATAGAAGATGGGAGGTCATTTTCAGGGAATCCTTCAATGGGAATTATGAAATGCTACTCCCTTTTTCCTCTCTCTTACAGTTTGAGGTCTGACCATTTGTTTCTACAGCTATGTGGACATGAACTACCCTGAATCAGAGGCCAACCACATGAAACTTCCAACCCCAGGCATCAAGCCTTCAAAGCAATGAGCTAAGCATATCTGTTCTCCGCTGCTGCACTGAGAACCAAAAACAAGCTAAGACATAGCCAAAAGCATTTCTAACTATATTTGCTTTCTGGATTGTGGGTTGTGTAAATATGGAGTCCTTGAGAAACAACATGGAGAAGGAGAGTTCTCAGACATGTGGGGATTAGACTGGTGGCAGAGATGGCCACGTGTCAGGGGAGGGCAACGCCAACAACAGTGGCCAGAACAGATGTGGGGCTCAGCTGGAGAGTAGAATGTAGTCTCAAGAATGACAATCTCTTCCAGAGCAGGGGTTGCCCCTCTCATAGCTCTGATGTGCAGTGATAGAAAGACAGCCCTTAGAAGAAGCCACCTCAAAAATGATGAACTGGGTCTGGCTGCATGGCTTAGGGGATAAAAATGCCAATCCCATAAGCATGTGGCAGTAGGCGTCTGTAATTACTGTGTATCTATTGCAAGATCGAACACGCAAATATTAGAATTTTCTGGAATGCTCACAGGCCAGCTAACATAGTGCACACAGTTGTGAACAAGAGATACTTCCTTGAAGCAAAGTAGATGTCAAGATCTAACACCTCAGGTTGTTCTGACCTCTACACATGCACTGTGATAAGTATGTATAGCGTGACAACACACACACACACACACACACACACACAATCAACAGGCTGGAATATTAATCCCAAGCAGAAGAAGATAGATGGAAAGGAGGCAGGTAGTGCAGTTGGGAGGCAAATGTAGGAGAATCACCATGAGTTCAAGGCCACCCTGAGACTATCTAACGAATTCCAGGTTAGCCTGGGCTATGGGGAGACCCTGCATCAAAAACTTAAGAAAAAAAAATAATAAATGGAAAGGAGAAGGAAGCCAAGGACCAACCATGCCAGGTTCTTATGGCATGTGAGAAAAGAATTTTCCGGGTCTTTATGATTGATAAGATAGGACAAAAAGAACTCATGGGAACATCTGGCATGAATTTTCTGCTTATTAGGGATTCACTTCTCTGAAAGACTTTGAAGGAACATTGGTTCTCCTCACTGCTACAAGGTTTATGGTGTTCAGCTCAGAGGGAAGAGTGGAGGAAATGGATGCCCGGCTCCTGCACTCTGTCACTGTATCTACCACATGACTTCCTTTTGGAAGAAGCTGTATGACCTCCAGGATATGGCAGTAGAGTAACTGCCTCTGTCTCCAGAAAGAGGGAAAGGCATTTTAGAATGAGTTAGGTAATTCATTTTAAGACTTCCTTGAAAATTAAAATAGAACGAACTGGTAAAGTTCTTGCCTTGCAAATATGAATACCTGAGTTTGAGCCTAGAAACCACATTAGAAAACAGGGCAGAGGGTTGGAGAGATGGGTTAACGGTTAAGGTTCCTGTCTGCAAAGCTTAAGGACAATGGCTTCATTCCCCAGTACCCACATAAGCCAGATACATAAGGTGGCACATGCAGCTGGAGTTGTTTGCAGTGCATCAATCTTTCTTTTACAGAAACACATGCATATTAATAAAAAGTTAAAATATTATTAAACCAGTTATGTCTGAGCCTCACAATTAGGCACACTGCTCTCTCAACATCAACACAAGTTACCAGTGAAGAAATCATGTTCTGTGCTATTTGTTCCATGAGATTCATAGAGTGGAAAACTTACAAAGTTATTTGGCAGCTCACAAGGAACCCATTCACAGTCAAAGTGAGATTAAGAAGTTAGCAGGTATTCCATTTTATGTGTCATACACATATGGTGTCTTCAGTAGTAGGGTCTTACCACTAACCTTCGGTGGGTCTAAAGTACTCTGACAGAAATCTGTCTTTCTTTTAGGAAACCTTGTAGGTCTCTCTGATCAAAAGCTCATTGTGGATGAAAGCCATATGCTGGTACTGGGAGTTACAGGTCAGTGCCCACTAAGAAAAGGAAGAAAAAGATAACTAATAAAAAGAGTTAGAGGAGAGAGAGAGAGAGAGAGAGAGAGAGAGAGAGAGAGAGAGAGAGAGAGGGAGAGAGAGAGAGAGAAAGAGAAGTTGTAGAAGATGATGGTCAGTCTTCATCCTACCCTCTCCAGTGTCTTGTACCTCAGGTGTTCCCTCGAAGGGCCTAGCAAAGCTTCAACCATTTGGTCTGCCTTTTAGGATGTAGAATTTTTTGGTACCATTGTCATTTGGGTCTAGATTTGTGTTGCCTATCCTCTCCCTTGAAGTCCCCTCCCTCCCTACCCACCCATTTTTCTAGTCTTCGAGATGCTTGCTGGGTAAGTCAGCATATTGGGTAGTTTCAGCTTAGGTGCTGTAGAGGAATGAGACTATGCAGGGATTTTCTTTCTGTGATTGGGTAAGTTCACTGAGAATGATCTGTTACAGGTTCAACCATTGTTTCTAAAATTTCATTGTGTCATTCTTTCTTCCTGCTGTGTAGAATTCCATTGTGTAGGTATACCACATCTTAGTTATCCATTCTTTTAGCGAAGGACATACGTGTAAATGACATGTAAAATGGAATGCCATGGCTAGAAGCTGGAAGAGAGTAAGTCAGCATATCTAGTGCTAGAAGGTGCTACATGAGTGACTGGGGGAAAATGACCAATATCTGTCCAAGCAACTCATGGTCTAACCTACTTAGCAGCAAATAACCTGTTGTGATGCCCACACAAGTGCAATAGTGGCACACAGCCATGGTGGGGAACCAACTGCTCTTGATTTGGCTAACTGATCCCCTCAGTGGTATGGGACCCATAGCTGGAGCTGGAGAACAAGTCAGAACCATATCTAAACATGAGCCCACTCTCCATTATCAAGCAGCCACCAATCGTGGGCTACAAGCAGGCCTACACCTATTAAATTCTCTATAAATAAATAATGATTATCCCATTTGTCTGGTGCTAACTTTACTCTCTGTTGGAGAATCTACTTCTCTTTTTCAGATAGACACAGATCCTAAGGAGAGAATCATCCCATCATACCTCAAAAGGGCCCCTGCTGAAACTAAGAACAATGGGCGAAACAAGCAAGAGTGCTGTTCTGTTGGTGAAATGGGCACCAGCACAAGAGTAAAGGAGATCAAAACAGAAAACAACCAAATCCTACCAAATCAGATATCCAGAGACCCAGAGGCCCCCAACACCTCAGCACTGAAGCAGACTAAAAATGAACCCAACATGGCCCAGGGAAATCTTGCGGAAGAGGGGGTGAAAAGAATATCAGAGCCACATGTTGAGTCATGATATGCAGAGACATTTCTCCTACCCATAACTGTGGGCTAACTCCACAATGCATGACCCATATACCTCAACAAGAAGGGGTCAGGGGGAGGGGTAGTACATGGATGAGCCTAATCATGGTACCAGCTTGACTGTATTCACTGAGTACAAAACTATTTAATAAAAAAAAAAAAAAAAAACAGGAAAGCCGGGTGTGGTGGCACATGCCTTTAATCCCAGCACTCAGGAGGCAGAGGTAGGAGGATCGCCATGAGTTTGAGGCCACCCTGAGATGACATCGTGAATGTCCACCCTGCACAGACTCTAGCTGTGACAGGCTCTGGGAAGTAAAGATGAAATGGACTCCACCTTGATCCATAGATGTCACAGTAGTCACCACAGAGCTCATGGGTTCATGCCCAGGGCTGGAGCAGTACAGACTCCTCCAAATGAAGAAGCTCACAGCTGCCCAGGAGACAGTCCTAGTCCACCCAGAGATGGATGACGATAGATTGACATGGCTTATAAGCAAAGAAGAGGGGCTCTGACTGCTCAGAGCTTTAAAAGAAAAAATTAAGAAACATTCGATTTGAGGGTGTTAGTCTATGATGAGACAGACCATGATTTCTTGGGAGAGGAAAGAGCCTGACCAGGCTCACAAGTTCACTCTTTCCTTGCTCTACCCATTCAGTGACATTTTTTTTTCCATGTCTTGTGATACAGCCATGGCCTCCCATGTGCTTGGTAAATGTTCTTCCACTGAGCCACATCCCCAACCCCCTTCAATCACTTAATAATGGCGGATTACTACTCTAAGTGTTGGCACTATATACAGTGACTGACACAGACTCAGCCTCGGAACCTCATGTGATAATGGAATATAAACAATTCCTTATAAAACCCATGCTCTATTTTTTTTCTTTTACATCCTTCTAAATAAAATGTTTGATATGCTCAAAGAAAATAAACTCATAGGCACTCATTGGCTCTCAAGGAACTTACCACCCAGCCCAAGACTACATTTCTATTTTATAGTCACCATGTGTCTTTGAAGTGTGTGTGTGTGCATGCATGCATGTGTGTGTACATGTGCACTTGTGTGTGCACGTACATGCATGTGTGTTCATCCGTGAATATGTGTGTGCATGAAATATGAAAGGGAATCAGGGAGATTTTGACTATTCTGAGGGGACAGAGAATGCATCCCAAAATAATGTCCCTGTTGAGAGCTGAGATTATGCATTGATCCAGGGACTCTGAAGGACAGCCAGGCACAGGATTCAGCCTGCATGTGCTCACAAGGGAAGTAACAATCACAATGACATCACGAACTCACAAGCCTTGGGAACTCTGTGCATTCTGCTAGGTGTGGGCACATGACTGCTCCACATTCACAATAGCCATAGCTTGCTTTCTCCATTTTGCAGTTGAGGAAACTGAGACTAGGCAAGGCTGAGCGACATGTGCAAGGTCACAGAGCCAGTGAGTCGAAAACTGGTATATGGCAAAATGAGGCAAGAAATGGGAAAAATGGGATGTACTGCCTTAGCTGAGTTAACTGCTTCCTAAATGATGTACTTCCAAAAATGTATATTACTCACTAAGTCTCTCCATTGAGAATCTAATACAGGGTACTACTCTGAGATGATGGTCTAAATGCCAGGACAGATGGACCTTTGGCTAAATTGATAGCCAATTAGTGCTGAATTTATCCACAGTTTCCTCCTATGGAAGGTTATGTTAGTTTCTCATCAAAATATTATTCAATGGCAAGACCCCAGGTGGAATGTTCCAGAAGACCTTTAACAATGGTGCACTGTCTGTTATTTAAACTAAAAAGAATACAGTGGAAAATTGTTCCTCAGCACCATCCACACCAAATGGATCTGGTCGGCTGAAAAGAAGACACAATGATTGAAATATTTTCCAGGCTATTACATCCTTGAAGGGTTTAAACACTGAAGAGAAAGACAGGGAAGGGGAGGAGGATGATTTAGGGTAGTTCATTTAAGAACAACAGGATTAAATTAACCTTGGGAGGTAGGGGGGGATGGTTGGAAGAAATATTATGCAAGATGCAAGAAGCTTCCAGAATGAAGGAGAAGTGTGCCAGGCTTCAAAAATTTTCCAGGCTAGCAAAGCAGACAAAGTCATCTATCATTAAGGCTATTTACAAATAAACTTGACAAATTGCTGAGAAAATAAACGATGGGATACATTCCTAAACAGTGTTTGGTGAAGACAAGCTAAGATCTTTTCTGTCCCTGACTTGGGGAATAGAAATGACAATTCAATGAGATCTGTAGTGTGTCTTTTCTTCTACTTTAAAATGAGTATCAACCCACAGATCACTCACTCTGATCAGTAGAGTCATTTCAACTGTAGCTCTAATAAACTTTCAACTCAGAGGGACGGGTGGCATCATGATTTTGAAATGCTTATTAGCAGAACTATAATATTAATAAGGCTGACTTCTTAATCCTACTTTACTTTTAATTTGTAGTCAGGAAGCAGTTCTAAATGGTTCAAGGCAGCTGAAAGATTAAAGAACATTTCCAGAACGAAAAGCCGACCAACCTCAAAACATTTATTGACTTTCTCAGCACTCTGAGAAGAATCCAAAATGTGGCAATGAGGAAAAGGACAGCTGTGGAGGTCCCAGCTTTGTCTGGCCCAGAAACCTTCTGTAAGCCTCCCCACCATCCTCCTGCTGTGCTGGTTCAGGGACGTCTCCCAGGCCCACCACAAGGCTTACAGTCTGTGCGTTGCTGCCCCCTGCTGGACACATGGGATTCCACTTAGTATGGGGGAACCGAGAAAATGTCATGTGTAAATTTCAGATAACTTTTCCATTCCTCTTTCCTCCCATCTCTCTATCCCCTAACAGCACCCTCCATACACACACACACACACACACACACACACACACACACACACACACACACACACATTTTGTTAAGAGACAGTGCTACCTCAGTTAATGGCCAAGCCTTCCTTATAATGTTACTAGTGGGCGTCTTCATAGAGTAACCTCTGCAACCTTCCCTTGGCAGGCTGGCTAGAGGTAGAGGAAAATAAGAAACACACCATCTTGTTTCTGTAAGTACCTATTTATGAAAACACTCCTTTGGGCTTACATTAATTCAAGCATGCGTGGTTTCTCTTCTGAAAGGAATCAGGGGCAGTCAATATGTCAGTTAGCCCTTCAGTTAATATTTGTGAATGGCGCCTATTTCTTGCCGCGACTGGAAATCAACACAATTAAATGTTCCCACTCTCCAGAGCCCACCCTTGAAACTGACAGTGAATTCCTAGGGTGCCACAGGTCCCCTGTGGGCAGGAAAGATCGGATCATTGTTCATTTTATAGATAGATTTTTGGAACATCAGAGCAACCAGAGTGAATGAAGAAAGTCCTTAATGTCACAAGACAGCCATGTCTGTAGAGAACCCGGTACAAAGAATCCAACGTCAAACAAGCCCCAGACATCTTCCATCTCAGCCATTAGCTCTTGGGATTGTGTCAGTTCCAGTAGTGCCAGAACGAGACTCGGGGTCTCAGAACCACTCTGCAGGGCTAGAGAGATGGTTATGACTCAGTGGATAAAGTGCTTGCCACACAAGGATGAGGGCCCAAGTTCAGGTGTCTAGAACCCAGGTAAAATGCCAGACATGTTGTAGCAGACAGTGCTTAGAAGGCAGGGAAAAAAAAGGATGAGCCCTTGTTAGACAAATCAATCTTTCTCTGGCCTCAAGGGAAAGACTCTGCCTCGGTAAATGTGATTAAAAGCAATCAACGAAGACATTTGATCACCTGATGTCAACCTCTGACCTTTCTGTATTTATCCCTATAGACCACACACATGCAAACACATACCTGCACATACATATGCACACTACACACACATATATACATAGTATAAAGAATCCTGTTAATAAAATATTTTCGGGGCCGGGCGTGGTGGCACACGCCTTTAATCCCAGCACATGGGAGGCAGAGGTAGGAGGATCGCCATGAGTTCGAGGCCACCCTGAGACTCCATAGTGAATTCCAGGTCAGTCTGGGCTACAGTGAGACCCTACCTCAAAAAAAAAAAAAAAAACAATTTGGGGGGGCAACACCATCCATATGCATGTGTTTCTCTGAGTCTCTCTGACCACCCCAAGCTGCGCAGCCGTCTCACTCTTCACAGCGCCACTCCCAACTACCAGTGTGCCTTGGGGGACTCATGTAGGAACCAGCAGGTCTCAGTCTCACCGGATGTGTTACAAATGCACCTTCTTGTGCTCAACCCTAAACAGGGCATCCATACTCCCCTCAGGGGTTCAGGGAGTGCGACTGAAGAGGGGGCAGAAAGAAGTTGAGAGCTAGATTGAGGAAGAACAAGACAGAGAAATTAACTAGGCAGTTTAGGGTGACAAGGACACCAAAGAGAAGTATTTCTCTTGGCTAAAAGCTGGAAATGTCCTTGAGCCTTCGAGAGGTAATCCAATTTCTCTTTATCTCTTTTCCCCCCAAAAAGGCTCACAGAAACCTCCATCTTATTGGAGACCAGAAATTTCACAAAAGAGGGTCATTGCTTTTTTTTTAATTCCCCCTAAAGGAGTTCACATTTCTTAGAAATCTCCCCCCATGATGGAATTTTGATGGACACATTCTTTTTATTTTTACCTTTTTAATGGCAACCTCCAAATTATGGACAATATGCCAGGATCATAATTCCCTTTCACAACCTTCACCCAACTCCTATCCAGTAAAGCCTTATCCCTACAAGAAACCCCCATCCACGTGACAATGCGAATTACCCACTCCACGCTTCTCTCAATTCAGAGCTTATTTTTAATTATTTCTTACTTTCTCTAGAGGTATCCCACTTCTGGGGACCCTTTCTGCTACACAGGGGCTCTGATTTTTTCCTTTTCATAAGCTCTATACTAAAGTGTCTCTGAACTTCACCCTCTGTGGTCCAAGGATTTCATTTGTCATTTGTCAAATTCATGAGAAAAGAATCTGGAGGCCACTGACTCAGTGGAATTTTGTATGACCATGAACACTAGTACCATAATTCTTGAGTTAAAAGCCCACCCAAGAGGTGGGAATGACTCTGTTACTCTCAAAAACACTTCAAATTTCAGTATCAAAAAGACACACAATGAGCTGGACATGGTGACACATGCCTTTAATCCCAGCAGAGGAGACAGAGGAGGCAGAGGATCGCCACGGCCACCCTGAGACCACATAGTGAATTCAAGGTCAGCCTGGGCTAGAGTGAGACCCTACCTTAAAACAAATTTAAAAGACAGAATGTGCTGGAGAAGTTGCTCAGTGGTTTAGGTACCGCCTGCTAAACCTAACAACCTGGGTTTGATTCCCAAGTACTCGTGAAAAACCAGATGTACAAAATGGTTCATGCATCTGGAGTTTGTTTGCAGTGGCTAGAGGGCCTGGCATCATGCACCCTCTCTCTGCTTGCAAACAAACAAACAAACAAATAAATAAATAAGATACAGGACTTTCTGCATATGACATGGCTAGTACACTCATAAACTCACATCAGCTATGGTTACCCATACAACACCTGGGCTGATTATGGTATTCATGACCTCACAGTAGCTGATACCACCTACACAAGATCTGCAAAATAGGAGAAGAACATGACATCATACTAGAAAAGAGACAGGTTGGCAAGAAGGAGGGATCACTGGAGGGATCCTGGGAGGGGTAAAGGTGTGGCAGGGAATTATGATCCTGGTATATTGTCTATATATCGGAGGCTGTCAATAGAAAGGTTAAAATGAAAGGATTGAGCTCATCAACATTCCACCATGGAAGGGGAAGGTAATGGGTCCCTGCTTCTCCATGAGAAGCGGTTGGCTGTCTGTTGTTGCAGGGGGAGGGGGACACATTCCTCAGGTGTGCAGACACTGGTCCAGTGGCCCATACTCGGGGAAACAAGCTCCCACCCATGTTCATGCAGGCCACCCTCATGGAGCTCACTGGGTCACACGCAAAAGACACGAAAGTAGAAGGGGGCTAGTTGGGAAGGAGAGGGAGCGCAGTGGAAAGGAGAGTGGGTGATAGGGTAATGTGGGTGAATGTAATCAGAATATATTACATATACGCGTGGGATTGTTCAGAAACAAATATTTTTACAAATGCATATTCTTGGACTCCAGTCCAGATATACTGAAGCAAAGCTTGTGAAGTGGCATCTAGCTATGTGTGTTTGACAAGCCCCTGCAGTGACTGTAAGGAAAACTCAATTGTCAGAACTGTTGCTATAAACTTCTTCCATTTCTCCCCACATATCAACACCATACCAAAAATATTCTGTGGCTAGTTTTCATCCATAGTGTATATATATCATGGTTATATACATACATAACTAAGCCTAATAAAATAAATGTTCCTCATGCTTCTTTTGGTGCAGATGAACTAACCCTCCTCCAGAAGCTTAGATTAAATGTGAAAACTCAGGAGACTGACTTTTGTTGGATGTGTATATGTGTGAAGTATGTATGCATGTATGTGTGTTTATAGTCATATGGATGCATGTGTGTGTGTGTGTGTGTGTGTGTGTGCGCGCGCAAGTGGAGGGTAGAGATTCACATTAGCTGTCTTCCTCTATTGCTCTCTACCATATTTATTGATGTGGGGGCTCTCATTGGAACCTGTAGCTCACCAATTCAGCTAATCTAGCTAAACCAGCTTTCTGGGAAATCCGTCTCTATCTGCCAAGCGCTGGCATTACAGGTGAGCAGCTATGCCTGCCTGGAAGTTATTTGGGTGTTGGGAATCTGAACCCAGGCCCTCATGTTTGGGTGGTAAGCATTTTATCCACTGAGGAGTCTCCCCAGCTCCAGGAAATCAGTTTTCAATCCATGGTAACCCCATCACTTCCTCTCTGAGTGGCTACTCCACGCTGTGAGTTTTGTTGATGCAGTGTCCTAGGACAAGTCACATGTGCCTCCCTAAGAGCTTGATTGAAATGCCCCATCCAAAACCCACAGATATGAATCTGTACTTAAAAAATTTCTCCATTTGACCCGCGAAGCATCAGTGGAGGGGAATTACCAGAAGAAGATACTTTCTGCCTGGTCCTCCAACGCCCCCTTCCCCCACACAGAAGAACAGTGAAATTATTTTAGGACAGTCTGTCTTATTCAACATTGATTCTTTGGGATTTAGAGTGGGGTTAAATATATTCTATTTCAGCATTATCAAGTGTATGGTGAATCATGAGATATAATAGAGGTTTTCTTTTCTTAACTCAGGATGTCTGGATTGTAGACAGATGGGATCCAGGAATGAAATTCTAATCGTGTGTTTTCAAGGATCATGGAGTACAATAGGACCTGTGAGCTGATGCATCAGGGACCTTAATCATGTCACAGCCTTGATGACAAATGATGTCTACTCTAATTTGTAAAGCAGCTGCCTTCCTGGAAGCTTACCATTTTCTGGAAATGGAATTAAGAGGCCTCATTCTGGGGTAGAACCCAGGGCCATCCAAAGCAGCACAACCAGATTGGCAATCCTGGACACCATAGGCAGCCACGCCTCAGATGAAGGGCCACTGTGGTGGTATGGGGTGGAGAGACACTGCCCCCTCAACAGTCCCCCTGAACTGGTTATTGCAGGACTAGGATGCAACCTTTGGACTGTGTTGTATATTTCTTTTTACTTAATTTTTTTAAAGTTTTCACTATTATATATATTAATTATATATATATACATATATATATAAATTATATAAATATACAAAGTATTCATACATTGTGTACTTTGATCACATTCATCCACAATTATTCCCTATTGTCCTCCTCCCAATTCTACTGATCCCCTTCTTTCCAAATAGTCCACCTTCTACTTTCATGTCTTGTCTTTGGTGGGAGGTGTCTAAATTTATAAGCTTGCTTACAGGAACATGGACAATTTATATCAATGGCTACACCACTGAAGAAAATGTTTCTCCCTCTCTCATCAATCATGAAGCGTACGTAAATCTTGAGACAGGGGTAGAGCCTTATGAGCAACCCCTCTCAGCAGCCACTAAAGTGCCTGTAACTCCTTGGGAA
Source organism: Jaculus jaculus (assembly GCF_020740685.1). NCBI lineage: Eukaryota > Metazoa > Chordata > Mammalia > Rodentia > Dipodidae > Jaculus > Jaculus jaculus. The sequence goes on from NC_059106.1 coordinate 17,978,891, forward strand.
AGGGTGAGGCTCCATGAGTCCCTTCTTCTTAATACACTATAGGGTCTCGCTCTAGCTCAAGCTCACCTAGAATTTATTATCTAGTATCAGCCTGGCCTCGAATTCACAGTGATCCTCCTACCTCAAACTTCTACCATGCTGGACCACAATGTGCTATTTTAAATACTAACATTGCCTTAAAACTCATCACAAATTCCTCTTCCTTTCAACCTTCCTATTATCTTTGTATTAATAATATTAAGATCCCTGCAAGCTGGAGGACCTAGTTTAACCCCCAGAACCCAGGCAAAAACTTGAGTGTGATGACATAATCCCAGCATTGGGGAGGCGGGAACAGAAGGATCACTCAAGCTCAATGGCTTGCCTTCTTTGCCTATTTAGTGAATTTCAGGCCAGTAAGAGAACTTATTTCTGAAAAGGTGAATGGTGTTCTTGAAGTGGAAACTCAGGGTCATCACTGGCCATCCACTTGCATGGGCATACATGTGAACACACACATGAAGACACACACACACACACACCTGAAAACACACAAACATGAAAACATGCACACACATGAAAATACACACACACACACACACTCCCTAGCTATCATATTCCATTACAGCAACTTGAATTCCTAAGATACCACTCTGTGAGGTCATCCTGGGGCAGGATGGAAAAGGAACTTGTCCAGCTACCTCTGCTCCTTCTCAAGTGGCTATGGCAATCAATGGGATAAAATTTCCAACTCCTGTGTCTATATTTCTTCCCACCATACTGGCCATGTCTGCTTCCTTTTCTTCAAGGGGTTCCCATACTTTCTATGAAATAGAAGTAACTGGGTTGCATTGTTGATCTTCACTTTTCTGTTGTCAATGAAGAAGCAGGGAGTTAGTGGTGTGGATAATAAAACACCATGGATTATCAAAAATGTATTTCTTGGGCTGGAGAGATTGCTTGGTGATTAAGGTGCTTGCCTACAAGCCTAAAGACCCAGGTTCAATTGTCCAGCACCCGTATAAGCCAGATGCACAAAGTAGCACATGCATCTGGTATTCATTTGCAGTGGCTAGAGACCCTGACATGCCTATTTCTCTTTCTCTCTATCATAAAAAAACATTTCTTCTGCACTGGGAATTCAGAATATAATTTTTCAGGGTGTGTGTGTGTGTGTGTGTGTGTGTGTGTGTGTGTGTATAAGGTATCCATGTATGTGTGTGCTTATGCATGTGGAATTCACAGGTCAGCAAATTTGGGTTTCTTCCTAAATTGCACTTCACTTTACTTCTGAGATGGACTCTCTCATTGAACTTGGACCTTAATGATGGAACTAGACTAGCTAGCCAGTGAGCCAGAGAGATCCTCCAGTCTCCATTTCCCAAGTAGGAATAGACGCACTCACCATCATGTCCAGCTTTTATAGGGCGCAGGGAACTACTCAGGTCCTCACAACAAGCACATTATCCAGTGAGCCACCTCTTAAGCCTCTTAAGGTATAATTTTCATCCTCTAAAACTTCCATAATCTCAACGTGAGCTCAGACTTGTTATAGAAAATGTCAGTGTCTCTGTAGCTGATCCCAGTTCCCAGAGGAGTAAAAAGAGACTGAGAGACAGGGCAGTTGGGCAGAAGGGTCACCACAGTAAATCTACCAAGAAGGTGATACCTAGGCAAGCATGTGTTGGAGCACAGCCAAGTAAATTGATGCTCAAGTTTTACACAGAGTCCTTTCCTGTGAAGGACAGCTTATCTGAAGGGCAGAGTGGCTCCAAGCCCATTTCAATTTCACACCGTACGCTGGAGTGAGAGGATGCAGGTGCCCTGGTCAGTGGTCAGACAGGACACTGGCTTCTCTCAGCTCTCTCGGCAGGCATTTCACAGTGGTGGCGGCAATATTGACCTCAATAGCACACTTACAGCTATGGGCAGCAGGTAAAGTGGGGTGACAAATCCACATGTCCAGTAGCCAGGACAGAGCTGTTTTAGAATACCAAAGTTAAATATGATTCCTGGAGCTACTGACAGCTAGGGGCTGTTGGGGGAGCATGAAGTGATTTTTAAATGCTCCTTGCAGGTGCACCCTGCCTTTTCGCTATAGCCAATGATGCACCAATGTCAAGATACCCACAGTCCTGGGACTGGCATTACCAATAGGGCTCCAGCAGGAATCAGCCAAAGACAATATGCTGGGAAAGGTACAAGCCAAAGAGCCCATCATGTCTAAAACTCAGCCGTGTATCATCGGTACCCTTGCATGATGGGGTAGCTGGACAATTCCTGCCCATCACTCACTCTGAGCACCTCCTTCTCTCCATGAATGCTCTAGAACCTGTGGTGAAGTTGACTTGCAGCTCATACAGCCAGATTTCTGCCGAACCCTGCTCTCAGCATTATTGAGCTCACAATGAAATCCCTGAATTTTATATTGTATAGTGACAGGTGAGTTTCCCACAAATGTTAATATATTTCAGTACCTGCATATGGTTTTATGGGGGGGGTAGAATAAAACATTTGAAGAATAGGGGAATAAAAAACTTGGGACCTAGGGATGAAATCTAGGATATTTGATGTAAGAAATTTTTAGGGATGAAGGTACAAGGAGTTTGGAAGGTATAAATAGAATGAACAAGAGTAGAAGATGTGGGGAATAAATAGTGTATGAGTGAGGGTAGCACACAGATTCCCTTGTTCCTCGTATCACTAACTCCCCTCTTCTCTGCTCATACCTGTGTAAAAAAAAAAAAAGAAAGAAAAAAAAAAAAGAAAAGGAAGGTCACGTTTTGGCTTCTGCTGTACCGTAAGTGCCATGCATATAATGTAGCTTGCAGGCAGAGTTTGCACAGCATATGCAAGGCCCTGGATTTGAGCCTCCAACCTGCCTGCTTGCCTCCTGTGCACACTATTCCCCAATGATGACTCCTCCATGTGCGTCCCTGGTGCATTCATCTTTGTCTCAGAAGATAACAGGCTGGCTCAATGACAGGCACTGAGACCAAATGTCCTTTCATTCATCTTTGTCCCCCTTTCCTCATTCCCCTCCACTGGACCCCTCTCCTTTCCTACTATTCTCTCTTCTGTATTGATGTCTTATTTTTGGCCTTCCTCCATCAACCCTGACAACCGGTTGATTCACCCAATATTGTGCAAAATTGGGGCTTTATTAAAATAACCTGCCACAGGTAGCATGATGAGGTTCTGAGGCCAGAGAGAGACTCAAGAAATTTTGAAAACAAGGGAAATTAGTATGTAATGCAAGAGGATTATGGGGTCACTGAAGCTAGAGAAAGAGGGGTCTTCTTGCCTTTATGGTTTTTTGTTTGTTTGTTTGTTTGTTTTTTCAGAAAGAGGTACATTCCGTTCCATGTGACCCATCCTATGAGCTAGGAGCCGCAGAGGTGCAAGGAGTCAGAACACTACTACATAGGACCAAAGGCTATTACTCGAGTGCCTTTCCTGGCAACAACGAGTGCTGATCTAGCCTTCCCTCTTGATCTTTACCCGATGGGTGTGAGGGTTAGGCCTGTTTTTCTTTGTGCTCATAATGGCAGCAGACAGAGTGGATTTTCAGAAAGAGACCCACTGCAGGTGGGAGGTGGTTACCCACAGAGCAGACTGCATCTATGTTCTAATAGTCCCATCACAGGCGGAACCTCTGTCCCTCCTCCTCCTGGAATCTTGGCAGGCCCTAAGACTATGCCTACAGACAGGATATGATAAGCAGATGCCACGTTCACAAGAATCTGAAAAGATCCATTCGGGCAAGTGCTTCTCAAATCCCTGACCCTGAGATTGTGATCTAAATAAAATGATTGTTGGAAATCACCACTTGAAGTTATGAGGAACTTACTAAGCAGCAATAAGTAACCACAGATAAGTTCTCTAGGCTAAAGTACTTTTGCTAAGACTCTGGCATATTATTTGAAAGCTCAAAGTCTTGCTAAAGTGTAAGAACTCTCTAGAGACAGGAAAGCTAGAGTCTATCCACCCATTTGTGTATACAGCAAAAAGCATCAGTTGAGTACTAGGCGGGATTGAACAGTGTAGGGAACTAATGCCTGGAAAGTGATAGACCTATCTAATGAGACTCAGGGCATGGCAAGCCAGTAATGCCAAGCCACCTTCCCTGTCAGCCCAGGTGATCTGTACATCTAAGAATAAGAAAACCTCACTCTGGATTGAGTGAAGGATCCCTGTGTATGACAACTGCCTTGCTCAGCCAGATGGGAGTCATTTGCCTGGTAACCTATAGTGATAAAAAAAAAAAATGTGGCTGGGGGCAGTGAAGAGATGGCATTCTTTTCTTTTCAAGTGTGAGGAACTGAGTTCAATCACAAGCACCCACATAAAGTGCCAGGTGTGTTGGGATAAACTTGAAATCATAGAGCTGGGGAGGAAAAGACAAAAGGATCCCCAGAGCTCACTGGCCAGCTAGCCCAGCCTTGTCAGTGAGCTCCAGGCCAATGAGAGACCTTCTCTCAAGAAAAGTGGTCATCATCCTTCCTGAGGATGACACCCAATGTTGTTATCTGACCTCCATATTCACAGTCATATATACACTCCCATGAACCACCTCATACATATGCCATCACATAGACAAACATGTATACACATACCACATAAACCCTTTGTAAGAATAAAATGGATGGTAAAGGATCGTCCCTACTATGTTACTAGTGAGTCCTCAGTCCTTAAGGATAAGACCCTTAGGGACCAGGAATTCAGCTTTCTCCAAAGTGACAGAGTGCATCTACTCTAGGCTTCAAAATATCCCCAACAATGTCTGTAAAGTATCCCTGCATATCCCCCCACACAGATACACACACACACACACACACACACACACACACACACACACTTCTGAAACAAAACAAATGCATTTCACACACACATGCCATAGAAAAAATAACACAAGAACCCAGCACACCAAGTTGGCCCAGGTTTTGCTGCCAAATACATATTTTAGAAATTTTTCGGTCTGAAACTGTGGACCTATTTTGCTCATATTCGGTCAGTTTTCTTAGCAAGGCCATTTGTCAAGATGTCACTGAAAAGGCTGTTTCAGAGCCAGAGTCTGTGATGTTTGACAACCGCTTTCTTGGATCATTTATCTCAGAGGTTTCCAGAGAGGGACCTTCCTCCCCTGTGGACCCCATCCGCTCTCTCCATCTGGCTGCTGTTCCAATAATGAATGAGCAGCATGAGGGAACATGTGTCAGGTGTCACATGCACACACACTGTGTCTTCAAGTGGCCTTTGGGGTTTTGTCTGTGTCCCTCATGCTCACCTACCCCGTGCTGGCCACAGAGACAAGCTCTCTGCCATCTGCTGGCTGTGGCGGTTTGGATGAAATGTTCCCCTTGGGCTCATGTGTTTTGATTACTTGATTCTCAGTTGGTGGCAATTTGGAAAGGTGGAGTCTGTGGGAAGCAGAACTTTACTTGAGAAGTTGTGCCACTGTGGGTGATCCTTCAGGTTTACGGGCTCCACTGGGCATAGCTAGCTCACTCAGACTCCTTCCTTCCTCGTGCCTTGGAAATGTGTTGCCCAGCTTGTTATCTGCTCTTCATTGCTTACTCCACCATGATTAAACATCCCTTCAAAACTGTAAGCCTGAAATAAATCCTTTACTCCCACCAGCTGCTTCTGGTCGGTTATTTTGTCCCGGCAATGAGAAGGTCAGTGCTACAAAATGGCCAAGGAGAGGTTGCTTATCTCCATCATGTAGGACAATGGGAAAAAAGAATGGAATATTTTGAACATCATTCATAGTCAACTAAGACAGTCTTGGTGGTATAAGGACAATAAATTAGCACCAACATAACTTAAGATGATTTAAATAAGGATTCTTTCTTTTGTTGACTTTGCATGTGTCACCATAAATGATGAAATGCAGGATGCCTTAGCAAAGATAATCCTCTACCCATGAAGAATGTAGAGCACATCTTGCATTATAACCCCATTCTGTTGCCACGCTCTTCTGTTTCCTCAATCTATAAGGAAAATGTGATCTTCATTTTGCACATAAGCATGTTGAGTCAGTCAAAGTCCCATTAGGTATTCAATTGCTTAGAATTCATCCTGTGGTCCCACGGCAGGGCTGAACAAGTCAGCTCCACAGGAAGGGAAGGGGAGTAAAGGGTTGAAGGAGTTTGAAAGATGTGGCAAAGGAAACGCCCAGGGAGGTCTATGGAAGCAGTAGTGCTTAAGGGGCAAGACAAATTTGAGTAATGCTGAATGGAGTAGCTGGTTGGAAATGAGGCATTCCGGTCATGGGCTCTGTGATGTCATTTGTAGGGAGGTTGGAGCTCAAAGCATTCACCGGGAACTCCTAAAGGTCCATTCAAGCATGAGGACAGCCTGGGTGAAGTCATTCAGAGAAGAAAACTGCCCCAAGTGTTGATTTAAGGACTTAGGGGGAAAAGAGGTTTAACCTGTACTAGTTTCACTAAAGAACATAACAATACCAGGGCTGGAGATGGAATTCCGTGGTAAAATGCTTTCCTAATGTACAGGAGGCTCTATGTTCTATTTGTGGAACAACAACAACAACAAAATAAATAAATAAATAAAAGTGTCACTCTTTAAAATAATAATGTGACAGTGTATTATCATGCCATTTCAGAACTACTCTATCTATGCTACCTCTGTTCCTTGTGTGTTTTAAAGATTTGTTTTAAAATAATTTCAGGAGCTGGGAAGAAGAATCAGTGGGTAGAAGTGCTTGCTGCACCAGCATGAGGACCTGTGCTAGGGTGCCCAGAACCCTTGTAAAAAAGTTGGGAGTGGCTGCGTATGCTTGTTACCCTAAAACTGGGGCGGGGGTGATAGGAGAATCGCTGGGGCTCACTGGTCAGCTAATCTAGTAAAAATCCAGCCAGTTCCAAGTTCAGGAAAAAGCCTGTTTTGCCAGGTATGGTGGTACATGCCTTTAATCACAGCGCTTGGGAGGCTGAGGTATGAGGACTGCTGTAAGTCTGAGGCTAGACTGAGACTAATTCCACATTAGCCTGGGCTAGAGTAAAACCCTACCTCGAAAAACTCAAAGGAAAAAAAATAGAAAGAAAATCTTGTCTCGAGTCAATAAGCATCAGAGGAGGAGAGCCAGTACTTTCCTCTGGCCTCTGCAAACATAAGCACTGGTTCACAGACCACACACTCGTGAATACACCTTCACACACCATATACACACAAATATATATAAACACAAAAATAAATTTAACCTATGGGCACTACATTTTCGAGGCTCTTGTCATCCAGGCTAAAAACATTAGATTTATTCTGTGGATATGTTGGGAAAGAGGCATTTTGCTTAGAAGAGACCCAATTCCAGCTGTACTTTGAAACAGGAAACTGAAAATGCATTGTGTACCTCTGACTAAGGGACAGACAACATAGACAGGCAGCCAGCCGCTACACCTACAAACAAGCCTCATCTGAGAAAACAGCAAGGTGCTGGGTGCAAGCGGTCTCAACTCATAGCAATCTGAATGTCACTGGGCATTCAAACTGGATGGGGGATGGAGGCATGGGAGGACACGTTCTACAGAGTGACGTTCCCACTGCTGATAGGCTACAAGGTAGCTCCAGCCATCAGGGCAGGTGGGTGAAGAGGAGCGGCCCATTATTATCATGCTTTATTCTGTGAGTCGTGGCTTCGTGGAGAAAGTGTAGCTGTGACTGGGTAATTTCTAGGGCAACTTAAGTCCACTCATTTCTGGGACCTCTGTTAGAGCCCAGGTACCCATTGTAGCAGATGCCACCATTACTAGGCAGCATATATTCTTGAATTTAAGGGTGAATAAGAATCACCTGTAGGGATGCTTGAAATACAGATTCTTGTGCTGAGGCCCACTTCCTCATGAATCAGGTCTGGAGAGGGGCCTGATCATCTGTATTTTTTTTTTCAAAGACTCTACGTAATATTGGTGCAATGTGTCCAAACTCACTATGAGGACTGGGAAATGGCTGGGTAGGTAAAGTGCTTGCCATACAACTGTGAGGACCTGAGTTCGAACACCTAAGACCCACATCAATCTGAATATTGTACTGCACTTCTGAAATCCCACAGCTCCTGTGATCAGATGGGAGGTGGACACAGGAGAATCCTTGGAATGACACAGGCCATCTAGCCTTGTGGACACAGCAGTAAACAAGAGACCTTGCCTCAAAGTGGAAGGCGAAGACTAACACCTGAGGTTGACCTCTGACCCCCCCCCCACCAACACTCACACATACACAAAGATTTAAATATATATGAGGCTGGGGAGATTTCTCAGTGGTTAAAGGCACTTGCTTTATTTGCAAGGTCTGCTAGCATTGGTTCAGTTCCTCAGGACCCATGTAAAGTCAAATGCACAAAGTAGTACACACATCTGGAGTTCATTTGCAGCAGCAAGAGGCCCTGTTACACCCCTCCTCATATATAAATAAATAAAATATCATTAAAAACCTACAAGAATGGCACAAGCTCCTTCGTGAAGTACTAGGCACTCCTATGTTCCATACTGAATGTCAACAATGCCCCTAAAAATCAAGTCCATAAAGACCAAAGCCTAGATCATTGCTCAAGGTCACCCAAGGACTGGATCACAGGGCTAGGATATGTTTCTCTTTCTTTCCTACAGATTTCCCAAACCTTTTCTCACTGAGGACTGTAGAAGTTCCACAAATCCAATATGAACAATGTGAGACTAAAGTGCTTCGTTATATCAGCCATCAGAACTCAGTTTAAAGGGTTATTCATAGTTTTCTAAGAGAGTCCCATTGATATATCATTAATATGTATGTGTGTGTGCATGTGTGTGTGTGCGTGTGTGTGAAGGCATGTGCATGCATGTGTGTCCATATGATATCAGAGTACATATGGATAACAGGTGTCATCCTCAAGTGCTGCCGACATTTCCTTTCGAGACAGGGTCTCTCATTGGCCAGGAACTCTACAATTAGGCTAGTCTGGCTCATCAGTGAGCCTCAGGGATCCTTCTGTCTCCAGTTCCCCAACACTAAAATTACAAGTACCTGCCACTACATTTGGCATTTTAATGTGGGTTTTGGGGACACACTTATATTTTAAAGAATAAAAATGCTTTTATGTAATGATGACAACAAGAGGTGATAGTTGTGTTTTCTTTTCCTTTTTAAAATTTCCACACAAATAGGTATAGACTGAATGTTAGTGTTGTTCTTTTTCTCCCTCCCTCACCATTCTCTCTCACCTGTAAAATTTCTGGGTACCATGCCACTCTTCCTCTAAGTACCTATAGGCAACTGCATTTTACAGAGTGAGGATGGCTGGAAGCGGCTTGTCAATTGGGCAGGTGGCACTAGAGACAACTGTGGTGTGATGTTCAGGGAACATGTCTAGTGTGTGGAGTGTCCTCCTTCCCAAGATGCTGCTGGTCAGTCGTAAACAAGAAGACCCACACCTCGTCTGCTTCCCGCTATTGGCATTCATTTCTCAAATGGTTGTTAGAGTCAAATGGAGGGGGGCTGTTGACTGAATCAGATACAGAGAGCACTGATCCCTGGACCACATTTCATAAAAAATAGATGTTGGCACTTGGGAGCAGTGAGGAAGAGCCTACGTGTGCTGTCCTGGCTATTCAGCATGTTAAGCATTCATTTATCTAATACCTTTCTCAGTTCTGTAGTTGGAGAGATAGTTCAGTGAATAAGAACATGGTGCATGAGCATAAGGGCCTAAGAGGGTCTGATTCACCCCTGAATCCAATTCCTCAATAGCAATATAAATAACTAGACATAGCCATGCATGCTTGTAGCCCCAGTTCTGTGAAGAGCAGAAACCAGAGAATCAATGAGGCTCACTGGTCAGCCAATGTGACCAAAATCAGTAGCTCTGGGCTCAGAGAGACAAGGTATGGAGGGCACATGCATCACACATAAACACATACAAATGCACACACACACACACACACACACACACACACACACACACACGCCCCCGACACATGCAAAATAAACAAGCATTTCCTAGGATCGATTTCATATGGGTAGAGGAGCTTCCTATCTCAATCTCACTGATTATAAAACAAAATAAAATAATTAATGAAATGGCATATATGGCACAGGTAGTCTTTGATGCCATACTGTTTAGTGCCAAACCTGGTGATTTTGTACAGTAGCCATTCAACCTTAAGCCAGCCTGGCTATTTAACATCTCTCCTTGGCTTAACTCCATTTTCCATTAAATTAGAATTATAACAGCTACTTCATAGGGTAGTTGTAAAGATGAAATGCGTTAATATATTTAAAGCAACAAAGAACAATGTTAGTTGTTACTACTCAATTCTTCATCATAATCTCTCAACTGATGTCCACCATCTTCTAAAGGGAACTCTAGGACATAGAGCTGGGTATAATCAAGTTCTTTCTTGCAGAACCACCAGGAGACAAGTAGAAACCTTGTTTGTGGAAAAACTATGTGTTTGGAAGCATGGGCATGTTGGGTATGTTAACATGGGAGACAGAGGAGGTAGCAGTAAGGACCTGCCAAGCAGCAAGGGAATGTGTGTGTCAGACACCTACATAATGGTTAGAAATGGTAGTCAGGTGTGGTACTGAACACCTTTAATCCCAGCACTTGGGAGGCAGAGGTAGGAAGATTGTCATGAGTTTCAGGCCACCCTGAGACTGCAGAGTGAAGTGCAGGTCAGCTTGAGCTAGGGTGAGACCCTACCTCAAAAATAAATAAGTAAATAAAAATAAAAAAAATAAGTGCTGAAGGCCCTCCAACAGAGACCCTAAATCCCATCTCATGTTTGGGGGCCACAGAAAAGATAACTTTACATATCGCATTTGGGGTCATATTTTCACTATTTGGCTCTTAAGAAAAGTTAACTCTCGGCTCATAACAAAAGGAAGAACAAGGGCAGGCATAACAATTCCCGCTCTGCATCACAAAATGGCTGTGTAATTTCAGCAGTTCCTCAATGGTCACAATTATCTCGGGGGAGGATGGGAGAGAGCCTTTCGTGCTAGCACAGACATGTACCCAAGAGGAAACCCATCAGATAAGCGAAGACACAGCACAGTAAAAATGGAAATTAAGAACTGAAGAGTAAAACAATTGAATTCTGCTAGTTTGTTATTGTTATACAAATTGCTAATCACTATCCATTCTAACATAAGCTAATTTCTTCAAAAAGAGTAAAGAAAGAAAGAAAAAAAAAAAGATCTCAGAGACAGAGGGGGAAGGCAAGTAGTCTGGCACAATTGACTGTGTGCAAAATGACAGAAATTCTTTCATTCCTTCTTTGGAAGATGGGAGGAATCCTGCTGAAGATTTTAATCCCAGATTTGAAGCCATGAACTGAGGGAAACATGGCTCAATGGTGGAAGTCAGATGCAACAGACGGCTCTGAGTGAGAGCAAGGAGCGCCTTCTTGTCCTGGAGGGCACATGTCAGCGATGGGTATGCCCAACAAGTGAATGAGTAACCCCAGTAACTACACACAAGAGGGGGGAAAAGCCCACAGGAATGCTTGGGAAAGTCAATGTGAGATAATCTACATTATCAGCCTGATGGAATTCAGGATCACGATAGAAAGTTTCACTGAAGAGGGAAGAACAGTCCTGAATGTGAGTAGCACCATCACCCCGTTGGCTGGGATCTCATACTAAATAAAAGGAAGCAAGCTGAGCACCAGCATTCATCACTCTACTTCCTGCCTGTCGATGCCTGCTCCATGCATGACCCACAATGATGAACGGAATCCCATTGAACCTTAAGCCAAAATGAACCATTCTCTCCTCAACTTGCATTTGCCAAGTGTTTGATCTCCACAACAAAGAAAAGAAACCTAAGTGTGCTGGGACAACATTTCCCAAGCACCTCTACATTTCTTGGTGCACATGCCATAGCACCTATTGCTGGGTGGTTATTTTTGGCCCTTCACTTCCTCACTCTTGTTCTTGCTTACACGACAAAGCCATGCCATGATCATGAAGACAGAATCCATGTACTAAGACAATGACAGCAGATCAACAAGACAGATCTTCATGTAATACAGTGTACCAGCACTGAGTGGCCCAATTTTGGGATTGCTAGATGGGAGAAAAAGACCTCCAATCATATTGAAGCTATATTCTTTCTATTATTCTTCTACTCCTGGCATTTTGATTTTTAACTGATTAAGGACCCTGCTTTCAGCTCCTTCTTCTACATTTCCCTCCCACCAGAGACTTGTAGACATGCAGAAACACATGCAGATGAGGCAGGACTTGGCAGCTGTGGGCCAGTAAATCTGATTCTCTAGTTAGTAATTGTAGCAGTTACCTTCTCATTACTAGTTGGAAAAAAAAAAAAAAAAAAACCTAACCAGAAGCGGTTGGTGGAAAGGAAGGGTGTATCTCAGCTTAGTTGGGAGGAAAAGTCTCATCATGGTGGGGCAAGCATGACAACACGGGATGTTGGTTGTCACATCTCCACAGCAAACAAAGAATGGAGGCATAACAAGGAAAGCCTGAAGCAGTGCACAATCAAAACACAGCAGGGCAAGCATCAAGTCCTACAGTACCATGTCCAGCAACTGGGACTTACGATGAAATCCTTTGGGTTCCAAAAGACTTACTTCACACCTTCGGCTGTGCTGCTTGCTTCGTGGGCAGAATCCATCTCAATCCAGCAACTTTCCTGGGCAGCTATTCCATGGCCTTTGCATCATGAAAATACTGGGTTCTCCATCCTACCCTACAGTTTATCTTCACAACTTCACACAGTGACCTCACAGTGCCTCTTAGCAGGAACCCTAATCCCACCTCACACTGCCCAGCCTTAGTGGATTCCTAAAATCATTGACACTTTCATGATCCTCTATTTTCTGCTTCTTTAAGCTTCCAAAACCAATACCACATGAGCAACCCTACTTAATTTGTTTGTCAAGGGGATGAGGTCCTACCTTGAGGGACAGGAAAGTTCTTTAGCACTTTCCCTTCAGTCTCCCTCCTTTCAAATGAATTGGCAAGCCTCCCTGTTTTCCAGTGCACAGCAGCTGGCTCATCTTCAATGACAGCGACCTCTCTAACAATTGCAGCAGTCTGGAGCTGGCACCTAAAACCCTGTCACAGCTCCTTCCATGCCAGACCTTACATCTTTCATATCCTCCTGCTCTGCATTTTCCTCCACTGAACATTATCAGACCATTATTTTTAAATTCCAGCTTTGCTCAAGTTCTCAGGACACAGGAAGAGTGCAGCCTCTATCCATTTCTGATAAAGTCCATTTTTTTCCCTTCTGAAACCTCATAAGCTAAGCAGCAATAATCCACACTTCTCTCTGTATTTTGATCTTTCAAACTCGCACCAGAATGGCCTGGTAAACTCTGCATACAGTATTGCAAAGCTTCTCATCTAGCTGAAAGTTCCACATCCTTCCATATTGTCCCTGTAAACCAGTGCCAAAAGACTAAAAACATCATCAGTTAGGCTTCTTGCAACAGCCTCTCTTCTTGGTACTAGTGTTCTATAGCAGTTACTCTTGTTGCTAGGTCAAAACTATGTAGTCAGGTTTCTATGCAAATAAAGAACCATGAGTAACATGGGACTCCATCTCAACAAAACTAATCAAAACAAACAAACAACAAAAAACACAAGCTGCATGAGTGTCAGTTTGATTGCAAAAACTCACAAAAGGCATGTGCCTTTAAATCCAGCACTGGGAATGTGGAAACAAGGAGAATTATCTGGCTTGATCACTAGATAGCCTAGCTGACCTTACTAGCTCTAGGTTCCATGAGAGTCTCTGTTTAAAAAAAAATCAGATATACTCTGGTTTTTCTTCAGATCAAATAAATCTTTCGCCTTTTACTAAAAAAAAAAAAAAAAAAAATCAGGTGTAGGGCTGGAGATATGGTCCAGAGGTAAAGGTGCTTGCTTGCAAAGCCTAACAGCCTGTGTCTATTTCCCAAGTACCCATGTAAAGCCAGAGGCACAAAGTGGCACATGCATCTGAAGTTCATCTGCAATGGTTAAAGGTCCTGGTGTACTCATTCTCTCTTTTTCAATATCTTTCTCTGTCTCTATTTGCAAACCCATCAATTAGGTGAGGAGTGATTGAGGAAAACACCTGACATCAACCTCTGACTTCCACACATGCACACGCACACACACACACACACACACACACAGATGCACATGTTCATCCATACACATATGAATATGAATACGTACATACCAAAAGAAAGAAAAATAACCTGTATTGCGAGGGTAACAGGAACCATTTATGTATGTTTAACAGGATGTGATAGGATAACCACTTAATCTCAGATTTCATGTCTGGCTGTATATATGATGAATTTGTGGACAGCACTGAAAACAGGAAGGCCAGTCAACAATCTGATTTCTACTTATTTATTCTGAGGGGAAATAAATTAGAACTAACAACGAGATTGCCCCATGCTGAGTCCTGTCAGTGTGGCACCAGAAGACTTCGTGAGGTGACTGTAGCCTAATTTTTAGCTAGCTATGAATGTCCATGGGAGCAGGTAACTCAGTCCTATTCCTCCTGCCAGCATCCCATTTCATTAGTGTGTGAGGGATGTCCATGTGACAAAAAGCCCAGAGCTCCCGGCTCTGAGAGCTCTAAGCTCATATTCCATGTCTCCTACTTGCAGTAATCAAGTTCAGTGACAAATGGTTTTCCTTGTGTGATGCCTCAGAATCCCTATTAAACTTTTACAATATCAAACAATTAAAATATCCACCCAGATTTACGCCTGCACTTTCAAGAACATTGCCAGGCAGATAAAATACCCAGCAGCCTCTTATTCCCCAAATATATATTTGGCAATGTGCTTCATGCTGCTTGATATCAAAGCACCCTATAGAAGCCAGGATTCAAAAACTAAGAGCAAGAAAGTGTATTTCTCATGGTAAAAAAGCAATAGTAACTACAGCTGACAACGTTGTGTGTATGCTGTGGGGTGCGGGTGCCCGTGCACTGCAGGGCACACAAAGGGACCAGAGGACAACCTCAGGGTGTTAGTCCTCACCTTTCACTGTGTTGGAGACAGGGGTTTCCACTGCTACACTGCTTAGCCCACTGTGGGATTCTCCTGACCTCACTTCCCATTGCTGTAGGTACATTGGGAATGCAAATGCGTGTGCTATTTGTGTATGGCTTTATGTGGGGCTCTGGGTATCTGCACTCTGGTCCTTGGGCATGCTTTGCAAGTGCTTTTAACCTCTGAGACATCTCCCCAACCCCAACAACTTTCTTTTCTATGAGGTCACAACTAGTGGAGTGAAGAGCTGATCATGAGGAAATGAGATATTTATGAGGATCTGCTCTGCTTTTATTAATGTGGAAGGGGAAGGTGACAGGAGCTGTAAGCAATTCATAGTAATTGTAAATTCACCAAGGACTTCCTACACTGTAAAAATTAAACTGTAGGGTTTGTATATTCTCTATAGACACTGAGTACCCAAAACCTTGCCCATCTATGCCCAAACCTACAAAGTCTAAGGAGAGAAGTGGAGTCTCAATATAAACAAGGAAATCCAGCCTGGAGTTGCCTTGTCCTACATGTCAGCCCCAGATACACTGGTTATTATTCACTCTGAATGAGCCTACAGACGATTTAGATGTGCTATAAATACACGCTAGAGTCTGAGGACCTCATGGAAAAAGACTGTAAATAATTGCATGAATATTTTCATAGTTCAGACATTGAAGTTATTACAGATTAGATATATTGAGTTAAATAAAATGTGTCCAAATTAATGTCACCTATTTTTGTGTAAGTGTGTGGGATGTGTGGCGTGAGGGGTAAGCATGTGCATATGCAAACATGCACACCTTGTGCATATCTTGTACATGTGTGTGGAGGCCAGAGGAAGACATCAGAGTCCTCCTCCATTACTCTTCCGCTGTATTTCCTGGCCTTTCACTGAACCTGGGGCTCTCCATGTTTTATTTAGACTGGCTGATCAGTGAGATCCAGATTTTTTTTTTGTCTCTATCCCTCCATCCCTCTCAGTCCTGGGGTTATAGGCATGTGTAGCCATTCCTGTCTTTTTAAATAAGTCCTGGGCACGAAACTCAGGTCCTCATGCTTGCATGCAAGTGCTCTTAGCTGCTAAGCCATCTTGTTGGCCCCTGTTAATTTTTCATTTAAAAAAAAATGCATGCCAGAAAATTTTAAACAATCATATAGTTTGCATTATGTTTATATCATGTTCTAGACCACAGAGTTCATCCAGAAAGCAATTATCAAGGCTCAGTGAGCAGCGGCAGCCATCTCTGAGGACTTCTAGTAATTCATGAGATGCTGGCCCACGAGAGAACAGAACTGCCATGAAGCTCATGAGCACAGCGGGTGATATAACCCTCCTGGTCCCTCACCACCAGTCCTCAAATGCACATTAGCTCACACTGGGTGGGGAAGTCCATCAAGTTGAAGGGAATAAAATTCAATAACAATTTTTATAGTGAGCTGATCTTGCTGTTGCTCATTAGTGGCTGAGAGCTAAATTAATTTGAGTTTGATTGTCCCCTAATTGGAGAGGGACATAAATCCAGTGGAATGTGCTATTAAGGATGACACCTTGATCTTATACCGACTCACACATTTGCATTTATGATGCTCTGCAAATGAAAAGAAACCCCAGCTTTCAATAATTACCTTCAAAATTATGACTATTGACCAATTGACCAAGAGCATTGTAATAAATGGTGTAATGTATTGGCTTTTACCATATTTTTCCCAGTAAAGACACAGGTCAAATCTTTATTGAGCTCTTATGCTAAAACTGATTATTCTGAATTAGAAAATTACCAATTATTATTAAAGTGGAAACACAAACCATTTATTATGCCACTGTAGTTTGTATTTTTGTCTGTGTATGTGTGCATGGTATGTGTGTGCACATGAATGTCTATATGTGTATGGTACACATGCATGTACAGGTGTGTGCACTTATGTGGATGCTAGAGGTCAGCACCAAAGGTCTTCCTCAATTGATCTCCATCTTATTTTTGGAAATAGAATCTCTCATTGAATCCAGAGCTTACCAAGATTCAGCTATACTACCTTTCCAGCAAACATCATAGGACTTTGTGTTTCTACCTCCCCAGTGATGGAGATTATAGGTGCTTGCCTCCCCCATGCTTGTATTATAGGTGCTTGCCACCATGCATGACTTTACATGGGTGCTGGGTGTCCAAACACAGGAACTCATGTTTAAAAAGCAAGTACTTTACCCACTAAACCATCTCCTCAGCCTCACTTTCGTTATTGTTCTACTGTATTTATATTTGATAATTTCTCTTAAATAAAGCAAAAATGAAAATCCATAGACATTCCAATGGTTTCCACATATGCATATGTTTCTGACTTACTTTTAAAAAATTCTTTCTAAAAATTTTATTTATTTATTTATGAAAGAGAATAAGAATGGGCATTCCAGGACCTCTAGCCACTGCAAATGAACTCCAGACACATGCTCTACCTTGTGTATCTAGTTGATGTGGGTCCTGGGGAATTTAACTGGAGTTCTTTGGCTTTACAGGTGAAAGCCTTAGCCATGAAGTCATCTCTGCAGCTTGTTTCTGACTTTCTTAATTTGAATTAGTATCCATAATGACTGTTCAATAGATCTTGTCCAAAGAAAGATAGAGACATAAAAATGTAAGTGGTAAGGAGATACATGCTCCTTTCTGATTTGCATCTTGCAAACATTTGGAAATTCCTACCATTCCTGAGTTTTATCCATTTGTTACACAGTGAAATATATTTACTTGTGGGTCTAGGGAGATAACTCAATTAGTAAGGTGCTTGCCTCCCAAGCATGTATGCCTAAGTTCAGATTCCCAGCATCTATAGGTGGAACTCACCTATAATCCAAGCAATGGGGAGGCAAAGACAGGAGGACCCTAAGGCTTGCTGACCATCTAGTCCAAACAAAATGGTGATGTCTAAGTTTAGTGCAAGATGTTGTTTCAAAGACTAGTGTGGGGAGTGACTGAGGAAGGCATTCGACATTGACCTCTGGATTACACACACACACACACACACACACACACACACACACACAGAGAGAGAGAGAGAGAGAGAGAGAGAGAGAGAAAGAGAGAGAGAAAACTTACTTATAAAGCAGAATACGTTTAAATGTACAAATTTCCCACAAATTTGGAAATCCATACTATGACTAACCCCAATTGAAACAAACAAGTTGTGTTGCGTTAAGTATTTAAGCATTTCCTTCTAGTTGAGCCATTTTCATGTTCTTTCCTCTCTCTCTTCTTTATGTATATGTGTGTTGTGTATGTGATATGTAATATGCAAGCATATCTGTGCAGATGTATGTACTGTGTGCATGCATACAGAGGCTAGGAGAGAATGCTAAATACCCTTCTCTTATCTCTTATTAACATAGTTCCTCAAGATGCAGTCTCTCACTCAAGATGTGGCTGCTGTCCTTCAGCAAGGCCCAGAGCTTCTCCAGTTTCCCACCTCACCCCATGGACTGCAGTCACAGATGTGAATGGCCATGCCCAACATTTTTTAACACGTGTTCTGAGGTGTTGAACTCAGTGGACTGGGCCTCAAGAGCCCCCTCATACTTAAGTGACAAGTGTTCTTAATTGCTGAACCATCTCCATAGCTTCTTATAACAAGAAGGAAATACTTGCATGAGGTAAGTTTGGCTGGCATGAGAAAGATAAGATTCTACTAAGAAATCAATTTGTTCATGATACAAAAGTCTTGGTCACATTCTACACTGAGTGATAGGTAAAGGGTGCTTGCTCGTAGGCTTCCCTGACCTGAAGACATCCTCATGTCAAGATTAAAGTAGGATGTGCTCCTCATTCCCTAGAGATCTTCTGTATGCTGGAAAGTCATTAGAGGATGTGCCACTCTATGTGGAGACACTAGTTTAACACTGGCAAGATGCACATGTCTCTCTGGAGACCAGTGACTTGACACTAAGGACTGAAATTCCCTAAAGGCCCGGTTAGTGTGGCAGGTGGGGTGGTTAGACAGGTCAGCTACCTTGAGCTGAAGGACCTAGGAAGGAGACACATGGAATTGGGCGGAAAATTAATGGTATTTTTTCCTTACTGTGCTCAAAAGTCAGCTTGAAAAAATGTGTAGCCAAAGACACAATAACAGAAAAGCATAGAATATTATTTTTTATGAGTGGAGGGGTATGTATGGTGTATGTTAGTGTGGAGAAAATGGTGCGTGTATATAGAGGCCAGAGGACAACCTTAAGAATGCTATCCAACATCTTTGAGACAGAGTATCTCACTGGCCTTGAACTTGCTGGCCAGTGAGACCCAAGGATCCCTTGTCTCTGTCCCCTAGGCTCTGGGATTACCAACAGGGCATCACATCTGCATGGCATTTATATGGGTGCTAAGGATTCAAAGCCAGGTCCTCACATGTGCAAGTGAGCTATCTTTCTAGCCCCAGAACATAATAGTCTAATCTCCTGCAAAAGTCATGTGTCTGCCAGGTGTGTACTTGAGTGGACAAATGGCCGGAAAAACTGTCACGCAACACATAACTAGCATTTATCAATAGGCACTCTCTGCCAAGTACTTTTTTAGCTGTTGGAGACAGAATAGTGAAGATAGCAAAGTCCTATCCCTGGGAGCCTCTAGTAGACATAAGACAATGAATGCACACATAAGACATCTACTAAGTGCCAAGGGTCTGCAGCTGACATTTATTCAGTCATTTACTTTCCACTCCAGCCAGGCTATACTCAGAGAGTAAGAAGTGGCAGATAGAGACCTGCAGAACATCACCTTCTATGTGGCTTACCAACGTCACATTGCAGATTAACGCTAGAGGAACCAAAACAGTTTTCCATCATCAAAAAGTAGTGATCTTCATAGGAAATGATGGTCACTATAGCTACCATCGTGTTAAGGAATGTAGGTTTCCTTTAAATATCACTGTGCTTTTCACACTGCATTTCCTTAATAGATATCTTTCATACAAGCTAGCCATCAGCCTGGTAGGGTTGGAGCACTAGACACATCCATGATGGGGCTTCAGTTTTAACATTGTAATTCAGGCAATGAGGAGATAGCTCAGTCAGCAAAGTTTCTGCTTTGCAAGCATAAGGACCTGAGTTTGATACCCAGGACCCACATAAAAACATCAGGTATGGTGACACATTCTTGCTAACCAGACATGGGGAGGCAGAGCTAGAAAGATTCTTGGGGCTTACTAGGATGGCCTATTTGATGAGTTCCAGGCCAGTGAGAGGCCCTTTCTCATAAAATGGTGGACATTGCCTGAGAAACAACACCCAAGGTTGTCCTTGGCCAATACACACACACTCACACCAAAATAGGTTGTGATACAAATGTCTCAAAGATAATGGGCTTAGATGGACATGGTAGCACATGCCTTTAATTCCAGCACCTGGAGGCAGAAGTAGGAGGATCACCATGAGTTTGAAGCCATCCTGAGATTACATAAAATCAAACAAACAAAAAAGATAATGTTTATTTTAATTGTTTTTAATTTTTTGTTTATTTTTATTTATTTATATGAGAGTGACAGACAGAGAAAGAGGAAGACAGATAGAGGGAATGAGCCATGCCAGGGCCTCCAGCCACTGCCAACTAACTCCAGGTGTATGTGCCACCTTGTACATCTGGGTTACATGGGTCCCAGGGAATTGAGACTCTAACTGGGTTGCTTAGGCTTCACAGGCAAGTGCTTAACTGCTAAGCTATCTCTCCAGCCCAATAATGGATTTCTAAACAAAACAGGAGAGGACCTACACGTGAAGCTGTCCTCTGACTTCCACATGTGTGCCATGGAATTTGTGCCCACACTCACATACACACATCATACATGCACACATAAAGAAAAGAATACACATCCAGTAGTTGACCCTTACCATCTGGGTCTATGTAAGGACACTCTGAGATGAAATCACACAATGCCTCATTTCTCAGAACAGATCTTATTTTACGTGACTTATGACTACATTATGAGGTGAGGTGCATGTGTGTATGGCCTGCATGGTCATGTGTTCACAAGTGCATGTGTTGGTCAAAGGATAACCTTAGGTGTCATTCCTCAGGAACTTTGTTCACCGTATTTTGAGGTCGGTTAGCTCATTAGCTTGGAAGTTGCTGAGTAAACAGACCATCTAAGCAGTGAATCTCAGGGAACTTTCTAGCTCTGCCTTCCCAGAGCTGAGGTTACAGGCATGTGTCATCACATCAGACTTTCTGTAATGTGGGTCCCTGGCATCTAACTTGGATCCCTGTGCATGCCAGGCAAGCACTCTACCAACCAAGCCATCTCCCTAGTTCTCTAGAATGCTCTTTATATTCATAACCTTACTCTGATTTTACAACAGCCTTATCAGAATACTATTATTCTACTATATGCTAATACTACTATATACAGAGATAAGGTAATGTATGTAAGGTCACGACACTGGTAAATGACAGAGTGGGGTTTCTGTTGTTCCAAAACTAGGGTCCCTCATCTCTTTGCTATCTTATATAGTTCCACAAACAAGAAAACATAACTGCCAACCACAATGAGAGCACATACATGTGGAGGGGACACAAAGTGCAATGAAGGCCAATGAGTTTCCGAAAGAAGGCTAAGCCCCACCATCAGTATTTTGGGTACCTGCACTTCTAAGAGATCATATCTCCAATAGTCCCTTACATCTCCCTGATGTTGGCCCAGGGTATCAGGATGAGCCCACTGTGGTTCATCTGAGCCTATTTTGCCAGCAAGTAGTCAATACTTCCCTTCATGATCTGTGTACTCCAGATTTATTTATAGTGGAGCAGGTTCAGCAAAATACAGAACCACAGCAGTAAGGATGAAGGATGAAGAACTCCCTCAGTGCCCTGAGCCACATCCTCAGCCCCAAATGATCCAAGATCCAATTTACAGAAAAATGCCATGGGAGAAGAAGAAGAAGGCTGCAGTTACACAGAATCAGGTTCTTCTTCTTTGCAGGGACATGGGTGCTCATAATGAGGAAAATGATACCCGTATCCTATAGAGGTTGAGGGTAAGCACCAGGTAGAGGGGTGTGGAATGCCATCTTCTGGACATGACATGGCTGTGGAACTCTTGAACTCACAGCAGCCATGGTTAGCCATGCAAGACCTGCAAAGATTGGGCTCCTCAACATTCCATCATGACTGGAGGAGGGGCTCATGAGTCTTTCTCTCTCCCTCTCTCTCTCTCTCTCTCTCTCTCTCTCTCTCTCTCTCCTCTCTCCATCTCCATGATGAACTGTCATCTGATAATGGGTGCTGGGGCAGGAGAAGTTATTTGCTTCAGTGTTGAAGTCACTGGCAAGTTGCCCAGGCGCCAGTACATACTTCCACACATATGTTCAGGCAAGCAAACTTAATTAAATTCAGTGGGCTACAAAAATGTAAGTCATAAACATAGGAAAGGGATGACTTGGGAAGAAAAAGGTTGGCAGGACTTGGAAGGGGGAAAGAGAAGATAATATGGATAAATGTGATCAAAACATGTTGCGTACATGAGCGAACATTCAAAAAAAAAAATCATTGAACATGATTCCATGTGCTTTGTGCTAAAAACAGAGACAGGTTATTTGGTGTCTGGAGTCTGTAGCCAGACAGCCTAGATGTGTGCCATTCTTCAGTTTGGTCAGCAGCATCTCAGTTTTCTGACCTATAACACAGGGATGAAATTAGGAATGGCTCTCGTTGACAGAGCCGCTCATAGAGTTCAAGTAAGCACTTGTGAGCACCCAGAAGCTGGTTGTCACTTACTGTCACAGAAAACGGCCCCACCCCTGCATGACTACTTCAGGAAAAGTAAACCCCACCTCATGAGCTCAACATTCTGGTCCACAAGTTTCCTACAAGAGTCCAGAGAACTTTCAACATAACACGGAACCCTAAAACTGAGAGCTAACTTCTGAATTTGAGACTCGTTTTGTCATTTTTTGTTGAGACTCCTAAGGCCTCATTTTTAAGCTTACTATATTTTGTTCAGACCAGTATCATATTAAACGGTAAATTATGAATTTTATCCCTAATTGTCTTTAATAACATTCATAATATGTAGTTAAATTTTTACTTATTTCCACTTACTGAGTGATGCACACAGTTTAATTTACTTGAGATTAATTGTGTAAGAAAAGCATAATTTGTTGACAACAAATTCCAAACTGTTAGATGGGCTTTGGTTAGAGAAGTGAATGTCTATTAAAATGCAGATTGAAGTTTAGCACAGTGCACCAAACAAACCTTGCTTTTAGCATGTCATGCAAGGTAATGTGTGCTTTAAATGTAAACTCATTATTTTTGTACTTTTATTATAATTTTCTTTTTGATGAGGATATAAAAGAAGAGGTTCGTGTTTTAGAATTTATTCCTTCTTTTTAGCATTTCTCTTGTAAATAACCTACTGGGGTAAAAAAAAATATTGTAAAAAAAATGAAAATCTACATTGGGGACAATCATCGCATCACCACTCTAGATTCTGTGTGTGTGTGTGTGTGTGTGTGTGTGTGTGTGTGTGTGTGTATGTGTGTGTGTGTGTGTGTGTGTGTGGTGTCTTCCTTGATTGTTGTCCACCTTATTTACTGAGACGTGGTCTCTCATTGAACCCAGAGCTTGACAATTTGGCTAGTCTAGCTATCCAGCTTACCCCAGGAATTCTTCTGTCTTCTCCCAGGCTCTGGGAATTCAGGCTGCCCACCACACCCACCTAGCGTATATGGGTGTTGGAGATCTGAACTCAGGTCCTTTAACCTGTGCAGCAACACTTTACCTGCTAATCCATCTCCCAGCCCTCTTGTTTATTTAACATGAGTTTTGGGGGCTGTGAAGTCACATAATGCACTACGTATATGTGGTGGGGAAATGAAAGTGCACGAGGATCATCTTGACCCATGTCTGAAAAGTTATAACATTTATTCTCAAGGGTCACCTCATATATGCCCAGAGTAAGGTTCCTTAGCCATTTAATGAGCTTCATTATGGCAGTGAACAAAACTAAAACTAAACTAAGAGTAAAAGAACTGAAACTGCAATGTAGGCTGGGAATGTGAAGAAAAAATTGGTGGAGTGCTTGCCTCGCATGCATGAAGCTCTGGGTTAATACTCAACACTATGTAATCTGGGCATGGTGAGGCTTGCCACCAATCCCTGTGTTTTTTAGGTGAAGGAGGAAGGGTCAGAATCATAAGGTCATCCTTGGTTACATAGTGACTTTGAGTCCAACCTGGGCTACATGAACCATCTCTCCAGCCTCAACATTCACTTGTATTCACATGTATAATGAGATATTGGCAAGAAAGGTGAGAGAGAGGAGTCTAAAAAAAACAAAAGCAAAACAAAAGCATCCCTGGCTCTTCATGGGGCTGAGTTAAAGCTGCACTTGAAGGTGATAACTCCCAGGACTTTCATGTCTTTTCTGATGGCCCACTTCTTCTTCCTTTGGTTTCTTCCACACAATCAGAACCCATGTTTCTGTCCTCTTACAGCCAGCTAATGAGGTTGAGCAAGGTGGTACTGGTCTCAGAAGGAAGGCTAGGAGGACAATTATTCAGTTGCTGCAGAATCCCCACATTAACAGCCAAATGCCTGCCATGAGGTGCACCACCTTTGCCACATTCACTGTGGTCCAGAAGAGTCTTGGGAAGTAGCAATGACACAAGTATCACTCCCAATAGTAGCCTGACAACCACATCCAAAAAATAGCAACAAACACTGTGGCAAACTGAAACACATCATAGCAGAAATAAGGAGCTACAGAGAAGTCAGCACCAACCAATAACACACCAGCCAAGGCCCAGGGATTGTTGTGGAAGAGGGGCCGGGAAGACTGTAGGAGTCACAAGGTGGGTACAACACCCTAAAGCACAGCTATCCCCGAGACAGAGGCCCTGATCACCCCACAGTAACACCAATAACCCTACTGGGAAGGGCCAGCAAGGAAGTGGACACCAGGGGATAGGCCACACGACAATCTATGTTTAAAAGGTAATTATTAATAAAAAAGAATACCTACTTTAGGAACCTGTTATTGGTTGTTTGGAATTCATTTGCAAATAAATGCTGGTCCTTGAGTTGAACATGCCCTTTCTATATACACATACATAGATAGGTATACATCGGCCCCCACACACATCTGGATGTGTTCCTCTGGAAAAAATCTTAACAGTGTTCACTGGCATAAAGGCTACCATCAATGGTGGTAAAGAACAGTGGGGCCTGAAAGCCTTAAGATTGGCCAGCCAGGCCAAATGGGCCCACTGCTGCAATAGTAGTATGTCTGTTATGGGGGAAACCAAGTGCTCTCTAATTGGACTGGAAGCCCACTCTACGGTGGGAATATAAACCTGGCACTGAAAACCTAGTCAAAACCCTATTGCTGGGATGATCATGAGCCCTAGGGGAGTAGCATTTGCTGTTGTCTGGCTAAATGCTATATTATGCCCATCGAGCTGCCCTATAAGTACTTTTTAAATGTTTATACCCATATAGTAATGCCACTCTCTATTTTGGTTAGAGAAGCTTCTCTTTTCAGATGGTGGTTATCACTGGGGTGACTCAAAATACGCCATGATGCTGAGAAGTATAGTGGAGTGTTCAACACTAAGACATCTCTATCACACCCTCCAAGGCTCAGGATCCACTGTGGAAGAGACACAGAATGGCCTTGATATTCATGACCTCTCAGTGCCTGACACTACCTACATGAGACCTTCATAATAAGAGGAAAAGATTATGACATCAAAACAAAAAAATGAGACAAATTTGAAGGGGAAGGGAATCCAATGGAGGTGGATTTGAGAGGGGGAGAATTAAAGTGGGAGAGAATTATCATGGTCTATTGTCTATATTTATGGAAGCTGTCAATAAAATGTTTTATTTAAAAAAAGATTATTATTGCAAGAAACAGTATACAAAAGGATATCACTCGATTACTGCTTCTGTCAGGATAGCAAATTCCCACTGTGGCCCCATAAACATGGAACTAAAATTTGTAAACCAAACATATTTTTTTAAAAAAGTCAATGAAGAGCTTGGGTGATAGATAGCTCAATTGTTAAATTGATTGCATCATAAGCATGAGGAGTTTGATTTCCAGTACCCACATAAAGTGCCAGCCATGGTGTTACACACTTGTGATTCTAGTGCTGGAGAGATGGACACAGTAACCCCTGGAGCTCACTGGTCAGTCAGATTAAATTAATTGATGACCAGTATGAAACTGTCTCAAAAAGAGTTGGATGGCATGCCTGAAGAATAAAATTTTGAGATTGTCCTCTTGCTTCTACACATACAAAGTGCATGTACTTTTATACATGTGCACCCACACATGTAGGAACATACTTATAAACATGGCATACACAAAGAAAAAAGAGAGAGAGAAAGAAGGAGAAATCAGTGAAAACTGATGTTTTTCCCACCTGCTCTGAAACTCTCCATTTTTTGGTGTTTGTGTATGTGTGTGATTCGTGTATCTGCATGTGGAGATCAGAGAACACTCTCGTATCAGTTCTCACTTTCTGTCTTATTCTCTGATCGTTCACCACTCCATTCCCTAGGCTAGCTGGATGCAAGCTTCTGGAAAATTCTCTTGTCTCCATTTCCCATCTTGCCATAGGTGTGCTGGGATTACAGAGGTCTACTATAGCTTCTGGCTTTTATTCAGGGCCTGAGTATTCAGCCTCAGACACTTACACTCATGGGGGAAAGCCCTTTATCCACGGAGCCAAGATTCAGGGAATAACTGGCACCACAGCCTAAAATTTTCTTGATCCCATTCATCAAGGTTTCTAACAGCTCCTGGCAAGGTCATGTGGGCCATATTGTATGATTCAAGAGGCCAAAAACTCTGCAACACTGGACAAATTGGAGCTGATGAAAACTCGCATCCAATTTGCATAGATTTGCACAGCATGTCAGAAATACTTCTAATCTCAAACAGACCTATGGCCCAGGAAAACAGGAGAGAAAGCACAATGGGTTGGTAGAGGCTCAGCCAAAAATCTTTTCCCCAAGTGACAGTCCCACTTTTGAAACCTTGTTGGTGATTAATAATAATACAAAAGGCATTATCTGATAAATTTTAGGCTATTCCCTTTGCTGCAAGATGGTATGTTTGTGTGTGTGTGTGTGTGTGTGTACATATGTACATAGCCTTGTGCACACCATGGTACATGTGAGGAAATTAGAAGACAACTTTCAGGTGTCTGTTCTCACATTACACCTTATTTGAGGCAGGGTCTCTCTTGTTTACAGCTACAAATATCAGACTGGCTGGCCCACCAGCTTTGGGATTCTCCTGACTCCACCTCCAGTTTGTATAGGCATGTTGGGACTGCAGACACATGTGCTGTAGCATGTCTGAAATTACTGGATACCAGGAATCAGAACTCCAGTCAGTAGACTTGTAGAGCGGTGCTTTTAACCACTGTGCCATCTCACCAGCCTTTTATTTTTTTTAATTTGACTGTGCATTCTTCAGTTAAAAAAAAAAAAAAACAACTCTGGTTAACACATTATCCTGCTGGAGGCTAACAGGTGTCTTCACAAGCTTGAGTAAATAACAAGTAATTATAGGTTTCATACATAAATTTTGCATTACTGATCACTGGTTTTAAACTGTCCAGAAGGAGACATCTGTACACTCTGAGACAGGCCTTACCCTTGTTTTCTGAAATGTTTGCGTGAAAAAGGAAAAAGACATGCTGAACAACAACTGACCACCGCATACCATCTGCACTCTCGCAGATCACTAATGGGGAATAATTCTAACGCGCCTGCAGCCCAAATGATTTTGAATCTCTGGAAGCGAGACTGGTTCCCCAAGCCTTCCCAGCGGCTATTGCCTGGCAGGAGTGAAAATTGGAAGCCCAATCCTGAAATGGCTCATTTAAAAAACCTTGAAAAAGGTTTGCTCTTTGAATCTTAAAGACAGTCATGACTAACTCAGCAGGCCGTGCAGAACAAACCTTTCCTTGTCCCTAAATTAATTTCCAGCGGCTAGGAACACAAAAGGAGCAGAGTTTTTAAAGGTAAGACCTGGGTTGGGGAATGAAGAGGAGGTGAGATGGAGAAAATACATTCTCTAGCCAGATACTGATCAAACTTCTCCAAGACTACTTCTCAGGAGAAAAACTCGCCAGCTGCTCTCTGGCAGGAAAATTTAAACTGTCAAGAAGTTCCATTTACTGCTGGCTGATGAGTCGGCATGGGAGGGATGCCCTGTGTGCCTTAAGTGGGATTTTAATCCAAACTCACCTCTCTGTTGCCTGCCGAGGTCAGCGAAGGAAACAGATCAACAGGAGTAGTAATAAACACAATTATCCAAAAAGCTTGGCCAGGAAAAGCAGGCCACACAAGAGAGAATGGGTCTTGTTCTGTCCTGACCTTGGCACAGAAACCCCTCTTAAATGTCAAAACTTGAGGTTCACGCACTGACTTCAGCAGCCCATGGCAGCCTGATAGTGTCTCCTTTCCAGCAAGGGCTGGCGCAGATGTCTGGTCACCTGCCCAGTAGCTACTGCCAGTTTCAACATCAACAAGTGTAAGCATCATGTGCTCTAGTGAGATGCTATTCTTTGTTCAAGGATGAATGTATTCTCAGTGTTCTGGGAAGACTCTGAGAACATGCCGGCCTGTGCAGCGATCTCTCCCTCTTGATATACCATTCACCTTCAATGGAACCATCCATACCAATAGAAGCCTCCTGCATGCTGCTGTTATGGCATTCTTTCCCCTGTGTCTTTTCTCTGGTATGGTATGTGTGTGTGTTCATATGTATGGACACATATGGCACACATGTGTATGGGCACACATGTGTGCACAGATCCATGTACATATACACGTGGAGGCCAGAGGTCAACATCAGGGTTTTCCTCAGCTACTTTCCATGTTGTTTGTTTGTTTGCATGTGGTTTTGTGTGTGGTGTGTGCAGTGTGTGCGGTGTGTGTGATGTGTATGTATGTGGTATGTGTTCTGTGTATATGTGGTATGTGGGGGATGGAGTTTGTGTGTGTGTGTATGTAGTATATATTATATGTATGAGGTGTGTTGAGTGTGTGTGTGTGTGTGTGTGTGTGTGTGGTGTTTGTGGTACATACAATTGCATGTGTCTCTGGGATGTCCCATGTGCTATCCCTCTGACCCTCATGCCTGGACAGGAAGCAAACTTAACTGCTGAGCCATTTCTCTAGCCCCCCACATTGTTTGCTAGAGACTAGGTCTCTGACTGAATCTGGAACTTACTGATTCAGCTAAATTAGCTAGCTAGTGAGCCCTGGGGATTCTCCTGTCTTCTCCCTCCCAGTACTTGGACTGCAGGTATGTGCTGCCATGCCTGGATTTAGTTGGGTGTTAGAGATCCAAAGTTGGGTTCTCATATTTGCATGATAAGAACTTTACCCTCTGCGCCATCTCCCTAGCTCATCCCCTCAAGTGTTTGATTTATCTTCTATAAGGTTGAAATCACCTAAAAGTCCTTCTCCCCAAGCTTTGATCAC
The DNA here is from genome assembly GCF_020740685.1 of Jaculus jaculus. Classification (NCBI taxonomy): domain Eukaryota; kingdom Metazoa; phylum Chordata; class Mammalia; order Rodentia; family Dipodidae; genus Jaculus; species Jaculus jaculus. The sequence goes on from NC_059106.1 coordinate 18,008,367, forward strand.
ATCCCCATCAGTCTCAACCCCTTGGGGACTTAGAATATCAGACTCTTTCCCATTTCACTTCCTGTAAGTGCCCAGACACAGTTCCATTAACTTCTAGTTATAATACCAACTTTTCCATAAATGATATTCAACTCTCCTTACTCCAGAAAGTGTTGGAAGAAACTTGAAAAAACTACATTCATGGTTAAAAAAAAAAAAAAAAAAAAGTAAATACAAGAAAATGAGAGAAAGACTAGTAGACTAGTTCAGTGAGTAAAGTGCTTCCCACACAAATATAAGGACATGAATTCAGTTTCCAACACCACAAAACAAACAAACAAACAAACAAACAAACAAAAAATACCAGGCATAGTGGAGAATGCTTGTAACCCCAGTACTGGGGAGGTGAAGACAGGAGGATCCTTGGAGCTTACTGGCTAGGCCAGTCTAGTGTCATATAAGGTATATGGTGCCTGAGGAACAACAGCTGAGCCTGTCCTCTGGCTTCAACATGAACACACACACACAGGAATACCTGCAACCCCACTGAGGAGGGTCTCAGTGGAATGGGCAGAGACAATGGAAAAGAGGGTACCAGCCCATGATGTATCCATACAAAATATGCTGTTAATAATAACAATAAAAGAAAAAAAATCAGAATAATCAATGAAAAAAGAAAATGAGAAAAGTGGGGAAATTGGAAACTGGGTGAGGAGGCATACACTGATGTGCATGTGGAATGACTGTAGAGAAACATGCGCCAGAACATCCTGTCTTTTGCTTGAAATACAAATGCCACATTTCCAGTGACGAGAAGCACAGAGAAACACACACACACACACACACACACACACACACACACACACACGATTCCAGGGAAGCATAAAGCACTGCATACTCTCTCTGTGATTGCAATGATCCCCTGGCCCACGGAAGGCTCAGTCACGCCTGAAATTAAGACAGAGGAACATTGCTCTGTTAGATGACATCATGGGATCTCTTTCTGGAGCAGAGGTGCGGTGAGTGGCAGGAACTAATAGCTGCAGGATATCGAGTCCCTTAGTGATGCGACACAAAGCAGGCAAGGTGCCTGCCTTCATGGACTTTGAACTTTCCCAGAAGAAAGGTGAGTAGTTGATGCCATGTTGCTTTCATGGAGAGAGTGGTGAAGGCAACTGGGATAAGGGCTCAGGAGGTCTTCCTCAGCAGTATACAAGGGTTTCAGCAAGATGTAGCCTGGAGCTACTTCTGACATTCCCCTGCTCAGGCCAGTGAATCCAATATCTGATTTAGGGAAGGCCACTCTGTGTCCGGTGTCTCTAAGACCAGGAATCTTTAGAAAGTGAACAGTATATGCCCTTCCAACTCCATCTCACCCTAGCTTTTCCTCATCCCCTAGGTACTGCCTTCTGGTTCACTCCCTTGGGGGAGAATCACTCACCACATTGCCACTAGAAACATTTCCAGCCCATGCTTGGCTGAAAGCATGTAGTGCACATGTATTTCAACCAATAATTCCCTCCTTGCACGTACCTCCTCCTTTAACTCTGTGGCCTGTCTTGTTCCTGCCTTTCTTCCTACCTCTTCACCTGTCCCTTATCCATTGTTCCTAAGGCTGGATCCTCTTTAACTTGATTTTGGAGCATAGTCATCTCCAGGATACTGCCTGAGCCCTCCGGCCCTCATTTACCATCCTTTCCTTGTGACTTTGACAGACCCAAGAGTTCTGAAGATGACTCCCACGCCTATTTCTAATTATGGCCTACTTCTGGCAACTAAAACTCAAGCTTATGAAGTCATGTGTCTCCTGGGAATCCTACGCCAATACCTCATAGGCACCCCTGAAATATGTTCATGTTTTTCCTTTCCAGGCTACTCCTCTCCCAAATTCTGCATGCTTAAATGGGCACCATCTACATAACTGCCCCGTCATTAAGTTCAAGCCCATCCTGAACCCCTCCTTTGCTCGCCTCCCATATTTCCAATATGAAGTGATTGGCTACAAGCCTTGTGACATGAGTTTGATCTTCCTCAGTGTCCACATAGATCCCAATGTGAAGTGGAGAACACAGACTCTCCAGTTAGCAGCAGAAAAAGAGAACGTATCTCAGAAGAAGCAGCCTGAGGTTGTCCTCTGACCTCTGTACATGTTCACACTGCAGCATGCCAGCATACATGCGCACCAGTATATAATAAAAAGAGGAAAATATTTTAAAAGATAGTATTAAATAAATCAGGAAGGGAAATTTACAGCTGTAAAGGTCAAGTTAGCTGAAGGATCTTTGACTGGATAAGAGACCCGCACAATGGGAAGGAGTGCCTAACTGCTACTGGGAACCAAGTCCGAATCCTTACAGAGAAGTGGATCATGGATTCATGTGAGAAGTTCCCACTAGGACTTAGCCAAAAAGGGAGGCTACAACCATAAAAATCTCTCTTAATTGTGCTGATCTCTTTTAATCCATGCTGCTCTCACTCTCCTGTTTCCATTTTTACAGCAGGCAGGGAAAACTGGGGAGAAACAAAATCCATCAACATGAAATGAAAAGAAAGCTGACTCCCTATTGTGAAATGAACTGCCTCTTGCACATGAGCTGGGTCCAGGTGACACCACAGAGGAAAGAAAATTAATCATGAGTGCTGCTCTCAAGACGAGCCTGACAACCTGCACCAGGGTGATGCAATAGACACTGAGGACACTCACGATGTATCAAAGCAGAAACTCAGAAGTGGTTGAGAGTTCAACACTAACACAGATTTATAACATACCTGCCAAGGCTCCAGAAACATTGCAAAAGAAGGGGTGGAAAGAGTGTAAGAGCAAGGCTGGAGAGATGGCTCAGCAGCTACAGTACTTGCCTGCAAAGGCTAATGATTCAGGTTCAATTCCCTAGTACTCATATAAATCCGGATGCACAAAATGGCATATGCATCTGGAGTTTGTTTGCAGTGGATAAAGGCCCTGATGTGCCCATTCTCTCTCTCTCTCTCTCTCTCTCTCTCTCTCTCTCTCTCTCTCTCTCTTTCTCTCTCTCTCTCTTTCTCTCTCTCTCTCTGTATACCTCTCACTGTGTGTCTGTCTCTCTCTGCTTGAAAATAAATAAGCTATTAAAAAAAATGTATGAGCCACAGGTTGGGAAGGAGTATCCAGAGGCATTGCCCCTGCCCCCCTGCAAAGATTGGCTCCTAGATTCATAACCCATAACCCCATGGTGAGTAGCAGTAGCCCCACTGAGGAGGGCCCTCAGTGGAACGAGGGCAGGAAGGGGGCAAATTGGACCAACATAGAAAAGTTTGTAATTAATAAAAAGAATGAGCTGAGCGTGGTGGCACACACCTTTAATCCCAGCACTTAGGAAGCAGAGGTAGAAAGATCACCATGAGTTCGAGGCCACCCTGAGATTACATAGTGAATTCCAGGTAAAGCCTGGGCCAGAGTGAGACCCTACCTCGAAAAACCAAAAAAATAAAATAAAAAGAATGAAAAACAAATTAAGCTCAAGATTTCAGCATACAGAAAGATGGCTTAAGCAATATAATTTAGTAATAATGAAGGGGGCAGCTTTTTAGCCAGATATGCAATACACGCAAAATTGTCTCTCCGGAAGAACTTTTTCCCCATCTCAAGCTAGGTACTTGTGAATGATCAGTTCAATCCTGGCTCAGTTTGAAAGATACTTTAATATTCCCATATTGTTCCAGTCCAATAGGTTCAGAAAATGAATAGGCTTGGTTCTGGTTCAAACTGGCTTACGAGGTATTGCTGTTTTGAAAAAGTCCTTGGTTCAGTGCTCAGTTCAGTGGAAAAAGAAAAAGATTAATTTGGGGCTCAGCTTGGTCTAGGGTTCGCAAATTACAGCAGTTCCTTCCGTGTGTGGTTCACACTTGAGCTGATGTTCCAGTTACGAATTCCGTGCTCAGGGCCTGGCCTTCCCCGGCACCTGCGCAGCCTGCTCAGCCCATGCCTGGCTGTCTCCATGTCCCTGGGACACCCTGGGCAGACAGGGGCACATGGCACTTCCTCTGAGATGGCCTTTCTTTTCTTTTTTCTTTTATTATTTGGGGTGTGTGTAGCAAGTGTGATGGGTGTATGATGAATGTATGCTTTTGTGCAGATGTGCATGCTCCATGCATGTATGTGTGGAGGCTAACGGAAGATGGTGGGTATCTTTCTCTATCATTCCTTAAACTTATTTCAGTGACAGAATTTCTCACTGAACCTGGAACTCATGGGTTATTGTCACACTGGCTGACTGGCAAGCCTTAGCAAAGTCCTATCTCTGCCCCCATTCAGTGTTAGGATGATAGGCATGCACAGCCATGTCCAGCTTCCTAGGTGAATGCTGGGGATCGAACTGAGACCTTCTGGCTTTATTTACTGAGCTATATCCTTAGTCCCAACGAGGGACAATACAAAACAAGACACCGCACTCCCTCACAGCGCCCACTCCATGTCTTCCTGCTGGCCTCAGCTCTATGAGCTCCATGCCCATCCATACAATGGTCACCATTCCTCATCCTCTCTCACCTTTATTTTCCTTTTCTTTTTTCTTCTTCTACTTAATCTTGGCCTTCATCTTCATCTTCTTCCTCTTTCTTTCCTTCTGCTTCTTTCTCCTCCATCTCCTTGTCTCATACAGCCCAAGCTTACTATGTAGCTGAGGATAATTTTAAACTTCTAATCCTCCTTTACCTCCTTACTTGTATTAGAATTATAACCATGCGCCATAATGCCCAGTATACTTTATTATTCTTCACAGCCTCTGTCAACTGGCAAGTTCTCCATACTGTGTCCTGTCATGCCAACTAGACTGGCAGTATGATGGCATTGTAGATACTGATTCATCCTTTTCTTACCATACTCCACTTCCACTGTAGAATACTGTCTGGAATATAGCTGAAATACAATATAGCTGAAATACAACTAAAATGCAAATATTAAATCTTGTCATAAATCCCTGTTTGGGGCTGGAGAAATGGCATAGCAGTTAAGGCACTTATCTGCAAAGCCAAAGGACTCAGATTCTATTTCCAAGGACCCACATTAGCCAGGTGAACAAGATGGCACATGCGTATAGAGTTCATTTGCAGTGGCTGGATGTCCTGGCATGCTCCCCCCCCCCTCTCTCTCTTTCTTCTTCTTCCTCCTCCTCTTCTTCTCCTCCTCCTCCTCCTCCTCCTTCTTCTCTCTCCCTCTCTCCCTACCTCTACCTCTTTCTCTCTCAAATAAATAAATTAAAAGAAATTATTTTTTAAAAAATCCTTATTTCTTGGCATGCCATGACTTTGACAAAGAAAAATGTCTAAACAATCATAAGGAGGCAAGGAGGGTTTCAGTTTGATCACTTGTTCTATTGCTTCAAATCTCTGTTAGCACAAAGCTTGGTTTACTTTGTAGCAGGCAAGAAGCAATCACACACACTCATACACACACACACATGCAGAGAGAGATAGATGGCAAACCTCTAGCTGGGTGTCATGATGGAGGCTGAGGTAGGAGTTAATTTCATGCTACTAGTCCACCTTCCAAAGGTTCCACCTCCCCATAATAGCATACTACATGCTGGCACCCAAGTCTTTAACACATGGACATTTGTACAACACTTAAGATCCAAACTATATTATTTTCTTACTCTAACTCCAGAGCTGACAGTTAAAAGATTGCTGAGAAAAGCAAACCTAAAAATTTCATTGCCTTACATTATCAAGAATATCTCACTCTTGAGCTAAAGAGATGACTCAGTGGATAAAGTGCTTCTCATGCAAGCTTAAACCTGAATTCAGATCCCCAGAACTCACGTAAAAATGCTAGAAATTGTTGCAGGTTTCTGTAATTCCAGAACACCGATGGCAAGAAGGGAGGTAGACAGGAGAGTCTCCAAGAAGTTTGCAGTTTGCAGGCCAGCTAGCCTGATGAATGGAGTAGCAAACAAGAGTCCCTACCTCAAACAAGGTGTATAGGAAAGATCAGACACACAAAAGTTATTCTCTAAACCCTACACGCATACTATGGCATGCAGGCACATGCATTCACACACACACACACACACACACACACACACACACACGAGTTGTACTCATATATATATTTTTAGTGAAATTCCCCTTTGACTTCTTTTCTATCCCTCCCAGTCTCCAAATGTTAAAACAAATAAAAGTATGTATGCAGCATTAGTAGTTTGCTTCCTTACCCGTCAAACATCAATTTCTTCCCTCATTTCTCTTCCCTACCACTCCCTCCTCCTCCTCCTTCTCCTTCTCCTCCTCCCTTCTTTTGTCCCCTTCTCCTCCTTCTCTTTCTTCCTTATCTTTTTTTCTCTCTCTCTCTCCACCCCCTTGAATTCCTTTCCTGTAATAGGTAGAAGGAAAAGACCACACTCTGCACCACCTGTCACCTGGGATCTGGGAACACAGGCTGTATGCTGGCTGCTTGCACAGGAAGTGGGGGAGAGCAGGCATGGCTAGTGAGCAGACAGCTGGCCACAGAGGCTCACAGGGGTCTTGCCAGAATCAGCTTTCTGCCCATACACTACTGGGCTTGTGTCCAAAGGGAATTTTAGTCAGAGCCTCTTCACTTCTCTGAAATAGCTTTCCAGTTGCCAGTTATAGATTAAATCTGCATTTGTATCAAAAATGACAAAATATTAGAATAAAAGACAAGAATCAGAACAAAGACTCCCCCATCAAACATCAATACTGTTATTTAATTGATCAAGCAGATGAATCTCCTTCCCTATCCTTGTCTTCATGACTAGATACAGATGCCCGACACATAGCCATAGGGATTAGTCAAAACCAACTCTATGATTCATCAAAAAGTTTTCTGGAGGCTAGGGGTGGATCCATCAGTAAGATATTTTGCCTTGCAAGCATGAAGATCTAATTTCATTCACAAACCCCACATAAAAATGTTCAGGGGGCGCTGGAGAGATGGCTGAGCGGTTAAGCGCTTGCCTGTGAAGCCTAAGGACCCTGGTTCAAGGCTCCATTCCCCAGAACCCACGTTAGCCAGATGCACAAGGGGGCGCACACATCTGGAGTTTGTTTGCAGTGGCTGGAGGCCCTGGCACGCCCATTCTGTCTCTCTCTCTCTCTCTCTCTCTCTCTCTCTCTCTCTCTCTCTCTGTGCCTTTCTCTCTCTCTGTCTGTCACTCTCAAATAAAAAAAATAAACAAAATTTTTTTAGAAATGTTCAGGGGCTGGAGAGATTGTTTAGGGGTTAAAGTACTTGCTTACAAAGCCTAAAGACCTAGGTCTGATTCCCCAGTATCCCCATAGGCTACATGCACAAAATGGCACATGTCTAGAGTTTCAGTGGCTGGAGGCCCTGGCACACCCATTATCTCTTTCTATCGGCCTCTCTCTCTTTCTTTCTCCCTCTCTCTCTGTCTCTGTTTCTCCCTCTCTTTCTCGAGTAAATAAATAAACAAATAAAATATTTTTAAATGTTTGGTGTGCTGGCATGCACCTAGACTCTTGGTACTGGGAAGACAAACACCAAGAAGATGCCTGGTGCTTGCCAAATTGGTGAGCGTTAGGTTCAGTGTGGATCCCTTTCTCAACACTTAAAGTGCAGAGTGATTGAGTAAGATGCAACACACAACACTGAGGGACAAGGGAACTCTTCCAGTGATGTTTCCTTGTCCCTGGGGACCCAGCCACCATCAAATCTGGACTTTACAACAAAACCTAATTCACACCTGAGGTTTCTTAAACCACGTATGCCAGTTTATGCTCTAAGATTATGTACAGGTGTCTGAAATCTGGCCGGAGATGTCTCTGTTCTACTCTGGATCCAAAGCTGAGACCAGCCATTTGCCTTGTCGTCCACTGGGACTGATTCCTTGACAGGGTGGCGATCTGCATTCCTAACTAAATGTGAGTTGGGGTCAGGGGAGTCTTCAGTTATAATTACGGCTGTGGCTAGGCTACTTGCACTTTCTTCCCATCCAGGGCGTTCACAACTGTCTCCTGTGGCTGCACACACCAGTGATTGAGTCCATCTAATGCAGCGCATGCCCAGAAGGAAACACACCTCTCAGTTGCCCACTTTCTGCATTGTGTGGTCTCGAAGGTTGTTTGTTGCCCACTCATCCATGCAATTTGCAATATCTTTAAATGGTTTAGCCAACAGTTTTTAACCTCTTTGAGGCATCGAAGTTGTTATCAGCATTTCTAGTCTGCTAAGCAACTGATATAAAGGCACAGAATTCACTTTATCACAAAGCTCCGGGGATATGTGAACATCCCGAATGTGGCCAGAGATGTGTTCATTGGAACACTGGCCTCTGGCATTGGCTTTATGCCCATAGCTAGGGCCACACATCAGTGACCACGAGTGAAGTTGGAGGTATACTAAGAAATTAACTTCTCTAGAGATGCTTAAGGGACAGGAGCTGGGTCATTAACCAAGTAAGGATGCAGAGTCGGAATTTCAGGTCAATTCCACAGAGTTAGACCTATGCGATAAAGGAAACATTCTCACTAATGTCAAGCTCAGCATCTATACTATGATCTTTCTATGAGCATAGAGAAGCAGAGGTGCTGTTTGAGTTCCCAGGATGGCACGTTACACAGTTGGAGGATTTTGCAGTAGATCTATCCAAAATACCCAGGAAGGTTGTTAATTTTCTCACAGTAGGATTCAGCATTCCAAACCCTACAGACATTCTCAAGGCATGTGTGATGCTGTGCAGGGCTGTAATTCTCAATGTGGAGTTTAGAGCCTTTGATGATATCCAAATGAGGGCAGAAAGTGGAAAGCAAATAGGTCCTGGAAGAGAAAAGCGGCACAATGGCTCAAGGCTCAACACCTTTTTGAGATACAGAACCAGCTTGTTACTCAGCTCTGTGCAACACTGAAAGACTGGCTTTAGTCCTATCACTAGAAGACCAGAACCGTCAATCAGCAGATTTAGAGCTAAAATCAGGAAGTGCAGGGGTTGATGGCTGAGGAGATAGCTTAGCCATAAAGCACTTGCTATGTAAGTAAGCAGAACAGGCAAAGCCACACACAACAGTGGCCATCTGCAGTCAGAGCCCTCCTGTGGTTATATAGGAGGTGAGGACAGGAAAATAGGCCAGTCAGCTTAGTGTTCACAAGTGGGAGTCAACAATAAGAAGCCTTGCCTCAAACAAGGTGGAAGGTGGGTTCCAATACTTCGGCTGTCCTCTGATATCCATGTGCACCACATTCATACATACATGTAATAAAATAATAATTATGATAAGTTTTAACTATTATATTATGGAATAATGATATGATATTATTATTATAAGCAGAAACGTTGAAGGCTTCCCACACATGCTACTATAAGAAACCAATGGATAGAACATACATATTGGTTAGAAAACATAGACTTCTACTCATGCTAACTTACCTTGTAATGAGCTGCTCCAACTGTCACACTTGGTACCTGCCCTAAAAGTCAATTGCTAGGTGTTCTGTGCCTTAACAACAAAAACAATCCTGCATTTTGGTAATGTGTCTAGTATGGTTTTGATTACATTTAGTCTTCATGACTACCCTCTGGTGATATGATTGTTCCTTCATTTGATTGAAAAGTTGATAACCACAAGGAGCTCATGAGGAAGAAACATATACAAGCGTAGGAGAAGATTCAATGGGTAAAGTGCATGTTGCATGAGCTGAGGAGGCTGAGTTCAGATCTCTAGCACCCTTGTAAAAACTGGGCATGGCAACACATGTCTATACCCCAAGTGCTGGTGAGACAGACTCAAGAGAATCCCCAGAACTCACTGGCTACTACACTAGACAAATCAGTGAGGTCGAAATTCAATGACAGGCCCTGTCTCAAGAAAATAAGGTCAAGAGTAATTGAGGAAGACACTTAATGTCAACCTGTTGCTACTCATATGCATGACCACGCAAACACATGTGCACCACATACCCATACCAAAAAATAAAAACAAAAAAGAAACAAAGACAAGGCTACATAAACAGTGCATAGGAGATAAGCAAACGTGGGTCACCTGGGCTCCAAGCCTCTGCTCTAACATCTTCCTGCTCACCTTGCAGGAACATTTTAATTGAACCAAAGATGATGTATAAGATAACCATGTGGATTCAATAGTCACCATGAACTCATACAACAAGTATTTTGTTTTATAAGACAGGTAGACAAGGTTGAATTCAATGAAAGCCAGATCTTGGCTCCATCTGATTTGTATATTAACATTAGTAAGGAATGTAGGTAGTAAAATAAGGAGCCTTAAAAATATGTGTTCATTTGGTATCCAAATGTGTTGACAGTTTGGTATCAACTTTATCAGTGTACTCAACGATTTGATGCAGGATTATAAATTAATACCCAGAGCAACAGAATACACATATGGAAGGGATCTAGCATCAGTTTCTCCTCCCCTTGAATGTAGGCTGGCTTTTTACTTGTTTGATTAACAAAATGTGGTAGAAGTGATGTATGCCTCTTCTAGCCTATAGAAAAGGCTGGAGATTTGATTTTAAGACTGGAAGCCAGCCGTCCAATAAAGCCAGCCACATGAGACAGCCATGCTATGAAGAGCTCTGAGGGTCGTCCAACCTGAGCTGCTAATTGCAGTCCAGTGATACCTTCCTAGGCAGACAAATCACCAACTAAGTCCCAAGCAGACCCCTGAGTGGTGATTGTCTTAAGGCGCTAATTTGAGGGTGGCCATCATCCAGCAAAAGGTGACTAAAGCTAGAGGTGTAGCTCAGTAGACAGAGTGCTTGCCTGGCATGCATGAAGCCCTGTGTTTGGCCCCCAGGAGAGCACAAACTGGGTTGCACACCTATAAACCCAGTCCTTAGGAGATAAAGGCAGGGGGAAGTTCCAAAGTTCAAGGTCATCCTTGGTTATATAGCAAAATTTCAGCAGCCTGGAATACATGAGACTCATCTCAAAGATCATGTATAGCTGGCTGGAGATATGGCTTAGCAGTTAAGGCACTTACCTACAGAGCCTAAGGACCCAGGTTCGATTCTCCAGGACCCACATAAGCCATCAGATGCACAAGGTGATGCATGCGTCTGGAGTTCATTTGCAGTGGCTCGAGGTCCTAGTGTACCCATATTCATTCTCTCTCTCTCTCTCTCTCTCTCATAAATAAATAAATATTTTTAAGAGTACCATCTCGAAACACAAACAATCAATCATCTATTTCACAGTTCGTTCAACCTGCTCCAAATATGTGCAGCATGAATAACAGGAAAAAAAAAAAAACTGAGACTTTTCAACAAAAGAATTGGAATGGTGATGTTCTTGTTTTAGAGTCAGATAACCCAGTCAATAAAATGATAGTTAAGTGAAAATATATAAATAATGAATTCTATGCAGGGAAAAGGCTCTCCCACCCCATGCAAGAATGAAGATCTCCTGCCTCCAGAAGCCCCCTATGTGCCTATGCAGGTATAGCGTCAGGTTCCCACCCTTTGGCTAATTCTCAGCCTAGGAAGCTCAGTGACTTGAACAAAGGACCAGGGACTCTCTAATATGCCAAGGGAAAGCCAATCCAGAGACTCTTGTTGAGGGAAGAGATCAGGTTTACCAACCAGAGACACTACCTATAAAGACCTGACTTTACTGAGTGTTGAGATCAAGCCATATATATATAAAGAGAACAGATTATGATGCAGAAAAAAAAAGAAATACGCCAAAAATAGCAAGGTTTGAGCTTAGCCAGTTAATTGGCCAGCCAGAGAGAAGAAGATAGGAGGCAAAGGGGCTGGGTACTGAACCCCATGAGGGATGCATTTCCACTGCTTAGGATCACTGCCAGTTTTAAGAGAAGTGTCTATATGCAATGGTTCAGGCCAAAGATGTGTTTAGCTTCCCCCTGCTTGCCCTTATCGCCCTCTGTATAAATGTCATGAATTTAAATGAAGCAGTCTCCTTCAGCCTTGATTCTGTAGTGGCAGCTTTCTCCTGTAGGACTTCTTGCAAAGTCAGGAGGTCTCTGTGAGGGTTGGTTAGGCGGTGACATTGCTATTGAGTATCCAAGTTTAAGTGAGTTAGGATGAAACTGCCTCCAAGGAGAACTTGACTTTCATGTTAAATGCTGTCCTTCAATCTTGCTCCAGGGCCCCGTTTCAACCACGTATTTTCCCACGTATCATAATTTATAGTTTCTTTAAAAAAATATATTTGGTAATAATGGTCATGGAGGGGTGATGGTCCTTTGGAGATACCCCGTCCAGATGCAGTGAGACATGGCAAAGTCACATGAATCCTCACACCCACCCACCTCTGCTGCCAGAGCACATTTTAATTGATGCTCGACTTCAGCACCTTCAACCCATTGATCAATGTGAGTCTAATAATTGCCGGCCTATAATTGTCAAGGGCATGCCTACATTATTTTAGTTTTTATGACATCTGTTCTCTCTGCTCTATTAGCATTTTCTAATATTATGATTTTCAAAGGAGCAAAAGATTGGATCTCAGTTCGTCCTCTATGGATGAAAAGTTACACTATTCAACAAAAGGAGGCAAGCAATGAGCCTACCACTCTTTTTCTACCATTTTTGCCTCTGTGTTGGAATACTGAAAAGTAACCAAGTTTGGGCTCAGGAGATAGCTCCTTCGGTAAAGTGCTTGCTTTGTGAGCTTATGGCACTGAGTCCAGTCCTCAGAACCCACATGGAAATCTGGCTGTGGTAACAAAGACTTGTGGTTCCAGCACTGGGAAGGAAGAGAGTCAGGCAGATTCTAGGGCCGTGCTGGCGTGTCAGTGTAGCCGAGTTGATGTTTTCTAGGCTTGTAAGAAACCCTTTCTCAAAAGAAAAGATAAAAACATTGGACAAAGGCTTGGGTGATAGCTCAGTGGATAAAGCGCTTGCCATGTGAACTTGCGGAGTTGAATTTGGATTGTCAGCACCCATGTATATGCCAGAGGCATGGAGTAACCCAGCGGAGTCCCCCCACTCAAGAGCTGAAGACAAGGCGCCCCTGCAGCAAGCCGGATAGCTAGACCAGCAGAGTCGGCAAGATCTCGGTAAGTAAGGTAGAGAGCACATGAGGAAGACTTCTGATGTCAACCTCTGCCCTCCACGTGTATGTCCACAGCACCTGAGAAATGGCACTCAAGATTGTCCCCTGACCTCCACAAACATGCATAAATATGCACATGCACCTGGATGCACATATGTACACAGAGGCAAACAAAACACACAAAGTTGCTATATGCTAAGCAAACTGTAAAGAATTTCACACAGATGAAGTGAGGTGTGTTTCCCAAGTTTGTGTAGAATGACCAATAATCACTAACTCTCCAGTATCGAATGAACAATAATCTGTAACTCTCCAGTATAGAATAACCAATAATCAATAATTCTCCAGTATAGAATGACCAATAATCAATAACTCTCCAGTATAGAATGACCAATAACTCTCCAGTATAGAATGACCAATAATCAATAACTCTCCAATAGAGAGGGTTCAGGATTGTGGTCTCTTATCAATCTTATTGCTTTTCTACTTAGAAAAGATTACAGCAATTTGAGCAAAGCAAATGGCAAGCACATATTTAGGAGCATACCTTTATGTTCAATGAAGTAATTAGTGCAGGTGAACGTGAAAAGCTCCCTGAAGGGCAATGTGATGATACACATCAAAACCCTCCAAACATGTAGTCCCCGCCCCCACCCAGTCTCACCCTCGCAGTTCCCATTATCCACTCAGTTATGGTCGAAAAACATTAACTGTTAAATTTTCACAATAAAAAATTCATAAGCCCGAAATTGTACAGCACTTCAAATAGCATGAAGCGATCCTGAGCTGCCCAACTCAGACTCCTTGGGACAAGAGCCACCTCTGGGTCCAGAGTGTCTACACTGTGTGTACAGCCCTCCTGCTACACATGATGTGCACCTTTGTTAGCGTATCAACTGTTCTGTTTCCACAGTGCTTGTGTGCAACTAATACTTATTTTACTTAACAATGACCCCGAAGCAGAGAAGTACTGCTGCTGGCAATTTGTATTTGCCAAAGAAGCAAATCCTGAAGCACAGTACTTACGCACAGTTCAGACACCCAGCGGGCTTTTGAAAACTGATCCTGTGGACAAGGATGGGGCCCTATGTGCTATGTAACATAGAAATTCTATTTTTATTAAGGAAATAATTATGAATATGCATAAGAATTTAAGGGATAGGTTTAACAGGGTTTTTTGGGGCATAGGTATACGTGTAGGAGAGAGAGAGTAGAGACGTGTGTGAAGTCCAGGTCAGGAAGTCGTGTGTCTTCCTCTACCTTCCACTTTATTTTCCCATGTCAGGTTAGACTGGCTGAGCAGTGAGCCTCAGATCTCCTCCTGTCTTCACCCCACTCAGCACTGGGGACACAGGCATGGGCAGCCATGTGTGATTTCTTTTTTACATGGATGCTGGGGATCAAACTCAGGTCCTTACACTTGTACAGCAAGCACTCTTACCTACTGATCCATCTTCCCAGACCATTTAAACAGATGCTGTTAATGATTGGTGTGTCTGTGCTCTTCATTGTCCAAACTGGGACACCTTTGAGATTAAGAGGAAATGTTATTCATCATTTAACTAGGGCATACCAAATATAAAACTCCAGGGCACAATGGAGACAATCTAAATGTCCAACAGAAAGGATTTCTCAAATAAAGTCTATGTAACCTTTAATAGATACCAGGTAAAAGCATTTAGTCATATGGAAAGCTATGCTTGACATGCTAATTTAAAAAATTACTAGACTGAAAACTAATATGCATATGTACTCCCCTTAACACACACACACACACACACACACCTGTGAAGGACAGATAGAATGATGTTGACACTTTTTTATTTTATTTTAGTGATAATATATGTAAGAATTAGCGTAGGGCCTTCACCATGCTAGACAAGTGCTCTACCACTTAGCTATATCTCCAGCTAAAGTTTATATAATGGGCATGTATTACATTGGAAATTAAAACATAAACATCATTTATAATGTCTCATAAAGTCAAATCTTATTCTATAAAATTATTTTTCCAGGGCTGGAGACATGGCTTAGCGGTTAAGCGCTTGCCTGTGAAGCCTAAGGACCGCGGTTCGAGGCTTGGTTCCCCAGGTCCCACGTTAGCCAGATGCACAAGGGGGCGCACGCGTCTGGAGTTCGTTTGCAGAGGCTGGAAGCCCTGGCGCGCCCATTCTCTCTCTCTCCCTCTATCTGTCTTTCTCTCTGTGTCTGTCGATCTCAAATAAAAAAAAAAAAAAAAAATTTCCAAATGAAATGTGCTCTCCAAAATCCATGCTAAGTTTCTTAAGTATTTCAACCAAGCTCACCCTCACGTTGACATGGGTAACCATATGCCACAAATATCAGGGGCACAAAATCTTTTTGACATAGGTGTCATAATAAAGACCATAAAATTGCTTCCTATTCCAGTTCCAAGTTCCTGCCTTTGAAAATACCCTGAATTTTTTTTCTAAAGAAATGTGTTTATTGAAAACTTACATTGAGACAATGAGTAACTTTAATACAGAACAAGACAGCTTCAGAAACAGACCATGAGCTATTTTATATCATATCAGCTCAAAGTGTTCTAAGTAAGTACTATGCCTCCTTGGATGTAAAGGGAGATAGTCAAGATTATATGTTGCTTAAGAACCTGGGTATTGCTATGCCAAAACTGCTATAAACTAAGTATTTACTTTACAAATACTGCAACAAGCCCTAGCACACAGATCATAAAGTGTCTAAATTCCTAGAGAGCACAGCTTGGCCTTCCCAAGTGCACGGAGCAGGAGGACTGCGCTAACAAGGGCTCTGGCGCATGCTCTCCAAGGTGAGATGTTCTCAGTAGTGGCCACGGAGTGAGACACAAACACTGCAATGGTCTTCAACCAAGAGCAGTGATTTGGCTAGCTCATTAATTAACTAAATGCCTTGAAGCAAAGTGACTCTCTACTAAATTACTGTCATTGTATTATCGCACTTACCTGTAGGCTATCTTGTTTTCATTGACCAGAACATAGGATCTAACACAAGAAATGTAACAAAATGCTTGTCTCCAGAAAGAAACAAACTGGAGAGGTAAGCTGTATGACAGTCTTTTCATTCAGTCTCTCCTCAAATATTTATTTTACCTGCTGCAAATGTTTATGTGCAGCAAACGTTAAAAAAGACTCTATGCTAAACTCAAATCAGTCATTATTTTTGTAGACCAATCCATGAAACCAGGCTATTTCATTGTTCACCTTGTCCATCCTTGACAGAATTCTCTTGACTGTGAACACAAAGATTTGCAATTACAAATGTGCTTCCACCACTCTGGGAATTTCGAGGTGGTGACCTTATGAAGCACTGACATGAATACATTTGTAAACCTCTGGTCTCTGTGAAATGCTTGAAGGAAAGAATTAAGCTTGCACTTCTGAAGCTGTTTCTGGTTTAGAGGAGAAAGTGCAAACATTTAACAGGATGGGGCACTGGGGCTAGAGACATGGCTTAGCAGTTAAGACACTTCCCTGCAAAGTCAAAGGACCTAGGTTCAATTTTCTAGTAGCCATGTAAGCCAGATGCACAAGGTAGCACATGTGTCTGGAGTTTGCAGTGGCTAGAGGCCTTGGTCTAACCATTCTATCCCTCCCCCCCCTCTCTCCCTTCTCCCTCTCTCTTTCTCCCTGCCTCTCAAAAATAAAAAAAAAAAAAAATTACAACAGAATAGGGCACTATGTTAATGAGGCCAGCTTGAAAATGAAGGGATATATTTTTTTTAATTTATTTTATGCCAGAGAAAGAGAGAGAGAAAATGAGCATGGCAGGCTCTCCAGATACTGCAAATGAACTCCAGATGCATGCACCATCTTGTACATCTGGCTTTATGTGAGCACTGGGGAATTTAACCTAGGTCCTTAGACTATGCAGGTAAGTGCCTTAACCACTAAGCAATCTCCCTGGCCCCCTTTTTTGTTCTTAATGTGTGTCAAATGTGTCCATATATATGTATGTTCATGTGAGGGAACATATGTATGTGCTGGTGCATGTGCATGTGTGTGGAGGCTCAAAGTCAACATTAGGTGTGATTTTCAATTACTCTCCACCTTATTTTTAAGATGCGGTTTCTCGCCGAACTTTGGGCTCATTGATTCAGCTAGACTGCCTATCTAATATTACAGGCTTGAGCCACCATGCCCAGGATTTATGATTGTGTTCTGGGAATCAAAACTCAGATCCTCATGCTTGCATGGCAAGCACTTGACCAACTGAGCCATCTCTCCCCAACACCTAAATTTTGGTTTTAAAGAGAGAGAAATAATATTTGTTTGTAAAGGAAGCATCATGATGCCCTAACTTTGACTACCACCCTTGAAGAACACTGAACCATAAATTGAAGGATACAGTGGAAGGATTTATAAGAGATCCAGCTCATAAAAAGTGTGACTCAGGGGCTGGAGAGATGGCCTAGCAGTTAAGCGCTTGCCTGTGAAGCCTAAGGACCCCGGTTCGAGGCTGGGTTCGCCAGGTCCCACGTTAGCCAGATGCACAAGGGGGCGCACGCGTCTGGAGTTCGTTTGCAGTGGCTGGAAGCCCTGGCGCACCCATTCTCTCTCTCTCCCTCTGTCTTTCTCTCTGTGTTTGTTGCTCTCAAATAAATAAATAAAAAATGAACAAAAAATATTTTTAAAAAAGTGTGACTCAGGCGCTGGAGAGATGGCTTGGTGGATAAGGCACTTGCCTGCAAAGCTTAAGAACCCATGTGTGACTCTCCAGATCCCACATAAGCCAGATGCACTTAGGTGAGACAAGCGCCAGTTTGCACATTACCACTTAGGTAGCACAAGTGTCTGGAGTTCAATTACAGTGGCAGAGGCCCTAGTGCACCAGTTATCTCTCTCTCTCCTTCTGTCTGTCTGCCTGTCTCTCTCACTCTCTTTTTATTTTAAAATAAATAATAATTTTTTTTAAAGTGTGACTCAGGGCTAGCATGGTTAAAAGGGCTTGCTCAGCGAGCCTGATGACTGGAGTCCAATCGTCAGGACCCACATGAAGCTGGATGCCAGTAGTGTGCATTCAGTCATCCCATCACACAGATTGTAATGGGAAGGTGGAGTGGAAGAATCTTGTGGCTTGTGGGGCAGCTGCAGCACCAGAGAGACCCACCTCACACAAGGCGGAAGGTGAGGACTGATACCCAAAGCTGTCCTCTGATCTCCATGCCATGGCACACACACCCAGACCCATCCAAGCCACCCATGTACACAACAAATGATGAAATCAATAAGTAAGCATGTGTAGCCCAGATTTTCCCTGCAGAGTTGCCCAGAGAACAAGGCAAACTAAAAAGTCGATGGCCACACGCACATGGAAGGAAACATGACAGAAAACTTGGGAAGAGCTTCCAACATGAAGCTCTTGACACACAGCACGACCAGCAGCAGGACAAACGGACACTCCCTGCGATCAGAAACGCTCATGTAAGGCACTGAGAGTGGCTCCGCGCGTTCTCATTAGCACAGGTTGGGAACATCCACACTACCTCTGACTCACGCTCCTTTAGTCCAGTATCTAAAGGGTGTCAAAACTTGCTAATTCTGCTCTGATCACTCTGCCTTCCTCTTGTCCCTGCCCTCTGTGTAGTCCTAGGGAAGGTGCCCTATTCCGGTATCCTACTTCCTCTCTCTTTCAATTTCAATTCCACTGCAACCCCTGGCAGCATCTATATTCTTTATTGATACTATTGTGGTTTTTGAGCACATAAGGTTTACTCGGCCACCTTAAGTGTTCAGGTTAGCTGTGTTAAGTATATTTACACTGTGCAACATTATTTTTAGACATTTTTCATCTTGCAAAGCCATTAAACAGCAATCCTCCCCTTCCCAGTACTTGCTTTTTGCTAGGTTGCTTATGTATCATAGTAGACACCCAAATGACTTCTGTGGAAACCACCCTTCCACTTCCAATTTCTCTGAATTTAAAATTACTCGAGGTGCTGCATGTTAGTATATACTACTTATTTTTTATGAATAGTTTCTTTCACTTAGGAGAACATCCTTAAGGGTCATCCATGAAGTACTGGGTGATGTGAATTCCTATTGCTTAGTAATATTTCATTGCAACAACTTATGGAGGTACATATGCCACAAGTGTTTATCTCATACATCAGTGAATGCTTGGGCTGCCTCCTTCTCTTGGGCACTGCTGTATTCATGGCCTCCTCCTTCTCTCTTGGGCACTGCTGTATTCAGAATGGCTGCTATGAGCATGTGTAAGCAAATGTCTCTCTGAGAGGTCGCTTCACTGCTCTTGGATGTAGATGCCCAATAGCGGGATTGCTGAAGCATGTAATTCTCATTTTACTTTTTTTTATAGAACTTTCATACTGTTTTCCACAGCAAATGTGCCATTTTACATTCCCACCAACAATGTACAAGAGTTCCAGTTTCTCAGCATTCTTGTCAACATTTGCTGCTTTCTGAGATGTCTGTGATAGTGGCCATCCACGTGGATAGGGAATGTTACATCATCGTGGCTTAGATATTTTCTGCTAAGGTTAGACACTGCATTTAGATGTGTGTGTGTGTGTGTGTGTGTGTGTGTGTGTGTATGTGGTATACATACATGCATGCATGCATGTGTGATCATATGTGTGTGTGTTCACTTGGGTGTGCAGGTGCAAGTAAAAGCCAGAGGACAAAGTTGGATGTTTTCCTCAGTCACTTTCCACCTTACTTTCTTTTCAGGCAGGCTCTCTCCCTGAACCTAGAACTCACCAATTGGGCTAGACTAGCTAGTCAGTGAGTTTCAGGGATCCCCCTATATGGGCCTCATCAGCAATGAATTTATGCTGTTACACCCAGCTTTTATATAGGTTCTGGGAATCTGATTTCAGGTCCTTATGTTTGCATGGCAAGCACTTTACCAAAGCATCTGTCTCTTCAGTTCCCTCATCTAGATTCTGACTCCCTGTCTCTGAGAATGCCTTTTTCTTGCTCAGAGGTTGCTTAATAAGGTACAAACCCATCGAACACCTCTGTAGTCACATCACATCCATTCCTTTCATATTATCAGATTCCACAAATCTTCACCAACCCAATTAAATGCTGCTTCTTCCTCCAAATAGATCCTCGACTTTCTTTGCCTCCTGCAAATATTTACAGCTTAAATAGCCTCTCCCCAAAGACAGGGCTTTGTTTTCTTGGTCCAAAACCTGCACAACCTCAGCACTCAGAGCTGCCTTTGATGGGACGGGTTATATTTACTTTTCTATGCCAATTTTCTCTCAGGTCTCATCATTATTGAACAGAAACTTCCTTCCAGCCATAGACTCAACCCTGGTCAATCATTTATCCCCCATGGTATCTAGAACTCTGTAGGCTTTTAATAAATAATTATTGACTACAGAACTCAACATTCCAATGTGTAATCAATTTGTTAAGAGCACCACAGTTTTTATACTTTCAAGTCAACAGTAACGCTTCATTGCTGTGCATTGAGGTGAGGAATGAGGAAAGATGTTTTCTGATTTTCTAATTTTTTTTGTTACCCTGACTTATCTTAATTCCCCTGACCACATTATTTACCTTCCAACTTAAAACTGAATGCCAAGCAGAAGCTACCTCGATAAGTGAGCAGCCAGCTCTTGCATGTCCCCTCCTAGTGGCTGCAAGCTGACACTTCAATGCTCCCCTTCCTTGTCCAAATACTAACTACATGCAGATGGTCACTGGGGTTCTGAAACAACATTTGATGGAGCACATTTCAAATACAATTCTGGAAAAATATTCAATTACTTCATTTTCATTTTACTCCCTGAATGGTAGCTTCCCTCCCAAGTTCAATTAAACTTGCTCGAAATTAGAATTCACAGGAACACATTTCATTTAGATTTACTGGAAGATGTCAGACACCGGTTAATTGGCCCTGAAGCAGCATAGCCATGAGATCCCTCCTGACCGAGCTGTCCATCTTTGGATGAGTAGCTGTTCTTGTTAGATAGCATTGATTGGGCAGCTCATCTAGAATGTGGGGGCCAACCATTGGCTACCCAACACTCCAACACATAATGAGATGGAGATTTAAAATTTCTTGTGTGCGCCCTGCAGAGATTCTACTTGGACCTGGCATAGGCTGCATTCTGTGGCCTGCAACTTTTCATTCATTTGAGTGAAGGGATAATTTTTCCAGATGATTCAACCAATGTTTTCAAAGAAGTTCCAGGCACTATTTTAAACACTCCACTGATTCAGCAGGTTCACAGTAGTCTCTGCATCAAGGCAGACATTTGGCCAGGAGTGGGGAGATTAGCTCCTGCCCTAAGGAACCTAGAAAATGTCTCAGACTTGTGTGCCTGCCTGAGCAAGCACAGCACTTGGCTTCTTGTGGGGTGTTTTTTTTTAAGGCACCATAATGATGAGCCCCAATTAATCCTAATTTTTCTAAAATAGTCAGATTTCAAATACTTGCTCTCATGCCCAATTAAGTGTGAGGCAATGTCTCGATTATTAATATGGTTAGTGTAAAGGGGATAGAATGCAATATCTCGAATTCTATTTGTTATAGTCTTGTAAATTAGCCAGGATGAACTCTCTGTGTAACAAATCATGGTGTTACTTTCCAAAGAGTGAGTTTACAAACCAGTGCTCAGTAAGTAGCCATTATGTGATCAATCCCTTGTAGGACAACAAGGACAATGAAAGACGAAAGGCAATTCTCATTCACTCATTAATTATCCACAGTGTATTATAGTTCACATACATTTTTGACATCAGGATCTATAAAAGCAACACTGTAAATATATCGGGCTTTATAAACTATAGTGGTGTCTGTTGCTACTATATAAAAACAACCAAAGACAGCACATAAGAGAATAGATGGCTTCAATAAGTGAATGGCTGTGCTTCAATAAAGCTTTATTATAAACACAGGTAGAAAGCTGCATCTGGCTCTTAGGTCATACCTTTGCCAGTCCGAGTTTTATACCATATGTTATGGTCTGCACTTCTCCCTACTCCCCAACTTTTTTCCCTTTGTAGTATGAGGATTGAACCCAGGATCTCACACATGGTAAGTGTTTTGCCACTAAGCTATATCCACGGACCTCTTTTTATGTTAGTTATTTTTTTACACTCATATTGTTTGTAGTGTGCATGCATGTGTATGCATATTCATATATGTGTTGGCATATCCACATCCATGTACTGTGGAGGCCAGAGGTCAATGTCATCTGTCTTCCCCAATCACTCTCTACCCTATTTATTGATACAGGATATCACATTGAACCTAGGGCCCATCTATTGGGCTTGTCTAGCTATTCAGTAAGCCTCAAAAGTGCACATCCTTGCCTCCCCAGCTCTGGGGTTACAGGCACATGCTACTATGGCCAATTTTACATGGGTTCCGGGGATCTAAACTCAAATCCTCATGCTTAAATAGAAAATACCTGGCCAATGGAGCCATCTCCGTAGCCCTCCCTTTTTATTGTTTATTTTGAGGGTCCCATAGTTCACCCAGGCTAGCCTTGAACTCACTCTACAGACAGGCATGTTATAAACTTATGATTCTGCTTCAGCTTCCAAAGTAGGTAGGGTTAGCAGCCGGAGCCGCTGAGCCTGGCCCTTGAGCTCCTCGCAATGCTGTACCCAGGATGCTTCTTCCCCAGGCCTTCCTCTCCACACTCTCAGCCTATCCTTCAAACTCCTAGACATTCCCCCCTCTGCCCCTGCTGACCCATGTTTAAGACATCTCAAAATAAATCACTGGCTTTCTTATAGCAGCAACAATTTTTCAAAATGGTTTCCGTCTTACACCAGCCTTTTAAACTAAGCAGTACAGTATTATTATTCCTACTGTGCCCATGGAAAACAGACATGATGACATCTTGAGAATGACGAATAGTTAGTGTCAGAGACTAGAGAGTAGGGGATAAGAACCTGCCTCCTCCTGCCAGACTATAGCTCTTCACAGCAATGCTGAAGGCAGATATTGTGGAGTCCTGCATCTTTTTGTTGTTGTTTTTGTTTTATTGATGTTTGTTTGGCTGGTTAGTTGGTTAATGTGTTGGTTGATTGATTGAAATAGAATCTCACATTTCCCAGACTGTCTCAAACTCACTATGTAGCTGAGGATAATCCTCCTGCCTCCACCTCCAAATGGCTGGGATCATAGGTGTGAGCTATCTTACCTTTCTATGTAGCACTGGAATTTTTGAAATATTTATTTATGACAGAGGTAAGGAGAGAGGGAGAATAGGCATGCCAGGACCTCTGACCACTATAAACAAACTTCAGACATATTGCCACTTTGTGTGTCTGGCTTTACATGGATACTGGGGAATTGAATCTCAGCCTTCAGGCTTTGCAAGCAAGTTTCTTTGAACTCTGAACTATCTCTTCATCCCTGAGTGCTGGGGATTTTACTCAGGGTCTCAAGCATATTAGGAAAGAATTCTACCAACTGGGCCATAGACCCCAGTCACATCTCAGCTTTCAGAGATAGTTGAAACACCAACTTAGAAGAGACAGACAGTGAATGGCTCTGTGTTGGCCAGCTTTCTGTCACTGTGACAAAATTCCTAAGATGCATCAACTTATAAAGAGGGAATATGTGTTTCAGTTGATGGTTTCAAAGATTTCATTCCATGGTCATTTGCCTCTGTTGCTTTGGGGAGGTGGAACATTATGACAAGAAGTTCACAGTAGACAAAAGATGTTCACCCCATGGTGTCAGGAAAGCACAAAAAGTGAGGAAGGGCTCCAAGTCTCACTATCCCCTTCCTGGGCATGCCCCCCTCCTGCTATGCTCTAACAACAGTTTCTAACCAGGCCCTTATGTTGTAAAAGTTCCACCACCTCCTAACAGTGTTACAGTTTGGTGACTATCTCTTTAGTATGTGGGTCTTTTATAATAAAGAAAAAAGAATAGAACAATAAACATGGCTAAGCATGATTTGTTTGCCTTTCTGGGCTTTGATCTTCCTCAGATAGAACTTCAGCTCTTTCCCTGGAGCGCAAAGCCATCTGCTGTGTCGCACGGGCCAGGTCTCCATGCAGTGCCTGGGAGAAGCTCGCCCTGCTGACTGCTCCTCCAGAAGAGCGCTGACACCTACGCTGACACTGGTGTGCCTTTCCCTTCCCTCGGATTTCTTTTGAATTGTCTTTGATCTTTTTTTTGTTTTTTTTAAACAAGCTCTTCCTCCTCAGGAATCTGCTTGACCTCTCTCCCTCCTGCTCTCCTTCTGATCAGGTATGTGGGTCTTTGAGGGAACATCCAAAGCCCAAACTGTAGCAGCTGTGATGGTTAATTGCAAACTTGGTTGGATCTGGAATAAACTAAAAGACAATCTTCTACTTGGGTCTGTGACAGTATTTCCTAGAAGGATTAAATGAGGGGCAAACTCTGCCCAGAGTGATCAGCCCTTCTGACGACATCCCAGATAACAAGAGTTCCACAAAAGATGGCAGTGACGTGGTAAAAATGTGCCCACTAGTAAGGGGCAAAGGGGAGCAGGCACAAATAACCCTCCCCCCAGCCTCTTTATATGCCATTTCTTTCATGTGTACGTGTCTGTGTTGTGCATTTATGTTGGTATGTATGCTTGTATGTTGTTGAGAACGTGAGTGTAGTGCATGTGTGTGCTCTGTAGGTGGAGGTCAGAAGCTGATGTTGAAAGTCTGAAGTTTTGCGCAGTCACTCTCCACGTTATTCTTTGAGACAGGTCTTGCATTGAAGCCAGAACTCAACTAGCTAGATAGTGAGCCCCAAGGATTCCCTGTCCCTGATTTCCTAGAACCTGAAGTAAAGGCATGAGCTACCACACTCAATATTTGGCTTGGGCTCTGTGGATTCAAACTCAGTTCCTCATGCTTGTGTGACAACCACTTTATCCACTGAGCCCTTTCCCAAGCCCTATAACTATATCTTTATGGAACAGACCAACACCAACTTTTTTCATATCACTACTGAGTTGGTAAATGCCCCCTCCATGCCTTTTATAGTGATGAGATCAAACCTAACTTGCCTTTTCCTAGAAAGGACCACAGTACACCTTTCCCATGACAGCCTTAGGGACATGTTATTTCTCCTGTCATAATACAGCCCTTGGGAATTTGATTTTTTTGACATTCTAAAAAAAAAAAAATTCCACTGGTCTATCTAGATAGTATCATATTGAATGCACTGGGGAGTAGGAAATGGATTAACTATTGAAAGATACATGCATGTTGAAAGACAGGAGAAACATTCCACAAATATCAAGTATCTGGCAAGTCAGTGACATTTTGAAAGCTTCTAATGGCTTGGTGAATGCCTGCACACTCTTTCATAGCAAAGGAAAATTGCTGTACTTTACATACTACCACAGAGGCACAGAACTTGTTGGATTTTTTAAAATTTTTAAGTGACATTCCCATACTTTGAGAAACTGCTCCAATTTATTTATCTGATGACTCCAGAAGCTTCCAGAGACAGGATGGATGCTGCAGAAGGCTCAGGCAGTGGTACAAGCTCCCTTGTCAGTTGAACTGTATGTTACAGCAAATCTGATGGTGCAAGAGGGACTTGTACAAAAGGACGCTAGGCAAGCTTCAAATGAGATCTTTAGTGCAGGCCTATGACATTCTTAAGTAAGACGACATCCACAGCAGCAAGGAATTGCTCTGTTTGAAAAATAGTTTCTTGGGTGCTATTGGCTTATAGTTGAAACTCATATGTCACCCTAAAAATGTGTGGTGACCACTCCAGTGGGTCTACCAACTTTTAAGGGAGATGTGATGATAAATCTTGGTCATCAACTTGGAAGGATTTAGAATCACCATGGAAACAAATCTCTGAGCATACCGGTGGGGTATTTTCTATATTCAGTTAATTGAGGTGGAAACACCCACCCTAAATGCAGGCATCTCCATTCCATGGGCGGGGGTGGGAGTGTCCTGGACTGAATAAAAATGGAGAAAGTGAG
The DNA here is from genome assembly GCF_020740685.1 of Jaculus jaculus. Taxonomy (NCBI): domain Eukaryota; kingdom Metazoa; phylum Chordata; class Mammalia; order Rodentia; family Dipodidae; genus Jaculus; species Jaculus jaculus. Next base: position 18,034,257 of record NC_059106.1, read on the forward strand.
TTGAGCACCAGTGTTTGTCTCTCTCTGCTTCCTGACTGAAGACGTAATGTGACCAGACGCTCCACACTCCTGCCACCATGCCTTCCCTACATGATGGGATGTCTCCCGTGGAACTGTGAGCCAAAATAAACCGTCCTACCTTAAGATGACTGTCAGGTATTTTGTCACAGCAACACGAAAAATAATGAATAAGGGAGGTTCTACCTACCAGCAGACCCAGTAAGTGTCCTTCAGACACCCTTTCTTATTTACTTACTTCCACTAAGCTTGAATCTATGACTAATACCTAATCCCCATAAGAACTCATGGCAGACCAGTAAAGGAGTTTGGAGCACATCAGCTTTTTCAATGACTACTAGAAGACAGGCAGGTTCCCATATGAAGCTGCAACTAGATTATAAAAGACCCCTTTCTTCTACTTTGGCTCCTTTTGAATTTCACTTCTGCTTTCTACCTGGCCCTCTGCTCTAAGATTACATTGCTGAAGAAAGCATTTGCAGGTAAGGACTAAGTAAAGATCATGGAGCTAGTTTACCAAGAGGCAGAGGCTAGAGATTGAGTTCCAAGCCGAGGCATGAATGCCCTGAGACCTGCACAGTAAGGCTGTATGCAAGCTCCAGGGAACTCTCAGGAGAGCAAGCACACATTCTGTGCTCAGTAATCCAGAGGATAGAAGCTGGTCCCTACTATCATGGTAAAAGATGCAGACAATGTGTCAGGTAGCAGTTAGGAGGTCCCGGATGGGCTCATCATTTAAGATCCTAGCCATGGGCTGGGAAGATAGCTCAGTGGTTAAAAAGCACTTGTTGCTCAAGCCTGACCACCCAATTTGGATTGCCAGAATCCGTATAAAACCAGACACAGGCAGCGCACGTGTTTATAACAAAAATGCACCTACGGCAATGGCAGGCAGAGTAAGGAGAATCCAGAAGCTTGTGGGTCAGCTAGCCTGGGACTCACAGGAGCAAACAAGAGAGACCCTATCTTAAACAAGGTAGATGATGAGAACTAGCACCCCAAGGTTGTCCTCTGACCACTATACATGTGGTGAGGCATGTGAACAATCACACACACACACACACACACACACACACACACACACACACTCACACACATAGTCACCAACAGACAAGTGCATCCAGCATGCATCCAGGAAGACTTCCCTTGCTGTCTCTCTTTCCATCTTGGATTGAGATGGGTGCCTCTTCTCTTTCAGACACCCTTTCTTTACATCGCTTCTTCTGTACACGTACCTCACTGCACTGGACTGACAATGGTCATATCTGTTTCATATCAGTCCACTGCTTAATAACCATGATGACTCCATTCACACAGAATTGAAGCCAGCATCCTCCCAATGCCCAAAAGACAAGTCATAACCCTTCTCCATCCACCTCATCTCCTTGACCACTCCTTGCCCACCTTGTCCCAGTCATATTTGTTTGCCCTGCATCACTCATGCCCCTGCTCCTTCAAGCAGGTGAAGTCCCTCTTCCTTAAATAATTTTCTCCTATGTGTCTTCACCACTCCTTCCTCACCCCCTCTTCAAGACCTTGTTTCAGTACCACTTTATTGAGTCTCCCCATAGTTCATCACCCTCTGTGCTTCAAATGTGCCCCCCTAGGCACATGTATTTGAACTCTTAGTCACTAGCTGGTGTTTGGGAAGGTTGTGGAACATTTAGCAGGAAGAGGCTTGCTGGAGGAAGTGGGCACAGGACTTCAGGTTTTAGCCTGGCCCTACTTCCTCTGCACTCCCTGTTTCCTGACTCTAGCTGAATGTGACCAGCTGGCTTCCTCTTACTGCTATGTCTTCCCTACCTACCATGATGGAATGCATTCTCTTGGATCTGTAAGCCAGAAAAAGCCCCTTCTTTAAATTGCTTTCTTCCAGGTATTTGGTCACAACAATAAGTCAAGAATAAAAATATCACCTCATACCCTTATATTAATGCTACTTTCACTTTTGGTAGAGAATCTTCTCTTTTCAGATGGCAGTGACCTTGGGATGACTCAGAAGGCATTATGGTGCTGGAAAGAAGTGACTGGAGTGCTAAGTACTGTAACATCTCTATCACACCTTCCAAGGTTCAGGGTCTAATGTGGAAGATGTGGCGGAAAGAATGTAAGAGCCAAAGGAAGGGTAGGACTCCTTACAATGCGCTCCCCCCAGACACAAAAATAGCCTGGATATCCATGACCTCACAGTGCCTGACACTACCTACACAAGACCATCATAAGAGAAGTAAAAGAGCATGACATCAAAATAAAAGAGAGACTGATTGAGATGGGGAGGGGATATGATGGAGAATGGAGTTTCAAAGGGGAGAGTTGGGGGAGGGAGGGTATTACCATGGTAAATTTTTTATAATCATAGAAGTTGTTAATAAAATTTTGAAAAAAAAGTCAAAAAATATTACCTTACTTAGCTCAAACACCTGTCTTCCCAGCGCCTTCCTCCACCGCACTCCCAATCCCCTCTCTCTCCCCTCCGCAGTCAGAAATGCTGGAGACAAACATTTGGTCAAACAAAGAGGGTATCACTGAACACAAATGTGTTCATTCCCAGTCCCTCAACTTCCAGAACAAACACAGCCCAGATGAGAGATGGCCATATCCACCTGTAACTGTAGCCCTCATCTGCATGGAGGGCAGACCGCTGGCTGTTATTCTAAGAAGTAACATATCTTATGCAGGCATAGTTTGCCTTCAGTTCACACACAAGTCCAAGCCCATTCCTTACCAGTAGATTGCATCCTCTGCTCTGTATAGACTTTTGTCACTTGTCCTGAGAATGGTCAACTGTGCCACAACAGTTCCCATCTATTTTTTTTTTCTCACACACAGAACCACAGGCATGGACACAGCATCGAGAGACGGAAAGCTAACTCTGGATACCTTTCTTCCTGCTTAGCATGTAAGTGGGTCTGGTCTCTGTTGGGAGCTGAGAAGAGACCTCCATTAACAGTAATAAGCTCTCAGAATCATTCATCAGCTCCCAGAAAGGAAGGCTGCTGAGCACACTTTCTGGAGTGCAGAAATCACTCTTGGTAGTTATTCCCTTCTGCTTCCTCCACTTCACCGACCTAACCAGAGGGTCGTTTACCTGCACACGATTGCTGGCTTATTAAAGCCAAAGGAAGCATAGGCCTCAGTCTCTCTGCCTGTTTCTAAAACGTGCTATTTGTAATTCAATTTCCCATGGCCCACAGAGGCAATAAAGGGCAAAGGGAATTACCCCCTTAATGTATTCCAAAAACCTCCCTGCATACCCACACTCCCGAGGATAACAATTTGCCAATATAACCTTTAATTAAATGAGCAGAAATCCTGCAGACTCTATGGGGTAGGAAGTCACTAAATAGAAGGAAATTATGTGTGAGTTGCCCCCAGCCACTCATTTTAGCTAGAATAGGATCTGTCAGTAGGAGCTTTAAAGTGCTCTGAGATGAAAATGGGTGGCAGCTCTTTCCCCTACATAAGACTTGAAATGGCAAAAGTGGATGGCAAGCCTCCGGCCTGCCCCCTGGGAGAGGAGCTGCCATCTGCAGGAAATGCACTGGGGAAGCAAGGCAGCCGAGCCACCCACAGTCCTGGAGGAGGGTCCCGAGGCCTTTGCGTTACCTGAGCAATGTCCCAGCAAGAGAGACCCTTGCCCTCAACTCAGCATTGCTTCCAGTGAGGCCACAGTCACTGTCAAAACTCAAGGGCAGCAATCCCTTGCTGGAAGCCAGCAACACTGTGGGTAAATATCCTTAGAGTCCTGTGACCCTGAAATGCACACTTATTTGAAAATGCATCTTAGCTGAGGAGCCAAACAAGCATGAGTCTGCCTGAATTCCCTCATTCACCTCCCTCATCCCCAGGACAGAGCACAGCCCCACTTTGTCCTCCCTTATGACCTGTGCAGAGGCAGACAGAGCTGGATCCTCTCCCATCTTCAATTTACAGCCTTCCCCCCACTTCCACTCTACGCACACACTATGGCCAAAACACCAGCCTAAAGTTAGTGTTCCTTTTCTGTTCAAAGACCTATGGACAGACCTTGGGTCCACCCAAAGAACAGGACCCAACTTTTGGCCTCAAGCTACACTTACCCTTCCTATCTAGACTACTATAAATCACATACGCATACCCAGCCTCTATTCTTATGTGGGTCCCAGACCCTTTGTCTCTGCTCACAATATGCCTTGTGAATACAATGTCACCTCTCCCATTGTTTTTGGTTTGTTTGCTTTGTTTTTCGAGGCAGGGTCTCACTCTAGCCCTGGCTGGCCTAGAACTCACTATGTAGTCTCAGGGTGGCCTCGAACTCACAGTGATCCTCCTACCTCTGCCTCCCAAGTGCTGGGATTAAAGGCGTGCGCCACCATCCCTGGCTCCCATTGTTTTGGGATTTGCTTATTTCTGATGCTCCTATGGATAAGCCACAGACCTATCCTCACCAGGACACTTTTCCTCACTAGGGTTTGCCCCCCCTTTCCTTTTTTACAGCTTCTCTCACATTGTCTGAGCACTTCTTTTCCTGGTTTTAAAAGTCATGTTGGAGCTAGGAAGACAGTTAAGTTTGTGCTAACCTCACAAACATGAGGACCTGAGTTTGAGCCCCTGAATCAACATTTCAAAAGTAAACAGGCATGGGGGTTGAGGAGATGGTTTAGCAGTTGAAAATGCCTACTTGTGAATCCTACAGGACCAGTATCAAATCCCCAGGACTCATGTAAAGCTGGACATAAAAAATGGTACAAGCATTAGGAGTTTGTTTCACACACACACACACACACACACACACACACACACACACACAGAGCGACACAGAGAAAGAAATTTTAAAAAGCAGGCATGGTAGCATGCACTTTAAATCCTAGCATTGGAAAAGCCAAGATAGGAGAATCCCTGGAATACCCAGGGCAACTGGTCTACCCTACTTGGTAAGTTCTAGGCCAAAAAAATTTTTAAAGTGAATTGGACATGGTAACATGCCTTTAATCCCAGCACTTGGAAGGCAGTGATAGGGGGATTGCCATCAATTTGAAGCCACCCAGAAACTACATAGGGAATTCCAGGGAAACCTGGAATAGAGGAAAATCCTACCATAAAAAAACAACAAAAAACATAATTACAAAATGGACAGCACCTAAGGAACACAACCTGAGGGTGTCCTCTGGCCTCCAGACACATGCACATACATGTGCACCCCAGGTACATACAGGTACACACACAATCAAAAACAACTTTTTAAAAAACAGTCTTTCAAGACAGGAATCATCTGCTATCATGCATACACTCAGACAGACTATGGGTACTTAATAAATGTTAGTGAGGGCTGGAGAGTAGTTAAGGCACTTGTCTTCAAAGTTTAAGGACCAGAGTTTGATTCCCCAGTATCCACATAAAGCCAACTTCATGAAGTAGCACATGCATTTGGAGTTTTCTCTCTCTCTCTTCACTGTGTCCTACTCTTTCTCTCTCCGCATGCAAATAAATAAATAAAAATTAAATTAAAACTAAAGTAAAATAAATATTAGTGAAGTTTCATACTGAAGACTGCTCACCTTTGAGCCACACAAAGGTTAGCCTCATTTATCAAAAGAAGTTCCTGTTATGCCAAGCATCACACAGAATCACTGAGAGGACTTCTAAGGAAACTATTCTGATAGCTGAGGCTTCAATAAATGGGAGTTAAACTATAAAGCTCTATTGGGAGAGTGGGAAAGGAGTGGAATTTAACAGCTGGATTTTATTAACTCAGGGCTATGAGATACATAATGTTATTTCTCCTGGGAAACTCTAAAAAGTGGAAGCAGATTTACTCTAAAAGGGTGTGAGCAGTTCATCAATTCAGACACTGCCAGACCCTTGGGTCCTCATTTTATTTCAGTTTCCTTCAGGAAACTGTCCTGACTGTTCAAAGCTACTATATTCCCTACCTTTGTGGACTTTGGTACCACATACACCAGTTCTAAATTATATGTCACCTTCACTGTCCATTAAAGTGTCACAGGCAGTAACTACTGCTTACCAACTCAATGATGGAGAGATTACACCTGAAGTCTCTGAATGTCCCGTGGGAACCAAAGCCTGGCTGTATATGTGGCGGTGTGCAACATCTACCTGTAGGCTGTTGGATTGTATACGTAGCAGTATGCTGTATCTACCTTTAGGCTGACTGGCTGGCTCCAGTGAAGCTTCCCATAAAGTCTGAGATACTGTAATGATACCAGCTGATTCCAAAAGAGAGTGGAGGAAATTTCTTGTGATGCTTATTCAATATGTCTTCTCAGCTTATAATATATGTGTTGTAGTCAGCTCTAAGTTTCTGGGATGAACATCCAATCCTGGCACAGTTTATAGAAGGAAGGATTTATTTCAGCTTTAAGATCCAAGGGGAAGTTCCATCCAATGATGGAAGACGATGGCTCCCATTCATAAATCCAACCAGAGAGAAACCACCAAACAGCCGGCGCCACAAACAAGCACACAGGGGCAGCAAACAGCAGGGGCCCAGGCAATAGGCAACAAACAGCAGGGATCCTTCCAGAGCTCAGGCTGCTCTGTACACCTTTGGACTGAGAATCAGATCTGCCACCAGTGACACCTCCTCCTTCTAGGTAGCTGAAGCTTTTATTTTTATTAATTATGGACTTACTCAGTATGTAAATAGCACATGTTGGTACCATTCTTTCCTTCATTCCTGTCCCCCCTCCAAAGGGAACCTCCTCTTTGGGGATGCTGGTCATGCCCATGGGGATTGTGGGACCAGCATTGTGAGGGCAGCCATCAGTTGTGGGGGAGAGGTAATGTCTCTGTGTATAATGTCCCAACTTGTGGCTCTAACAATCCTTCCACCAAGCTTTTTTTAAAACCACCTTAGTCTTTTGGGGGCATACATTCAAACCACCACTATATATATTATGTGGCTACGGTCATACCTCAGTAAGTACTTACAGTACTCACCTAGCATGTATGAATCCCTAACTTCCATTTCCAGCACCAGATAAAACCAGGCATAGTGGTACATGACTCTAAACCCAGAACTTGAAAGGTAGAAGTAGGAGGATCAGAAGTTCAAGGTCATCTGCAGCTACTTAATAAGTTTGAAACCAGCCTGGGCTATATGAGACCTTGAAAAAAGAACTATAAACAAGCTCACCAGGCAGAAATGAATTCACGGTCCCAAATATGAGATATAATAGTGCAAGTCAGGCTGTGTGAGCATGAAGAAGTGGTTGAGGTGAAGTCTGAGCAAAAAATGCTACTCCTTTCTGTCTGGTCATTCTGAAGGAAAAACTAGCCCTGAAATTGTAAGGGAGTTCCGACTTTAGGTTCATTGAGGCGGGAAAACCCATTCTAACTGTGAACATCACTGCCCCATAGGCTGGGGTCCCGGACTGAATCACAAGGAGAAAGCCAGCTGACCACCAGTATCCATCTCTCTGCTTCTGGACTGTGGATGTCGGTGCTTCATTCTCCTGCCTCTGAGACATCCCCATCAAGATGGACTGTACCTTCACACTGTGAGGCAAAATAAACCCTTCTTCCTTAAGTTCCTTTGGTCAGGTGTTTGTCACAGCAATGAGAAAAGTAACGAACACAGGGGAGTTATGCTGTCCTCTTGGTACTTATACTATGCAAGTAGCCAGAGACCTGGCACTCCCTAGACTTTTTTCAACAGACACCATAGAACTCAGCCAACCATGACCCCATGAATGGACCTCACAGCTACCAAGCTCATTGCAGCTCTCCATAACATTTCTTGTAAAATAAGTTTGCTACTAGTTAGAAGGGAAACAAACAAACAAAAAAAAAAAAAACCAAACAACAACAACAACAAAAGAAACCAAGGCTGGGTGTGGTAGCACATGCCTTTAATCCTAGCATTTGGGAGGCAGAGGTAGGAGGATTACTGTGACTTCAAGGCCAGCCTGAGACGACACAGTGAATTCCAGATCAGTGAGACCCTACCTCAAAAGACCAAAAAAATGAAGAAAAAAAAAAGGGGAGACTGGAGAGGTGGCTTAAGGGTTAAGGCACTTGCCTGCAAAGACTAAGGAGTAGGGTTTGATTCCTCAGAACCCACATAATCCAGATGCATGTGATGGTGCATATGTCTGGAGTTCATTTGCAATGGCTAGTAGCTCTGGAATGCGCTCTCTCACTCTCTCCCTTCTTCTCTCTCTCCCTCTTTCTCATAAATAAAAATAAAGTTGTGAACAAGGGATGATCCTATAGAAAGAATAGGCCTCTTTTTCGTTCTCCCTCCCTCTTGAAATCTGGTGGTGACCCTGCTAAGAGAAAATGACTAGTGGAAAATCAATTCCAAATATAATTGCTGGAAAAGTGAGAAAAGAGTTGAGTTAATTTTCCTATGTTGATGAGAATCCTTTAGTGATTCAATTAAGAAATGACCCCTTTCAAGGCCTGTTGATGTTATAGTATACAATGGCGGCTCAGAGAGAGGCAAGGTCAAGAATATGATAAGCATGGATGACTAAGAAAGACTTACTCCAGGAAACAGCCTAGCCTGTCAGGCATGGTACAGAAACAGGCTTTAAACTTAATTTTATTTTTTTAACAACTTGTTGCAGTTACCTTCCAATTATTGGGACAAAACATCTGACCAAAAGCAACAGCTGGGACAAAAGAATTCATTTTGGCTTATAGTCTCCAGAGGAAGTTTAGCAGGGAAAGCACGGTACAAGCAGGTTTTGGCATCATGCTTTGTCACCTCACCTGGGAGGTCGAAGCAAGTGTGAGCTGCTAGCGAACACCCAGTAAGACTAGGTTAATAAACCTCAAGGTCAGCCTCCAGCAAGGTTCCATTCCCAGGACTCATCAAGGCCAGAGACAGCTCCTGTTTACCCCTGCATAGTGGGCTTCAAGATCATTTAAACAAATAAGTCACAGCCTCCAGAAACTACTAATGGGCCCACATTCTCATCATACTATAGAGCCTTCCTCCCTGACTTTTCCAGCCTGCCTCCACCTGTTCCCACAGTGCTCACTCTCTCACTGAATCAGTCCCACGTGGCACATGGGGGGGGGGGGGTCTGGTGTGCTAGTCCCCAGGACAAAAAAAAAAGCCATTGTCAAAATCAGCAGCCCAGTGTAGAGTACTATGTGTATTGCCATCCCTGAAACCACTGGCCAGGAATCTCAATCACTTCTGGAGTGACTAGAAGGTGGTTAATGTAGCCATGAGGATGAGTTAAAGAAGTGGGTAGGAGATGGACATGGGAAGTTGTCTATTTGCATCTTGACCCCAGCCAGCCTGAGCATAGCTTGTGTTAATAGGTGACATTAATGTGGAAAGCACCAAAATACAAGTCAGGAGCTGAGTCACTTGCCTACCTATGTTCCCATCAATCTCACTTAGGAGGCAGGAAGTTTAAAAGTTTAAGGCCACCTGGATATATACATAATAAGACTGTAACACAAAAGAAGGGAGATGCTGGGGAGATGGCTTAGTTAGAAAAGTGCTTGTCATGTAAGCATGAGGACCTGAGTTCAGATCTCCAGGACCCATGTAAAAGCCAGGTATGGTAGTTTGCTTCAGGTGGCCCCCATAAACTTAGGTGTTCTGAATGCTAGATTCCCAGCTGATGGAGATTTGGGGATTAATGCCTCCTGGATGTGGTGTATTGTTGGGGACAAGCTTATGGGTGTTATAGCCAGTTTCCCTATGCCAGTATTTGGCACACTGTCCTGTTACTATTGCACACCTTATGTTGGACAGGGGGTGATGTCCATCCTTTGGTCATGCCATCATTTTCCCAGCCATCATGGAGCTTTCCCCCAGTTAGCCAAAATAAGTAAGCTGCTCTTAGTTGGGTGATTTCTACCAGAATGCGAACGTGGCTGCAACACCAGGTCTGGCAGTGTGCACCTTTAATCCTAGCACTGGGGAGACAGTCACAGGATATGCCTTTGATCTTGGTGGCTACCAAGTATAGCCTGATTGGTGAGCTCCAGTTTAGAAAGATACATTTTCTCAAAAAAAAAGAAAAAAAAATGGAGCATCATTGAGGAAGACACTGGATTTCTGGCCTTGAGATGCATGCACACACACACAAGTACACATAAATACATGCATAGCACACACACACACACACACACACACACACACACACACGGGAACAAAATCCTTGGTGCTGGAGAGATGGCACAGTGGTTAAAGCCACTTGTTTGCAAACTCTCATGGCCCATATTCGATTGCCCAGTACCAACATAAAGCCAGATGCACAAAGTGGTACATGCATCTGGAGTTCGTTTACAGGGGCAGGAGACCCCATGCACCCATTCTCTCTCTCTCTCTCTCTCTCTCTGTATGTGTGTGTGTATATGTGTGTCTAAATAAATAAATACATATTTTTTAAATAACACTCACAAACTTATGTGGGCCTCACAAAAACATGGTTCCAAATATTCCCAATCCTTGGCATATCACAGCAACCATTAGTAGTGTGATGACTGCCAAGAGAGCCTATGCACAAAGTACTTAACAGACACTTATGGAATTGCTACAGTAAATTAATACTATGATTAGTAAACGCTTTGTGATTAAGCTCTTTGCAAATACTCCACTGCCACTAAAGTGGTTATGGGGAATTATGTATGACACAAAGCTAAATGAAAACAGCAAGAAATGAAACTGTATGATCAGTATGGCTTTTGCTCGTTTTTTTTTTTTTTTTTTGAAAGCTAAATGCATGAAGAAAATGACCCAAAAGCTATAGACTAAAATGATTACAGCAGTTGTGTTAGCAACTGAGATTACTTTAAATGTTCCTCATCCTTACTGTTTTTCCCATTTTTCTGAAATGTGGCATGTTCCTTTCAAACTTGAAAATGTGCTCTATAATATATGCCCCTCTTCAGCTGGACTGAACAATGGAGCCACTCACTGTGTGCGAGGTGGTGCTTCCTCCTGCAAGCACGTGGAAATGTGTACCTCATGGTGGCGGTAGACAGGAAACCAGCTCTGGGACATACTTCAGGAAGCATTGTGAGGTACACCAGACTTGGAGGATCTAGGCTGAGCTCAGTCAGGAGCGTTTTTTTTTTTTGGAGTGGGGGTAATTGCAGGCAAGCTACTCAATCCACCAGCATCTCATTTTGCTCATCTGCAGAATGAGAATGCTACCCACAGGGGCCCTACATCATTACTCTCTGCAACAATCATCACAGAAGCCAAATGGCTCCAGGATGTTCTTGGCAGGGTCAGCACTCACCTACCCACTGCCCCTTTTACATCCCCCTGCTTCCTCCCAACACACACAAAATCCAACACGGGCCACTCCCGTCAGATGCCCCACCACTCTCCCTACCTACTCCCTACCAGGAATGTACAGTCCTCGCCTGCCTAACCCCATCAAAAGTCCAAGAACACTCCTGGAAGACTGCTCAGCTGTGCTGACCCCGAAAGAGAAAGTTCCAGGATCTAGCTTCACCTAAGGGACCAATTCCTGTGCATGACTGTGAGGAAGTACTTAGATTAGGTTAACTGAGGAGGGAAGAGTGGCTCTAACTATGGCCACCACCATTCCGTGGGCTGGGGTTCTGGACTAAAAAGCAAGGAGAACATGAGCCATTGAACTCCCAGCTCCCAATGCTCTCTTCCTGACTGAGCATGCAATGTGACCAGTGGTCTGGAGCTCCTGCCACCATTGCCTCCCCAGCACAATGGACTGTAACCTTCAACTGTGAGAAATAGACTCTTCCTCCTCTACATTGCTTTATGTCAAATACTTTTGTCACCACAACAAACAAAACAATTAATACACTTGCCATATTGATATTGAATGACATTAAAATATCTATCATAGCAACAAAGAAGTTAAAAGTGAAGGGGAAAGGACAAGGACACACTGTTAGTAGAATCACTAAACGCATCCATTGGTCAATTGTGTGTGTGTGTCCATTGTGTGTACACACTTGCCAAAGTTCATATGTGGAGGTTAGAGGAAAACCTCAAAGTATATGCGCTCTTCTTTCACTTCATTGAGACAAGGTCTCTTGCCAATGCAAAAGAACACCAGACTAGCTGGCTCACAAACTTCAGATTCTCCTAAGTCTGCCTCCCAATGGCATGGGCACATTGGAATCAGATTCATGTGCCACTTTGAATTCAGCTTCATGTAGGTGCGAGGAGGACTGAACTCTGTTCTGCAGGCTTTGCAAGCAAGTACCTTTAAACATTGAGCCATCTTCTCACCCTTAAATCCATGACATTTTTTAAGCTTAACTTCCAAGAAATTGGAATTAACCTATCTGTTTTTTTTTTTTTTGGTTTTGTTTTATTTATTTGGAGGAGCAATGGCTTGTTCCAATGTGCCCCTAATCAGCAAAGGACAAAGAGGTCACTCTGTTTTGAAACTCTTGTTGTGCATTTCTAGTATTTTGCCACCTTGGGACATCTCAGCTTGACCACTGAATGGGCCATTAGTTAGTGTGAAGTGCATATTTTCCATTTTACCCAAAACAGTGCCTTTTTCCTCAACCCAAACTACCATGAGCACAAATGGACCTTTGGGGACAGAGCCCGTCATGAAAGAAGGTGCACATCTGTAGTCTGTGGGCATTATATGAAGGAAAAGAAAATAAAATGAGTCACATGTAACACATAAGACCTCATGCAAGTTACTTCCTTCCCACTTCCTACAGCTGGAACAGAGGCATTAGAAAACCAGGAGCGCCTGCGAGTCTGGAAACTGGCATGAAGATGAAAAGCCGTAGTCCTGGGTGTTGTGCAAGGATCACATGGAGAGGTCCACGCTATCTGTGTTGTCAGCTTCCTTGCATGCATGTGTATGTGTGTGCACATGCAGGTGGGAGCCAGAGAACAACCTGCAGTGTTGTTCCTCAGGTGCCAGCCAACTTTTGTGAAACAAAAGCTCTCTCATTGGCCCGTAACTCAACAATTAGGCTAGACTGGCTGCTCATCAAGCCCCAGGAATTCTTCTGTCTCCATATCCTCACCTCTGAAATTACAAGCATGTGCCACCAGGCCCAGCTTTTGTCATGGGTTCAGGGAATCAAACTCAGGTCCCCATACTTACACAGCAAGCACTTTACTGACTGAGCTATTGTTCCTGTGGTGGTTTGATTCAGGTGTCCCCCATAAACTTAGGTGTCTGGATGCTAGTCTCCCCAGCTGATGGCAATTAGAAATTAAAGCCTCCTGTGGGTAGTGTATTGTTGGGGGCAGGCTTGTAGGTTTTATAGCCAGTTTCCCCATGACAGTGTTTGGCACACCCTCCTGTTCCTATTGTCCACTTGATGTTGGCCAGGGGGTGATGTCCACCCTCTGCTCGTGCCATTGTTTTCCCTGCCATCATAGAGCTTCCCCTTGAGCCTGTAAGCCACAATAAACCTTTTTTTTTCCCCCACAAGCTACTCTTATTTGGGTAATTTCTACCAGTGATGCGAACCTGACTGCCACAGTCCCAGCTCCAGTAATGAAGTTTTAAAAAATAAAATTACTAGTCTAAGGAAAATAAGATATGACTAAGAATAGAGAATGGAAAAGACATTGATAGAAAAAAATGAGGAAATAATAAATTGGAAATATATGAAGAGCAGGAATGAACAGAGATAAAAATGACAGATAAAGAAGATTGACAAAGGACACAAAAGAAACTTTAAACAGAGCCAGAGATTATGGCACACAGCTACAGTACCAGCACTTAACAAGCCGGAACAGGAAGAATGAGAGTTTGAGACCAACTTCCATTATATAGCAAGTGTGAGGCAGGCTTGGGCTACATAGTGTTTTGGTCTCAAGTGAATAAAACAAAACAAAGGATTATTTTATATTATTCACTACATATTCTCAGAAACAAAAGAAGTCATCAATACACTGAAAATTACAGAGTATCCTAAAGAGAATCCACACACATTATTAGATACATTTATGAGACTTCAAATATGAACAGAATCTGGAAGCTCTCAGGTTCCCTCATTAACAATGGGAAAGAGAGGAGCTAGCCTCAGACATTACCATTGTTTCACTTGGTATTAGAAAGCAAGAGAATAGCACATTTGATGACAAAGCCTGCTCTACATACACACATGCACACACATGAACATGCACATTCACACATACACGTGTATGTACACCAAAAAAGGCTGTTATAAATTATGGTAACATGACAGTGCTCTAACAGTGAAAAGAGAAAGAAGGAGGGGCTTTGGTCTTCACTACCTTCTGTATCTGGGAAGTTAAAAGATGTCACTAAAAGCCCACAAACATTTTTATTTAACAATGCAATGGTAAATCCCCTAAGAAAAATAGCATAATTGAATGAAACAGAATGGAGGATAAGTAGAAAGGAAAGGAAAACAATTAAAAAATGATCAATCTGTCATGTTTCTTCCCATTCAATTGCTGCCTGAACCTATCTTGTATAATAACTTCTCAGCTTGCTACTAGGTTCCTGAGATAACAGTAACTTTCAGCTACCCACTGAGTCATTCATTTAACAAATATTTACTGGGCATGTAAAAGGTGCCAGACACTTCTCAAAACTCTTAATAATAGAGCATGACCCCTAACCTCAGGTGCTTACATGTAACCAGGGAAACATACAATATAATGCCCCAATAGTAGTGCTACAAGAACCAAATAAGAGAGAGTGGAGAGAGAATAAGGAACAATGGCAGGAGAGGATGAAAAGGCAATAGAGTCCAGAAGAGAAGCATGGGTGGACATTCGGACTAGGAAAGGACCAAACATTTCACTTAGCTAGAACTTCAAGAGCAACGACCCAAAGAAAGGCAAGAAAGAAGCCACCAATGGAGTAAACAGCAAAAAAGAAAAGAAGGGCTGGAGAGATAGCTTAGTGGTTAAGTGCTTGTCTGTGAAACCTAAGAACCCAGGTTCGAGGCTTGATTACCCAGGACCCACGTTAGCCAGATGCACAAGGGGGCACATGCATCTGGAGTTCATTTGCAGTGGCTGGAAGCCCTGATGTGCCCATTCTCTCCCTCCCTCTCTCTCTCTCTCTCTCTCTCTCTCTCTCTCTCTCTCTCTCTCTCTCTCTCTCCCTCTCTCTTTCTCTCTTTCTCTCTCTGTCACTCTCAAATAAATAAATACGTAAAAATATTTTTAAAAAGTAAAAGCAGAGGAAGGTGCTTACTTCATTATATTTCTTTACTGATTTAACATGAACCTTTATTTCTCTGTGACTCATATCCCAAAATAATAAAGATAAAAATAATAGTAAATCCTAACTTAGAGGAAGGAAGAAAACATGGAAGTATGCCACTGTGATGATTTGAATCAGCTGTCCCCCATAAACTCATGTGTGTGGAATGC
The DNA here is from genome assembly GCF_020740685.1 of Jaculus jaculus. Taxonomy (NCBI): domain Eukaryota; kingdom Metazoa; phylum Chordata; class Mammalia; order Rodentia; family Dipodidae; genus Jaculus; species Jaculus jaculus. Next base: position 18,049,573 of record NC_059106.1, read on the forward strand.
TTGTTCCCTAGATGATGGCAACTTGGGAGGTGGAGCCTTGCTGGAGGAGGTGTGTTGTTGGAGGTGGACCCCACACACATCCTAATCCTTCTATTCCTTCTATTCCCTCTAATCTTCTAACCCTTCTATTCTCAACTGGCCTCTGGGGCTTCTCCCACACCGTGTTCAGAGATGGCACACTGGTCCACTCTTCCTTTTCTTGGCCATCTCTTCTCAAAGTGGCTAGGATATGTCATGAAACCACTCATCCTTTTACTTTGGCCTCTACCTGTGAGTACTGGAAAATGCTAGAATCTGGACTTTAAAAAGAAAGAAAGAAAGAAAGAAAGGACCTCAGAAAAAAATAGGGCTATGGTGACAGTTCAATGCATAAAATGCTTTCCACACAACGTGAGGACCTAAATGTATATCCTCAGAATCTATGTACATGCCAGGCTGGCTCTCTGTGATCCCAGTGCTCAGGAGAAGACAGGGAATCCCCAGGGCAAGCTGGGTACTGAACTAGCCTAACTGGTCAACTCTGGACTCAAGTGAGAGATCTTGTCTCAGTAATAAGGGGGAGGAAGACAACCGGCATCGGCACCCAGTGTCTGCACAATCGCTCATACCCGTACCCTACACACATGCCCAAATACACGCAAGCATGTAGGCATACACATACACAATGTAAAACAAATCAGAAATTCAAGCACATAAGCAAACAGAGTCAAGACAACTTGGGCCCTTTTCGCCAAGTTAGCTGCAGAATATTTTATAAGTAAACAAGACAAATAAAAGTGAAACCCTGAAGTCTGGTGGTGCTGCTTAAAGCCCAGGAATTGGAGATGCCAATTAAAAGGAGTGGTGGGCTGTTATGGATCGTGTGTTAGCTCAGCAGGCGGACACGCGAGAAGGACGAAGTTCGCACATTGCCCAGAAGCACGGCCGGCTCTTCCTCAGTGGTGCTCAATTTCATCTCTGGTCCCAACGTATCTACTAGCACCCAGCCAGACGCCGGGTTGCAGCTTCAGAGGATGTGAGCAAGCAAAGCAGGGGAGAAGATATCGTGCGCCCAGCACACTGCTGGGTCCTTACTGTGGTTTCCTGCCAGGGGTTCAAATCCCAAGAGTAGGTAATAACAATAACACTGGTATGTAAGACAATGCATAGTCAGAGTAATAATACCAAAAATGTATATCTCCCCATGGGGCAGAGGTGATGGCATAGTTGGTAAAGTGCTTGTTTTGCAAGTATGAGGTCCCAAGTTCAATCATCACTACTACATTAAGAAAAAAAAAAAAAAAAGCCAGGCATGGTGACAGACATTTTTAATCCCAGAGGCAGAGGTAGGAGGATCGCTGTGACTTTGAGGCCACCCTGAGACTACATGGTGAATTTCAGATCAGCCTGAGCTAGACTGAGACCCTACCTTGGAAAACAAAAACAACAACAACAAAAAGCCAGGCAGGGTGCATACTTATGACCTCAGGACAGGGAAAGTGGAGACAGAAGTATTTCTAGGACTCACTGCCAAGCCAGTCTAGCCTACTTGTTGAGTCCCAAGGACAATGTAAGATCCTTCCTCAAAAAAGGTGGACAGGAGCTGAAAAAATGGCTTAGCAGTTAAGGTGTTTGCCTGCAAAGCTAAAGGACCCAGGTTCAATTCCCCAGGACCCACATAAGCCAGCTATACAAGGTAGTGCATGAGTCTGGAGTTTGTTTGCAGCGGCTGAAAGACCTGGCACATCCATTTTCTCTGTCTCTCTCTCTCTCCTTCTTTCCCTCTCTCAAGTAAATAAAATTAAAATTTAAACAAAGGTGGATAGCACCTGAGGAAACAAACACATGCACAAACATCTGTGCACATATGTGCACCCACGCACATCCAAACATACACATGTGCGCACTCACAAGCCCCACACCTCCTGCATGTCCACTACAGTATGTGCTACCAATGAATCAATGATTGCCCAGTGTAGCGGGGCTGTTACACAAGGCTGATGATTATGGAGACCTTTGGTTTGTTTCATGGCCGTGCTGAGCAGGGGAGGAGACCTTAGTGGACATAACAACCAAGGGACAGGGCAGCTCCATCCAGTCACCTGTCAGATCACTTTAACGGCCATGTACTCATGCACACCTCAGCCTTAGCAACTGCCACAAGAGGCTCTTCTTACCCAGGGCCTGGGCCATGAGCAAAGGGAGTGAGAGCTGACAAACAATGGAAGCCATGGGAACTGCCTGGCACACAGCCACTGCAAACTGACATCCCAAGCTCCACCACGTGCCTTCTTTCCAAAGCCATCTCAGTTCAGCCACTTAGGCCTTAATGATTGGATGAGCCAGGCTGGTTAGGTAGCTTAGTGGGTAAAGTGCTTGCTATGCAAGCATTAGGACCTGAGTTTGGATCCTCGACACTCATATAAATAAAAGATGGGTGTGGTGGTAATCACCTGCAATCTTAGCACTGGGGAGGCAGAGACAGGAAATCTCTGGGGCTCACTGGCTCACTTGTCTAGACAAATTGGTGAGCTCTAGGCTCAGTGAGAGACCCTGCCTCAAGAAAGTAAGGTAGGGGGCTATGGAAGAAGACACTCAAGGTCAAGCCTGGCCTCTATGTACACATGTGCATGCACATGCACACACACATGCACAAATACACACACACACACGTGCCCACACAAATAAAAATGTGCATGTACAATGTTTGTACACCCCCACCCCTGGAAAAGCCTCTGTAAGATGATAAGATCATGGGGGTAGGGGAGAAAGGTAAGGGATATGGCAAAGGAAAACAACAGATGCTACTACATAAAGCCTATAGAGGAAAAGAAAGAAATTATTCCAAAGTCCCTTTATATTCCAGGCAGACAGAGAATGGTACTAGCTGTCAATCATGTAGATCCACTGAATAACAATTTAAAAAGAAAAATAAATGAGCACTTCTTAAAAACCATACTTGCTTTTAGTTCGAATGTGGACAAAGATGATGAGAGTTGAAGTGGAATGTTTTCAAAAAGTAAAAGTAACAACAACAACAAAAAGCTGATGAAGCCGAGCGTGGTGGTGCACACCTTTAATCCCAGCACTTGGGAGGCAGAGGTAGGAGGACTGTCGTGAGTTCAAGGCCACCCTGAGAATAAAGAGTGAATTCCAGGTCAGCCTGGGCTAGAGTGAGACCCTACCTCAAAAAAAAAAAAGAAAGAAAGAAAAAAGCAAAAAGGCTTATGAAAGCCCTGAAAACTGAAAAACCCCATGAAAAAAGGCAAAAAAAAAAAAAATCAATTACAGATTCTCTGAGTCATGTTTTGATCCATGATTAAGGAAAGAAATATTTTGTTAGAATCTAGAATCTCGTGTGTGTGTGTGTGTGTGTGTGTGTGTGTGTGTGTGTATTCATGTTTGAGTATGGGTGTGCACATGCCATGGCGCATGTGTGGAGTTCAGAAGACAACTTCCTGTGTTGGTCCTCGCCTTCACCTTCTCTGAGGCAGGGTCTCTTTTGACTCACTGCTACACACACCAAACTAGCTACCCTGTGAGCTTCCAGGATCCTCCTGTCTCCACCTGGTTTCTCAACCTAGCAGGGCTGGGGTCACAGAAATACACCACCACATCTGGTGCTTACATGAGCTCTGGGAATACAAACTAAGATCCGCCACAAGCACTCTACCTGCTGAGCAATGTCTCCAGCCCAGAAAGCAACGGTTCTGACAGAACACCTGAAGGTGAGCTGGAGGCATGTGGCAGGAAGTAGAAGACCTGTTGCAGTTTGACCCAGTGAAACATGAAATAAAATGTGCCAAAGTTATTATAAATTTTTATGTGCTGGTTTTCTGTACTACATGGATGAATGCCAAAAGATGAGACTTGAGAACAAGGGAATCCAGAGATTCTTTGTGTCAGGGAATGGTAGCAGGACAGGTGATCACTATGAGTTATGACAAAAACTAGGTGAGTTTGACCCCTAGTGAAGCACCCAGAAGCCTATCAAACAATCTCCTGTCACCCACAGGACACGCGTTCTCACATGGTAGAAGATCTCCTAGTGAATGAACAACTTCTATAAGTGAAAATTGAGACTTTTTTTAATTCATTTTATTTTTACCCAGAATTTTTAAATTTATGGCATTTTCAGATATAATTTTATTTTGTTGATTTCTGTCCCTCCTCCTACCCACTCCCTCTCTAGCCCCCATTACCGCCCCTTTATTTTTGTTCCTTCTGTTTATATGCCACAAATATCCTTTTTCCCATAGCCCCCACATTCCAGCTCATCTCTTTATATTCACTTCTGGCTACAGTTATGTATTTATAGGCTTTATCCACATTTGCCCCCCAAATATACATGATTAATAGATATTACAAGCTTAGATCACATATCAGAGAGAACGTGTGATTTTTCATCTTTCTGAGTTTGAGTCATTTTCACTTAATATGATTCTATTCAAATCCATCCATTTTTCCTGAAAAATTCATGATTTCATTTTTCCATTCTGCTTAGTAGAATTCTGTTGTGTATATGTTCCACATTTTCATTATCCACTCATTTTTTTCTAAATCTTAGCTTTTGTAAATATAGCCGTAATAAGTATGGATGTGGAAATATCACTGTGGTAGTGTGGAATCCTTAGGGTATATGCCCAGGAGTAGTACGTTGTAGGGAAGATGTATTTCTAATTTTTTGAGAAATCTCCATACTGATTTCCATAATGGCTGTACTAATTTGCACTCCCACCAACAAAACAGAGTTTTAGGGACCATCTTCCTGCATTTCCTGCTCAGCTAACAAAGATAAATTCCCCAAAATTTACCCTACTCACAGTTGGCCCTCACAGTCAATAGGACTTGACCATTTTGTTGTCACCATCAAGATCTTACATTTTTGGAACATTTATTGCCAGACAAGTTCATTGTTCTTTTTTTTTTTTTTTAATTTATTTATTTGAGAGCGACAGACACAGAGAGAAAGACAGATAGAGGGAGAGAGAGAGAATGGGTGCGCCAGGGCTTCCAGCCTCTGCAAACGAACTCCAGACGCGTGCACCCCCTGTGCATCTGGCTAACGCGGGACCTGGGGAACCGAGCCTTGAACCGAGGTCCTTAGGCTTCACAGGCAAGCGCTTAACCGCTAAGCCATCTCTCCAGCCCAAGTTCATTGTTCTTGATAAAAACTTTTTGGGGGTATGTAGTATATTTGGTATGGGGACGCATGTGGCGTATGTACATGTGTGTACAGATGTGCACTTCCTGTGCACACACATGTAGAGGTCACAGGAGAATATCAGGTATCTTCCTCTATTGTTCTTACAGCTTATTTCCCTGAAACAGGCTTTCCATCTGAACCTGGAGCTCACTATTTCTTGGTTAGATTGGGTGCCATAAAATATTTGGTATCCCTCATCTTGATGGTTTCATGAACTCGAAACTGGTTTGTGATGATCTTTACCCTCCCTTATCAAGTCTCTCCTCTTCCTTACTAAAAGATCTAAGTTTTCCTTAATGAAAATTCTAACTACCCCAGCTCCAGCACATCATCTGTGATAGTTTGAATGGATGTCCCCAGCTGGAGGAGGTGTCACTGGGGGTGGATCTGGAATTCCTGCCTGAAATATGCAAAGTGATAGAATTCTGCCTGGGGTTGCTGAAGTGTGTTTGCTTATGGTGTTGTTGGTGGCTCTTCTCCCTGCATGGACCTGTGAAGGGGCTAGGTTCTTCAGCCATTACGGAACTTCCCCTGCATCTGTAAGCTTCAAATAAATGCCATCCCTCCCATAACTGTATCTGCTGTGGGTTTATCTCAGCATGACACCATCAAAACCACTGAACAGCTATTCAGCTACTTCCTGTCAACAACTTATGTTGCAATTTGTAAAATAAGCACTGGACATCAGGAAGTCAAAGATTAGCAGGTACACATAAAGTCAAGCCTGCTCCTTTGACTTAACATTCTAAAGATTTTTTTTTTCTGACTGAATTCTTTAATAAACTCCTTTGCTTATATATGTCCTTCATCCATTCACCTAGTGACAGGCATGTAGGCTGATTCCACAGCTTAGCTATTGTGAATGTAAACTCTATATAGTGATCATAATACGAGTTTAAAATACAAGCTTTCTGTGAATAAAGAAAACAACCCTCAACTAGATATGGAAACACATAAAAGCATGAATAGCTAAAGCAATTATAAGCACAAAGACAAAATGGAAATCTCACAACACCTCATTGCAAATACAGAGCCAGAGCAACAAGGCAGCATGGTGCTGGCATAAAAACAGAAGGATGTGGACTAATACAATAAAGGACACAGAAACACACTTACATAAACAGGCAATTTAATTTTTGACAGAAATGTCAAAAATACATGTTGGAAAGAAAATATAAGCCTCTTCACTAAATGGGGTTGGGGAAACAATATACCCACATGTAGAATAAAACTAGATCTATAACTTTCAACTTACACACAAAAAAAAAATCATTTCAAAATGAATCAAAGCCCTTAATGTGAGACCTGAAACTTTAAAGCTGTTAGGAAAAAAAACATAGGTAAACACTTCAATATGTAGGCATAATCAAAGGTTTTCTGAAAATGATTCCAAGAACACAGGACATAATCCCAAAATTTAATTAATGGCTTTTTACATGAAATTCAAAAACTTTTACATAACAAATGAAAGAATCACCATAGTGAAGAGATATCCAATGAACAGAAGAAAATCTTTTCCAACTACACACTGGACAGGAGATTTAATATCTAGAATATATAAGGGATTGTAAAATGTAAACATGAAAAAAATCGTCCAATAAATATATCATCTCATGAACTAAATAGACAGTTCTTTACAAACAAAGATACAAATAGCCAGTAAATACTTGAAAAGATGTTCAACATAGTTAGCCATCAGGTAAATGGAAATTAAAATTAGTTTGAGATTCCATCTCACCCTAGTTAAAGTGGCTTTTACCATGAAAACAAATTATGGACTGGAGAGATAGTTCAGTGGTTAAGATGCTTGTCTGCAAAGCCTAATGACCTAGGTTCTATTCCCTAGTACCCACATAAAACCACATGCAAGAAGTGGTGCATGAATCTGGAGTTCTTCCTGGTACACTCATTCATTCTCATTCTCTCTCTTTTGTTATTCTTTCTGTCTCTCTCTGCTTTCAAATAAATAAATATTTTTAAAAATAAAACAAATGTTGAGGTGGACATGGGGAAAGAGGAGCCTATAGTCACTGCTGGTAGGAATGCAGCCACTATGGAAATTAGTAAGGAACTTACATGTAACTTTCACATGGCCTAGCTCTACCACTCTTCAGTTCATACCCAAGGGATTTTAAACCACAGTACCACAAAAGCATTCATGCACACATGCTTATTGCTACTGTTAACAAAACTGGCCCAGATGTTCCATCTTAAGATGAATGGAAAACAAAAATATGCTACATATACACTATGTGTAGCAGACGGCTTCAGGTTCGCTGAGATTAACTTCCAGACCAGGCACAGTTATAGATAAAGGGATATTTATTGAAGTCTCCACATCCAGGGGAAGTTCCATAATGGCAGAAGAAGCTGGCCTGCCTTCACAGGCCCAAGCAGAGAAAGAGAGAAACACACAAGCCAAAAGCCACATGGCACAGCACACTTCAGGAACTCCAGCTAGGTACACTTTGCATATCTTTAGATTGAAATCTGAAACCCACCACCACACCTTAAGATCCACCCAGTGATGCTGCCTCCAGCCAGGTGGCTGCAGATGCAAACTACAAATAAACTGAATATATTGGGGGCCATCTATACAAACCACCATACCATGGAATTTTTTCATCTCTAAATAAAAATGAAAATCATGAAATATGCAGGAAACTGGATGAAAGTGGAGATCATAAAGCTATGTGAAATAAGCCATACTCAGAAAAAAATAAATACCACAATTTCTTTTATAGGCTGACTCTAGACTTAGGGGGGTGTGTGCGTGCGTGTGTGTGTGTGTGTGTGTGTGTGTGTGAGAGAGAGAGAGAGAGAGAGAGAGAGGGAGAAATAATATGGCACACCAGGGCTTCTTGTCATTGCAGATGCACTCCAGATGCATGTGCCATTTGGTGCATGTGGCTTTACATGGGTACTGGGGCAGTGAACCTATAACATAAGCAAGCGGCTTCAATCACTTAGTCATCTCTCCAACCCAGTTGAATTTTTTTTTAATGTGCTCTCAGGCTGGAGAGATGGCTCCATGGATAAGCCTGATGGCCTGGGTTCAATTCCCCAGTATCCACTCATGTAAAGCCAAATGTACAAAGCAGCGCATGCATCTGGAGTTCCGTTGAGGTTGCAAGAAGCCCTGGCATGCCCATTCTCTCTCTGTCTGCCTCTCTCTGCCCCACTTCTCAAATAAATAATTTTTTTTTTAAATGTGTTCTCTCCCATCCAGAACCTGAAATGTCTGTTAGTCTTCCTCCTCCATCTTTCCTGCACTTTTCTTCTATCTTCTTGTTGAACTCTTTAAATAGTTAATGCATTATTATGACTCAAACATCAAAAGATATAAAAAGAGATACATTGTTAAATTATTTTTCACGCCATAAGTGGTTGTGCACACCTATAATCCCAGTTCTGGAGGCTGAAGCAGGAAGATAGTGAATCTGAGGCCAGCTTGGCCTAAATAGAAAGACTATTTCAAAAGAAAATGATTCTAAGTTTGCAAAAATATTGGGGACCACCTTTAACTGTTTAAATGTAAAACCTTTCAGAGGTCATGTGTTTGAGCACTTTGTCCCCAGTGGGTGGCACTGTTTGGAAAGTGTTGGACGCTTTAGGAGGTGGAGAAAACTAGTGCATAAGAGGCCATACATGTGGGGTGCCATGGCTTTTAGGGACTCATTTCTGTGAACATAAATCTAGTCCCAGGGTAGCAAGAACAAGAACCTACTTCTGCAGAACATCATTAATTTGCCAGGCCTGGCAGTGCATACCTGTAATCCCAGTACATGGGAGGCTGAGGCAGGAAGACCTTGAATGCAAGACCAACCAATGCTAAACTGGAGAGAGGACCAGACTCGTCTAGGCGATTTAGCAAACCTTGTTCAAAAAATTCAAAACAAACAAGGTAAGAAATAAGGGGCGTGGATGAGGAGAACAAGGAGGAGGAGGATGAAGAGCAAAAAACATTAATCCCTCTCTCCTTCCCCCCCCCCTTTGTCTGTCTGTCTCTCTTTCTCCTTGTGTTCAAAGACAAGGTCTCATATAGCCCAGGTTGTCCTCAGCCTTGCTATGTAGCTGAAGATGACACTGAACTTCTGATCCTCTTCCCTCTACCTTCTGAGTCCTGGGATTATCGGCATGCATTACCATACCTGGTCTATGTGGTGTCGGGGAATGAACCCAGGGCTTCATTCATGCTAGACAAGTGAGCCATCTCCCCAGCCAACAATAATGACTTTTAAAGACTTAATTTTCTCAAAAGGCTCCACAATACTGTTACATTAGGGAATGAAGCCTCAAGCTGAGTTTTGGTAGAAACAAAGCACAGTTCAGCCATAGCACAGATGCATATGAGAACCAAGCATGTCACCCTCCTCCTCCTCTAGAAAAAGCCAGACAAATATATTCAGAATGGTAATATATATGAGAAAAGTCTGAGAAGAGCTGAACAGTGAATAATGTTCTGAAAGAGCTCAATCCCAGGACCGTGGTGCTCCAACTTGATTGCCATAGAAAGACCCAGAAAACTGACCACAACACCAAGTCACATACCTGGCAAACGAAGACTGTGGAACAGAGAAGCAGAAAGGGCTCTGTACCCTTCAAGAAAGAGCAGCTGGCTACAGGCTCAGTAGATAAAGAACCTGCTATGCAAGCAGAAGGACCTGAGCTTGGATCCCGAGCACCCATGTAAAAGCTGGGTGAGCATGGCAGTTTATTTGTAATCCCAGCACTCTAGAGGCAAGAGACAAGGGCAAATGGGTTAGATAGACTGACCAAGTCATGAACTCTAGATTCATGTGAGACACCCTATCTCAATAAATAAGGTAGAGAGCAAGTTAAAAAAAAAAAACAAACTTGGCATTAATTTCTGGCCTTCCCACACACATATGTATAAACAGAAACTTGTGCACACATAACCTTACAGATGCACACGCACAAGGATGCATACACAACACACACACACAAAGATGAGAGACCTTATCTCAAAGAGAAGCCCACAGAGGCTGATTCAAAACAAAGCATATCTCTTGACCCACAAGTGAAAGCAGTGTCAGCACAGCCTCTGCCCAGGAACTCTGTCTTGCATCTATCCCGGGAGAATCCAATTTGCTTGACCATCCAGAACTTGATGAAGCAACAACCAACAGCATAGGAGGCAATGGGCTTGTAAGAAATGAGGCCAAAGGAGAAAAGGTCAGGTCAATATTTTAGGAACAAGCTAATCCCACAAATGAGGAAATAAGTAGACACCTAAGCAAAACCAAGGAACCCAACCTGTAAGAAGGCAACTTCAACATCGTCAAGAAGATCCCAGCGGCCACCCCAAGGGAGCCTGTGAAGATTCTAGAAGCTAGAACTCGCATAAAGAAGTCCAGCTGAAGCAAGAGGATTGCAAGTTCAAGGCCAGCCTGAGAAATAACCTGGTGGCCATTGCTTCTACAGGTATGCTAGGAGTAATCACATTTACAGAGGTTCAGCATGGAGTCTAATTTTAGCTCAGCTTCTCAGTAAATCTGACTCTGACAGAGACCCTGTGAGGAGAAGATTCAGGAAAGCCAGTGACAGCAGCTGGGAAGACTGGAGAGGTGGAGGGAAAGTACCTGGACACCAGGGAGGAATACAATCATCCTTGAGTTTGGATACTACTTTATGATGAAAAGTCATGAACAAGGGTGGCAGCTACTCGAACAGTTACTGTTTTTGTGCTGTAACAAAATACCTGGCAGAAGCAACTGAAGGAATGAACACTTTACAGTGGCCCGGTGTTTGAGGGTAAACAGTCCATTATGGTAAGGAAGGGACGGCAGCAGGAGTGTGAGGTGGCCGGTCAGATCGCCCCTTGGTCAGGAAGTAGAGAGAGAAAGGGTGGAAGGCTGGTGCTCAGCTTGCTCTCTTCTTTTGGTCTAGCCTGGGGCACTATGTTTAACACTACCCACATTCAGGATATGAATTCCATGCTCATTTAAATGTTTCTGAAAACACTTTCACAGACATATCTAAACAAGGGTTTCGTGATGATTCTAAATTAAGTTGACAATGGAAATTAACCATCACAGCTACCTGGACAAAGAGTAATGACTGTTAGGAGTTGAGAGATCAGAGTCAAATTTTCATAAAGAAGAGACAGTTTTACTACAGTGAACATTTAAAAACAAATAACATTTTGAAAAATCCTTCCTTTCCCATCAGACCATTTTATCAAAATTTAGTCATGTCTGTTAGCCACACATTCATAACTTAATTTTTCTATCTTTGTTTAGCACTACTTTCTTGGTTTGGATACTTTTTTAATATATGTAGTTGGGTTTTGGCTTGTGACTAACTCTTGAAAATTAAACAAGTACACAGAGGTAAATATTAGACTAACAAAAATTAAAAAAAAAAAAAAGAAATGGTTTTAATAGGGGAGGGAGATGGCTCAGCAGGTAAGAGTGCTTGCCTCATATGTATGAGGAACACCAGCAATTCCACTAAGGACGGCCTCAGTGGAATGGGGACAGGGAGGAGGAAAATGTTACCAACACATGATGTGATTTCTGAGATAATTTTTTTAAAAAGACAAGTATGTCTACATTTGCCTATAACTCCAGTTCTGAAGGGGTTGGGAAAAGGGGACTTTTGGGATTCACTGGTCAGCCAAACTGATTAAAGAATGGCAGTTCCAGGCTAAGTGCAGGGCTCTATCTTAAGAACACAGTGATGAAGAGTATTAGAGGAGAGTACCTAATGTTCAACTCTGGAAACAATACACATGTGCTCTCGACATAGGCATTTGCACACACACACACACACACACACACACACACAGTATAAATACATCATAAACATATGCCCATCATGAACTATAAATACATCACACACATATATGCACACACTATAAACACATCACGCACACATACAAAGTTATTTTAACCAAACACACTCATAAGAATGCAGTAGCATTAATAAAATTAAAATAAAACATCAGCAATGAGGACCTGAGAAGATTGCTCAGTGGTTAAAGGTGTTTACTTGCAAAGCCTACTGGCCTGAGTTCAAAACCCTGTCACCACGTAAAGCCAGATGCACAAAGTTACATGTTCATCTTTAGTTTGTCTAGCATACCCATGTTATTATTTCTCTCTCAAATAAATAAATATATTTTTAAAAATATTAAAATAAAGCCCTCCTGAGAACCTTAGCAATCTCACATGTAGTTCCCATTCCTTAAAAAAAGCTCTTAATTCATTGTTACTGCAAACTTACCTTTGTCTCCTAATAACCAGGAGACCCTGGAATCAGGCTGCTCTTATAGTCGTGGAAGATGATGGGGCAGGACTTCGGAGGGCCCAGCCTATAGTTAATGAATGACTAGCAAGATGGGGTAGTGGTGAGGGCTGAGGTACAGAGAGCAGGTAGGAAGAATTTGCACAGGCCCACTATGCAGATTCTGCAAATGAACAACTTATAACCAAGGCTGCTAAGCTCAGAGCCCCTCTCAGCTCAACAGTGCTATCTACATCCTGCATTCAGTATGAGAGGCTGACAAGTTTGGGACCAGGCTGGGTTGGCTGTCTTACATAAATAGCTTAATTTCAGGCCCTACTTTTACATCACTGAACCATCAGACATCTGTCTTTGAGAACTAAAAGCACCTGCCCCTACCATCTACCCCCCCCCCCACACTCCGTAAGGTCTCTGCTGCAACTCTCCCTCCATTGCCACCCCTCCTCCCACCTCAGCCCCCTCTTCCACTGCTGCCTCTTAAAAACTTCTCCTCACCTCTACTTAGACTCTACTCAGTCCTCACCCCACTTGGATTCCTGACACCTCATTCCTACTTCCCTTTAAGCTTGGTCTTAACACTATCTCCTCCAGGAAGCTTTCCAACACCCATGTGGAAACACAAAAACACAATCACTTCTCTGAGCTGTGAGATTTTCACCCCCACCTCTTACATCAGCACCTGGCACTGAGTAGAAACTTCACAGATACATGCTGAATGAGTGAATGCATCCATGGCATGTTACTATAGCCTGGTTTTAGCAGTTTTTGCTCTGAATTGTAACATCTGGTTTGTGTGGTGGGAAGGGGTCACATCTGTTCTATTACACAGAAGAAAATATGTGGAGAACATCCTTTTTGTTGTTCGTTTTGCTTGTGTGTGTGTGTGTGTGTGTGTGTGCATGTATAGGCCAGAGGTTAACATCAGGAATTTTCCTCTATTCTTTGAGCCAGGGTCTCTCACTTTATTAGTTACTTTCTCTTTACTGGAGCAAAAATACCTGATCAGAAGCAGGATAATGAAGGAAAGGTATTCATCTTGGCATGCAGTTTCAAGGAGAAATTTCATCATGGTGGAGAAAGCATGGCAGGAGCAGGAACCTGGTGTCAGGTGGTCACATCAGCAGGGAGAAGAGGAAAAGGGAACAGCAAGCAGGGCTGAAAACCCTCAAGGCCCACCCCCCATTGACACACTTCTTAGAGCAAGGATCCAATAAAGGTTCTACAGCCTTCCCTAAACAGAGCCAATGACTGGGGATTAAGGATTTAAACACACTTCCTGATGGGAGGCATTTCACATTCAAGCCACCATGCTCAATGAACCTAGAGCTCACCGATTCTGCTAGTCTAGCTAGCCAATAGGCCCCAGGGATTCCTTGTCTCCAGCCTTGACACATGACGTGACACCCAGCATTTTGCATGGGTGCTGGGGATCCAAATCCATGCCTCATGTTTGCGCAGCAAGCACTTTCCCAGCTGATGCCTCTCACTGTCTTCACATTTCTTAATAGATTTGGGCCTCCAAAACTCAACACTGGCTTGGCACATGATGGGTGTCCATCAAAGGATGAATGCAGAAAAACATAAATGTACTACACTAACATTCCAGGCAGTTGGTAAAGGTTTTATTTTTTAAATATCTTATGTATTTATTTAAGATAAAGAGAGAATGGCATGTCAGGACCTTCAGTCACTGCAAATGAACTCCATACCTTGTGCATCTGGCTCATATGGGATCTAGAGAGTCAAACTTGGGTCCTTAGTCTTCACAGGCAAGTGCCTTAACTGCTCAGCCATCTCTCCAATCTCAAATATTTTCAATAAAACATGCAAGCACGTCTCTAGTTTCAAGATCTCTAATTAAATGAAATTTCTCAAGTGTTAGTTGCAAATCTATGTTTATCTACTACCTGTCCTTTCTGTATTATCTTGAGATTCACTCATTTGCTTCTCTGGTGAGTCATATCCTTGCTTTTACCTGCTGTTTTGATCACAAGACTTCCCTGTGTTGATCCCAGCAGTTGAATGCATGCCTGTGGTAATGGGCTAAGTTAGTTAGTTACTTTTCTTATTGCTGTAACAAAATATCTGATAAGAAACAACTTAGAGAAGGAAGGTTTTTCTTTGGTTCACAGTTTGAGGATAAAGCCCATCATGGCTGGGAAGTCATGGTGGCAATGCAGCTGCTGGTCATGTGGTGTCTGGAGAAAGGAAGCAGGCAGAGATGGATGCTGGTGCTCAGCTTGTTTTCTTCTCTATATTAAGTCCTGGACCACAGCCCATGGAACGATGCTACCTACAGATAGGGAGGTTCTTCCCACCTTAATTAAGCTGTTCTAGAAACACCTCCACAGACATGGACAGAGGTGTGTTCCCATGGTGATTCTAGATCCTATCAAGATGACAATATTAGTCCTCATGTGACTATAACAGACAAGCCTGTGTCCTCTTGGAATTCCCCTGGATCCATGAAGTTTGCCTCTCATCAGTACAAAGATCTAACTTTGGCCAATCCCTGGTACAAATATTAGCACTACTTTTTTACCTAATGTGTTTTAGGAGTCAGATCATCATTTCCCCATAGGGACAGTATTATATTGGAGAGTTACATTTCAAGGTTGTTCTCCAAGAACAAATTAGTGAAAAATAAATCACAAGTATGACCAACAATTTGTCATAGAAGCAAAGGCAAAACCATAAATCTCTGCATACAGTTTTAAAGCCCCATAAAACTACGAAAGAAAAGACCTAGAAAACAGGCATAAATGTTCTATGCACATCAATTACAAGGGGCTCCATATGCCACGGCTGGGTCTATTATGTCATAAAATTTGGCCTAACATAAATTAACTCAACTATGTTATTAGGCAAATAAATTTTTGATTAACAAATCATTTTGTTTGACTTGTTGAAATCAGTGGGATTTTAAGAATACCACAAGGCTAATAAAAACTCAAAGCTATCAAAAAGGTTCATACAGGTCCCCTCTTTGGTTCTAGAATTTATGTGTGATGATCAATGCATTATAAAGCATCCTATTCTGTTATTATTAAACTTCTAAAGATTGAAATTGGGAAGACACTGGGGACATAAAGGATGGTATAATATTTAAAACAAAAGGAAAGAACTTGGTAATTTATGTGTACTTGTTGCAAATATGCAACTGTGTGCCTAAACTAAATCTGGTTTGAAGATGGCTTTTTTTTTTTTTTTTCCTACCAAAACTCACATTAAGGCTTATTTTTCAAAGTAGTAGTAAAAGATGTTTAAGGATAAGGTTAACCTGGAAGGGTCCAAGGAAAACAGTTAAGTGTTTGCCATGCAAGCATGAGGACCTGACTCCATAGCTCCAGTACCTATGTAAAAGCTGGACACGTAGGTGTGTGCCTGTAACCCTCGTGCTCACTCGGCAGAGGCAGGAAGACTCTTGGAGCTTACTTGCTAGGTAGTCTTTCTGAATTTGTCAACTCTAGGTTCAATAAGAGACTCTGTCTCAAAAGAAAAATGCAAAAGTCGTAGGAGGACTTACTTGGAGAAAAAAAAAATAAACATTAGCAAGAATGGAATAAGAGAGGGCAATGGGGTGAAATGATCAAAATACTTTATGTATGTCTAAGAAATTGCCAAAAATATAAAATTTTACTAAGAAATAAGGTGGAGAGCCACTGAGGAAGACGCCCCAACATTGGCCTGTTATCTCCATGCCTGTGCATATATGTGCACGGGCACCTATACACATACATGCACTCACACACATATATATATGTACATGCATACTTCATGTGCACATGTCAAATTGAAAATCAATATGAGCCATCAAAAGTACATCACTTGTCGATTGGACACTTATACATACCGTGCTTAGGTCATAGCCTTCCACCCCTTGTGCATGGACATCTCAATGCAAAGTACATTTAACCAAACTTCAGAAGTTCTCATAGTCTTTACCAGTTCCAACACTGCTCAAAAGTCTAAGGTCTAAATCAGGGTGTGGTAGCTCACTTCTGGAATCCCAGCACTTGGGAGCCTGAGGGGAGAATCCCTGAGAGTTGGTTGTAGTTACTTTCTCTTCAATGGGGGTGGAGGGGAGCTGGCCACAAGCAGCATACTAGGAAAGAGTTTATTCAGCCCACAGTTTTGAGGGAAAGCATGACAGAGCACACAGGCTTGCTCATATATCAGAAGCAGGAGGGCAGAGGAAGAGGCACTAGCTCCAGCAAGAGAGAATGGCATCACTCCAAAACCTGCCCTCAGCTACCCACTTCTAGCAAGGCTCTACCTCCCAAATTTCCACCAGCTGGGATCCAAGCATTCAAAACTCATGATGTTATGAAAATGTCTCAGATCGCGGACCACAGGCACTGTGCAGCCAGACTGGGGTGAAGCCTGGCCTTTGCACCTCAATTGTAGCAGCCTCTGTATGCTGACCTCCAGGCAGAGACCTCCTTCAGCATTCTTCCTTCAGGCATTTTTCATTCAGAAAAATTCACATTCTTACTAACTAAAGCCTTCAAACAATAGGTTCTTGCCCTTGGGTCATCTTTTGTCCCACTGCAAAAGAGTTGGCTTATCTTTAATGATATTAATTTCTTTAATAATTTCAGCCAGTATGTTTGCAGTTTTGGGGTCTAGGATCTTAAATCTTTGCACATTTATTTCATGCAAAATTTGCATTTTTTTATAACTGTATTCTGTATATTTTGTTCTCTTTCAGTGTAGATACGAATAAAGAATACATGCCACAAAATCAATGTGTTTCTGCCTTGAAAATTCTTCCACCAAACACATTAGTCCATTACTTTCAACTTCAATTTTGCTTAAGTTCTCAGGACATGGGCAGAATGCAGCCAATTTCTTTGCCAGGATATCACATGAGATGCCTGTAGCCCAGTTCCCAATAGAGTCTCTATTCCCCTCTGTAACCTCATGAGCCAATCCTATATTATCCACATTTCTCTCAGCCTTCTGGTCTTCCAAACTCCCCCCAGAATGGCTCATTGAGCTTTGATTATAGCATTGTTTACTTCTCTAGTACAGAATCCTATGTCATGTCCTTCCATAATCCGCCCCCCCCCCCCCCGCCGTGACACACACACACAAACCAGTTTCAAAATACTACGAAGTACATATTCAGGTGTATCACAGCAATAGCCCTACTTCTCAGTAACAATTTTCTGTATCAGTTACTTTCTCATTGCTTGAACAAAATACTCCATCAGAAGCAGCTTGTAGTAAGAAAGGGTTTGTTTCCAGTTCACAGTTTTGAGGAGAACTTCATCATGATGGTAAAAGCATGGTAGGAACAGGAAGCTAGAGTCATATTGTCACATCCACAGGGAAGAAGTACCGTGATGAATTCTGGTGCTCAACTAGCTTTCTTCTTTTGGTTTACTTCAGAGCGCCAGCCTATGAAATGGTGCCACCACAGCTAAGGTGAGTCTTGCTCTCTTCACTAACCTAATCAAGAAAGTCTCTCAGAAACATTCACCTAATCTACACAATCTCTCACAGATGATTCTAGGTCCTGTTAACTTTACAATCAATATAAACTATTGCAGTTAGTAAAAGAGATTGTTTTTCCTTGGGAGTGAGTTCTCATTCTACTCACACTAGATTTCTTACCAATGTAGTGGGTTCTTACAAAGCTAGCCTAAACTTCTTTCTTACTCCTTCTCTCTCACATGTGCTTCTCTTCCACATAACCTACCTCCTCTTCCACATTTTCCACATGGCTCTGAATGACATGCACATTTCTCCAATGTAGCATTTCTCCAAACCTAAACATTCCTGCCTCTCTTTTTTATGTATAAGTCACCATTCTCAGGTAGTCTTTTATAGCAAAAGATGAACTAAGAGAATATCCAGTAATATAAACAGTTGGGCTAAAATGTTGATGAATGTGGGATGATTTTAAAGGTAATTTTATAATTTTTAAAAACTGAATGTTATGGGCTAAAGAAATGTCTTAGCAGTTAAGGTGCTTTCCTGCAAAGCCAAAAGACCCAGGTTAGATTTCCAAAGACCCACAAAAAACAGATGCACAATGTGGCACATGCATCTGGAGTTTGTTTGCAGAAGCTGAAGGCCCTGGTATACCCATTCTTTCTCTCCCCCCGCTCTGTCTTTTCCTATCTCTCCCTCTCTCCCCACTTGCTCTGCATGTGTCTCTCTCTCAAATAAAATAAATAATCTTTTTTAAAAACCTGAATTTTATCCACATGTAAAAATATTAAATTATGAATTTTTCAAGAAAATGAATGGTTCTGAAAAATGTTATACTAAACAAGGTACCTCACATTTATAAAGGTAAGTATTATATGCTCTCATATGTGGATCTTAGCTTGTAATGTTAGCATGTATGTTTACAAGTAGGGGTAAGTGTGGGCCTAGCCTATGAAACTTGAAAGGAGACTATGAGAAGTGAAAATAAGGTGTTGAGAGGATCAAGAGGGCAATAGTGCACATGCGACCTGAAAATGGAAAGAGGGTACTGTGCAGGTATGGGAAGGCAAAGGGAAGACTCGAGTGTATCATAAAGAAATGTGGGGAGATAAGCTAAAAAAAAAACAAATTTTGAGAACCTAATACTATATGCTAATTAAATTTATTGAAATCCAACCCCCCCCAAAAAAAACTGTATTTAATATTGCCACCTGACTTTAAATAGGAGAGCTAGAGTCACTTAATGGATCTGTGAACTGTGTTCAAGTTGTCTGGTTCTCTGAAAAAGAGACACACCTTAGGATGCGTCACCTACTCCCTGACTTCATTTATTTAACAGGAACTGACTCAACATTTGTCACCTAGGTCCTCTGCAGAGGTCTCAGTTTACTCTAACCCTGAAGTAGCCCTTGTAGCCGAGTGGAAGGAAGCAGGAGATAGCATGCTATTTGATCAGTGAAGAGCTTTGAAACATACCAGATAATTACCATAGTTTTTAAAAAGAAGTTGAAAAGCAAAGGGACAATTTACAGAATTTAACTATTGGCTGGTGAGGTGAGGGACCAGCTCAATAGTGAAGCGCATTCTAAATTGGAGTCAATATAAGAATACAAATGTGGGGTGAAGAGATGGTTTAGTGGTTAAGGCTCTGGCCTGAGAAGGACCCATGTTCGGCTCTCCAGGTCCCACCACATACAAGGTGATGCAATCGTGCAAGGTGGCACACATACACAAGGAGGTGCAAGCATCTGAAGTTTGATTAGAATGGCTGAGAAGCCGATTCTCTCTCTCTGTCTCTCTCTTGTGAAAAAAATGCCAGCCTGTTGGGCTTGCCTCAAAAAAAAAAAAAAAATACAAATGGCAGCCACATAAATATGTAAGAGTCACAAATCGCTCTAGTGAATTGTTCAGTAAGCTGTTTTTGATGCTCCTTCTGAGACATAATGACAAGCTTTTAAATATATGTAGGGCTGGAGGCATAATTCAGTGGTAGAGCACTTGTCTAGAATGCACAAGGTCCTGGGTCGGGCCCCCAACATTGTAACAAACAAACAAATACTTTGAAATTGAGGCTCAAATATGACTTAAGTTTACAAAATACTAATCTTCAAACATTATACTGTGTTTCAATCATTATACATTATATTGTACTAACATTCCAGAAATATTAGATGAAATATATATATATATATGTATATATATATATATATATATATATATATATATATATATATATACACACACACACATATATATACATATATATATACACACATATATATATACATATATATATACACACATATATATATACATATATATATATATATATGTATATGTATAAATGAGATGCCATTTTGATTTTGCCCCTTTTCAATGCTTAAGTATTATGGTGGTTTGAATTAGGGATTGAGGCTCCCCTGGCTGCTGAAAGCCTTCTCCTGTACAGGCAGGTGTGTCTCTCACATTCTTCCTGGTGCCAGATGCAAATTAACCACATTATTCTCTTTTGATTGGCCTTTTGGTAAAAACCCTGTCATTAAAATGTTTGTATATGTGTGCATGTGTGTGCATGTAGAAGGTGAGGGTTCCCAGAGGACCACCTCAGATGTCATTACTAAGGAGCACCATCCCCTTTTGTTTAGGCAGGTTCTCTCGATGGCCAGAAGCTCTCCAGTTAGACTACTCTGGCTATTTATTCAGCCAGCCCCTAGGATCCTACTGCCTCCACCTCCTCAGTGATGGCACTATAGGCTGACGTGGTTTGGATGTACCATGTCCCCTACAGGCTTGTGTTTTTCAACACTTGGTTCCCAGCTGGTGGAACTGTTTGGGAAGGTCACAGAACTATTAGGAGGTGGAGGCTTGCTGGAGGAAAGGGTGGGCCTGGAGTCTCCATAGCCTGGCCCCACTTCTGTTCATCCTCTGCAATGTGACCAGCTGTTTTAAGCTCCTGCCTCTTCCTTCCCCACCATGATGAGAAGCTTTACCCTGCAACTATAAGCCACACTCAACCTTTTCCCTCTTTCTTTAAGTTGCTTCAGGTACCTGTTCACAGCCATGAGTCACTGGTACACAGACAGGCACATACCACCACACCTGGCATTTTCCCCTTCTTAACCTGGGTGACTGGAAGGTTTCATGCTAGGACATCCTCAGTAGCACACTGTGGCTGAAGTTACCAGGGCTTCTGCCTACTATGACTCTGGCATCATGCAGATGTGGTTAGGCTTGATTAATCAGCAGCTCTCATGTCCACTTCCAATGAGCCATTAATCCGGGTTGGCATGCCCTTGTCCGCTCCAGGAACCCATATTAATGTCAAAGATATGTTCAGTTAGCTCCTAATCCCTTTCCTATAGTAACCATGTCCCCTCTCTTAAAAGCAGCCCTTCTCTCAGTTCACACACCTAGGAAATTGGAAAAGAGGGGAATAAAACTCAGCAAGCCAACTCCAGAGTTGCTTTTCTCTATTTAGCATTCTTTCAATCTCCTCTAGCCAAAGACCACAGCAGGACAAGCAAAGTGTTGCCCAAATCTGTCTGCCACCACAGAATGTGTTGACTAACAATTGCCTGCTGTTTGCTCACCATTTCTTTCAGGGGTGGTACCAGAGACATGTGGAGAAGGCTGGGGGTATAACTTTCTAATCAGGACAGAGGGGTGCTGGGATACTTCTCTAGAAGCAAGACCCACGGGACTGGAAGATGTTCAGTTGGCAAGAATGCTTGCTGCTCAAGCACAAGAACCTGAATCTGATCCCCAGCACCCATGTGAAAAAAAAAAGGCAGGTGGGTCCACACAGGCACATGCTTATAATCCCAGCATATCTGCATACACATATGAGAATCTCACACACACACACACACACACACACACACACACACACACACACACACACACAGAGGAGTACAGCCAAGCTTAAGGGAACTGACCACTATCTGCAAATCTCTGTGACCTACAAACTCTGCCCATGCTCCTGGAATTCAGTTCCTTTGTAGAAGCTCATGCAAGGTAGCCTGGCCCTGCACTACCTGTCTAAGGGGATAGGAGTTCTTTGTAAAACAAACAGCAGGCCTAGGACGCAGCTCAGTTGGTACAAGTCTTGTCTAGAATGCACAAAACCCTGGATTTAATTCCCAGCAGCACATAAACTGGACAGGGTCAGACACGCCTGTAATCAATCCTAGCTCTCAGAAGGTGGAAGCAGGAGAATTAGAAGTTCAAGGTCAGGCTCAGCTACACAGTGAGTCGGAGGCCAGCAGTGAAACTTAGAAACAAAAACTATTGCTGCTCACCACTGACCAGCCCCTAAGCTGCCATGTTGCGAAACCTATTCAGTGACTCAGGAAAATAGATAAACATTCCAAATTCCATATGCTTGTGTGTGTGTGTGTGTGTGTGTGTGTGTGTGTGAGAGAGAGAGAGAGAGAGAGAGAGAGAGAGTGTGTGTGTGTGTGTGTGTGTGTGAGAGAGAGAGAGAGAGAGAGAGAGAGAGAGATGTGACATGGCGTCTTTGTGGTGGCCAGAGGATACTCTTGGGACATAGATCATTGCCTTCTACCTTGTTATTTATTTATTTATTCATTTATTTATTTATTATTTATTTATTTACTTTGCTGTCACTCTGGCCCACAAGCTCCAGGGGTTCTCCTGATCTTCACATTCTATTGCATTAGGCACACTGGGATCATGGACCCATGGACCACATGCATCTGCTTTTATGTGGGTTCTGAGGGTCCAAACTCCAGTTGTCAGGCTTGCACAGCAAGCACTTTTTTGGTTTATTTTTATTTACTTATTTGAAAGTGACAGACAGAGAGAGAAAGAGGCAGATAGAGAGAATGGGCGCCCCAGGGCCTCCAGCAACTGCAAACGAACTTCAGATGCATGCACCTCTTGTGCATCTGGATAACACAGGTACTGGGGAATCAAGCCTCAAACAGGGTCCTTAGGCTTCACAGGCAAGCATTTAACTGCTAAGCCATCTCTCCAGCCCACAGCAAGCATTTTTAACCACTGAACCACTCCCAGCCCCTCAGACACTGATGAAAATTAAAGTATTTCTCCCAGAACTTCCCTTCGTCCAGAAGGCATTCCATCAGAATGTTCCTCAACTCTCTGTTCTCTAAATGGTACCTTTTTGCTATATGGAAGAGATAAGAACAATCTCAAGCCCATCCAAAGACATCTAATTTTCTTGTAACAAAAGCCACCCCCCCCCCTTCCTTGTCAAGCAGGTCCTGTCTGAGCCTCCTGGAAAGGACAAGTCTATATTTCCAACAGAGCTATTAAAGTGATCTGTCCTTCACCGCCATGTGCCAAGAGTGTCCCTTGGCATATTGCCCCAGTGATGTCTGAAAGGCTATTTTTCTACCCAAAATCCCTTTATTTTGTGCTGCACACATTAGCCTGTCATCAAGCCACTGTAATGACACACACACAAAAAGGTAGCCACTCACCGTTGTTTTCCCCTTGATTTTAAAAATAAGTGATGGGCTGGACTAGACTGATTTGCCAGATTGAACTGCTTATTTAGTTGAAATTTCCTGTTGCCTGCTCATAACGAACAGCCAGGTGGAGCATGAGAAGAAATCATGCTTACTGTTTATTTTTTTCTCCCCAGTAATTTATGTTGGACAAATGGAAAGCTGCATCATGAGGGAATATTCTTATGAATGTTATTATAAATGGCATCAGGGCCACAGCCTAGCGTTCTGGCCTTTGGCACTAATCACAGACACGACACATGTCAAAAGAATTAAACATGCACGTGCTGAGCACCACATATTAGTGTGTTGCCAGAGCAGGCGAATGAGCAAGGCCCTCTGCCTCCACCGTGTGCCCCGAGGGTGTGACAGGAGGGCTGAGGAAATGACTAAGGGTAACCTCAGAACTAAGCCAGGCCTTCAACTGGAAACAAGGCTTTTGCGCTTTGGGGGTCTAAGACCCCACTGAGAAGAATCTTTGCTTAAAAGGCCCAGATAGTAAATATCACAGGGTTTCCAGGACTATATTGTCTCTCTTGGTCAATAGTCACATCATGTATATTTATAAACTTACTTTTCTCTACAACATCAAGAAAATGGTAAAAATCACCACTCTGTGTTCACAGGGCATGCATGTGAGCATGCATGAGTGTTCTGGTGTGGGCATGCAAGGATGTGTTCACATGTGTGGAAGGAAGCCAGAGTCAGTCATGGGTGCTGCTCCTGAGGCACTGCCCGCTTTGTTTTTCTTCTCATCTTTATTACTAAATGTTGATCATTCAAAATGGGATTCATGGGGCTGGAGAGATGGCTTAGCGGTTAAGTGCTTGCCTGTGAAGCCTAAGGACACTGGTTCGAGGCTCAATTCCCCAGGACCCACGTTAGCCAGATGTACAAGGGGGCACATGTGTCTGGAGTTCATTTGCACTGACTGGAAGCCCTGGCGCACCCATTCTCTCTCTCTGCCTCTTTCTCTCTGTCTGTCTGTTGCTCTCAAATAAATAAATAAAATAAACAAATTTTTTTTTAAAAAATGGGATACATTATGACATTTTCATACACACATATCATGTATTTTAGTCATATCTACCTCCTTTTCCTTCTCTTTTACCCTCCCCTTCCCACTCATCCCCTTCCTCTTCCCAATTAGATCTACTTCTACTTTCATGTCTTTTTTTGTGTGACCCATTTTGCATTTCATTAGGACTGCTAAATGGAGCATGGGTGAGGGATTATTTATATAGAAGCCTGGGAAATTCACCAGTGGCTAGTACACAGAAAAAAATGCCTCTCCCTCTGTCAGTGAGATAGGGTCTCTCAGTGGCCTTATGCTCATTAAATAGACTAGGTAGGCTGGCCAGCAAGCCCCAAGGATCTATCTGTCTCTGCCTCCCCAATGCTAGGGTTATAGGCACTCAAATACCATACCTGGATTTTGTAAATAGGTTCTGAGGGTTCAAACTTGAGTCTGCATTCTTGCAAAGCGAGCACTTTACTGATTGAGCCACCCCAGGCCTAAAAGCCAGGTTCATATTACAGTACAGTTTTGATGAGCTGGAAAGAAACAGGCCTTGCCTGTATGTAGCTGGCTGACCTCCAAAAGGCCTTTAACCTCATGACATGGTTCAAGGTCTGCCAATTTGAGTAAAAGCTGTGACCTGACTATTACAAATGAGCATGGTTCAAGAGCTGGAACATCTGCACTCCTGGATGCACCCCTGATCCTTCTATATCAGGTAACAAAAATGCTCCTTCAGATGAAGCCCAAAGGTTGTCTCCTCCAGACAGGCTTCTGTGACCACTGTGGCACAGTTGTCCCTGCCAAGAACTTCTACCCCTAGGCCATGTCCACTGGTGTGCCAGACACTCTGTATGTGGAAACACTGTTATGATGACATAGCATCTAACGCACATGGCATTTCATGGTTCACCAAACACATTCTCCAGCATGACTTCACTCAAGCTGCAACTGCAGCCCAGAGTTGAGTTCCAAGAGGTCATGTGCCCAATGTCACGTTGCTACAGGAAGCAAATAGGACTTGAACCTTGGTCATGATAGCTTCCAAATATATGCTCCTGACATCCCTCATCAGCTCCTAGTTCTCCCTTCAGCGTCTTGCTGCCTAGCCCAGTAGGTTGCCATTTCCTTGCAATCAAAACAGATGCCTCTCCCTTCTTGGGAACCGTCCTGGCAGAGCCCACAATGGCTGCTCAGTAAACTTATGGATTACATTTGAAAGTGCAGCTCAGTCACACAAGTTTCTGTTACTTGAGTTAGGGTTCTGACGTATGCCCTGGAAAGCATAATAAGCCAGGCTCAGTCATCTGTCCTGGTAAGCCAATTTTATAAAGCCAAATAGTGAAAAAAATAAAAAAAAAAAAAAAAGAGAGAGAGAGAGAGATTTGTTCACTGTGGCTACATTGAGAAGACAGAACAAAAGATTCAACGATCTCCGCCCTCTCAAAGTTCATCTCTGAGGTCATGACATAGGTTTAGGTTAAGTAAAGGACCAAAGGTACTTATTTACTTAAGCAGTACCAGACAAGGCGTGTCCCACTCACCTATGACCCCTCATTTTAGCAGCTCCATTCTCTCCTGCAAGTGCAAGGTGCTCTCAGAAGTTTCCAGTACTATGAAATCTCTATCTGGGAAAGTGAAGTTTCTTCTAACATAACATAACATAACATAACATAACATAACATAACATAACATAACATAACATAACAGGATTTAGACTTTTAATCTTTTCTCCAAGCCACTGGGTTCCTGAGAAGCTCCAATTTCTTGAGATCCATTGTTTCAATAGTCTGAAACCCAAAGGAAAGTATATAAGCGTCTTTTTAGAATATCTTTCTTCCTGCCATGTTTGGAATTTCCTCCCACATCTTCCTAAGCCAATGACATACAGTCCCTACATCTCCTTCCAAAGGTCCCCACGAGTTACTAATGAACAGCTGTGGTATAGTATAGCACTTTTCAGTTATAGGTCAAGTTTGTCATATTAGAAAATGGAATAAATAGATCAAAATGTACTTGTCATTCTAACATGAAAAGTGAAAACTGTTCAATGAAGCTTTTGTTTACTGTGCATGTGGGGAGTGTGTGTGTGTGCATATGGGCATGCGCTGCATTGAAAAATAATACTTGTTAAAGTTTTTTATTTATTTTTTAATGAGAGAGAGAGAGAGAAAGAATTGGCATGCCAGTACCTCTAGCCACTGACATCGAACTCTAGATGCAGGTGCCACCTAGTGCACAAGTGTGACCTTGCACACTTGCATCACTACATCTTGCTTATGTGGGACCTGGAGAGTCACACATGAGTCCTTAGGCTTTACAAGCAATCATCTTAAAGAAGGCTAAGTCGGGCTGGAGAGATGGCTTAGCGGTTAAGCGCTTGCCTGTGAAGCCTAAGGACCCCGGTTCGAGGCTCGGTTCCCCAGGTCCCACGTTAGCCAGATGCACAAGGGGGCGCACGAGTCTGGAGTTCGTTTGCAGAGGCTGGAAGCCCTGTCGCGACCATTCTCTCTCTCTCCCTCTATCTGTCTTTCTCTCTGTGCCTGTCGCTCTCAAATAAATAAATAAATAAATAAATAATTTTAAAAAAAAGAAGGCTAAGTCGTCTCGCCATCCTGAAAAATAATATTTTTGTGAGAATTCAACGAATAAAATTAAAGATGGAACATAAGAGCTGGAGGGTGGGGAGGGCACTGTGGAACTCTGGTGAGCATGACAAGGCCATTGCACTCATGAACTCACACCAGCTGTGGTGACCTGTACAAGAGCGAGCAAGTCCACATTCGGCTATAGACAGTGGGGGGGGGGGGGGGGACTTGGGAAGTCAACCCCTTCCTAACGAGTTAATGACAGATAGTTTGCCGAGGAGGGGGAGTCTTGCTCTTTTGAGGCAGGGCTGCCAGTAAGAGGAGGCAAGGAGTAAAGTGAGACTGGGGAAGGGGCGGGAGGATAAGGAAGGGGAAAGTTTGGCACATATGATCAAAATGTTAACAATACCTATGAAAATGTCAGAAAAGAAACATAAAGGAAATGCTCGTAGAACACCTAGCACATAACACATAGCAAAAAGTAAACATTAGCTAGCAGGATGAATACTTTTATGCATCCCAGACCACCACTGCAAGGTGATGAGACACAGCGCACCACAGTAATCCCTGCTTGACAGATAGAAACTGAGGCAGAGTGAGAGGGAAGAGGCAGAAGAGCCAAACTGGTTCACCATCTCTGGATTCTTCTCTACCCACAAGACATCATCTTTCATCACAGGAATCTCTTCCATGGGGCTTTTACTGCATCTCAGATGGACTAGCATGACATAAGTAATATCTAAGCCATCAGCTGTTTATTTCACCATGAAAGTCATCTTTCCCTCCTTCAGGAAGAGGTTTTTGTGTTTTTGGAAATAAAGCTCAGTTTGATGATAGTCTTCCAAACATTTATTTTGATATATTGATCGCTATGACCAATAATAGCTTGGCTTTGCAGGTACGTAAAGAAAACATCAACATGGACATTAATCAAAAGCTTCTGCCCAGAATGGGATGTAAGGGCCTAGAGCTGCTATTGCTCTCCTAGTAACTTCTCGCAGCATAAAGGTCAATGCTAAGCATTTCAGAACTGAACCCCAGGGAACTTCTGGGCCTAAAATTCTTCACATTGGATGAGCTCACAGCAGAGCCATCTAAGAATTCCTAAAGGCTTCATAAGGCCAACCTGAACCTACTGTCCTGGGTTGCCATTTATATTTTCTGAAAAGGAACATCAAACATGTTTACACTGAACACATAAAATGACTACAAATGTCCTCACATCTTAGCAATACTGAGGGGCACCACAGATTTCCACACTATGGGGTGTCTGTGTCTAGAACCTTTTTATGTTATCTCGGGTTATTTTGCATGTGTATGTGATGTACATACATATGTACATATTCGTGTGTGTATAAGAGAACATGTGTGTGGGGGTATACATATGTACCATATGTATATGCAGACTAGAGGAAGACCTCAGGTGTTTTCCTTACAAAAGATTCTTGAGCCGGGCATGGTGGTGCACGCCTTTAATCCCAGCACTCGGGAGGCAGAGGAAGGAGGATTGCCATGAGTTCAAGGCCACCCTGAAAGTACAGAGTTAATTCCAGGTCAGCCTGGACCAGAGTGAGACCCTACCTTGAAAAAAAAAAAAAAAAAGATTCTTGAGCTCTCACCAAGGATCCCAGTGAACCCCAAGGACCCTTCTATCTCCACCTCATCAGCTCTGGGATTACAAGTGTATACTACTGCACCCAGCATTTTTTTTAACATGGATTCAGAGGATTAAACCAGATCCTCATGCTTGTGTAGCAAGCACTTTACCACGTGGACTATCTCACCAGCCTCTGCTCTTTTTGTGTTATTTGTATGGGGACATTTGAGACAAATGCCACAAGTTCACCCACTTTGTGCATCATTAGAGAAAAATCAGCTGTGATTTGCTCAAGATGATAAAAGTCAGCAGCCTGTCAAGGACTAGAAATGGGTTCTCTTGAGTCCTCAGTCAGAATTTGTTCTGGAATATAACAAGGTCACTATGGAAACAGAGCTTTTATTAAGGATCTTCTACATGGTAGGCATGACACCAGAGGTCCCCATATACTTCCCATTGAAGCTTTGATATCATTGTTGTGTCTAACATGGAAAACTATGAAAGTGACAGGTAATTGGCCCCAAGTCACATATACATGTAGGAGGTGAGAAGGGTATTGTAATGTGTGAGTGTGCCTCTGGTCCTGTCCTACCATGCCTCTGAAGGTCTGGTGATGATGCCTACACAGCATACTACATTCACACTTTCTGGTATTCCTTTGCCACCCCAAACACTGTGTCACAATGCGTAGAAAGTGTAAATGTTACCTAATAAGGGAAACATGTCTTGGAAGACTTGACTAAGATAAGGATCTTCAAGTGAGAAGATTGTGTTGGATTATTAGAATGAGTCCTAAATTCCATCAATTGTATTCTGAGAAGAATCAAAGGAGGAAATTCAGAAATGTTATTGTCTGAATACTTTTTGACTCTCCAAATTTATGGAGTCCTTGCTACCAGTATCATGGTATTCAAATTCGGTTGCCTTACCCGTTAGTCTATGTAGTGTATCATGGTATTCTACACGGCCTTTGGGATGTTATTAAATAGTGAAGGCAAAATCTTTGTGTGAGTGTGTTTTCTGGTATTATTATAAAATATCTCAAGCTGGATAACTACAAAGAATGTGCAGGTGGCGGCTAGTAGCATTGACTGGGCAGCCCCACGTGTTTGACTGTGACGACAGCTCACCTGAAATCATAAATAGGAAGATGGCACTAGGCTGGGGGCATGTCCAAAATCACAAGAAGGCAGAGTGCTGGGAGGGCCCAGCATCACACTTTTTATAACTCTTGTGGGAACTCACTTCAGGGGACCAACATTAATCACTGCATACTGAGGCCCTCTTAAGATTCTACCTCTCAGATCGCCACACTGGGAAGTCCCTATGTAGCCCATGGGGAACACACTTAAGTCATATCCAAACCATAGCAGACCTCATCAATGGGATGAATGCCCTTATAAAAGAGGCCCTAGAGAGCTGTCTTGCCTCTCCAACATGTGGAAAACAACAAGAAATCAGCAATCTGCAACCTGAAAGTGATGCTGGGCCTGCCCTTACCCTAGACCTTGGACTTTCCAGTTACTAGAACTATAAGAAAGGCATTTCTATTGTTCACAAGCCACAAAATCTTTGGTGTTTGGGGACAGTAGCCCAGATGGGCTAAGATAAATGGCAAGATGATACCAACATGGAGCAGGGAGAGATACCAAGATGCTGGCCACAGAGACTGGAATCATCCACCCCAAACCAAAGACTGCCAGCAGCCACCAGAAATTGGAAGAGCCAGGGAACAGGTGTCAGGGATATTTACCATGGAAAATAGGGTTGAGATTCTGGGGGTACAGTGTTTGCCTGGCATGCACAAGGCCCTGGGGTAGATTCCCCACACTGCATAAACCTGGATAAAAGAGGCTCCACAGGTTTTAAGGACCTGTTAACAGCTTAATTTGGATCCGGCAACACTAATTTTAGACTTCTAGCCTCCAGATACATATCTGTTGTTTTAGCCAGTGTGCGGCAATTTCTTACAGCAACAATAGGAGATGAACACCCTGCCCTTGCTATTTGCTCAGACCATTTCAGACAGTGCACTTGTATGGTTATGGCCCTGTCCACTGACTTTGGAACCATATATCTCCATATATTCTCAACACACACACTCATCATCAGGTTCCATCAGAAGGCTCTCCTGGGCTATGGAGATTCGTTATTCGCAGAAGTTTCTTTGTTTCTCAACTTACAGAGAAAAAAGTTAGAGTCTAGTTGACATCAAAGTCAAAGATTAGTCAGAATGTCAACATAAAACTGAACAACACTTTCCACCAATTGCTCTTTTTCTCTTTCTTAAATAACTTTTTGAATTTCCAGAAGACAACAACAAATGCACCTCCTTTATTCCTCACTTTAACTTCTTTTAGCATTTTTAATTTTTTTTTAATTTTATTTATTTGTTTGAAAGGGGGCAGCACGTAGAGAGGGAGGTGAGAGAGGGAGATGGAGAGAATGGGTGCACCAGGGCCTCTAGCCACTGCAAACAAACTCCAGATGCATGCACCATTTTGTGCTGGCTTATTGGGGAATCAAGTCTGGGTCCTTAGGCTTCATAGGAAAGTGCCTTAACTGCTAAGCCATCTCTCCACTCCCTCATTTGCATTCCTCACTCTTTTCTTTCCTGCTTCATTTCCTTTCTTCTCTTCCTACCTTTCCTTTCTTTATAACTGCTTTCCTTTCTTTTTACTTCCTTTCTTTCTGATGAAGTCTCAGACAGCCCAGACTAGCCTCAAACGCCCAGCACATCAAAGGATAACCTTGAACTTCTGAGACTCAGGCCTTCATCTCTTGAGTTCTAGGATTAGAGTTATATGCTACCACAGCTGGTTTATCCAGCATGGGGCTCTAGCCCCAGGCTTCAAGTATAATAGGCAAGCACTTTACCCTATAAGTTCCATCCTCAGCCTCTCTCTCTTTTATCGTTGGCACCAACAGTGGGATTTTACCTTCTCATTATTATTATTTATAACATTAGCTGGTGCTAGATATCAAACCCAGAACCTTGTGCATGATAGGCAATCCTCTACCACTGAGCTGCACCCAAAGCCTGAGATTGCACATCTAAAGCAAGCAGTGCTGGTTTAAGGTCAATGTTGCATGAGGACATGGCTGGAACATCACTAAGGAAAGGCTACCAGCTAGGAGCAAGACAAATATTAGACCCTGAGGCAAGGCTTGAGACCTGTGTTTTCTAGGTCAGCATTCAAATTCCAAGCAATCCCGTAGCAATGAGAGGTCACAGTCTGATACCAGGTCAGGGACCTGTTGGGATGAACTAGGGTCCCAGGCAGGAAGGAACACACCCTGTAGATTTGATATGAACCACCTCCTGGCAGCAGTGGGGTGCTCTGCTGCTGGGTGTACCCTTCTGTGTCCTTTGATCTTGACCCCAGGGAAAGGTCACCCAAGACTCAGCAAGAGGGAAGGAGAATTACCTAAGGACACTGTATTAGTTACTGTACTCACTTTGTGACGAAATGCCTAACAGGAAGCAATTTTAAAAGAAAAGCATCTTTTCTGTAGCTTCCAGCTTCAAGGGGACGGATTATATTATTTTGGGGAAGGCTTAGCAGTAAGAGCATGGGACAGAGCTGGCCACATTGCCTTCAGACTCAAGAAGACAGCAAACAGGAAGTGGGAGCAGGCTATAAAACCTCAAGGCTCCCTCCAGTGACCCACTTTCTCCAGCAAGACTCTACCTCTTAAAGGTTCTACAACCTTCCCAAACACCATCAACAGCTGGGAACCAAGAATTCAAACATATGAACTTGTTGGGGGCATTCAAGCCATAATTTATTAAATTTGGTCCATAGCAACCTCCATACCTATTTTGTTGGGTTTAAGTGCTTCTATGCACATAATGAACTATAATCTAACCTAATGTGTACACAGACTGTATCCTACCCTGTAACAAGTCAGTCACTGAGTCTTGGTCATTCACAGCTTCAGTCAAGCCAAGCCAACCAATTGTTCAAGGTAGGTTGAAACAAAGCAGATGTCAAGTTTTAATCAATCAACTTGTCTCTGCACCTCACTTCTGCTTTCTGTATACTCCCATTTCCAGGCCATGTTGGGAGTGGAACATTTTGATCAATTTGTTTACGTATTTTATTTGTGTGTGTGTGTGTGTGTGTGTGTGTGTGTGACCAGGGTCTCCTGCTGCTGCAAATGAATGCTAAACACTTGCACTAAACACTTTGTGTCATACTTTACTTGGGTGGCTAGGGAATTAAATCCTGGCTGGCAGGATTTCCAATGAAACTCCTTTAATGACTGAGTTACCCTCCTGTTCCGTCTGAGCCATTTTGGATTCACACTTCCACCAAACTATAGAATCACAAACAAAGTTGAGTAAACTCTGCACAAGGGCTGGGAGATGGCTAAGTTCTGTAAAGAGCTTGTGGCACAAGCATGAGGACTTGAGTTCATCCCCAGAACCCACACAAAAGCCAGGTGAGATGGCATGTCATCCCTGTGCTCAGGAGATGGAGACAGAGGGATCCCTAGGGCTTGCTGGCTACCTAGACGAGCCAAAACAGTAAATTCTAGGTTTAACCAACAGATCTACCCTCAGAAAAGTGTGTTCATCCAAGGTTGTTGTCTGACCTACACACACACACACAAGCATGCATACTCCCCACACACACATGCACTCACACTTGCAATAAATTAATAAATGCATAAATAAATATTGGATAACAATCTCCCAATGAAATATAAAGAACCTCAGAAATGATTAAAATCAATCCAGTCATACTTCTTGGAGGAAGTGAGCTTACAAGAGATTCAATAACAAAGAAAACCCCATGCCCAAGAAACAATCCAGATGGCTTCTATTGAAACCTCCTTCACCCTCTAGACAGCAGCTGCCAGTCACCACGGCAACCCATTTATCACCTCTGCCAAGACCAACTTGAACTCGGAAAAACGGCAACAAACCATCAGCTGTCCTTTAAAGAGAAAATGCACAGCTGTCATTTCAATGTGATATTTAATTTTTCAGAACTGTAGAATATACAAAATCAACTCGTAAATCCCCAGAAAACAATGTTTCTGCTGAGTATATCATGTCTTCCAAGGAATTATAATACATAAAGCCAAATGGCATCTGCTGTGCTCACACACTGTGTGCAGAGTGTTTTATTCACAGGCAGGGTGGATATTTTCCCCTTTACTAGAGAAAGAGGATGACTCCTTGCTCCTGGGCCTGACTTCCATTTCTGCATACCCTGGGTCTCACAGCCAGTGAGACATGTAACAAGTAGAACAGAAACTTCCCGCTGCAGCCTTGCTTGCCGCTTGCGCTGTAGAATTTAGGTACACCACTGCTCTTCAACTCGCAGCCACCTGGAGATGTGTAAAATGGTGGGAGGGGTTTTCTGAAAAATCCTCTGCTTGCCAGAATGGCTCTTACACACAGTAAGTGTAGACAGGAGTGTTTTTTCAGGTTTCTAAATTGCAGGATCCAAAAAGTAACTCAAAAAAAAAAAAAAAAAGGCAAAGCTGTCTAGTAATGGAGGCCAGAAGACCACCTCAGACACTGCTATATGGACAGTATCCACCTTTTAAAATAGCATTTTTATTTGAGAGAGAGAGAATGGGAGCTGCTACAAACAAATGGCAGATGCATGCACAACTTGGTGCATCTGGTTTTACTTGAGTACTGGGGAATCAAGCCCTGACGAGTGGGCTTTGCACGTCGTTAACTGCTAAGCCATCTCCCCAGCCCATTATCCACTTTTTATAAAACAAAGTCAAACACCGACCACGTAGGCAAGGCTGGATGGCCAAGGACACCCAGGGACTGTCCTAACTTTGCCTCTCTAGCAGGAGAGTTGCAAGAGTGTGCTACCTTGCCCAGCATGCACATGGGCACTGGAGGTCAGAACTCAGGTCTTCGTGCTTGTGAGGCAAGCACTTTGCCAACTGAGCCTCCTCCTCAGCCCCAGCGTTGCTCTTAATTGAGACTGGCTTTCAGTCCTGCTGTCGGCTACCCCTCCCTGCTGTTCTTCAATGGAAAGCTAAATGATGAAGGATATAGTATTCTCGGGAGGAAAGCTTCTAGAAGAAATAAAGCTATCCTGACATTAACATGCTCACTAAGCATTTATTCAGTACTATGATGGCTGATCTTGATTTTGAACTTGATTGGATCTGAATCTAGAAAGAGACATACTTCTGGACAGGTCTGTGAGGCCATTCTCATGGAGGATTATCAGAAGAAGGAAGATTGTAACATTGGGGAGCCCTGATATAGTGAGGTCTGAGGGGAGGGCATGGCCGGTTTTGCCTGTCAGCCTGCGCTTCTTTCTGGTGAACTTGTCTACATGCTTACTGTGATCTTTCACTGACTAGGTCCCAGCTTCTTCCGTCTTCCAATGTGGAACTGAAGACCAGTGGCTCTCCAGGAATCCTCCAGGTCTTCAGCCCCAGATTGGGACTGCTGAGACGTCTAGCCTTGTGGACTGAACATCTCCTGGTTCTCAGCCTCTGCAGCCTGCAAACAGCCATCGCTGAACTTACCCAGACCCTTTCGTGTAAGTCAATCTAATGAATGGCCTTTGAACAGAAATTCATTCTATCAGTTATGTTTTCTAGAGAACTCTAACTAATGCAAGCACCTACTAAGTGCCAGACTGCAACATGAAAATCTGCCTGAAGGATAACAATTACCAGATCACTTCAGCATCACTTTCTTCTTTGTTGTTCAATGTATTCAAGATTCCAAAAATTCCACCTTCAAATTTGACATTCCAGAGTTATGAGGTCAATACTCCAGGGAAATTCCCTAGCACCCTGGATATTGTAAGCATCCTGTTCTTTAAGCAGTGTGCAGGTGACCAGTAGACAGATGATGCATGAATGGCTGACCTCAAGTTGCAATTCTTAAAGGGTGAGACCTTTCAGGGAGGCCTCTAGAGATTTGATGTGTTTTAGAAGATAAAAATAAGGCAGGATAGGGGCTTGTTTGGAAGCCCTTTAATCAGGGTTCAAGGACTTTTTTGTTTTGTTTTCTATTGTTGATTACAAAGCAAATTATCACAGACTCAATGTCAGAAAACAGAAGCTATTTATAAATTAGGGCACTGTGTGCCTGAAGTGAGTGCCCAAGTTTGTCAGACCAGAGTCTCGAGGGCTCCAGAGGATCCGAGCTCACCCAGGTCTGTATTTACTCATTGGTTTTCTGCCCCCAAGAGCTGCTTGCATGCTTTGCCATGTGGACATAGCCATGTTCACAATCAGCAATGAGAAAGGTCTCCCTTGGGATCGAGGGATGGCTTAGCAGTTAAGGCATTTCCCTGCGAAGCCAAAGGACCCAAGTTTGATTCCCCAGGACCCATGTAAGCCAGATACACAGGTGGTTCATGCATCTGGAGTTAATTTACAGTGGTCAAAGACCCTTATTTGCCCATTCTCTTTCTGTATATATCTGTCCCCCTCTCTTAAATAAATAAATACATAAATAGAAATGTTTTCCTTGTCAAATACCTCTCCTGCATTGACCCTCTGACATCTCTTATCTCTGGATCCAAATTCAGAGGGTCATGTGATTGGTTAACCCTACATGGAAATGTCTCCCTATTTCAAGATTAACATTTTGGGAATTACTTCTGCAAATCTCTGCTTCTTAACACTAGATTCATGTTTGGTTTAATAACTGAAGAAATGTATTTGTACCCCAGGGACAAAGAATGTGAGAGCATCTCTGAATTGTGTGCACTATAGGGCAAGAGAAGAAAAGCAGGTGAAGCTGAGAGAGTTCCTGAGAATCCCAGGAGCAGTAGCTGCTGTCAGGGACCATCTGACGGGAAATCCCAGGAGCAGCCAGTGAAGGAGTATACTGAGGAGCTGGGGCTTACTCAACCAAGCACTTGCCTCACAAGCAAAATAAGGACCTGAGTTCAACCCCCAGGATCTAAGGAAAACTGGCCACATGCGTTGGCATGCACCTGCAAGGCCAGTGCTGGGAAGGTAGAGACAGAGGATTCCTGGGCCTCCCTTGCCATCCAGTCTTTTCTAATTTTGGAACCATGGGTTAATAAGAGACCCTACATCAAAGGAGGTAATGGCATTCCTGACGATAACAACAAAGGTTATCCTTTGTCTTAAACACACATGTGCATGCACTCACATGTACAAACCCACACACAATCATGCACACACTACACACGTGACAGAAGAAGAAAGAGTCAATTTGGGCCAGGCGTGGTGGCGCACACCTTTAATCCCAGCACTCGGGGGCAGAGGCAGAGGTAGGAGGATCGCCAAGAGTTCGAGGCCACCCTGAGACTACATAGTGAATTCCAGGTCAGCCTAAGCCAGAGTGAGACCCTACCTCGGAAAAAAAAAAAAAAAAGAGTCAATTTGGAGAGATGCCTTAATGGTCAAAGGTACTTGCTTGTAAAACCTGCTGGCCCAAGTTCAACCCCTCAGCACTCATGTAAAGCCAGACGCAAAGTGGCGTGCATCCGACTTTCACAATGGCAAGAGACCCAGGGCACACATGTGTAAGTAAATGAATAAATAAATAATTTTTAAGCATGATGAGTATATAAGGTCCCTCATCTCAGGGAGTTCAGAATACAGTCAGGAGATGCCTGTGCCCCATCTGAGATATGATATGTCCAAGATGGTTCATCACATGTAGGAAGGTACTTTCAATTTGTCAGTAAAGAATGGATGGGCCATTGCCTTTGCCCAATAGAGAATCATTGAGACTTACTGTGACTATGTCTGCTCTTGGAGTTGCCTTCTAGCCAGAGCCTAAGCTAGGAGCAATTGGGGCCTATAGGTTTAAAAAGATGAGGAAGAGAAAGAAAGCCACGGAGGGCTACGCCAGCAACCCAACCTGAGGAAAAACAAGACGTAAAGAACTAGCCTACTGGCAAGGAGGACTGTCAGGTACCAGCTGCTCCCCAGGCTGTGTCCCTATGAATTAAGCACCCCCAGCCTGTAGTTAGACCCAAATTATAATGCAATAAATGCTGCTGGGGGCAGCCCCGCAGACTCAACTGTGCTGTTTGCTCTTTCAGCCATCAGTGTAGGCTGGGGAGATGGCTCAGGGGGTAAAGCACTCACAAGGTGGTAAAGGGGGTGTGTGGTAAGGGTTCTCAGAGAATAGAGGTGACAGCTATGTGTCTGATGCACGTGAACAACCTTGAAGCCCGCTGTAAGGAGCGAAGGAGACTTGAGAAAGGGAAACAGAA
Organism: Jaculus jaculus; assembly: GCF_020740685.1. Lineage (NCBI taxonomy): Eukaryota > Metazoa > Chordata > Mammalia > Rodentia > Dipodidae > Jaculus > Jaculus jaculus. The sequence goes on from NC_059106.1 coordinate 18,087,358, forward strand.
AACGTGTGAGCAGGCCGGTCATCACCCCTGAGCCTCCCTTCCTCCCGAGTTCCCAGGTAACCATGTCCTGCCTAGAGTCAGAAAAAACCAATCATGTATATTGCCAAATGTGATTAACATTATTTTATGTTGTTCTTTACGACAAATTTTATAAAATAAAAACCTCGAATCAGGCTCAGGTTTTTTTTTTCAGGGGATTACTCCACCTGAGTCTTAGCCAGCTAATGAAGCTGTTTTCTTATGATCTCAGTGCCCTGGTTTTCACTCTCCAGCTACAAGCATGAGTATCAGAGTTCAGATCCCCAGAACCTGTGTAAAGTCAGATGCTGTGGCATGCTTCTGGAATCTCTGCACAAGCAAGATGAATGGCAGAGACCAGAGAATTCTCCCCCCCCCCCTCCCCAGGAAGCCTGCAGACCAGCTAGTGAACACCCAGAGATTCTGTATTCAACAAGGTAGACGGCAATGACCAACACTGGAGAGTTGTACTCTGACCTCAGACCTCAACACACACTGTTATCATTCATGCATGTGCAAACGGGGCAGGGGGGGAAGGGGGGAGGGAATCTGTGGCTTCCAGAGATCAGTTGCAAACCCCTTATCTATGGTTGTGTAGAATTGAAGAGTGTAGCCCCCAAGCTCATGTCCTGACACATTACAGGAACTCTGAAGCTCACACCCTTCACAAAGCCTGGCTTTCATGAAAATCATCCAGCTAACAAGGGAGAAAATACCAGCCCCTGTTCTCTAAACTGATTCAGGATATTTTGGTAGCAAGCAGAACATGCTATTTTCCCCTCTGGGACTGTTAGCCTTGTGTCTTAGCCTTGAGGGATATGACTGAAAAGAATGCAACTAAAGGGGACAATAAAATTCCAGTAGTCCGGGCTGGAGAGTGCTTGCCTGTGAAGCCTAAGGACCCTGGTTTGAGGCTCAATTCCCCAGGACCCATGTTAGCCAAATGCACAAGAGGGCACACGCATCTGGAGTTTGTTTGCAGTGGCTGGAGGCCCTGGCGTGCCCATTCTCTCTCTCTCTCTCTCTCTCTCTCTCTCTCTCTCTCTCTCTCTCTCTCTCTGCCTCTTTCTCTCTCTATCTGTTGTTCTCAAAAAAATAAATAAAAATGAACAAACAGTACAGTAGTCCAATATTTTCAAAATGATACTGCCTCCAGGGCCAAGCTGATGGCCTGGGTGGTAAAGTGTGTGTGTATCTATATGTTTGTATGTACACTCATATATGTTTGTGTATAGGTACATATGCAATGCCCAGGTCAGAAGAATGACCTCGAGTGTCATTCCTAAGGAACACCATTCATCTGTTTTTGTTGTTGCTGTTGTTTAAGGCAGTATCTATCATTGGTCTTGAGCTCACTTATTAAGCTAAACTGGTTAGCCAACCACCCCAGAGATCTACCTGTCTGCACCTCCTCAGGGTTGATCTTCTAAGAGCACACCACTGCACCTAACTTTTTGCATGCATGAGTTCTGCAGATCATACTCAGGTTCTTATTCTGGTGAGGCAAACACTTTACCAACTTACCTATCTCCCCAGCCACCCTCTGAGAATAGCTTGAAGGAGAAGGAAGACATGAGCTTGGTCAAGGAAGCCTTGGTATGGGACAAGCAAAGTGAGGAGTAAGAACAAAAGGGAAAGAGCATTGGGCAGAGGAAACACCATAGGAGACCAGCTGTGTTTACTAAAAGAACTGTGGCGGGGGGTACTGGATCCCAGCAATTATGGTGTGGTATAGACTCAGTGTGGACCTCTAAAGTTCATACATTGGAGCCCATAATGCCCAAGGTGACTATATTTAGACATGGGCCCATTAGGAATAACTAAAGTTAAGTGAGGTTATAAGAATAAGGCCTTCAGTGTATTGTCTTAGTGATGTGCTAAGAATAGGAAGAGATGGGAAAGTATACACACACAGAGGAAAGGCAATGAGAGAACACAGCAAGAGGCAGTTGTGTGCAAACCAGTGGTAGGGGCCTCAGGAGACATGAGCCTTGCTGGCTCTTGGATCTTAGAACCATGAAAAATTAGTGTATGTTGTATGTTTCCCAGACTATAGATGGTTGTTGGGGTACTGTGATGGTTAATCTGTTTCCAACTTGACAGGATCTTGAATTACAATGGAAACAAATCTTTGGATATGTCTATGAGGAAATTTCTCGATTAGGCTAACTGAGGTGGGAAAACTCACCCTAAATGTGTACAACACCACTTCCTGGGCTGTGGTCCTGGACTATATGAAAAGGAGGAGCAGCAGCCATATTCTCTCTCTCTCTCTCTCTCTCTCTCTCTCTCTCTCTCTCTCTCTCTCTCCTTTTCTCTCCTTCCTGATTGCACATGCAATGTGACCAGCAGCTTCTAGCTTTGCCACCATGACTTCCCTGCCATGCAGGACTGATACCTGGAACTATAAACTGAAGTAAATCTTTCCTCCCTTAAATTGATTTTTTTCAGGTTTTAATTTTGTCTCAGCAATGAGCTGGTCACTGGCACACAAACACTTCCGTGATGACAGCTCAAATCAAGGACTTGCTGGAGCGTATCTTTCTGGAAACAAACTGGAAAGCAGTCTTAGCTCCAGCTCCCTGAATGTGCTTGCAAAAAGGGCTGCCCACTGGAAGATGTTGTTCCCAACATCTGTTTACAAGGTGACCAGCAGCAAAGACCACCCTCCTCCTGGGTGAGCACTCAAGGAGTCAAAGTAGAGTCATTTTGGGGAGTGGGACGTGTGGAAAAGAGAAAAGCCGTAAGCTGACAGCTGCAGGTCAGGGGATGTCACCCAGCAAAGCAGGCCAGGGTTCCTTGGCTCCCATGCAGTCTTCCCCTCCTGAGTTACTTCAACTCACAAATGGCTTTTTGCTCTGCACCATGTTAACATTAACAAGCAGAATGCTTTGCTGAACCAAGGCCTCTCCTGCCTGATTGTTTTCTGGTAGCCCCCCACCCCTGTGGGGCATGCAACCAAGACAGATGAAGAGACTCCCTAATGAACAGGGCCTGGGATTCCAATATTCCCTTCCTCAAAAACTATGCATTCCCTCCAACAGAGAAATAAAATCTTTGAGACAGCCTGCCTGATTATACAAATAAAACAACATCATTATATCTGTCTGCCAGGCTGATCACAGGACATTTGCAATTTATGACAGATTTTACAAATAGAAAAATAAACACAAAATATCATTTATGGCAGCCATATCGACATCAATAAAGGGGAGTAGGAAATAGAAGTGGTAATATGAGTATTTGAAGCAAAACTTTTTCCTGATATATTCAAGCATTTGAATCAAAATACTATCTTACACTAAAAAGTCACTAGTTTAATTTTGTTGACTTTTTCCTCAGAGAGTAGATTGCTATATTATTTTACAATATAGAAAAATACCTTTGCTAGGGAAATTGATGGTGAAACTATGATTGCAAGATCATCACTTAAAGTAGTCAGGAAAACAACTATTGATTCTTTTGCATGTGTATTGTGTGGTGTGTGTACATGCCTGTTCATATGTACATGAGTTTGTATGTCTGTGCAGGTACATGTGTGTGTGTGCACATGTGTGGAGGCCAGAGGATAACCTTGGATGCCATTCTCAGGAACGCTGTCCACCCTTTGAAATAGGGTCTCTCTTTGCCCGATAGCTCACTAACCAGGCTGGGCAACGAGCCCCAAGGATGCATTTACCTCCCCACTACTGGGATTGCAGGAGCACAGCACACTCAGCATTTACATGGCTTCTGGGAGTCAAACTCATGACATCATTCTTGCAAGGCAAGCACTTTACTGACTGAGCTATCTTCCTGGCCTTACAGCTGTTAATTCTCATGGAACTTAAAGCACTTTAAGACAAACTTCCATGTAATCTTTGAGATATAACCCAGAATACAGGAATCTATTTTAAAGTAATTATATTGTCTGGTCATAATCTGCATACAAGGTATAGAATTTCAAGAAATTAATAAAAATGGGAGCTGACAAGACACATGAATCAAATGGCCACCACTGACAATGAGGGTCTGTCTGAATTAGCACATTTAATAATGAAAGAATAGAAATTTGACAAGGATGATCCCAAGACAGGTATTTCAGCCAGGGAGATTTAAATAGCAACAATTAAGAGAAGCCTTTGGGAGAAAGCTCTTTTAAAGTCTTGCTGAGAAAAATCAAACACAAAAACTACCAGCATACAGTTCTCTAGGAAAGAGGATGGCCTCAAAGAGCCACATGTAATTCCTGAGGAATAACTATTATAAGTATTAATGATAATTGTAATTATAACCTATATTTATAAAATATAAGGTAAGTTTCTTGTCATGATATTCACCTTCTCTCTCTCTCCCCCCCCTGTGTGTGTGTGTTGTACATGTGTGGCAGTTACCCTCTCATTGCTGGAATAAGACATCCAGCAAGAGCAGCTTATAGGAGGAAAGTGTTTCTTTTGGCTTACAGTCTTGAGGGGAAGCTCCGAGATAGCTGGGAAAATCACAGCATGAAAATAGGCCAGACGCCATCTCCATGCCACAGCAAGAAGGAAGCAGCAACAGGAGAGTTGAACTCCAGCAGTGGGAGCTGGGCTATAACATCTGTAAGCCTATACCCAACCACACACCCCATCCAGAAAGGCTCTACCTCCAAAGTTGCCATAAACTAAGAACCAGGCATTCAGAACACATGAATTTATAGGGGTCATCTAACTCAAACTACCACAACATGTATGTGTGTAATATGTGTGTAGGCATATGTTTATATGCAGGCGCATATGCATGTGTGTGTGTGTGTGTGTGTGTGTGTGTGTGTATGTGTGTGTCCGTCCAGCCCAGAGGACAGATTCAAGTGTTTCCTAAGGAGCACCATCCACCTCTTTTTGAGATAGGATCTCTCACTGGTCTAGAGCTCACCAATTACGCTAAACAGCAAGCTCCAAGAACCGTTGTCTACCTTGGGAGCAATGGGTTTACAGGCATGCACCACCACACCTGGCCTGGTACATGGGTACTGGGGATAGAACTCATATCTTTATGCTTGTGAGGAATGTTATCCCCACATTTCATAAAATTTTACTTCTTTGAAGCCATGCTCAAAGACGTGGTCCCACAAAGTGGGTGACAAGTGACAGCAAACCATGTGTTCATGATCTTGCATTCTATGTACATTTGAGAATAACGCCAGAGGAGCACTCAGAAAGATAACCTGGGAAGCCTGAGAGACTCTTTTCTGAAAGAAACATTTAGTTTGCATATCTTCAATGCCCATGGAAGCCTCTAGGCTTGGTTTTTTCAACAAGAGGCGGGAATCTGGAGGGGCAACCTTCCCTCTGACATTGGACAGTAGCTGTGACCTTACAATGGGAAAGCATACTAATTTGTCACTGGGCTGAGAGGAGACAAGAAGAGACACTCGAACTTCATGGAATATGCACTTCTGCATTAGGAGAGTTTCTCCTGCAAATTATTTGAGACCAGAAGGTGTCTCAGCAGTTTTTCCTCTCCCAGAGTTCCCAATTTGTTTTCATTACTCACTAGCCCAGCACCTCGACACAATGAAGGCACAAAGACAGAGAGGAAAAATTAATAATTTCTACATGAGCTTCCTCATCTTGGCTAGATTTATGAATTTCATTTCCATTATGTACAACTTAGGAATGTTAACAATGAGGTGGGAAACCCTTAATTGTTTTTTGTTGTTGCTGTTGTGTTTTTGCCTCAAGAGCGCCAAAGACATCTTGTGCTATGTCGTCATTTACATTTCACATTAAATTAAAAATATGCTTGAAATGAGCAAATATTTATTTTAATTTGATCCATCTGTTAAATGAAATACTAAAAAGACAGCTAAATTACTATATTAAATTCAGTGATTTGTAAACAATTTATATGTTCATTTGTTCTGGGTTAAAAATGCCCCAAAGCATGAGTTTTATGAAACCCTCAAAGCAAATTGCACCGTATTAATCTGATGGATGCTGGCCATAATTTTTTCCTCTTCACTCCATTAATTTATTTCCTAACTTGAGTTAATTAGTGAGGTTTCTATTTTTATAAGCTCTGTGAAATTCAGGGGGGCTGGGGAAGGACACATTTGCAAGTACAGCTTTGAAAATCTACTGCAGAGGAAAGAGGCTAAATATGAATGGTAAATTTCCCCAAGACATCATCACACATTGAGCACCTGATTGCCATTCAATGATCTTTACGCTGGGAGCACAGTGGGCAATTAATACATGGTTGTTCTAAGGAACAGGGAAAGAGCTAGAAGGAAAGGATGATGACAGCAGTGAGAACAAACTCATTCCAGGCAATTACTAACCCAAGAGATCATCTCTGAGGTCCTATCCATCTCTAAATTAAAGTTGGTGGCATTCTGATTTTATGCTACAAACGAAGCTAATTTCAATTGAAACACCAACTAGGGGGCTGGGAAGATGGCTCAGCGATTAAAGGTGCTTGCTTGCAAGGTCTGCCAGCCTGGGTTCAATTCCCCAGTATCCATGTAAAGCCAGATGCACAAAGTTGTGTAGTGCATGTGTCTAGTGTTAGTTTGCAGAAGCAAGAGGCCCTGACACACTTCTACTTTATATATTTCTTTCTCTCTCCCTCCCTCCTACACAAATAAATAAAAAAGAATATATAAAATTCAAAACATCCATTAGAAAAACAAAAGAACATTCAGAAAAAAAATTTTTTTAATGGCTGGAAAAATGGCTTAGCAGTCAAGGTGCTTGCCTGTGAAGCCTAAGGACCCAGGTTCAATTTCTCAGTTCCCACATTAGCCAGATGCACGAGGCTACAAATGCATCCTTTGCAGTGGCTAGAAGCCCTGGCTCTCTATCTGCATCTCTCTCTCCCTATCTCTCTCTCAGACTCACGTTCTTTCCCTCATAAATAAATAAATAAATACAAATAGATTGGTCAAATAGAAAAGATAAATCAATGTTTTTTTTTCTTTCCCTTTGATTAAAGCAACATTAATTCCTATGTTACACTGTGAGATAGATGAATATATCCTAATTCTTATCTACACCATAATTCTTAATCATCAGGCCAGGATCCTGTACAAAATTAATTAATTAATTAAGAAAATCTACTTACACTGAAGCACAAATTAGAGCTAGATATGAGATGCCTTGGAGGTGGTGAGGTTAAAGGCGCTTGCTGGTCTCCCAGCCTGGGTCCGAGTCCCCAGCATCTACATAAAGCTGGATGCAAAGGGGCTTGTGCATCTGTGATCCCAACACAACTGTGACAATGGGAAGCAGAGCCAGGAGAGTGCAGAGCTCATGGGCCCACTCTCCTGGCATTCCTTTGCAGTCGGGCAGTTTGTCTGTGTCAGCAAGAGGCCCTGTATTAAAGAAGGTGGAGCTCAGACACATTGGAGTTGACCTCTGACTTCCACATTGAAGCCCATGCATGTATGCACACGTGTGCACGTGCACACACACAAATAATTTTTTTTAAGTTATGCCTAATAGTTTGCTCTGGAGGAAATAAAAACCAAACAAGCTTTTCAACAAATGTTAAGCTTTAAGCAAAGGTCATATCATTCTGTCCTGGAATATTTTGGGCAACAGCCAATGGGTGATACAGTCTGTGTTGGCTTTCACTGTCCTTGTCAAGTCTCCAAACAATACTACTGTTGCAGGTAGGCAGAAACTAGCAGGCCTGGAAGTCAGTGGAGGAGGGGCTCTGTCTTTACTCCCCTGGTTTAAAGGGAAGGAGGATAGAATCTGTCAGGGCACCCACCCAGTCAGGGACCCACCCCTCAACCTAAAGACATGCTGAGGAGGTTGGAGGAACAGTTACGCCCTTAATGAAATAATATACTCTACCCCTGAACCTCTCCCCTGGAGCCGCAGCTCTGAGATCCCCTCTGCTGGGCCTCACTCCCTTTTCTGAGCTCTCACTCAGAAAGTATGCCATTTCCTCTTTTCCCCCTTTCTTTGCCTTCTTTGGCTGTAAACTGCAATCCTAGGTAAGGTTGCTCTGACACTTTGGGGCTTTTCCACATTTTTCTCAATAAATCTCTTTTGCCTTAATCCTCCACATTGTCCATGTCCCTAATATTCATAGTTGTGACTCAAAGAGCAATATGAAAATTCCCACCCAGATTCTGGAAAAAAACAGCAGTACTAACCTACCAGCTTAGGTTGTTTCTTCCTTGTCAAAGCCCTGCCTTGTTTCATATTCCCTCCACCACAAGTCTGTGAAAATCTGGGCCACACACCCATTTCCCAGCCATAAGGTGGTTGCTTGTGTGTGTGTATGTTACAGCAAAAGTTTACTATGTAGTTGAAGATGGCCTTGAACTTCGTCCTCTTGCCTCTGCCTCCTGAGTGGTACTGGGATTTCTGACATGTATCACGATAACTGATGTATACAGTGTTGAGGATGGAAACCAGGACTTTGTGCATGCTAGCCTGGCAAGCAGCGCACCAAGGGAGCCACAGCCCTTCCAGTTCCTCCTCTATAAACAGAAACAAACTGCTCCACACAGGTGTTATAGGAAAGCAGAGCAGAAACAGAGCATGGAGATGAACAGCAATGAGACTGACGACAGAGAAAAAGACTGGAAACCCCCAACCAAGGGTCACGTGTAAGGGACTGCAGATGCAGGAAATACAAATGGAGGTAAGGCCCATAGACATGATCCACAAGGGCTGGAGAGATGGCTGAGTGGTTAAGCGCTTGCCTGTGGCCTAAGGACACTGGTTCAAGGCTTGATTCCCCAAGACCCACATTAGCCAGATGCGCAAGGGGGCGCAAGTTCATTTGCAGTGGCTGGAGGCCTTGGCATGCCTATTCTCTGTCTCTCTCTACCTGCCTCTTTCTCTCTCTGTCACTCTCAAATAAATTTTTTAAATGAACAAAAAATATTAAAAAGAAAAAGAAATGATCCACAAAAGGTCACCACTCGCATGACCCAGTGCGATTGAACTTCTAACCTTTCATTCCCAGCTCTGGAGCACTTTCCTTACTCAGAAATGTTCTTACTGTTAGAGCTATCTGCTTCTGTCACTACTCACGTGCCACTGGTCTAATTCCTCATTCCAGGACACAAGAACCTGGAATTCCTAATCCTCTGGCCCCTGCCTATACCTACCTACAACACAGTCCCTGATGAGGAACAATTCCAGACATGCAAGCTCCCACCTGCCACTCTGCACAGATGAAAGTCTAGTCAGCTGTTCACCCACCCTCAGCCAGAGGCAGGACTGACCTAAGACTCAAGTGCCTTTAAATTCTCACCCCTTCCTGGGCCCTGAGCCCTGGGCCTGGAACCAGTTACTCAGGTTTCTGACACCAAAACAAACACCAGTGAGGCTGAAGGGCTGAAGGAAGGAAAGAAACAATAATCAACTTGAGTCTCCCTCATACACCCACATTACCTTGTGGTACTTTCTTTCCTCTAAAACATGTATTCCTTAGCTCTTTGCTCACAAGAGGGCAGCCACAAGGCCCCATCTTCTGGAGGCTCTGGGGTCCTCTGTGGCAGAATAGGACCCCATGTAACATAGAAAATAAGCCAATTGGCAGAGGCCCGGAAGCCCTTCTTGGCCTGGGCCACATGCAACCAACAAAGCATATGCCGGTAGAGAAAAACCAGGGACATAGGAATGTGGAGAGGCGTTTGTGAGTGTGTCTCCCCAGTGCACTAGCCCATTCCTATTCTCGGGATCGTCTTTCTCTTTCATACTAAGCTGTCTGTCTCCATGACTTACCATGTGTCCTTCATACAATTCTTTAATAGAACATCCTGGAAATCTCGGGGAGTGGGGGTAGGAGGTGCCCTCCAGACTCTGGTCTTGTGTCTGTAATACTTCTAGATCCTGGGCTGCCTAGAAATAATTCCTTTATGTCCAGAGAGAGCTTCAAGTTGAAATATTTGCATCACAACAAAATTCGGAAAAAGCAGTTCTGCACCAGAATGAAGTACATTAGGAGATTCAGTCAAGTCCTATGAATCTGGAAATTTGGGAAGCTGGGAGTTTTGGATCAAACACAGCCCTGCCATGCTTCTCTGCTCTGGGAAGGAACAGACCCACCGCAGCAGAAAATCAAGTGGGGAGTGTGCATCTCAGGGCTTGAGTCTTCAGACCTGCAAATCTCTCCTGAGGGTAATAAAGTCACAGCATGGACAGCAGTGGTGCTAACAGCCTGGCCTTTCCAAAGGAGAAGGAAAATGGAAACGAAATCTCATGGGCTGCAAAGGTTCTCCTGGATAAAGACAGGGTGAGATAAGCGCTCCCTTTATCTCTGCAGAACTTGTTCCCTTCCAAGGGACTTTCATCTCTCCTATGTGACCTACGTTGTCCTTCCTATCTCCCAGTATTCTTCTGCTCTTTTTACTGGCATATGCATGTGTGTGGTGTGCATGCATCTGTGCACGTGTGTTCGTGTGTGTGTGTGGAGGACAGAGGTCAATACTGGCGTCTTCTTCAGTTACTGTCCATGTTGCTTTTTGAGACAGGGTCTCTCATTAAGCCCACAACTCATCGATTCAACTAGACTAGCTGAACAGCAAGCCTCGGGGATCCTCCTGCCTCTACCACCCCAGGGCTGTGACTACAGGCTCACACCTCCACACCTGGCTTTTACATGATTCCTGGGAATCCAAACTCAGGTCCTCATTCTTGTGTGGCAAGCAGTTTACCAACTGAGCCATCTCCTCAGTACCTTTTACTATTATTACCCCTTTGGTTTATTTTCATGGGGGGGGGGTGCACTAGGGCCTCTTGCTTCTGCAAACAATCACCAGACTCTTGCAACACCTTTTTACAACTGGCTTATGGGGGTTGCTGGGGAATTGAACCCAGGGAGGCAGGCTTGCAAGCAAGCACCTTTAACCACTGAGCCATCATCCCAGCCCTGTAAACTCTTTTTTAAAAAAAAAAATATATGTATATATTTTATGTATTTATTTGAGAAAGAGAGAGAATGGGTGTGCCATGCCTCCAGCCACTACAAACGAACTCCAGATGTGTGTATCCCTTTGTGCATCTGGCTTATGTGGGTCCTGGAGAATCGAACCGGGATCCTTTGGCTTTGCAGTCAAACCACCTTAACCGCTAAGCCATCTCTCCAGCCACCCCCCTTTCAACTAAAGATATTTCATGAATTGTCTGAGGCCAGCATTCTCATTCTGCTATAACTCTTCACCTTCAGTGAACTTCAGTTTACACCTCTAAGGCCAGAGAGGGCGTTGGTCCCCCTCGCCCCAGACTCACTCAGGAAGATGATGGTCTGTCTGCGGGCGGTGCGGCTCTCCTCACTCTCGGACTTTCTCAGCTGTAGCTGCGGCCCCGTCTTGGATTGCTTGCTCCTCATCAACACCTTCATCATATTCCAGCACATAAAAGCCACCGAGACCAGCACCAAGAGGTAGACTGCAAAGGCCCCAAAGATGCTGGACTGAAATACCACCCAGCGATTGGAGAGGTTGGTGCAGATGGACATGTTGGAGGTCTCGGGCTGTTCGTGGTGACGGGTCCGAGAGAGGTTGCAATTGAGCCCCCGGTGAGTGGGCACGTGCAGCAAGGGATACTCAGTGCCCATGGCAAAAAGCAAGGGCAATGCCACCAGGGCGGAGGTGACCCAGACGAAAGCGATGAGCAGTTTCACTTGACAGGGTCCAGACACGGCCTTATACCGGAAAGGATGACAGATGGCGATGTATCTCTCGAAGCTGAGCGTCAGCACGTGCAGCAACGTGGCGTAACTGCACGCCTCGAAGAGGAACGTGTGCAGCTTACAGGACAGCGCGTAGCTGGGCGTGGTCAGTGGGTTCCAGATGATGCTGTAGAACTCCATGGGCATGCCAATCAGAAAGACCAAGATGTCCGAGCAAGCTAAACTCACCATGTGATCCGTCACCTCCTTCTGCAAATAGCCCTTCTTCTGCAGTACCTGAGTGACCCGGATGGTGATGCTGTTCCCTAGGATGCCCACCACGAAGATGACCAGGTACACGAGGATGAGGGTGATTTTTATCCACGCAGCCACCTCAAACTCGGGGACGTGGCTGTGATCGATGACACGGGAGCAATCTTTGCTGGAGTCACTGGATGAGGCCATGACCGCCCGATCTCAAAGCCTCCCAACCTTCCTTTCTCCTCCTCCAGCAGAGGCCAAAAGTGGTTGTTTTCACCCCACCAGAGCGCCAGCAGGGCTTTCTGAGTTCGCTGGCCAAGGGTAATCTTGTATTGCGGCTCTCTGGTGGAAACTTCCTGGAGCGGTTCAGCCAAGGAGAGGTGGAGGTGCCTGAGGGATGATTGATCTGATCGTGCAGCAGTGAGGTGGGAGAAAGGAGAGGTCCTGGGCTTCCTGCCCGTCTGTCCAGCTCTCGGTGAGACCCCGGGTCCCTGGCGTGCCTCCCCAGCGCTCAGCCTGGCGGTAGTCTTCGGTTCCCCTTCCAGGCTCCTTGGCACTGGCCGCCCCGGCGCGCCGGGCAGGAACTCCCTCTCCCGAGATGCGGGAAGCAGGAGTCGTCAATCATTAACCACAACTGATTGCTCAGCCGCCGGCCTGCAGAACTAGCCCGGCTGCAGGGTCTGACTCAACGCGTAGATATTGACCCCGGAAGGCGGGTGAGCGCACCTCCCCCCACCACCCACGTAGCTGCCCCAAGCCAGACTTGGGGATCTCCAGGGGCAAGCATCCCCAGGGCGTGCCGCGCCCCGGACGCTGGAGGGCGCTCCTGGGCCTGGAGCCAGACAAACTTTTGGCCCCTGTCCTGGCCCCTTGGCAAGAGCAGGACTTGGCCAGCTCCGCGCAGCCTGCGTTCTCCCAGCAGCCCTGCAGGAGCTTGAGCCCTTGGCATCCAGACGTTGAGCCACCCAGGTGTTTAAAATGAATGACTGTCTAGAGTTGCCGCCTGAGCAAGTCGACCCTAACATGTCACTAGATCCCCATTAAAGCCAGATTTTGCTCATTGCCTGCTAGTGTTTTGTGCAGGCGCTTTTTCGCCCAGGGGACCCTGGGAGCTTGAAGGCTCTCCTGTCGGTTTCGCTCCACGACTCAAGCCATTCTCTGGGAGGCGACGGGAAGTCTCTAATTGGGGACATGCATATGGATGTGAATGACACAGCCCACCCGGATGCCCCAAAACGGAAGCGAGTCTTCCCAGGGAGCTGTTCCCCAAATATCAAGGACTGCGCAGGAGGCTGCCCCGCTGTCTCACAGGGCGACTGCATAGAAACACAGCAGTAAAGACCATGACATTTTCCCCTCTGTAAAGGGAGACAGGAAAATGTCTAAGGGCCCGTTTTCAACTTCTGATCCCAAAATCAAAGGGTGAGGTAAGATGGAGGGAATCGGACTATGCCTTATGGGACACCCAATCAGGATAGTCAAAAGAAAGGCCTCATTGAGGGCTGGAGAGATGGCTCAGTGGTTAAAGGCCCTTGCTTGCAAAACTTGACGCCTGGGGTCAATTCCCCAGTTCCTCATCTGGAGTTCGTTTGCAGTGACAAGAGGCCCTGGCTTGTGCCCCCCCATAAATAAATAAAAATATTTGTTTTAATGTCTCATGTATAAGTGAGAGGTAAAAGGGTTACCCTGAGACAAGCACAGGTACCTGGAAGGAGAGAAATAGAACCCTTTCTAGCTTGAGCTCTGTCCGGTTCTCGTTTACATTGTCACTGTTGCCACATGGAGGTGGGGGTCGTCATTTTAAAGATAAGGAACTAGTTTATTCAGAGGATAAGAACTTCCCTGGGTCAGCCACAAAAGAGTGAGGGAAAGGATGATGTCACGTAAGTGTGCAATCTTAAGAAGAGCCAGCGGAGGGTAAAATGCTTGCAAGTACAAGCATGAGAGCCCAAGTTCAGATCCCCAGCCCCTGCATAAACACCTCTCCTTCTCTGACTGTGATGTCAACACTGGAGCAGGGGAAACAGGGAATCAGATGGAGGCAGGGAATCCCTGGGACTTGCTGAATAGCCAGTCGAGCTTAATGGATCAGCTCCATGTTCAATGAGAGACACTGTCTCAGAAGAGGGTGGAGAGAAACTGAAGAAAGGACCTGACATGGACCAACAGCCTCCACACACACGCACACATACACACACACACATCTGTGCACCTATACATGTGCGAACATACTGGCACATACATACACACACCACAAACATGCACATACACACACAAAAAAACAGAAGTACACGGTATAACATGGCAGATCCCTGGGACAAGGCAAGAGAGAAAATGGGGAAAACCACAGATCAAAGTATGTCTAGATGCAGTTATGTAAGAAAAAAATCTGGAGCTCTAACTTACAGCAGGAGGACTACCATTAATAATGTTATGAGGCACAAGAAAATTTTGCTAATACACTAGTATGCTTAAGTGTGCCTAAAATCAAATGTACAAAGTCACCCTGAAAGGTGACAAATTTGAAGTTGCTTGCTTGACTGTAGCCATTATTTCATTGTGTGTATAGATCACATTCTATGCTGTGCAACTTAAAAATATATAACTGGGGACTGGGGAGATGGCTCCTGGTTGGGTGTGCTTCCTGCAAGAGCACTAGGGCCTGAGGGGGCCTGAGACTGTCAGAGGTCACATCTCCCAATGCCAATGCCGGGTAGAACAACTGGGCGTGGCCACGTGTGTTTGTAACCTCAGCCCCACAGGGGAGCAGAGACCAGTAAAAAGGGAGACTGCCTCAAACAAGACCAGGCAGAAGAGTGATAGAGCAGGACACTCTATGTGTCAACCTTCTGCGCTGGCCACCACACGTGAGCCAGCCCTGTTACACAACACATACCACAAATACCCCAACAAACACGCGCGCGCACACACACACAGAGGTAATATATATATAAACATAGTTGGGGGAGGGTGATGGTTCACTGGGTAAAGTGCTTGCTATGCAAACTTAACCACCTGAGTTCTAATGCACAGAATCTCTGGACGTGCTGGCCTGATAGTGCATGCCTGTCATTCCAGCACTGGGGAGGGGCAAAGAGGGAATCCTTGTGCTCACTGGTCTAGCCTAATCAGTGTACTCTACATTTGACAGTGGTCTTTGGGGGAAAGGAAGATCTTTATGTCCCTAGGCCTGGGCTTCCTGTCCCCGCTGCTGCATGCCAATCATCCTGAAGTATGTTTGATAATCCCAGCTTGCTCAGCACAGACAAGATTCCCATTGCTGTCCAATTCTTTTCATCAGTTTTTCTTTTCCTTCCCCAATGTGTGAACACAGATTACAAATGCTTGGCCAAAGAGAAAAGCAAACTAATTAAAATTCATTTCTTACAGTAAAGATGGAAAACTGCATTTGCACAAAGGGCCCATGTTCTTCATTACCTCACAGTGGCTGATGCTACCCACATTAGACCTGCGTAAAAGGAGGGAAAAAAATAAATTAGAAGAGAGACTAGTTGGAAAGAAAAAAAAAACAGGATTCAGTGGAGAGGGGATTCAGGAAAGGGAAAATGAAGGTGTTACAAAGGGATTATTGCTATATTATCTATATGTACAGAAGTTGTTGATAAAAAGCTTAGAAAAAGAGACTACTTTTTTATTTTTATTTATTTATTTGAGCATGACAGACAGAGAGAGAGAGAGAAAAAATGGGCACGCCAGGGCCCCCAGCCACTACAAACAAACTCCAGATGATTGTGCCACCTTGTGCATATGGCTTAAGTGGGTCCTGGGGAATCGAGCCTCGAACCAGGGTCCTTAGGTTTCACAGGCAAGCACTTAACCACTAAGCCATCTCTCCAACCCCAGAAACTACATTTTAAACAAAGGTCTGGGAGAATTAAGTGTTCATTTCACCATTGCTTTTCCTAAGATCAATTACAAAACTGTTTAATGTCCTCTCACCTTGTTGACAACAGACTTGTGTGGTATTTGTGTGCTTGAAGCCTTATAACCTAGATTTTTTTTAGCAGCATATTGCATAGTGGGGAACGTGGAGGCAAAAACAAGAGGGCTGTGGGATGTCACTCAGCTGGTAGGGACGGTACTTGCCCAACCTGCAGGAAACCCTGGTTCCATCCCCTGCACTGCATAAACTATAGATGGAGGAACATGCCTGTCATCCCCACACTGGGAAGGTGGAGGCAGTGTTATCAGGAAGTCAAGATCCTTGGCTACAAATTGTTTAAGGCCAGCCTGTCTACATGAAGCCCTGTCTCAGAAAGAAAGAGAGGAAAGAATATCAGAGGTACCCTTTCATGTCAGCTGAGCACATGGTCATTCTGCTGGAAGACCCATACAAATGTATATTTACCTCCTATAGGTTCTAGATGATCTTTGCAGTCAGAGAGCCTGGTAGCTTTTGTGGGTTTCCTTTTTAAAGCCTAATTCTCATCTTTAAAATATAATCTTACACTGATACCCAATGCACCTACATATACATGAATGTAAATATATTGGATTTTCATGCTCACACACAAATTTTTTAGATTATCTTGTATGCTCAGACTGAAAACACTTACTCATTTAAGCTCACATAACACTTTGTGTTCCAAATGAAGAGCACCTTGTTTATAATGACCCATGATAAGATCAGAGTAACTATATATCCAAATACAAAGAAAGCTTCATTTTTAATATTTTATTTATTTATTTACTTATTTATTTATTTGACAGAGAATGAAAGAGAGAGAAAAGTGGGACAGAATGGGCACACTAGGGCCTCCAGCCACTGCAAACAAACTCCAAATGCATATGCCACTTTGTGCATCTGACTTTTTATGTGGATACTGGGGAAATCAAACCTTGGTCCTTAGGCTTTGCAGTAGAGTGCCTTAACTGCTGAGCCATCTCTCCAGCTCCAGCTTCAAATATTTTGAAAAAGCACAAACAATACAGACAAATTTATTTATAAAGTAATACTGGGGGGGATCCTGGGGTTCATCCTTCAGGTGTATTTGGGGGTGGATCTACATTTCAGACCAAAGGTATGTAGAGAGCAGTTTGAGGTCTGGCTGTCCTTGGTGTTGGTGGTTCATGCCAGCTGGTGGTGCTGGTTGTTTGGCTATTTCTCTCTGCTTGGATCTATGAAAGGGCACCAACTTCTTCAGTCACTAATGAAGGTTTCCCTGGATTTTGTAAGCCTGAAAAAGAATTCCCTTCTTCCTATAAACTGTGTCTGGTTGGATATTTACCCCAGCAATGTGGAGCTGACTGCGCAGGGTGAATAAAGAGCAAAGCAATTATGAAGGAACTAGATATTAGAACTGGCAAATAATCTCATTTATTTTTATTTTAAAGGAGGTCTTCCACTTTTACGCATAAAGATTAACCAGGCTGATACCTATCACCCACTTCATCCCAGGAGGAAATTGTTACAATTTGGATCCTAAATGTTCCCTAGAAGCCCACATGCTAAATGCTTCATGACAAGCCTGTGGGATGGTTAGGAATGGTGGACCATTTAGGAGAGGGAGACTCATGAAGGGAAGTGAGGTTACTGGTGGTGTGTCACTGAAGGGAATATTTGGACCTCAGGTCCCTCCTCTGTGTCTTTTTTATATAATTTTTATTTTGTATTAATTATAACAAGTTAATCTGTTTTATTCCCTTGCCCCAGCTCCCATTACCCTGGAGATCCTCCTCAGTGGTGTATGGTATTCACTGTGGGGTCACAAAGGGCTTAGTCAGTCCCTTTGGGGTAGCGGGAAACTGTGCCTCAGGATATTCCTACCCACCCGGTGGCTCTTACAATACTTCCAGCCCACCCCTTCCAATGTTCCCTGAGCCATCACAGGTTTATTGGCAGTCTAATTTACTATTCAGCTCTCTATAGCCTCTAGTTTCCTATTTTGATAGGTTTTGATTGATCACCATGTTTGCTACCATTAATCTGAAGGTGGTTGTCAGGCTAGTAGCATGAGCGGTTTTCACGCTGTCACTTCCCCTGCAATTTCTTCTGGGTCCTGGTAGATGTCATAGAGGTGGCATATCTTACAGTAGGCAGTTGGCTCTTCTTGTCTTATTGATAGGTCTTGGTTCTCCTCTGTTTTCTCTGTCATCTGTAAAATAAATTAGATTCTCCAAACAAGAGTGAGAACAGCTTGAGTTTAAGGGGGATACCCAAATTTGAGTAATTGGGGGGAAAGTACAAACCCCCTCTTCTTTTCAAGAGACCAGTGAAGACTTCTCTCTAGAATCTATGAGTTTCCTCACAATGGGATTCTGGCTTGGTTTCCAAACCAAACAGGAGTTCTATCCCACTGAGCGGACCTCATGTCCAATCACAGAACAGTTGGTTACTTGCAGAGACATGCCACAATTGCCTAAGTGTGTACTTCTTGACCAGCTGGTTGGTTTTGTAGTCTGTAGGGTCTCCTGTTTATTTGGTGACCATTTTTCCTCCAGCAGCTCCCATAGGGCTTTCTAGCATTAGAGGGCTGGTCAGGCAGGAGCTGGATTCCCTTTTAGTTCCACCGTGAGATTCGGATGTCCTGTGACTGCAGCCAGTGGTTTCTCTAGTACATCCTCTGCCTCTTGACTTCCAAGCTGGCATGTGTTAGGCAGCCTTCTTTGACACTTAAAGCCAGAGGACTACATGGCCATGGACTGAAACCTCTAAAGTCATGAGCAAAATAATCTTTCTGAGTTGATTTTTCTCAGATATTTTGTTACGGAGATGGAAAGCTACCAACACACATGGAATCCAAACCTAGCAGTGCTCACCAGGTTTCAAAGAATTTATTTGAAAAGTAAAGAATTTATATGTGGGGCTGGAGAGATGGCTCAGCAGTTAAGGTGCTTGCCTGCAAAACCTAAGGGCCTGGCTTGGATTCCCCAATACTCATGTAATGTCAGATGCACAAAGTAGTGCATGCACCTGGAGTTCATTTTCAATGGCTAGAGGCCCTGGAGTGAGATCTCTCTCTCTCTCTTTCTCTCTGTCTCTGAAATAAATAAAAATAGTTGTTTTTTTTGTTTTTTTTTTTTTTTAAGAACTTATATAGCCAGGTGTGGTGGCACACACCTTTAATTCCAGCACTCGGGAGGCAGAGGTAGGAGGATGGCTATGAGTTGGAGGCCACCCTGAGATTGCATAGTGAATTCCAAGTCAGCCTGTGCTAGAGTGAGACCCTACCTTGAAAACCAAACCAAAAAAAAAAAAAACTTATATGAAAAAGGATGCAAATTATGTCATTTGTAATTTTCCATATCAATTTCTTATGGTACTACTTAGCTATAATAAAGTATATTATAATAATTACACCTCATTTTCATTTGTTAAACAATGACTAATCTAATTTTTTTTCAATTACATGTGCTTAGTATTTGTTATACCTATTAACTATATCCTAAAAACTATAAAGGAAAAGTCAAAAAGCTTTATTCATGAAAACAGAAATGTTCTATAAGGCAGAAAACAAGGTGTATAAATGTGAATAACAAACAAACAAAAAAAAAGAAAAGAAAACATAGCATTTTGTGTATTAGCTTCCTTTCTTTCCCCATCTAGAAAAATGTACTTAAAAGTGGAGGGTGGGGTTGCTTAGCGGTTAAGCGCTTGCCTGTGAAGCCTAGGGACTCCAGTTCAAGGTTCAATTCCCCAGGACCCACGTTAGTCAGATGCACAAGGGGGTGCATGCATCTGGAGTTTGTTTTCAGTGGCTGGAGGCCCTGGCATGCCCATTCTCTCTCTCCCTATCTGCCTTTCTCTCTGTCTGTTGCTCTCAAATAAATAAAAAATAAAATAAAATAAAATAAAAGTGGAGGGCGTTCATTAGTTCAGTTAAGGTATGACTGATAGTGTTGTTTCTATCAAGCACATGTCTTCCTTTCACTTGGCTGTATTGAGCTCAGCAGTGAACAGTAAGGAGCGTTCCAATTACATGGTAGCTATTCCATGAGTGGTCATGTCGCCCAAGTGTGGCCAAGATGTGTGGGGGAGGGGGGCAAGTACTGTGCAGTCATTCCTACCCCCATCTATTCTCAAAGCTGCCAAAGGCTGGCACTACCAGAAATGGTAGTCTGCTTGGACTGCTCGTTGCTGTATACTGCCTGCACATTTGGAGCTAAGGGAAGATAAGGAAACATCAGGACCAAATATTCAGTTCTTTTACTTTTTCCATACCGTAATCCTTATAAAGAAACAGAAAGCCCTGGGGCTGGAGGGATGACTTAGTAGTTAAGGCACTTGCATGGGAAGCCAAAGGACCCAGGCTCGATTCTCCAGTACCCATATAAGCTAAAGGCACAAGGCGGCACATCCATCTGGAGTTTGTCTGCAGTGGCTAGAGGACCTGGTGCACCAATTTTCTCTCTCTCCCTCTTCTCTTCTTTTCTTTTCTCTTTTCTCTCTCTCAAATAAATAACTAAATTAAAATAATATAAAACAGCAACTAAAGCAGAATAAAATCTTGATATCTGTTTTTAACAAAAAAGACAGAAATACAAAGTCCTTCCTTATCTTAACTTCCAAGCAAATCCACCAAATTTTCATAGGAAATAGTGCTCTTAGTCCTGATGGAAATTATTTAATATCACTTGCCACATGTTGCTATGTAAACCTGCACATATTGATTCAGTATTGGTTACCATGCATGCCCTGAGTCTTCTGAGAACACTGTAGCCTGACACACATGAAGGCCAGGATCTTGGGCTTGATTCTGGACCCAGCCACTGATTGAGCCTTTTACACTTTAGTTACCTGCCCCATAACAAGCAGTTATGAGTAGCATTTATCTCTGATTTATTGACAGGATTAAATGAATTTACATAAAATTACTTGGTGTAAATATATTTTCTTTTTCAAAGGGGCAATATAGTGCAATAGGTATAAATCACATGATCTGGAGCCAAACCACAAAGATTTGAGTCTGCTACCCACCTCTGGTGTAACCTTATGCATGTTTGTAGTCTCTAAACCTCAGCTTCTCACCTATAAACTTGGAGGTTAATAACTACTGGCTTCAAAGACTTGTTCACAGAATCAAATGGAATCATACAGATAAAGTACTTTTAACAGTGCCAGGCACCTAGCAAGTTCTGGACATGGACTAATAGTCACCAACGTCTATGAGAAGTTGTCATTTATGCTGTCAAAGGTGACATGCTGGGCTGGAGAGATGGCTTAGTGGTTAAGTGCTTGCCCGTGAAGCCTAAAGACCCCGGTTCGAGGCTCGATTCTCCAGGATCCACGTAAGCACAAGGGAACGCACACGTCTGGAGATCGTTTGCAGTGGCTGGAGGCCCTGGCACACCCATTCTCTCTCTCTCTATCTGCTTCTTTCTCTCTCTGTCTGCTGCTCACAAATAAATAAATAAAAACAAAAATTTAAAAAAAAAAGGTGACATGCTAGCCGGGCGTGGTGGCGCACGCCTTTAATCCCAGCACTCGGGAGGCAGAGGTAGGAGGATCGCCAAGAGTTCAAGGCCATCCTGAGACTACATAGTGAATTCCAGGTCAGCCTGAGCCAGAGTGAGACCCTACCTCAAAAAAAAAAAAAAAAAAAAAAAAGGTGACATGCTGTGAGACTTTAAAGCCCTTTCTACACACTCCAAGTCCCACCACGGTGCAAGACAATATCAATTAAATCTCTGTCTGTAGTGGATTCAATCATATGTCCCTCATAAACTCATGTGTTTTGAATGTTTGGTCCCCAGCTGATGGCAATTTGGGAGGCAGAGCCTTGCTGGAGGAGGTGTGATCTGGGGGAGGACTTCCCGGTGTTGTAGACAGCTCCCCCTTGTCAGAGCTCAATTAATTCTCTTGCTGCTACATCCCACCTCCTTCCCAAACAGTGATGTCCAACCTCTGCTCTACCGTCCTTCTCCTCTCCTCATGAAGATTCCCTCAAAAATGCCAGTGCAAATGAAACTTTTCCTCTCAGCAGCTGCTTGTTGTCAGGGGTTTAACCCAGCAATGAGAAGGGAAGGACAACGTTGACTTACTAAATTCCACTGAAGTTAGATCAACCACTGCATGACTCCACGGCAATGATGTAGTCACTTCTCTGAAGGACTTTATTTGCAAGTAAAGCCAACAGTATGCAAACTGTTAAATATCATCAGACAACAACTAGTAATTTATTTAAAAAAATACTCATTTATAATGGCACCAAAAAGTATGGAATACAAATACATTTAACCAAGAAAGTGAAAGACTTGCATAATGGAGAGTATAAAACATTAATATGAGAAATTGAGGAAGACACAAATTAATGGAAAAACATGCTATGCTTGTGAACTAGGAGAATTAGTATTATCAACGTGCTCATACTACTTAGGGTTACATAAGAACTCAACATAATCTCCATTGTCATTCCAATGGCATTTCTTACACAGAAAGAGACAAAAAAAAAAAAAAAAAAAATCCACACTTTCTATGGAACCCCTGGAGCTCTTGAGCAGCCAAAAAGCAAGCTTGTAGAAACCTGTTTGTGTGAAGGTAGGGGGAGGGACACCCTGTGTGCAATGGCATGTGAGTAGAGGTTAGAGACAAAGTTGTAGGCATCTACCCTCTCCTCTCTTGGAGACAGGGTCTCTCTTGTTGCTTTTGTCAGTGGGAATCCAGACTCAGTGGCCCACACAGTCTAGATTTTCCTAGCTCCATTTCACATTCCATAGGCATGTTCAGATCTCTGATGCATGTGGCACCTTGCATCTACCTTTATGTAGGTGCTGGAAGGATCGAACTCTGATTGGCGGGCTTGCAAGTTACCTTTAACTGCTGAGTTATCTCCCCAGCCCCAAAATCTTCAGGAAAAAAAAAAAAATGGAGGCATCGTAATTCTTGACTTCAAATCACACTTGAAAGCTCTAGTAATTTAAATATCGTGGAGGCCTGGGGACATAGTTCAGTGATGGAGTGGCAACTACCTTGCATGTGCTTTGCCCTAGGTTCAAACCCTCGTCCCCAGTGACACAAGCACACACTCACACATGTAGTACTGGGCCATCAAGAGACACATAGACCAACTGAACAGAAGATAAAATCCAAAATAAATCCAAGCGTATACAGCCAACTAATTTTTGATAATACCATCAATGGAGAAATATATAATAAAAAATATATACAGTATCAGAATATAGAATAAAAGGTGATCTTTTCAATAAACGGTCATGGAAAATAGGAGACTGTCCACATGCAGAGGAATTAAGTTGTACCTTTAGCTTAACCCTGCACAAAAGTCAACTCAAATGGTAAAAACACATAAATATGAGTAACTGTAAGACTCCTAGAAAAAAAAAAGTCACAGCAGGAATGCTCCTTGATTTTGGAACTCCAACAACAAACAAAAGGACAAACAAGTGGAATTAAGTAAAATTAAAAGGCTTCTGTCCAGTGGAGAAAAAAAGAAGAAGAAGAAGAAAAAAAAGATAATCAGTAGAAGCTGGGCGTAGTGGCACACACCTTTAATTCCAGCACTCAAAAGGCAGAGGTAGGAGGATCGCTGTGAGTTCAATGCCAGCCTGTAACTACAGAGTGAGTTCTAGGTCAGCCTGGGCTAAAGTAAGATGCTACCTCAAAAAAAAAAAAAAAAATCACTAAATAATAGGGCAATCTACAGATTAGGAGAATATATTTGCAAATCATGTAACTAATCTGTTACTATCCAAAACATATAAGAAACCAAAACAACTCAGTAGCAAACAAACTACAAAACTCTCACCAATAAGCTGCTTTTAGGATGGACACAGGTCCCCTAAACCTGGCATGGGACAAGGATGTTCTCTTTCACCACTTTTTTTTTCAAGGTAGGGTTTCACTCTAGCCCAGGCTAACATGGAATTTACTACAGAGTCTCAGGGTAGCCTCAAACTCACAGCAATTCTCCTACCTCTGCCTCCCAAGTGCTGGGATTAAAGTTGTGTACCACCGTGCTCAGATTTCTTTCACCACATTTAAAATATTTCATTTATTTACAGAGAGAGAGAGAGAGAGAATGGGCATACCAGGGCTTCCAGCCACTGCAAACAAATTTCAAATACATGCATAACTTTGTGTATCTGGCTATACATAGGTACTGGGGAATCAAACCTGGGTCATTAGGTTTTGTAGGCAAGTGTTTTAATCACTAAGATCTCTCCAGCTCCCAACTTTCACCACTTTTATTCATTATTGTGCTCAAATTCTTGGACAGAGCAATAATGTAGGTGAAAAAAAATAATAAAAGTCATACAAAACCAGGAAAATTAATCCTAATTGTAAATGGCATGATCATATACTTAGAAGACTCTAAGGAGTCCAAAAATTTTTAGAAAAATAGAAAAAGAGAAAAGATGGACTTTGTCAAATTGGGGTAGGGAGATGGTTTAGTGGGCAAAGCACTTGATGTGCAAACCTGGGCTCAATTCCCATATAAAGGAAAAGACACAGAATCTCGCTGGCTAGCCAGTCTAGCCCAGCCAGTGAGCTCTAAATGTAGTGTGACACTCTGTCCCAAATAATAAGTTGGAGAACCCCAATATCAACCTCTGGCCCCCATGCATGTGCACACATGTACACATGCACCCCCATGCAAATGTGTGCCTACACATAAATACAAACACATACAAAAAGATAACACATATACATATGCTAACAGAAAACACTGCCCAAAACACGTCTGTTTGCATATTAATTGAGGCAAATGCTACAGATACTTAAAAGACAGACAAGATCCCTGGTCTCTGAAAAAATGGTCATGCATGAATGACCCATCTTTTTAATAAGCAGGCATTTTGTCTGGCTTGACTCCCTATTTACACAACACAAAGAATTTACTAGAAGACAGAGACTCCACCCTCTCCAACTTTATCTCTGTGATATCTTTATCTCTTTATCTCTAATCTAGCTTTAAGTTGTTTACAAAGCCATAGCTACCAGATGGTCAAGGGCCAACTCAAATACATTTTGTGTGGCCTTATGATAGCTTCTTCAAATGCAAAATGCAAGGGCTAACCTAAGAGTGATTGCAGGTATGATCTGTGATTGCAGGTCTGATCTTAGATGCACTGGCAGCTAAATGTGCGGGAGAAGTTAATGAGTCTGTTTTGCAGGCTTCAGAGTAAGCAGCACCAGCCCTACCCTCCGCGTGCCCCTTCTCACTGCAGAAACTATTCAGAGCATTGAAAACCCAACCAGACAAATGAGAAATTCACCGATTTTCAAGTGCCTACTTCAAGCCATTGTTCATTATTTTCTAAGGTTCTGGCTGACCTTGTCTTATAAATACACTTAGCACCGGCCACCCCAGAGCTCCAAGCTGTCAGACACTCATTGTCTTTGCCATCGGAGCTTGCAGCTTGTAAGGAATTTGCTGGCTAGTTTCAAAGGTACAGAAACAAACACACACAAGAAGCTTAGGAGCTGCCTCAAGCTAAAATCTACCTTCACCCCTGAGCTCACAATGTGGATGAAACATGCAGAACAATCACACACCCTTGTTTGACGGGACTACATGCATTATAAGTTCCTGGCCTTTGGACATGAGCCAGTTCAGGTTGGAGAGAAAAGGAAAGAATATATATTATTTATATCTTCCTCCCCTCTTAAAATCATCATTCAGGATGGGGACATGGCTCAGTGGATAACATGCTTATTGTACAAGCATCAGGACTGAATTCAGATCCCTAGATCCCACCCACAAAAATGCTAGATGCCGTGGCATGCATTTTAAATCTCAGTGCTGTAGAGCAGAGCCAGCTGATTCCTATAGCATACCGGTCAGCTTGTGTAGATTCAGTGAGAAACCCTATCTTAAAAAATAAAGTGAAAAGATAAAAAATATTTTTAAAAAAAAATTATTTTAAAGAGTAAGGTGCTGGGCTGGGGAGATGACTCAGCCATTGAAGGTGCTTGCTTGAAAAGCCTGCCTGCCCAGGTACAACTTGCCAGTGTCCATGTAAAGCCAGATGCACAAAGGAGCACATGTCTGGAGTTCATTTACAGCTGCAAGAGGGCCTGGGGCACCCATGCTCTCTCTTTATCTTTCTGTCTTCTTTGGAATAAGTATGTGTTTTTTAAAAAATGAACAAGGTGGACTGGAGAGATGGCTTAGTGGTTAAGGCACTTAATTGTGAAGCCAAAAGATTCCACAGATCCAATTCCCCAGGATCCATGTAAGCCAGATGCACAAAGGGGCACATGTTTCTGGAGTTTGCTTGCAGTGGCTGAAGGCCCTGTCATGCCCATTCTTTCTCTCTCCCTTTCTCTGTCTCTTTTGCTTTCTTTCTCTCTCTCTCTCTCTCAAATAAATAAACTAATAAATGAATAAATAAAAATAGGAAACAATTTTTAAAAAACAATTGAGAAATACCACTCAACATCGACTTCTGATCTATACACACACACACAAACACGCACGCACACACGCACACACACACACGCGCAGCCTCACACATACACATACACACACACATGCGGCCACACACATACATACATGCACACACACCAGCTATACATACACATGCAAAAAATTAAAACATCAATTTCTTGTTCTTCACTGGGAAAATGAGAGAGGAAAGTTTCCTATGAGTCCTCCCAGAACTACCTTATGACCATAAAAACAAATTTCTCACTGGCTGTTGCAGTCCGGTTCGTATTGCTGTTAGAAATCACCCAACCACGAGCAGCTTCTGGGAAAAAGAAATTTATTTTGGCTTACAGGCTCGAGGGGAAGCTCCACAATGGCAGGGACAAACGATGGCATGAGCAGAGGGTGGACATCATCCCCTACCCAACATGAGGTGGACCACAGCAACAGGAGGGTGTACCAAACACTGGCAAGGGGAAACTGGCTTTAATACCCTTAAGCTGGCCCCCAACAATACACTCCCTCCAGGAGGCGTTAATTCCCAAATGTCCATCAGCTGGGAACCTAGCATTCAGAACACCTAAGTTTATGGGGGACACCTGAATCAAACCACCACACTGGCCAAACAGACTACATGGTATCAAAGAATGAAGCACAAACCCAAATCCAAAACTCATGTTCCTCACCATTTCTGAGAGACCATCACAGCCACTTACATCATCGCTGACCTGTCTCAGAGATCTGAAGGAGAGCCTGTGGTCGAGACCACAGTGTTGTATGGAAACCACCAGGGTCCTGAGGCTAGGCAAACTGACCAGTCCAGACCCAGGATGCTTTGGAAGATGGAGTTAACATTCGTCATTCTTCATGATGTGTGCTACACGAATCAACATTGTACGTTTGGCTGTTTCTTTGCGCTGTCGGCTATGAAACCCAGAGTCATTCTAGCTGTACTCTTGACAGATTTGCTACCTGCTGTTGTCCTTAGCCTACCCCAGCTTGGGACATCTCATTATCACCTTCTCCAGGGTGCTGGAACACATGGGTTTGCATCAGCTGGGAGACAAGAGAGCAGCATGCCTGGCCCAGTCTGATGTGTCATCACACTGGGACTGGGTAGGTGAACACGTGGATTTATTTCGTGGGCTGAGAACGGGAGAGCAAAGCTGTCAGCTACATTGAGAGAAAAGAGATGTCCAGGACATGCTTGCTGCCACCACTGCTTGTGCTGGCTTGCTGGGGGTGATGAACCCACCCATGAGAACACCTTTAGGATCAGCAGTAGCTGGAGATGAACGGCTCCCAGAGGGAGAAATAACAAACTCTGCAGGACATTCGTGATCCATTCACACCTAGCATCACCCAACTTCCCAGCTTTATGTCCACCACGTGCTCAGATGGTCATTTCCAAAGGTGGTGGTGTGGTGCAACATTCCCCACAGGCTTGTGGGTTTGCACACGTCACCTTCAGCTGGCCGTGCTGTTTGGAAAGGCCGTGGAACCTTTAGGAGGTGGAGCCTCTCTGGAGGAATTACATCATAGCGGGGACAGAGCAAGCTGTGAGGTTTTATAGCCCTGCCCCATCTCCTGTACACCCTCTGCTTCCTGAGTCTAGACGCAGTATGAACCACTTCCTCTTGCTACTGTAGCCATTTTTCTTACCATGGTGGGCTGTACCTCTTCTGTAAGCAAAATTAGGCCCTCCTTTCCTGAAGTCGCTTTGTGTCAGGTATTTACTCTCAGTGACAAGAAAATCAATTCATACAAGCTAATATCCCAATAGTTTTTGTATTTTTCTAATTTATTTTTATTTATTTGAGAGTAACAGGCAGACAGAAAGAGGCAGCTAGAGAGAGAATGGGAGCGCCAGGGCCTCCAGCCACTGCAAATGAACTCCAGATGCGTGCGCCCCCTTGTGCATCTGGCTTACGTGGGCTCTGGGGAATCAAGCCTCAAACTGAGGTCCTTAGGCTTCACAGACAAGCCCTTAACCACTAAGCCATCTCTCCACCCCCAGTTTTTATATTTTTCTGTCATATATTCTATGGGCTTTTATTGTCTGTCACTGTTCTCACTAGAGATGTGTTCTACATTTCCTCTTCTTGACCCTGACTGTGGCTTAGTGATT
Source organism: Jaculus jaculus (assembly GCF_020740685.1). Taxonomy (NCBI): domain Eukaryota; kingdom Metazoa; phylum Chordata; class Mammalia; order Rodentia; family Dipodidae; genus Jaculus; species Jaculus jaculus. Next base: position 18,115,711 of record NC_059106.1, read on the forward strand.
GATTGTGGTTTTGATGCCTACAGTGTGGGGAACGTGCTAAATGTGTACAAAGTGAAGTGATATCTAAGGTTTGCTCCAGAAAGGATACAGCTTCCTCATGGCTGGCCTTTCCTCCCACCTTCATTCCTACTTTCTTCCTTTGTATTTATTTTTCTTATTTATTTTTGAGAGAAAGAAGGAGGGGGATAGAGAAAGAGAGAGAGAGGGTGGGGGAGAGTGTATGGGTGCACCAGGACCTTCAGCAAGTGAGAACAAACTGCAGACAGGCGTGTCCCTTGTGGCACATGTGTGACATTGCATGCTTTGTGTCGTTGGCAATGTGGGACCTGGAGATCCGAATATGAGTTCTTAGGCTTTGCAGGAAAGTGTCTTAACTGCTAAGCCATCTCTCCAGCCCTGTAGGCGTTTGTTTGTTTGTTTGTTTGTTTGTTTGTTTGTTTGTTTGTTTGTTTGTGTGTGTGTGTGTGTTTTAGTGTTGTTGTTTTGAGACAGGCTATTGCTATGTATCCCAGGCTGTCTTGGGATTCACTGTGCAACTCAGATTGGGCTCTAATTCACAATCTTCATGCCTTGGCCTCCCAAGGGCTGGAATAACAGGTATAAGCCACCACACCCGGCTCCTGGCTTACTTTCCTTATGCTCTTGGGAGTCCTGAACAGTCATGAGCTATGCAGTTTCCCATAAGCTACCATACTAAAGAGAGAATGCAGGCAGACCTCATATCTTTGTATTTTGATCTCCAGCTATATAAACAGTCCTAACTAAGCTCCAGGCAGACGAACAAGTGCCCAGGTGACAGCTTCCAGCCTTTAAGCCACCCCAAACATTTCCAAGTGGAACAAAATGAACTGACCCTTTTAAACCCTGTTTGAATTCCAAATTTGTGAACAAAATAAGTATGTTCACATTCTGAGGCACTAAATTTTGTCCATTTGTTATATAGCCCTAATAATGGACTACATTATGGTGCTCCAGAAAAAAAAAAGGGGGGTTGATTTCTGAATCCCAACCTTCCTGATCATTCCCTTCCTGCTTGCCATGCACTTCCCCCACCTTGAAATGTCCTGCTCTCCTTCACTCATTTATATTTCACTCACTCAACAAGCACCGTGAAATACCTTCCTGCAGGAATTTATAAGGACACATTCTTTATGCCCAGAATCTTGTAGACTAGAAAGACAGATGGAAATAATATCTAAACTGATTTGAATTCATAGGGTAAACATAGTATCAAATCACACCCACCCATCAATGCCATTTCAGGTAGGGTCTAATCTGACCAGGCTGGCATTGTACCTAATTTTATGAGACACCAGGATGGAACCCAGGGCTTCATATATACTAGGTAAGAGCCCTACCAACTGAATGCCATCCCAGATTTCAATTCATTTCAAATCATCCAGAACATCCTCCTGCTACACTTCAAATCACTACTTTCTTCCAGTACTGAAACATTTGATAATGGTTTTAAAAAAAATCACCTTGCTCTCTGAGAGCTGGTTGCGTACGTCTCCTCCCACTCCTTGTCAGCAACTTCACACTAGCTGCATGAAGTTTGTCACAGTGACTATTTACACCATAGGAATTGGCAAGGATTATTCCATCATCAGACTTCCTGATCTTCCGACTTTCTTTATGGAGAGCTGGGGTTTTGTTTGTCGTGGGGAAAAGGGTTACACATGCATGTGTCTGTACGTGTGACAGTGTGCATGTTCATTTTGTGTGGTCACACATGTGTGTGAGTGTGTGGCTGTGTGTGTGTGGATGCCAGAGGTTGAGATTATGGGTCTCCTTCAGCTATTCTCCATATTATTCCTTGATGTGGGGTCTTATTGAACCTGTGGCTCACTGATTCAGCTAGACTAGCTAGTCGGCATGGTTCCGGGATCCTCCTGTCTCAGCTTCCCTGCCACTGAAATTACAGGTGGGCACCATCATGCCCAGCATGACAGCTGCCTTTTCTTCCTTTTTAAAAAGATTTAATTAGTTAATTAATTTAATTATTTATTCATTTATTTATTAAGGACAGAGAGAGAAAGAGAATAAGAATGAGCACACCAGGGCCCCGAGCCACTGCAAACAAACTCCGGATGCATGTGCCACCATGTTCATCTGGTTTGCGTGGGGCCTGGAGAATCGAACCTGGGTTCTTAGGCTTCACAGGCATATGCCTTAACCACTAAGCATTCTCTCCAGTCTAAGAGCTGGGTATGTTTTGTTTTGGTTTTTTTAGTATTGACAATAATATCTCTATAGATACTTTTCACATTATATTTCAGGGGTTAATTTTTTGGGTGGATGATGTTACATTAAAAAAATAGATGTGCTTGTATATTTCAAAATAGTTGAAATGGAGGGTTTTCAATGTTCTTTTAAAAACTAATTAATTTATGTATTATGATGTTAGATATGTGAATTTGTGTGTGTATGAATATAGATATGCATGTGCAGAGGCCACAAGGCAACTTTTAGGTCAGTCCTAGCCTTCCACCTTATTTTTGAGACAAGTTCTCTCCTTTCACTGCTCCTCTTGCAAGCGTCTGGGAAATTCTTCAGAGCCAACCTTCTTTCTTGCCACAGGTGCACTGGGGTTATTGAAGCCCACTGCAGCTTTTGGCTTTTATGTGGGATCTGGAGATCTGAGCTCTGGTCCTCATGCTTGCACAGCAAGCAGTTTTCCCCTGAGCCACATCCCCAGCACAAACGTTCTTACCACAAAGAAGTGATAAGGATTTCCTATTAAAGGATGCACTAATTAGCTTGATTTAATCATTCCAGACTGCATAAATAGAGACAATGTTGTACTCCATACAATTAGTATTTTCAAAAAGAAAGTAAAACTTTGAAAACTGGATCTTCTGGGACTAAAGCCCTTTTAGCAAATAATTGGCTGTGTTGGTGGAACCTTGATAAGGACTCTTTAAACCATGAACATTACTGCTGGCCGTGAGTCACTTGGCTCCAATCTGGACAGCTTGCTGGCTGCTGGATCTCCTCCTTTTAAAAAAGAAGGATGCTGTACAAGTTTGACTTGCCTGCCAAGGTAGCTTTGAGATAAGCTGAAGTGACTCCAGGGATTTCTGTACTCAGGACTGGGGAGAAATCTGTTTATAGCCTCCAAGCCTTTGGGCACCACAGTAACAGATGAGGGGACTGTCTGCTAAGCACTCACTTGCCAGGGGAACCAGGAGTTGTGGGTTTCTGGATTTGAAGGTTTCCTTCAAAAAGCTTCTTTGAAAGGAATATGATAAGATTTCTAATGCCATGGGTTGAGTTGTGCTTCCCACCAAAACATATGTTGAAGTCCTCCATTCCTGTAAGTATGACTGTACTTAGACATAGGGTCTTTTTCTTGCACGTGTGTCTATATGTAGTACATGAGTGCAGGTGCAAGTTTACATGTGTGTGTGTGTGTGTGTGTGTGTGTGTGTGTACATGGGAGGGAGACAGAGGTCAATGTGAGGTGTCTTCCTCAGTTGCCTTATCTTTTGAGGCAGTGTTTCTTTTTGTTATTTTTTATTTTTCTTTATTAATTTGAGACTGACAGAGAGAAAGAGGCAGAGAGAAAGAGAATGGATATATCAGGGCCTCCAGCCACTACAAATGAACTCCAGATGCATGCACCCCCTTGTGCATGTGGCTAATGTGGGTCCTAGGGAATCAAGCCTCAAAACGGGGTTCTTAGGCTTCACAGGCAAGCACTTAGCTGCTAAGCCATCTCTTCAGCCCAAGTCAGTGTTTCTTTAAGAACCTATGCTCACCAAATCAGCTAGACGAGCTAGCCTAGAAGCCCTTGGGACTGCTCCTGTTTCCACCTCTTCCTCACTGGGATTACAGATGACTACAGTCAGGCTTGGTGATTATGTGGGGGCTGGGGATGTGAGCTGAGGTACTCATGTTTGTGTGGCAAGTGTTTTGCCCACTGGGCCATCTCCCCAGCCCATGGCTAATCTTATCTTTCCCAACTTTGTTACACCTGTCAATTTCCATGGCATAAATACTTTTCACCAAAACAAATTTGCAACCATCCATGTGAACACACTGAAGTCACCCATGCAGCATCACCAAACATGGAGTTGAGAATAGGTGCTAACAGTTGGCTGGTTGAACTGGACCTAAGCCCGTACTGTGTTTTTCCATTTAGCTGATGTTATGTCAGGGGCTTAAAGAATCTCACTGGGGTGCTTTCATTGGCTGAACAAAAAACATAGACTAATTGCTTCAAAAGGGAAAAATTAGTATGTCATATAAAAATAAGCCAAAAAGTATGTCACTTCCAAGACTGGTTAATCACACTTCTCATCTTCATCTTCAAAATCAAAGTTCTCCCCATGTTTCTGTGCTGTAGCTTAGAGAAAGATAGGCTGCCACCCAAGGCCACCCATGGCTCTCTCAATTCTAGGAAACTAGCTCAGACATCACAATATCCAAGAAGTGAAAGAAAGGAAATAATTTCTTCTTACACATCTTTCTTTTAATGTGTATGCATGTGTGTGTGGTGGGTATGCATGTGTCTATGCATGTTCATATTATTTGGGTTCATATATGTAGAGCCTAGAGGTTGAAGTCAGGTGTCTTCTTCAGTCACCCTCTACCTTCTTCTTTGAGACAGGGTCTCTCACTGAATCTAGAGCTTACTGATTCAGCGAAACTAGCCAGTAAACCCTAGAGATTCTCCTGTCTCTGCCTCACCAGGGCACACATTCCCACACACAGCATTTTTACCTGGATCTGATTATCCAAACTCAGGTCCTCATGCTTGCATGACAAGAACTTAGCCACTCCTCCTTGTTCCCATTCCTGCTTCCTACGTACATTTTGCTCATTATCAGTATGGATTTTCATATAACTTCACTGGATTCCTAGAACACAGAGAAGATAGAATTTCCCTTCTATGCACAAGAAGCAAAACTTTTTCCTGCAATGACTTATTCACCAATGTGCTCTGATCTCTCAGAATTACCATAAATATTCTCAAGTCCCAAGCACATAAAGCCTTGTGATATGTAGGGATAAGGAGGCCCCACAGAATTTCTGGTTTTTATCATTAATTAACCACATGCTTATCTCTCATTTGTAGCATGAGGGCATTATGTCAGTTGCCACTGTATTTTAAGGCTTTATATTTCTAAGATTAATGTCCTATGATCTTAAAAAAGGTAAGTATAGATAATGGAAAATGAAGGAATAAATTAAGATCGTTCATCTTGATTAGATTCAGGAATGCCTAGGAGATTAGTAAAGTACAGCTTTGGGTTTGTCTGTGAGGATGTTTCCAGAAAGGATTAACTAAGGGATGGGAACTGTCTTGAATGTGGGTGACACTAACCCATAGGCTGCGGCTCCCAAAGAAAATAAAAAGGTCCAAGTGGAGGCTAGGGAAATGGCCTAGTGGGTGAAGCGCTTGACACACAAGCTTGTGTACAGATCTTCAACAATACCCATGTATAATAATAATAATATAACAATAAAATAATAAAAATATAATAATAATAATGCCTGTAAAGGTAGGGGCAGGAGGATCCCTGGGGCTTGCTGGCTAGATAGTCTAGCCAAATCACCAAGGTTTAGGTTCACTGAGAAACCTTGTCTCAAAAATAAGGTAGAGAGTGACGTAGAAAGAAATCTGATGTTGATGACTGGCCTCCACATACAAATATGTGTACACAAGTGGGAAGAGAAAAAAACATAGCAGTGAAAGAATATCCTCTCTCTTTCTCCTCTCCCCTTCCCTTCCTCGCTTTCTTCTTCATCTTCCTTTTCCTTTACTGCTACTTCTTCTGTCTTTCTCTCTGGTAGCCATGGTGTAAGATAATGTATGCCGCATATATCTTCCCTATGATGATGGTTTCACTCAGACATTTTGTCATAGAAATGAAAAAATTACCTAAGGAATGTGACACTCCAAGGTCCCCATCAGTTGTAACAAGGTGTCCATTAGTTTCTCTCCTTACCCTTATTCTGTTCAAGTCCTAACAAACTTTTAAGAAGTATGAGAATACTATCTCAAAACATAAAACAAGATTGCTGAAAATATAAGCTGTTATTCAGGGGCATCTGCCCAGGAAGCAATGTGAAAGATAGAGGAAGCCTCTGGGTCACATCAACACTCTCCACTCCCCTGACTTTGTTTAGCTGCTGGTCTTAATTATTAATAAGGAAGCTCCAGAGCATTAATTTGCTTATTTTGTTCCTAATGATAGGAATAAATGACTACAATTTGATGTGGCAAAATTGCAGGGTGCCACTGGGCATATTAGCCATTCTTGGCAGACTCCCACAAAGCTCTGTGGCAGTACCTTTTGTCAGCATATTCTTGTCCTGTTTTTCAGAGTGTCCTTCCCACTCATTCATCCCCAACACCCTGGCAGACTTCATCTCAGAAAACTGGATGTGAAACCTGAAAAGTCACTTTTGAAGCCATTGAATCGGGAATTAAGGGAAGGGGTAGTGTAAGGTAACAGAGCTTAGAGAACAATGGCATTGCCAAGTACCCAGCATAAATTATTTTGAATGCTCTCTGTACCGTTACTTTTGCTATTACTGGGGGAAAAAAAATGCCTGGCGTTCAGTTTCAAGAGAAAGGGGTTTACTTCAGCTTACATTTCCATATCGGCCGGAGCTTGAGGTGACTGTCTGCATTTCATCCGCAGAGAAGAAGCCCAGCAGAGCAGTGAGTGCTGCTGCTCAGCCAGGCCTCTCATTTCAGACAGTCCAGGAACCCAGACCGTGGGAGGACACTGCCCCCAGCTAAGGTGACTCCTCCACCTCGACTCATCTAATCTAGAAAAGCCTGCACAGACTGTTTCAGAGATGCTTCCATGGTGGTGCTATATCCTATCAAGCAATGTTGTGCCCAAGACATAGGAATGAAGCAGCAGATATTTTCAATGTTTTCACTAGGTCTCCTTGCCAACCTTGATTCAGAGCTGACCCATAGTAAATCTTCATTGCTTGCCTTCCTTCCTTTCTTATTTTTTCTTTTCTTCTCTTCCTTTTTAATTTTTTTCTTTCTTTATCTTGCATATGTATGTAGTTTGTGTGTGTATGCATGTCCATATGTGTGTGTGGGGGCACATGTGTGTACATGCATGTGGAAGATTCAGGTGTCATCCTCAGGAATGCTGCCCACTTTTTCTTGCGATAAGGCCTCTCACGGGTCTGGAGCTTGCCAACTAGGCTAGACTGGTTAGCCAGGAAGCCACAGGGGTTCTAATATTTCCCAGTCCCCAGTGCTGGGATCACAGGCACATACTGACGCACCTAGTATTTTATGTGGGTACTGGGGATTGAGCTCACATTCCCAAGCTTACAAGAACTTTATCCGCTGAGCTCTCCCTAGCCTTTTCCACTGTTTTTCAAATTTTAATATGATCTTTAGAGAAAACATGAGCCAAGAGTAAATTGGTACACAAGAACACATGAGCCATCTCAGGAGGATCAAAGAGTAAAATCAAGAGCCCAAAACCTTGAAAGTTCATAACTTAGAGGAAGAAGGATGCAGACATCACAAATGAGCCAGAAGAGAGATTCGAAAGGCCTGATGAGGGGATTTATGGTTATCATTGTTTTGGGTTCTACAAATAGCGAGAGTGGTAATAATGGAATGACTTGTCCATTATCCATGAAGCAGTTTCAGCCAACTACTTATTTCAAGAGCTTACTGTCTGGTTAATAGTGAAAGACTGATATGGTTTCTTGGGCCCAACATTTTATTTAATACCAGGGAAAGAGTGGCAGTGTTCCAAGCAGGAGGGGAGGAAAGCAAAGGATACTCTTGACCTGAAACCTGAGGAAAAGTGCAGAGCAAGGGGGAAAGAAATTTGTAACCAAGGGCTGGAGAGATGGCTTAGTGGTTAAGCGCTTGCCTGTGAAGCCTAAGGACCCCGGTTCAAGGCTCGGTTCCCCAGGTCCCACGTTAGCCAGATGCACAAGGGGGCACACGCGTCTGGAGTTCGTTTGCAGAGGCTGGAAGCCCTGGCGCGCCCATTCTCTCTCTCTCCCTCTATCTGTCTTTCTCTCTGTGTCTGTCGCTCTCAAATAAAATAAATTAAAAAAAATTATAAAAAAAAATTGTAACCAAGAGGGAAAGAGGATAGGTGGAAGGAAGAAGGATATTCCAAACTGAAGGGGGGGGGGAGTAACAAGAGAGAGTAGAAAAGAGGTGCATGCATCAAAGAAGGAAAGAGAGAAGAAGGAGAATAAAGAGGAGGAATAAAGAGGGGGGTGAGGAGAACGAGAGGAGTTTGCAGGCACCTATAGCAGGCAAGCTGAGAAGAGAAAGAGTGAGGGACAGTGAGAGAGGGTGAGATTCTGCATTGACTGCATGGGGTTCAGGGAACAGACCAGAGTCTGCAGGATCCAAGCTGGCTAGAACCCTGCTGAACTCTTCTGGGGAAGTCAAAAGGTGATGGCAGCTCAGGTGCAGCAAAGCTTAGTCACATTATCATGGCAGTGGGTGGGGGTTTTAAGATCCCAGACCTAGTCTGAGCAAACAGGGAAGGGAGAAAAGACCTAAACAGGAGGTGGTTCTGGAACCTCAGGCTTACTTAGAGCTCAGTAAGGGGGAGAAAGCATTCTGGGATTCTCACACTTACAAACCCAGATAGGCCCAGCCAGGCAGGCAAGCCAAGTCAGGGTAACCACAAGACATAATTGACAAGAGGCAATAAGGAGGATATGGGTGAAACAAGAACTCAGGGGCTCCTTGCCTATACACCAATATGTCAACACACACAATAAATTTAGGGTACCCCACATTCTTGTCTTATGAGTTTAAAGAATTAAAATCCATAGACCAGAGGGTAAGTTTTAGAGAGACTTAATTAGATTAAGAGAAGGGTGGGGTGTGATGGTGCATGCCTTTAATCTCAGCACTTAGAAAGCTGAGATAGGAAGATTTCTGTAAGTTCAAGGCTAGCCTGAGAAGACTAGCCTGGGATAGAATAAGACCCTAACCTCAAAAAAGCAGAGAGGAAGGGGGGGGAGACAGAGAGAAGTACAGAGAGCTCCTGCCATGTGGAGGGCAGAGGGGGTACAGAGCCCATATGGGAGTGAGGGAGATGAGGAAGCTTACCAGTGTCTGAAAGTTCAGGAGCCAGCCTAGAGGGTTTGTCCCCTCACACACATCTACTTATAATGGTTAGGCTAAGACAGGCTCCTAAAAATGGAGTCACAGACTTCTTTTCCCTTCCTCACCTTTCCCCCAAGTGAAGAGCTCTATATAGCCCACTGTCTGTAATCTCAAAGTTTACTGTGTTTCCCTCTTGAGAGTCAGTCCTGGCAGCTCATGCCCGCCCCCCCATAAAAGCTTCCATCTTTGCCTCAGAGTGGTCTCTGTAGTCTTGGTCACTCGTGAACCTTACGATAACCTTACTGTGGTAGGCTTCTCCTTTAGGCTCCTGTGAGCCTGAGAGACAACTGATTGGCCTGGGCTAGAGGCTGGCTCAGGAAGAGGCCAGTTATGATGCCAAATTCTGGGGACTGAACTGAACTAACCATAATGTCAGGATTAGATTTAAATTCTAGGAAAGGGGGCCTCCATCCCTGGACAGGCTCAGGTTTGTGGAAAAACAGATCTAGGGAACTCCTTTAGGCAAGAGATAAGAAGTCAGACCATCCTTTGATCTATAACAAAGTGGAGATAGCTAGTCTGATTTAACCATGCCTTTATTTTCAGGGGCCTAGTCACCTAAGAACCTCATAGTGAGAGAGACTGAGGTAGCTTTTTTAGGTAGTATAGGGTAACTGGGCCCCTGGAAGTAAAAAGCAGGAATGTTTTGAGGCCTATCTTTTAGTCTCCACTTTGTGGAGATCAAAGTATGATCTGACTTATCTCTTCTCTAGATCTGTTTGTCCACAAACAACCTGAGGCCCTCCTCTGGATTATAATCACCCTCATGTGGAAAGTCACTGTGATTTTGAGAAACATTTCTTTTTTGTTAGAAGTTTTTATTTCATTTATTTCTTTAAAAATATTTTTTTTTATTTATTTATGAAAGAGAGAGAGAAAGATGCAGATAGAATGAGAGAAACAGAGAGAATGGGCATGCCATGGCCTCCATCTACTGCATATGAACTCCAGATGCAAGGACCACCTTGTGCATCTGGCTTACACGGGCACTGGGGAATCAAAACTTGGCGCTTAGGCTTCACAGACAAGTGTCTTAACTACTAAGCCATCTCTCCAGCCTTTTTTAAAAAACTTAATAGTTTATTATGATTTGTTTCATTTTAAAGCCATTGGTCTATTTAATCATGTAGAAATAAGTATTTAAAAGGTCTGAAAATATAAAACAATTTAAACATGTATAAATAGATTGTCCAAAATTTATCTCATTAGGTCAGTCATTATTATGCTACAGCAGACAAGTAATCCTTAAACCACAGTTGGAGTGAGCCTCCTACAGCCAGCTTCATTGCCAATCCCCACTTCTAAGTATCTCTTGTCATTTGCCCTCTAACGCTTTCCTTCAGTGTTAAGATGGCTCAACAAATGGCAGCTTCTAGTCCAGATTTTCGCTATATCTTTGCTCCAGGAAACTTTTCCCATTCACACAGATATTCCTATTGCTGAGATCTTTCTAACAAAGCAAGGTCCTGCTGGATCTGATTCAAATAAATACGGTCATCCTTCATTCCAGCCAAGAATAAATAAACTCCAAATGGACCTACTCCACCTCCCTGGGAGTATGCTTAAGTCAGTGCCAGCTGAGCTGTGGGAATGAGTATTTGGTAAACATTATAGTATTGCTGAGCAAGTTCTCAAGCTCTGTGCACAAGCCCTCAGTAATCTAAGCCCATGCTACTTCACACCAATCCTATATGCTTGGTAATTGGTTCCACTTAGTGTGCACTGCGCTTATGATATAGATGATGTTTTTGATCAGTTGCTTAATGCCACATCATGTGCAACTTTAATTCCTACTGAGGGGTACCCTCCAGCTATAGTAGCCAAAGCATATTGAATCAAGATAAGATTATGAGATGGGCTGATTTGTAGTCAGCAGAAAGCTTCAACCACATTCTGTCATCTCTACTCAGAAAGCCAAAGTGTATCTGCTATGCATTCTTGATGGGCATGGTGGTGAACAATTTTCATGTCTTTATTTAGCCATAACATTTTAGTTCTAGAGTAAGTGGTCATCTCATTGCCCCAAATGCCTTTTCTTAGTTTTGCATATGTATGTGTGTAGCAGACAGATTCAGGTTCGCTGAGATAAACTTCCAGACCAGGCACAGTTATGGAGGAAGGGATTTATTGAAGCTTACAGATCCAGAGGAAGTTCCATAATGGCAGAAGAAGCTGGCCTGACTTCACAGGACCAAACACAAAGAGAAAGAAACACAAGCCTAAAGCTACATAGCACAGCACACTTCAGGAACTCCAGCTAGGCACACTTTGCATATCTTTAGATTGAAATCTCAAACCCACCACCACACCTTAAGATCCACTCAGTGACACTGCCTCCAGCCAGGTGGCTACAGATGCAAACTACAAAGAAATAAAAAGACTGAATACATTGGGGGCCATCTATTCAAACCACAACAATGTGCATATGTTCATGTGCATCAGGGGTCAAAAGTCAACATCAAGAATCCACCTTAGGGCTGGAGAGATGGCTTAGTGGCTAAGCGCTTGCCTGTGAAGCCTAAGGACCCCGGTTCAAGGCTCGGTTCCCCAGGTCCCACGTTAGCCAGATGCACAAGGGGGCGCATGCATCTGGAGTTCGTTTGCAGAGGCTGGAAGCCCTGGCACGCCCATTCTCTCTCTCTCCCTCTGTCTTTCTCTCTGTGTTTGTCACTCTCAAATAAATAAATGAATAATTTTAAAAAAAAAAAAGAATCTACCTTAATTGTTCTCCACTTTATTCATTCTTTGAGACGAGTTCTTTCTGCACTGAAAGCTCATCAATTCAGCTAGACTGGTGAGCCCCAGAGACTCCTTATCTCTGCCTCCCCAGCTGTGGTATTACAAGCATGCACCACTGCATTCAGTATTTTATGTGGGTACTGAGGATTGAACTCAGATCCTCATACTTGTGTGGCAAAAACTTTACTCAGCGAACCATCTCTCCAGCCCTTGAGAGTCTTTTTGTTTGTTTGTTTGTTTGTTTGTTTTTGTTTTTCCAGGTAGGGTCTCACTCTAGCTCAGGCTAACCTGGAATTCACTATGGAGTCTCAGGGTGGCCTCGAACTCACAGCGATCCTACCTCTGCCTCCCCAGTGCTGGGATTAAAGGCGTGCGCCACCACGCCCGGCTTGAGTGTCCTTTTTGCATACACAGTGCTGCCAGTCATCCTATTTCTGGACAGAGTAGATAAGCCACAGTCCAGATCTTCCCACTGTCACTGATAGAGAAAAAGACCAACGCTCTTCTGTGACATCTTTCATTATCAGCCTCTGATTTGCTTCTATGCTCATAATTCTTATTTTCCCTGCATGAACTCCCCACTCCAACAGAGATGATCTATTTATTGTCTCCTAAAATATATAAATCATAGCTCCACTTCAGCTCTGTAACTAAAGGAAATCTCAGCTCATCACTTGAGTGTAAGAAATATCACACCTTATCATTTTTTACCAATCAACAAATTCTAGCCTTCACTACTTCCATGAAAGGCTAGTGAGGAAACCTAAGTCATCTCGAGGACTCTCTCTGATTCTAGAATAATTTTAAAGTCTTGAGGATTTGTATATTGTCACAATATGGGACGGGATTTAGGATGGCAAGGTGTGATAAAGATGGTTGCTAATAGCATCTATCCCAATACTCATGACCTGTTCAGCTCTAGTGGTTCCTATGGGTATTCCCGGATCATTGCAGCATTCACTGAAATCATGATTGTGTGCGTAGAAGCTGCCATTGCTCAGAAAAGCCACCCTAGACCCAGTGTTGTTAAAACCCACGTTCTCCTTGTCCATGGAGAACTCTTCCCCACTCACCTTTGGAAAACAGGAGAGAATACTTCACATATGGTTCCAGACAACTCTTGGAACTACTCGTGGGCATTCTTCCTCATTTGTCACTGACCTCTTGAGACTCTGTGATGATGCCCATCTTCATTTCTGGTGTAGACTGGCCTGACATACTGTGTTGGAAGTGACTATGCCTTCTGTGTATATATTTCCTTCCAGCTGGACGTCCTCAGCCACTTCATGTCTGTGTCATCCCAACTCAGTGGCTTCTGGCAGAGAAACTAGTTTACAGCTCAGGAGATCACAGGCATATAGTGTTCTGTTTCCTTTACATGACATTCTCCCTGGCAACATTCACATGAATCCAGAACAAGGAGGAAGAGACATTCATAATGCTCTGCTCAAAATCCTTCCTCACAGTTTCCATAATACCCAACAATTTTATTCCATAGCAATAGTATAAGAGAAATAAAAGGCCCATGCTAGATAAAAAAACATAATAAGGCTAGAGAGATAGCTCAGGGGCTAAGATTCTTGCCTGAAAAGATGAATGACTCAATTTCAACTGCCCAGTACCCACATAAAGCCAAACGTGCAAGGTGGTGCATGTGTCTGGAGTTCGTTTGCAGTGGCTACAGGCCCTGGCATCCACCCCTCCCCCCCACCTCTTTTTCTCTCTTTCAGTCTAATAAATAAAAGTATTTTTTAAAAAACTCTAAAAAAAAAATGAACAGTACTGTAGGCTAGCTCAATGCAAAGCAGCTGAAGTGAATCACGCTTTCAGAACAGAGTCTTGTGAGGAAGACTTGTGTCACCATGCCACAGCAGATGGGGTGGGCTCCTGAAGCATAGAGAAAGGGAGACTCCAGAAATCCAAAGTGCGATGTTCCTATTTATGAGTTTCTAGGGAAAGGATGTGTTTCGACACAGGCTAAATGATAAAAGTCACAAAGCCAATGGACAAGAAAAGCAGAGATGAAGAAAGCCTTGGAGGTCTCTAAGAAGGGACTGTCCTCTCCCACCATACTGCTGAAACTCCCAGCAGGGGTGAGGTTGGTAGGCGTTGGGAATGCAGTAGACAGGACAGTGAAGCTATGACTCAACGTTGCCCCAGGACCTCTGCAAGTATCCACACCTATGTAATAGTTTGCACAAAAGCGTGTATAGAATGTTTTAGCAACTTACTCATAGTAGTCAGAAAGTATAAAAGAAATAAGCCACTCAACTAGTGAATGGTGGTAGGTTTATGTTGGAATACTATTTGTTATTATTCTTTATTGATTTTTATAATTTTATACATATATATGTAATATATAATGGCTACATTTTGTTGGATTCCATTTATGCAAAATAGCCAGAATAGTCAAATCTATTAAGCTATAAAGTACATTGATGTTTGTTTAGGGCCAAGGAATCATGGACATTGAGTGTGATGGCTACAGAATACAGGAATTCTTATGGAGGTGATGAAAAATTTCCAAATGTCATCATGGTGATGGTGCTATACAACTGTGTGCATTATCAAACATCCATTGATTTATATGTTGTAAATGATCAAACTGCTTCATATGAGAATTATATCTATAAGCTACTACTAGCTAAACTATTGCTCTTAGACCCAGTAAGATTGCTATTGCCTTCTCTTGTGATAGATTTATTTTTTCCCCCATAAGGACTCTCAATCTCTTGTAAAAAACGATACCACACTGAACTTTGCAAATATACTTGGGCATTTCAGAAGTTAAAACAGGTATACCACATAGGCTGACCATAGGATACTGTCGCCCTGGCCTTCTCACTGCTAGCAGGATGCACCCAACCAAGAGCAGTTTATGGGAGGAGAGAGTTTATGGGAGGAGAGACTTGAGGGGAAGCTCCATAATGGCAGAGGAAAACATGGCATCAGCAGAGAGAGGCTGGACCCCTCCACTGCCACAGCAAGCGGAACACTGCAGCAGGAGAATGAGCCACTGGCAAGGGGAAGCTGGCTATAACAACTCTAAGTCTACCCCAACAACACACTTCCTCCAGGAGGCTCTAATTCCCAAATTGCCGTCAGTGGGCAGCCTAGCATCAGAACACATGAGTTTATGGCTGACACCTCATTCAAACGACCACAGATCCCAATTACAATGTGTATTTATAGGGCTTCTATTCTCTACCACATAGTGTGTGAACTCCTGCCTTATTGTAAAAAAAAAAAAAATCAGCAGCCAAGATTCTTGATGGGTGTCTTTTGTAGCTCTGAGGTCACTGCTAAGTGAAGGTGCTTTCTAGGATGCTATCCTCAAGCCCTCCCAGCGCTGCCGACTCTGCCCCTCCCAGGTGCAAAGGCGTCAAGTCAAGGCTACGGGAAAGGGGACGTGTAGATGGCTCGGTGGGTAAATTGCTTGCAGCACAAGCATGAGAAACAGAGTTTGGATTCCCCAGCACCCTCATAAAAGCTAGCCACTGTATTGTAGAACTGTAATCTATTCCAGACGCAGGAGGAGTCTTGGGGCTTGCTGGCTGGCAAGTCTAGGCAAAGTGGTGGGCTCTGGGTTCACGGAGAGGCTCTCTCTCAAAAAAGAAGGTGGAGAGTACCTGCAGGAGATTCATGACCTTGGCCTCTGGCCTACACACATGTGCACCCACACAATATGAATATGCAACACATGGAGCACACACTCACACACCACACACACGTGCCAAAAAGAGACTACAGCCAAAGTGGAGGCTAACCTGGCTAGAATTAACTACACATTTGAGCTACAAGTGTTCCCATGTTTTCTATAAGCAAGAGCTATCTTGTATGTCCTAAAAGGTTTGGGCATGAGAGAGCGGGGACCCTAAAACATTGAAAGCTGACATTCTTAAAGAGAAAGGAGATCTCCCTGCACTGGGAGAAACTCGAGCCAGAGCTTTGGCAAGCAATGAACAAACATCCTCTCACTCCGGAGAACCAGGACTGACACAGGGGAAACGGAGGCCCGAGGAAAGAACACTGACGGGCAGCATCCGGGAGCTCAGTCACAGGCATAATTTGGAGCATGTCTTCCAAATGGTCAAGATCAGAGCAGCAGTCAGAACCGGGAAGGTACACTGAAAGAAGGACACCAGGCAGACAAGAAGTCAGCCCAGTGAAGTGTTCCTGCACACTGACACAGGTCTCCCCAAGTGGATTTGGGGGTGCCTAGGGCTCCAGCTGAGGTACTGGAGTTCTTAACTCCCCACTGCTGCTGCAGGGGGCAATGCAGATGGTAAATGTGATGACTAACCTTGATTATCAACTCGCCTGGATTTAGAGACGCTGCTCAGAGTGTGTCTATGATGGTGTTTCCAGAAAGCTTTAAGTGTGAAAGGAAGACTTGTTAGGTTTGGGGTTCACCATAGAGAGACCACAATGGATGGTTTCTTGAGCCCAGGGTCTTATTTAGTATCAGGATAGATGGACATGATCTTCAAAAGATGATGAGACTCTTCAGCTCAGGAGACTTCACAGACAATATCTTGGGTCTAAGCTTTTATTGTGGGGGAAAGAAAGAAGAGAGAGAGGGAATGAAAGAAAGAGAAGGATAGAAAGGGAAATGAGTGGAAACAAGGGAATGCTCATACCTGGAACAGGAGAACCAAAAAGAAAGCAAGTGAGAGAACCAGGGTGGGGTTTTTATGGAGAGAAGAGAGAAACTGCTCTGTGAGGAAGAAGCCTTGGGATGGTGTGCAGAAGTAAGAGTTGTGGGGGCAGGGTAATCATTCCTCCTCTTAGCCCAGAGGAATCCTCAGTTACTAGGAGGTGGTCCCAGAGTACCAAGCCTGGCATGGCTAGATGGTAGGGGCAGAAGAATAGGGTGGGTAGAGACCTCTGGGATTAGAACAAGGCTCACCTTGAATGTGGGCGGTTCCTTCCCATGGGCTGTCTTGGACTAAATAAACAAGATAAAGCAAACTGAGTATCAGCATTCACATCTCTGCTTCTTGACTGCGGGTGAAATGCACAAGCTGTCTCATGCTGCAAACACCATGCCTTCCCCCACCATGAAGAACTGTACCCTCAAACTAGGAACCAAAATAAACCCTTCCTTCCTTCAAGTCATTTGGAGGGCAGATATTTTTTGTCACAGCAACAGGAAAGGGAATTCAGTAACAAGAAGCAAATCAGTGTAGCTCCAACACAGGTTAGTAACATGCTTAATGTGTTCATAGTGCATGCAAAAGCCTCGCATGATGCTGAGTGGAGTCACCAAGATCTTGCCTCTCAGTCCAAGTGTCAAATAACCAAATTAAAGAAGTAACATTCACTTAGCTTCCCCTTTGACTTTATATGACCTATCTTGTGTGGTTTCTCTCTAAGCCGATCCTCAATTTCAGTGGTGAAACTCATCAGTAATGCCCATCTTGTGCTTTATTGAAAAGAAAAAAAAAATAGGTATAAGGCACAAGGTCATGTGAGGGGCACTAAAATCAAATGTATCTGCTTTGGTTGCTCCACGACTGAACTTTACTAAGGCTCCTGTGAATCTAGACAGCTACCCTGGCCTTCTGGGTCTGTCCCTGGAGTCTGAGGAGTATGTTCACAAACTGTATAGTAAGTTCTGTCCTAGAGTAGCAAAAGCCAACTACACTGGTCCAGGAAGAAAGAACATGGTAATGGGATCAAGGTCCGAGAAAGAGCACAAAGGAGATTCACAGAAACTGAAGGGATAAGACAGGACCAGGTAAGCAGGGACATGACTGTGAGCTTAGCTCAGGTTGTATCCTTGCCTTGACTATGGCTGGGGTAGGAACCAGTGTCATCGCAGCCAGTTTCCTGTGAGGAACATAGCTTTCAATAGGCATTGCCGTCAATAACCAACATAGAGTCCAGCTCAAGATTCTCTGAAGTGATAAGGGGGATGTCTTTGGGCATGACTACTCCACCCCCACTGGGGCAGAGAGCACTCTGAAGTTGGAGCGGCTCCTCAAGCAACCCATATGGTCCTGTGGTTCTCATGTAGTTCCTTTCCTCTCATAGACAACTGTATTCATGAAAAATTCTGCCCTGTGCGCCCTGGTGAACTGTCCCGTTTCCTCTGTAGCTTGGTTTCTATTATTCCATCACAAAACAGATGAAGATCAATGATAAAAAACTTGCTTTGTGACCAAACTTTAGTTGGACTTCTCTGAACCCAGATCTTCACCTTGCCACCTGTGTCTATTCTTGGCAGCTGTTTTTGCAAGAATCCAGTTAAGTCATCCCTATATCCCCTTGGCATGTAATCCAGCTCCCCAACCTCTACCCTGGCAGCCAGAGTTCTACTTTTAATGTTTCCTCTAAGTAATTTTTCCATTCACTGACCCTTTTTATTCTGTTCTGTGGCTATAAATCCCAAGCTCCTTACTGCATTTAGAGTTGAGCTCAACCTCTCTTCCCTATTTCAATAAAGCTGGGTAGCATCACAATAGTCTCAAATGACATCTTTCTTGCCATTTTATCCAGTGTTCAGTGCCTATTTTTTTTCCTCCATAGAAGCATCCATCTATTAAATTTCTTTTCTAAAAGTGCTCCTTCTTTAAGAAACATAGTACATGGCCCTACAGTCTCTTCCATTTAAATAGTCTAATGACCACTATACTTCACACAGATCTCCTTCCCCTACAATTCAGTCTCTCTTCTGCCTGAGGATTTGATGGCTTTGCTGATTAATGCAAATGGCAGTGAGTACCCTGAGAGAATTTCATTTGGAAGTTAAGTGGAAAAGCCAATTGTGCATTATGAATCTGAAATTACTTTCATCGGGATGCCTTGGAATGGAATTATCAAGGCTTTCTTTAATTAATTTGGTCCAAGAAGTTTATTGTGGGGAGCTTCTGGGATAATGCCTAGGCTCTGATAAGAAAGGCAGACTGCTGCCATTTGAGTGTTTAAAAGCCTGGGCTCCGTCCTCTTGGAGAAGTCCCCCACCCTCTCAGTTACCTGGCAACTCACAAATGGGCCCCCTTCCTTGAAGACAGAAGGAGAAGGGGAGGCCAGGGATGGCTCCCTACCTTGTGCTCATCACTTGTAAATGAGACCATTATGGGGATATATTGAATATGAATGGCAATGGCTTTGTCAACCTACAGAAAGAGTTGGAAATTTCAGGAAAGTAACTGAATCAATAAAATGAAAGGGACTCAATAATGAAAAAGTTTTCATTCTTAAGAAGGGGGAAAAACATGCTTGGGATTTTAAAATCCATTTTCTTTTTTGAAAGTGAAACCTTTCACTTCTTAGCAGAGTGGATATTCATCGTTCTGGTAACTCTAACTTATTTCCTGAACTTCCCAGCCCTTCCGCAGAGCTCAGCGCGCAGCCAGAACAGACCTCGGGGTGGTGGTGTAGGAATTCTTTCCACTGCAAATGAACTCCAGACACGCGTGCCACTTTGTGCACCTGGCTTTCTGTGGGTATTGGGGAAACAAACCTGAGCTGTCAGGCTTTGCAGGCTAGCGCCGTAACCATTGATCCATCCCTCCAGCCCCACTTCCAATCTTTTAACATACAACACTGAAAGTTTTCCAAATTAACTTTGTTATGATACAGATTCGGAGTAAAGTATCCCCCCGACCCCTTTTTTTCTGGTAGGCAGTTAGCTAGGGGCCGTCCCGGGGAAACAGGGATGCTACCTTGCAGGCTCCAGCAAGACTGGAACATGCATCTGATCGAGTCTCATTTGAGGTGGCTGTAAGCATAAACTCCAGGGTCAGCTTCCCGTTTCTTCCTCAACTTTTCACAGGTTTAGCCTCGGTGAGGGGGTCCTTCCTGAGTCAGTGTTGCTATTGGGCCCAACAACCAATCAGGTCCCTCCCTTACACACCTGCGCCTAACTGGATGTCTGATTCATATAATTGGGCCTGAAACATGTGTGCAAGCCCTTTACCCGTTGTTACCTCTCTCATAGCTCTCCCTTGTCAGTCTCTGCTCTCCTGTTTGCTTTCCATGTAGGTGAACCCCATTCCCCAGAGGCTCTTTCCGTATGGGAGGTTTTTTCATCTCCCCTCCCCCCTCCCTGGGAGAATTTCTCTTAGCTTGGGCTTCCTGTCCTCTTTTCTTCTTTTCTTTCTTCCCTCCCTCCCTCCCTCCCTCCCTCCCTCCCTCCCTCCCTCCCTCCCTCCCTCCATCCCTTCCTCCCTCCCTTCCTTCCTTCCTTTTTTTTTTTTTCCAGGTAGGCTGTTATTCTACTGCTGGCTGACCTGAATTCACTATGAATTTACTATGTAGTCTCAGGGCAGCCTTGAACTCACTGAGATCCTCCTGCCTCTGCCTCCTGAGTGTGAAGATCAAAGGCGTGCGCAAACCACACCCAGCTACTTTCCATCTTAACCCTATCTCTCTCTAAAATAAATCTTATAATTGACCCTTGACCCTTCTTTGAGTCTGCATTTTCAATTCTTTTTTTTTTTTTTTTTTTTTTTGGTTTTTCGAAGTAGGGTCTCACTCTGGCTCAGGCTAACCTGGAATTCACTATGTAGTCTCAGGGTGGCCTCGAACTCTCGACGATCCTCCTACCTCTGCCTCCCAAGTGCTGGGATTAAAGGCGTGTGCCACCACACCCGGCCATTTTCAATCCTTTAATAACTTGGACAAGGACCTGCAGTTAGGGTTCACAGGTGTGGGGTCTCCTGCATCTTTAGGGAGATCTAAGCCCTTCCAGGATTCCAACCCCACATCAGATATATTGAAATGAATTTACTGGAAATGGAGGACTTTGAGAGGTTGAGTCTGTGAGGAAGTTTAGCAAATATTCTATTTGGAGGCTTCCCAAACTTTCCTCCTGGTTTCAATGTCTTCCAGTGGAAGTTGATGTGGACAGATATAACCCATAAGCATGCTTTTGCACAAGGATGGTGGCGCAGGCCTGACATTTCTGGTGCGCCAGAAGCGTGGGCAGGATGCTGCCACTCTGGGCAGTGTAGTGAGAAAATAAGCTAAAGGGTGTGGGGCATGGCTCACTGGTGCAGCACTTGTCAACCACACTTAAGGCCCCTGTTTGATCTCAAGTATCACACAAAAGAAAGAACATTTTGAACAGATCTGGACTCTAGAATTGGATTTGGGGAAGGGACTACAGAGCCCTTCCTCCTGCTTTCTGTCCTTCCATCTCTTCCACAGACAACCTTGTGGAAAATCACTGTGAAATATTAATGAAGGTGACTGTTAGACGTCAAGAAAGCTGCCTCTTCTATCCATCTATTACCCCCCTCCCCCAACAGATGTGCCAGGACCACATAATTGTTATCTACTGCTAAGGAAATTGAGTAAATCTTCCTGCCTCAGGGCTTTGACTAGGAATAAGACATTCTGCCAGCCACTACCAGTGGCCTGGGTGTGGATGTGACCACACAAACCTCACTTTCCCAAGGCAGTTTCCACAGGCATTCCAGGAACCCTAGCAAGTGACCATAAAATCTAGACCCAGAAAAGGAAACCCACCCCCACATCATGTAGGCTGGATTCACCTTGAGTCACAGGTGTTAAACCCCAAAACCTTCCCCTTCCCCAAAGCCTTTAAAATCTCCTTCCTTTACTCATGATTTGGAAGCTTCCTTCTTCTTTTTTTTTTTTTTTTTTTTTTTTTTGAGGCAAGTCCAAAAATACTGTACTATCTTTTTTTTATGAGAGGGAGAGAGAAAGGAAATTGTGCACCAGAGCCACCAGCCACTGTAATTCGAACTCCAGAAGCGTGTGCCACTTTGTGAACATGTACAACCTTGTGCACTTGCATCACTTTGTGCGTCTGGCTTACATGGGATCTGGAGAGTTGAACATGGGTCTTAGGCTTTGCAGGCAAGCACATTAACCACTAAGTTATCTCTCCGTTCCAGATTCTTCTTCTGCTTCT
The DNA here is from genome assembly GCF_020740685.1 of Jaculus jaculus. NCBI lineage: Eukaryota > Metazoa > Chordata > Mammalia > Rodentia > Dipodidae > Jaculus > Jaculus jaculus. The sequence goes on from NC_059106.1 coordinate 18,137,469, forward strand.
TATCCACAAGTCTCTTCTGGCATTCCAAAGGTCCCTCTTATTTTGCTCACAATTCTACCAGTCTCTCCTGGCATTAAATAAAATATTGGGCCCCAAAAGATTGTTTGTTTCTGTCCTCTAATGTGAACCCCAGACCTAACAGAGACCAGAATATGTCACTCCATAATATTGTGGTGATAGGGACACATGCAAAAGGCAGAGCACTTCAAGAAAAGCCTATGATATACAAGCAGGGGAGAGGCAGAGCTATGTAAATAACCTATAAAGGCTCCTGAGACTCCTAGCCAGTCCTTTTGATTATATTCCCTATTCCAGATCACTATCCTCATTCTCTGGAGTGCCTTTTTATTTCTTAATAAACCATCTCTGTCTCTACTACAAGCCAATGGGAGTTGAAGTTCCTGGAAAACAGTCACACACACATGGAATATCCTAGAAGGCTGGTGGATTGATTAGAACCTCAGTAATCATGGGGAGTTGCTAATGGTGCAAGGACCAAGCCAAATTATCTTGGGCTATTGTATCCCTTTTAATATCTACTTACTAGCCACCTGTATGTCTGAACTAAAATCCTGTGACTATCAGGTAAAACCTCTTGGGGTGGGGGCGAGGGGAGTGCTGGAAGTATTGCCTAGGGTCCTGAGTTCAATCCTCAGTACTTCAAACACAAAACAAACAAAAATATGGTAATTCTTTGAAATGTACAGATCTTTATCTTTTACCAACTCAAAGGCTAAGACTGACATCAGATAGCTTCTGAGGCTAACCGGAGATTTCCCAGCTTTGCTGTGACCTGCCTATCTGATGTTCCCAGCAAGGTTTTAAAAACTGTTTGGATTTATGGCTTTCTTTGTTCTGTTACTACAAAAAAAAAAAAAAAAGTGAAATTTTAACATATTGGGACATGGAATTTAGTGTAAACTAAATCTGTGTTCCTGGGCCATGGCCACTCCTATTTGCCCTAGAATAAACTTTCTCTTAGTGTTCCTAAGGTGAGAGCTATGTTTTATTTCCATTATTACCATATATGCTAGTTACCTTTCTTGTTACCATGACAGTGCACCTGAAAAAGGCAGCTTAAAGAAAGGTTTATTTCAGTTTACAGTTCTAGGTTCCATTCCACTGTGGGGGTCGGGGAGAGACTCGACACAGGAACGTGGACGAGATCTGCAATCCAGAGGCAGACACCGATGATGCTGCTGCTCAGCACAGGCCAGAGCCCCATCCCATGGGATTTTAAGGTGGGTCTTCTCACATCACTTAATCTCATCGACATAACTCCTCACAGACACACTCAGAGGCTCATTTGATAAATGATTCTAGGTCCTGTCAAGTTGGCAATGCTTATAAACTATTACACATGTATCTTCCCCAGTAGAATTCTTTGTCCTGAGACATAAGAATCTAGAACTTTCAGTGACTGCTCTTCAACCCCCCATTCCCTACTCAGACTTGAGAATGAAACAATATGTCCCTTTGACAAAAGGGTGATTTTGAGCTTGCTTGCTATGTTGAGAATCTATAGACATAGATATAACTGAATACAGATGAGAAGTAACTCCTTTGTAAGAAAAATTTAAATCTACATAAGAAATAAGAAAGTTCCATTGCTCCTTTCTGTGTGATAGTGATGGACTTGGATAGATGACTCAGCAGTTACTGTGTTTCCTGCGTGAGCATGAGGGCCTGAGGCTGCCTGAGTTCAAATACGCCAGGACTCACATACACAGCTGGCCGTGGCCATGGGTGTCTGTAACACTGGTCCCACAGGGGAGCAGAGATCCAGGAATTTCCAAAGCTTGCAAACAAAACAAAACAAAACAAAAAACTGGCAAGCTCTGATATAAGAAGCTCTGGCTCAAACAAAACCAGGTAGGTATGGAGTGGGACCACTGATATTCCACCCTGGCCACCCCAGGGAAGCAAATCTTGCCCCAGGTTAGTGCTTGGGGTGGGGGGGCATAAGGGAACATACATGCGTACACCTCACATATATCTCACCCCCACACACAAACATGTCACCTCTTTGAGTCTTTGCACATCTGATTTGGTGGCTTGATTTCAGGAACACCCTAGAACCAAAAATCCATGTAGGTTCAGGTTACTTATATAAAATGGTTTAGTGTTCACATAGATATAATCTTTTCCCACTCTCCCACATATCTTTAAAAAATATCTAGATGACTAATAAAACCTAAAGCAAGGCAAATGCCCTGTGCTCAGGGTCTTCTGCTTGGCTGCCTGTGCTTCTCACTGGTGCATGCATCTATCCTGTCACTACCACCCATCGGAATTGGAAGCCAGCTTCCTCAGCATTTCAACATGGACTCCAGGAATCCTTCAGGCCTTCATTGCCAGAGAGGGACTGATGAGGCATTCAGCCTCATGGACCGAACAGCTACCCAATTCTCTAACCTTCCGGTCTGCAGACAGCTATTGCTGGACTGCCCAGCCCATATGCAGTAAATTAATCAATTAAATCCCCTTTATGTTATAGATTCATTCTAGATGTTGTTCCTCTACAGAGCCCTGACTAATACAGTTGCCCTATTACTAATCTGTCTTTTGTTACAGCAGCATATCAAAGTGAGAACTCAGAGCAACAGGAGAAAAATTATTCCTCTATATTTCCAAGTCATTCAACAAACCCAGGAATTCTCAAACTTTTCTATGAAGAGACAGGTAGAAAATAGTTTAGGCTGTGCAGACCAAGAGGCAAATTTGAGTATTTTAAGCAGTTATTGATGAACTGGTTTTAGGAAGAAACTTGGTGAATGTAAAAACATCCTTAAGTGATGGACCATACAAAAGTAGATGGAACAAAAAGACAAAAGCTGCATGATTCCCTTTGTGTGGGGAACACATAATAGTTAGAAGAGAGAATGTATAATTGTGGTCGCCAAAAGCTGGTAGAGGTGGCAGATGGGGAGTTACTGTTCAATGCATGAAGAGGTTCAGTTCTGCAAGACGAAACAGTTGTAGAGACGTATGATGGCAATGGGTACACAACTTGAATATATTTAAAACCAGAGAGATGTACATTTAGACAGAGTTAACATGTTAAATTTTATATTACATATATTTTAAAACTTGAAAAACACATGAAAACATTTTTAAAAGATTGGTAGAAGGCGGTACTTGTAGTTGGCTGTAATTTTTCCTAACCCCACAAGGAAATTGAGATCCTTTTCTAAGCTGCAAAAGCAATGAAAAATAACTGGCCATTCAGACTGTAATCAAAGCATCGTGGTGGAAGATAAAGTCAACGTTCACTTCTTTCTCGTCACACAGGGTGTAAACACCTTGCGTTCACATAGATTATAGTAGCTATGGTATTCTACTCTAGATCCCTCTGTCTCATACCTTTGTCCTCTCTCTCTCTCATTCCTCATCCTTTCATGTTCCTCTCTTTGTCTCTGCCTTGCTCTTTCTCTGAACCATAAGTTCCTCCACCATTGTTCCAAAAACAATGCTGACTGCTGGCTAAGATCAAATACTCAGCTTGGAACAGTGTTCATTTTTCGTATTAGATATGGACTTATTTTTTTGGAAACAAGGCATGTTTGTACCATCCTTTCCCTCTTCCCTGCTCCTTTTCTGAAGAGGCCTTCCTTGATAGAGATACAGGTCAACTCCATAGGGATTATGGGGCATGCAACATGGGGAGGGAGAGGCAATGACTCTGCAAAATGTCCCAATTTGTGACTCTTAAGAATCTATCTTCCTGCCCCCTCTTCAGCAAAAATAATTTGAGCTATGCTGGGAGCACATTAAATCTACTTCAGTGATAAGCACTTAGAAGCCTCTGGATCTCTGGTTTGGTAAGTGTTGAGTATCCTCAGTATCTTTCTCTATCATGAATGAATCAATGAAAGGAGATTCATTATCTGGATATGATTCTGACTTGTTTCCCAGTTCCAGAAAATGGTTTCATTTCCACTGAGAAGATCTGTTAGCCAATCCAAGAGCAGTTGGATACCCACCATGGCTGTATGCCACTATTGCACTTGTGTGAGCATCCCATCAGTTTGTTTGCTTCTGAGTAGCTTAGACTTTTAGTTGCTTGGACAGATGTTGGTCACATTTCCCTGGTAGCTCATGTAGCGCCTTCCAGCACTAGATGGGCTAATTATCTGGGGATTGGCTTTCCTTTGGATTCCAAACAGGTCTCTCCATGGTCTGTACCAACAGGGTTTGGTTTCTTCAGCAGTAGGGTCTTACCATTAACCTCTGGTGAGGAATCAAATGCTCTGACAGAAGTCAGTCTTGTTTGTTTTGGAAGGTATAGAAGACCTCTCTGATCAACAGCTCATTGTGGATGTACAGCACATCCTGGCACAGGGAATTACAGGCCAGCACCAAGGGAAAAGCAAAAGAAAACCCAGAGAAGAAAGAGAAACAGGAGAAATTTAGGGTTAGGTTTCAGCTCATTCTCTCCAGGGCCCTTGGATTCAGGTGCTCCCTTAAGGTTCTCTTGAGGGTTCCACTTTTAGTATGACATAGGACATAGGATTCCATAGTACCTGTCCATTTAGGTTCAGCATTGTGTCCCCCCACTCTTTCCCTTCTCCCTACCCTCACTATTGTCCAAGCCTCAAGATGCTATTCAGTTATGTCAACAACTTGGACTGATCCAGGTTAGAAACTGCAGATGAGTATCTTTCTGTGATTGTGTGAATTCACTTAGAATGATCTGTTCCAAGTTTGACCATTTTTCTACAAATTTCAATGTGTTATTTTTTTCTTACTGCTGAGTAGAATTCCATTGTGTAGATATACCACATCTTGGTTATCCATTCATGCAATGATAGGCACCTGGGTTTATTCCAGTTTTTAGCTATTATGAATTGAGCAGCTATAACATGGTTGAGCAAATATCTCTGAATGGAGATGTGGAGCTTTTAGGGTAAATGCCCAGTAAGGGAAGAACAGGGTCTGATGGAAACTCTGTATTCATCCTTTTCAGGAGTCTCCAAAATGATTTCCACAGTGGTTGTACCAGCTTACATTCCCACCAACAGTGAATGAGTGTTCCTATTTCTCCATGTCCTTGCCAACATTTGTTTTCATTTGATTTCTTTTTATTATTATTAGCTATGTACACAGTGTCTATACAGCCATGTTGGTACCATTGTTAGCCTCCTTCCTGTCCTCCCCCTTCTGCAGGGACCCTACTTATTGGGAAATCTCGGTCATGCATTGTCATTTGAGTTTTTAATTTTTGCTATCCTCACTGGGGTAAAGTGGAATCTCACAGTTGTTTTAATTTGCACTTCCCTAATGGTTAGGGATGTTGAACATTTTCTTAGGTGTGAGTTGGCCACTTGTAATTCTTCTTCTGAGGACTCCCTATTTAGTTCTCTGGCCCACTTTTGGAGTGGGTTGTTTGATTGTTTTTATTATTTAGGTTTTTGTGTTCTTTGTAGGCTCTAGATATTAGGTTTCTGTCACTAGTATAGTTTGTAATGATATTCTCCCATTTGGTGGGTAATATATTGGTTCTGCCTATAATATGTTTGTCTGTGCAAAAAGTTTTTAGCTTCATAAGATCCCATTGGTTGAGTATTTGTTTAATTTCCTGGGCTACTGGGTATTTTTCTGGAAGTCTTTTCTCAGTTATATATCTTGGAGAGAGCCTCCTATTTTTAATTCCAATAGTTGAGGAGTTTCTGGTCTTATATTGAGGTCTTTAATCCATTTGGACTTGATTTCTGTGTATGGTGAAATTAGTGGTTCTAATTTCATTTTTCTACATATGGTCATCCAATTTGTCCAACACCATTTGTTGAAGATGCTGTTTTTTCTCCAGTCTACATTATTGGCACCTTTGTCAAAGATCAAATATCTGTAGTTACTTGAATTAAGGTGCAGGTCATCAATTCTGTTCCATTGGTCTATGTTTCTGTTTATATTCCAGTACCATACTGTTTTTGTCACTCTGGCATTGTAATATAGCTTTAAATCAGTTATGGTGATACTACCAGAGAATTTTTTTGCTGAGGATATGTTTGGATATCTGAGGCCTACTGCCATTCCATATGAATTTTGAGATCATTTTTTCAATCTCTGTGAAGAAAGATGCTGGTATTTCTTATTTGTATTGCATTAAATCTGTATATTGCTTTTTGTAGAATTGCCATTTTAACAATATTAATTCTACCTATACCCAAGCATGTGTAGTCTTTCCATCTTCTCAAATCATCCTCTATTTCTTTCTTGAGTGTTTTTATGTTTTCATTATATAGTTCTTTCCCCTCCATTGTTAGTGTTTTTTCCAAGGTATTTAATTTTTTGTTGCTATTGAAAATGGAACAGCCTCACTGATTTCTTTCTCTTTATATTTGTCTTTTGCATATAGAAAAGTTACTAATTTTTGTGCATTGATTTTGTATCCTGCCACTTTGTTGAAGTAATTCATCACATTTAGAAGTTTTGAGATAGAGACTTTTGGGCCACTTATATATTGGATCATGTCATCTGCAATTACAGCTAACTTGACTTCTTCCTTTCCAATTTGAATCCCTTTTATTTCTTTCTCCTGTCTTATTTCTTGGGCTACTACTTATAGTACTATGTTGAAGAGCAGTGGTAAGAGTGGGCACCCCTGTCTTGATCCCAATCTCAGTGTGAACTCCTTGAGTTTTTCACCTTTAGGTTTTATTAGGGCTTTAGGAACTTTATATATAATCTTTATTGGGTTGAGATATAAATTCTCCATGCCTACTCTTTCCAGTGTTTTGATCATGAAGTGGTGTTGTATTTTGCCAAATGCCTTCTCTGCATTAATTGAGACAATCATGTGGTTCTGATGGTTCAGTTCATTTATGTGGTGCATTACGTGACCAGTTTACATATATTAAACCATCCCTTGCTTAATCAGTTTGGCCAGGCAGTCTAACCTTTTCTTTAATCAAGTTAAGCCTACTGTCAAAAGATGAACTCTCTAAGAGACTATTCTGTTCAATTTCATTGATTTAGGACACTAATCTGTTCAATTTCATTGAAAAGATTGTTGGTTCTTTGATAATTTACTTCAAGTTCAGTGATTTTTTTTTGTTTTATGTTTATTTATTTATTTGAAAGTGACAGACAGAGAAAGAGGCAGAGAGAGAGAGTGAGAGAGAATGGGCACTCCAGGGCCTCCAGCCACTGCAAATGAACTCCAGACGCATGTGCCCCCTTGTGCATCTGGCTTACGTGGGTCCTGGGGAGTCGAGCCTCGAACCGGGCTCCTTAGGCTTCACAGGCAAGCACCTAACCACTAAGCCATCTCTCCAGCCCTCAGTGATTTTTTTATTAGGGTCTCATTGGTTGTTGTGTTTTCATTTTGGGAATAAATTTTTTATGATTTCTCTGTGATTTCATTGGAGGCTTCCACAGTAGTACTAGGCTTCCTTGGTGGAGATCTCTCAGTTTTCTGTCTTTTGTTGGCTTTTTTTGCATTGTTGTCAACCCATTTTAGGAATGTCATTTTTTTTAGGAACCTCTTTTTTTTTTTTAATTTTTAATTTATTTATTTGAGAGCGACAGACATAGAGAGAAAGACAGATAGAGGGAGAGAGAATGGGCGCACCAGGGCTTCCAGCCTCTGCAAGCGAACTCCAGACGCGTGCGCCACCTTGTGCATCTGGCTAACGTGGGACCTGGAGAACCGAGCCTCGAACCGGGGTCCTTAGGCTTCACAGGCAAGCGCTTAACCGCTAAGCCATCTCTCCAGCCCAGGAACCTCTTTATTTTATTGAGGATGAAGCAAGTGTTTGTCCTTTGGCCTATTCACCCTTTGACTCAGGTGAACAGGGATGATGATACTTGGTGGCCAGTCAGGATACCAGAGCAAAAGGGCTGCTTCCACAGCTCCCACAGGGACCAGGCCTCCCCAAGCAAGGCACAGTGGACTGGAGGAGCAAGGGAACAGGAATCAGGCCTACTTTGCACTGTACCCTCCAGGACACAGATCAGTGCAGGCAACCCAGACTGGGCAGGTGGGAGTTGCTCAGATACAGGGAGCCAGCCTACTCACTCCAGGACACTGTGCCCACCCACTCACTGTCCTTGCGAGGAACTCAGTCTCAAAAGCTGGGACACTGTTCATTTTGAGGCCCATCTTATATTTACCTTTCTTGTTGGGACAAAATACTGGGGAAAATGTCAGTTTAAGGGTGGAAGGGTTACTTTTAGTTACAGTTTGAGATTATAGTCTATCATGGCAGGAAAGTCACAGAGACAGGAACCGAAGGCCATATTCACTTCAGTTGGGATGAATGCTGCAGCTCAGCCATCTCCTTCTTGAACAGTCTAGGACCCTGGCCCATGGCCATGATGTCCACTACAGTTAAGGTGGATCTTCCTACCTCAATCAACTTACTCACGATAGTCCCTCATAGGTAATTCTATGTCAAGCCAGGTAGACAATGCAAAACATTAGAAGCTTCATAAACCACTTTACATCCCCTTTTCAGTCAGTCTTTCAACATGGTGCCATAATATAGACAAAGTGGCCCTTTATTGAAAGTTTACTTTGTTTCAGGTCGTAGGCACTTTAAGTTGTGTTGTGCTATGTTGTGATATGTCTGGGCGGGGGGTGGGGGGAAATGCATGTGTGCATGGGAGTTTGGATGCACGTGGGTATGGGCCTGTAGAGGCCCAAAGTTGATGTAAGGTATCTTCCCACATTGTTCTCCATTTTATTTTACTGAGGCACGGTTTTTCCCTTGAACCCAGAGCTTACTGATTCAGCTAGTTTTGTCAGTCAGATTGCCCAGTGGGTCTTTTGTCTTCGCCTCCCAAGCACCAGAATTACAGGCAGGGCACCATGCCCATCCAGCATTTATATGGGTGCTTGGGATCTAAACTTGGATCCTCATGCATACATTGCAAGTGTTTATCTACTGAGCTATCTCCCCAGCTTCTCTATTTTAGGCACATTTAATACATTATTTTTAATGCTTCTTCCAACACTTTCTAGCGTGTGTGCACATGGGCACGCGCACACACACACACACACACACACACACACACACACTTCCACCTCTCACACTTCCTACAAGACCCTGGCATAAACCTGGGTCTTTTAATTTTTATGGGCTTGTATTCAAGTCTCTGCTCCATTCAATATTTCCTAACTTAACCTCAATAAATCTCAAAAAAGGAAATAATATTTAGTCTCTAAGGATTAAAATTATAAATGTAAGTCAACTGTTTATCATGGTGACTAGAATTGCATTTGTAGTGGCTGATAGTGAAATATAAAGCCCTTCTCTTCTAGAAGGCAGAAGGAGAAAATGCACAGAGTGGACCATTGCTATAGGATACAAAGTGGGGAGGGTCAGTAAAATACAGATGAGAGTCATATAGGAAATGGGGGTGGTGAGATGGTATGAAAGTTGACCTTTTCAAGGTCACATGTTTTGTCTGTGAAACATATTAAAAGGAGAAAAATTCAAAAGCATGAATTAATTTTTAAATGAATCAAAGTTTTGTTAAAAGGTAAGTAAGAGGGCTGGAGAGATAGCTTAGGCATTAAGGCGCTTGCCTGCAAAGCCTATGGACTCATTTCAACTCTCCAGGTCCCATGTAAGCCAGATGCACAGTGATGCAAGTGCACAAGGTTACACATATGTACAAGGGATTGCACACATTTGGACTTTGATTACAGTAGCTAGATGCCCTGGAGCAACAATTCTTTCTCTCTCTCTCTTACTTTCTCACAGAAAAAAAAAGGGCCAGTCTGTTGGGCTTGCCTTAAAAAAAGGTAAATAAGAATTATTGCAAATATGTCTGTTACATATCTGTGTATTTTGTACGTGTATAGGTACAAAAAATATAGTCTAAAATATTAACAGACATAATTTACAGGTATAGAATATCATTTTGTCACATTTTAATTCTGCTCATCTAAATGTCATTAATTATTACAATGCATATAACTTTCATAATAAAACTATTTAAAAATTTAAAAAGCTCAAATAAAGAATAATAAAAGACTAGAGAGATGACTTAGCAGTTAAGGTGCTTGCCTGTGAAGCCTAAGGACCCAACCCACATAAGCCAGATGCACAAGGTGGTACATGCTTCTGGAGTTTGTTTGCCGTGGCTAGAGACCCTGGTATACCCATTCTCTTTTTGTGACTCTTTCTCTCTCAAATAAAAAATAATAATGAAAATAAAAAGTTAAAAGCATTATAAAATGCTAGTCACTAATGTCCTTGCTGCACAAGAATGAGGAGTTTAAATCCCTTCTCCAACATAAAGGCTGCCATAGTAGATTGCACCTGTAATTCCAGCAGTGGGTAGGTGAAGACAGGAGGATGCCTAGATATTGCTGGTTAGGGTAGTCTAGCTGAATTGGTGAGCTCCAGGTTTGGTGAGACACCTATATCAAAAAGCATTAGGTATGGGCTTCAGGGATGGCTTAGCGGTTAAGGTGCTTGCCTGCTAAGCCAAAGAACCCAGGTTTGATTCCTCAGGACCCACATAAGCCAGATACACAAGGTAGCACATGCATCTGGAGTTTATTTGCAGTGGCTGGATGCCCTAGTGAACCCATTCTCCCTCTCTCTCTCTCTCTTTCTTCTCCTCTTTCTCTATGTCAAATAAATAAATAATACATATATTTTTTTTTTGGTTTTTTGAGATAGGGTCTCACTTTAGCCCAGGCTGACCTGGAATTCACTATGGAGTCTCAGAGTGGCCTTTAACTCGCAGAGATTCTCCTACCTCTGCCTCCCAAGTGCTGGGATTAAAGGTGTGCACCACCACACCCAGTTTATAAATAATATTTTAAAAGATATTTTTTTAAAAAGCATTAGGTTGAGAGTGATTGAGGAAGACCCTCTACATCAACCTTTAGCCTACACCACACACACACACACACACACACACACACACACACACAATTTTGTTATGCAGATTCCTCCACATTGGAATATTCTCTCCTAAAGGGCGAAGAGAGCCTCAGGAGACTCAGAAGGTCAAGTCTGTGAGGGCTGAAATTTAAAAGGTCACATAAGCACTCCTCAAGGGTATAGATTTGGGGAACTGTAAACAATGGTTGAGTGGCAGACTCCTCCCAGTGCTGGGTAGCAATTTTCTCTGAATTGAAACATTCCCCCCTTGGGGAGGGGTTGGCAGCTCAAGAAGTCTGAGAAAAAGGTAGCAAGAGCTCTCCCTGAGGTGATATATAAAGGTTAAGCAATTGCTTGAGAAGAACCGCTCCGATCTACAAGTACTGCAGTGAGCTCCAGAGACATAGTGTCCCTGAGTCGTCACCTGTGCTGGGGTGGCCTTTCCAGTGATGCAGCTACCTTTGAGTCACCCATTGCTCCTGCAAACAATCCCTCACCCTGCTCTGTAAGGAACCTCAGTAAACTCATTCATGGGTTTATGAAAACTGTCTTTGGTACAGTTGTGCTTCAGTCTGTGGCCTATCTTGGATAAATAGACATGTGTTTGCACATCCCCAAGGAAAGTTTCATGTGACAAATGAACACACACTCACGTGGGGATGGAGGAAAGAGAGCAACAAATGCATTCTGAATTGACAGAGGAGACAGTCCAAGTACGGCACTCACAGAAAGGGCCAGGTGGTTGAAGCTTATACAGAATTTGAAGCCTCAAAATGAAAGAAGTAGGGTCCTGAGGCTCAGCTTCCCAATGGAGGTTTGACCATCTATGGAAGGGTGAGGGGAGAACTATGTCACCGAGGCAGTGAAAGCTCCCAGATGATGGGCTTCAAGATGACCTGTGATAACCTTCTCCTGCCGCCCCCCCCACACACCAATATCTTCTTATGAAAATGTCTTTGCTAGACAGAGAAAGGGATCCCAGGGAGATAGCTACTATCTCTGCCCACTGTTAAGTGAACAAATGTGAATGTTTGTCTAAAAGGATAGCTTTTCATAGCCCTTCCCATGTCTGCAGAGGTCTGCTGTGCCTCTGAACAACCAACTCAGAATATGTCAAAGGAAGGAGGTTTCAGGTAGATGTTTTATTCTCCCTCAGCAAGGACAGCTCTCATTTCTTTTCTGGTGACCTTCTCAGTTCGTGGTCTTAGCTGAGAGCCTGAAGTCTCTTGCTGGGTCTAGAGGTAGGAGGCACAAGCAATCCTCTGCCCTTGCAGTGTGAGTTGTCAATCAGCGTGAAAGAAAGTGCTGCTTTAAACTTCCAGAGAAAATTTCAAGGAGAAGAGAGATGTTTTCAGGAAATTTTCAGGGGACTGGGGGGACAGCTCAGTAGAAAAAATTACTTGCTGCGCAAACATGAAGACCTGGTCCAAATCCCCAGAAGCCACATAAAAACCCAGCATGGTGTCACATGCTGTATTCCTCCATCCTGGGGAAGTGGAGAAGCAGCACCTTGGATCCTTTGCTTGCTAGCTGATCTAACCAAATCCGTAAGCTCCAGATTCATAGAGAGACCCTGCTTGAAGGAAATAAAAAGGAGTGAAGCAACTGAGAAAGACATTTTACATCAACCTCTGATCTCTGCACACACGGACACATATACCCACACACATGCAAACACATTCACGGACACCACACACATAACACATGCAAAAAATAAATAAAGAAAAGAATTTCGGGATTCTTCTTCGGTTTTGTTTTGGAGAGGTGGGGTCTCATGTAGCCAGGCTGCTCTCTAACTCAAACTATGTAGTTGAGGCTGATCTGCAACTCCAGATCCTCCTGCCTCTGCTTCCCAAGGGATGGGACTAGAGACATGCACCATGATCCTTGGCCTGAATTTCAGGGCTCAAATAACTAATTTGTAATGAAGGCGCAAAATGATAGTAGTCTACAGAGTTAGAGATCATGGTTTCCTCTATTCTCCCAGACAGAATCCTGTAATTTTAAAATCAAGTATAGATGGTGCTGCTTTGGCTCAAGGCTAGAAGAACTTCCACTGCCCAGACTTCTGACCCAGAAAGAAGTCCTTCTAATCAGACACAGACACCAGCTCCTCTGGACATCACTGGGCCCTAAGAGCCAGGTCACTTAAACTATTGAGTGCCACAGGTGGAGTCCACTTGTTCTGGGTAGAGCTTGCCAGAAAGGAGGTGTCTGGATTGAGCTGAGAGGATATTCTTTCAAGAATGGTCTTGGGACTTGAGACTGTTCCTCATATGGTAGAGTGCTGGTCCCCAGCACTGCATAAACCAGTTACAGCAGTGTGCACCCATAATACCAGCATTTGAAAGGTAAAGGCAGGAAGATTAAAAGCTGAAGGTCATCTTCAGCTGCATAGCTATTTCAAGGACGGCCTGGGTGCTAGGTAGCAATTTCCCTTGAACCGAAGCATCTCATCTTGGAGGGAAGCTCATTTGGAATCATCAAGTAAATGAAAGTCAGGAGGGCTGATGAGTCAAAGTGCACCAGTGCCAGGACGCTCCTGAAACAAGGTCCTCAGGCAGCTCCTGCGTTAGTGTAAGCAGTGACGTGACAACTGAGGGGGAGGAGCCTGCAGTGAGCTCCAGGGATTCTGCTTGCTGAGTCTTCCCTGGGGTGGGATTCCCAAGGATGCGGCCCCCTTTGAGTCATCCAAGCTCCTGTAAGTATCCCCTTGTCCTTATCATCTCATTGCTGCCACAAAACACCTGACCAAAAACAGCTGATGGAAGGAAAGGGTTTCTTTCAGCTTAACAGTCTCCAGGGGATGTTTCACGTGGCAGAGGTAGGATGGTAGAGTAGAGGGTGCACTTCACATCTTGCCACAGCAACTGGAACAAAGTAGCAAGAGTGAGCTAGCTCTGGCAAGTAGGAGCTAGCTATAGCACCCTATGCACACTCCCGGCAGCATATCTCCCCCAGCAAGCTTCCATCTCCCAAATTACCACTATTTGGACACCAAGTATTCAAACTCAGGAGGCGTGGGGACATTTCACATTCAAACTATTACACTACTCACCAGTCTTCTGTAAGTCATCCCAGTAAACTTCCTGTCTCACCAGGCTAAACTTAAGTAGAATTGTTTCCTTGATCTGTTGTCAGTGACCTATCTGAGGTGAATAAACACTTATTCCTGTCTCCTCATGAAAATATAATGCAACCCTAAGATATATAATGAGATTGCCACAAAAATATATATTTCCAGTCAAGGAGCTGAGAACACACTGAATCAAATATGAATCTAGAAGTCCATAGCATACAGCTAATGGGTGAGAAACTGTTGCAAGGAAGGGAAAGCCATTTAAACTAGCTAAAATCGAAATGTTCCCTTTTTTAAGGATTTTTGTCACAAAACCCAGTGGTAGAATAACCAGCCAGATCTCAATACAGTAGGAAATAATTAGAAATTGGAAAATCCTACTAACTTAGTGTCCCCTGTTACGACAACTTGATGAAATGACAAATAGCAAAAGAACTTCACTGGTGTAGAGCCAAAAAGCCTCCTTTCTGACAATGTGCAGGCTGGCTCTGGATGCTACAATCTTAGTTCATCTTCTGGCTGGCCAGAGGTCAGCTGATTTAAGATTGTGATGGTAGGGTCATCTCTGATGCAAGACATAGATCTACATATCTCCTTGCTGACACTTATTGTCCTAGGAAAAGCTGATGGGCCAGGCATGGTCTTATCATGATGATTGCAGAGGTACAAAAGACCAAGGGGAACAGAGGGACTTCTAGTGTCTCGGTTTGTGATTGGCCCAGTGTCATTAAAGCAGGTCCCATTCCATTGGCTGAGTTCAAAGTCAGCATGTAAGCAGTATATTCCACTTGTTCTGATAGGAACACCAAGGTGCAATAGTGTAGCAGATACTGGATGCTCTACCTTGATGGCCTTGAGCCCTCCTCCCTAGTTCAGTGTGCCTACATGTTGATTAATATGTCCAGTGTGTCTCCTAGTCTTGCACAAACAGTAGATGCTGACAAAACATCCATTTCTCTTTCCCCTCAAAGTAGAGGGAAGACATGAACCTCTCTACTGTTTGGACTTGTGTCAGATACTTTACCCATGGCGTGACAAACTACCTGACAGAAACAACTTAAGGAAGGAAGGGTTCATTTTGACTTATGGTTTAAGGGGTACAGTTCATCATGTTGGGCAAGTCATAGAAGCATGGGCTTGAGACCGCTGGTCACACTGCGTCTACAGCCAGAAAGCTAAGAGGGAAGACGGATGAGTGCTACAGTTCAGCTTTCTTCCTCCTTTTCATTCAGTCTAAGACCCCAGCCAATGACAGAACACTGAGACGATTAACTTAGAAAAAGAAAATGTTCATGTTAGCTCATGGTTTCAGTCCTCGGTTGCTTGGTTCTGTTGTTTTTAGATCTGTAACCAAGCAAATAATCATGGTGGGAGTAGAAGCAGATGGCTGTGAAGACTGCTCAGTGCCTGGCGGCCAGGAAGAAGATGGACACAGTGCCACAATTCTGCCTCTCAGGGCATACTCTCAGCAACCTACTTGTGTGCACTTTGCTCCACCTCCTCTGTGTCTGTGTCCCCGTGTGTTCGTGCATGCAGGTGCATATGTGTACAGAGGCGAGGAGACAACATTGCATCCGGCTCCTCTGGAATAGTGCCCGCTTCCTTGGAGAAAGTCTCTTGGAGCCTTGGAGTTCACCAATTATGCTAGACTAACTGGACAGAAAGCCCCAGGGATCCTGATCTCTGCTTCCCCAAAACTCAACTCAGGTTACAGATTTGTGCCACTGTGCCTGGCATTTTATGTGGAGACTGGGGATTGAACTCAGGTTCTCATGCTTGTAAGGCAAGCACTTTACTGACAAAATTCTTCAAGTTCTTGGCCATACATTCTAATCTGAAAGCTCTCCCATATCCCAACAGTGCTATCAGCTGAGAACCAAGTCCTCAACACTTAAGCTTTTGGATGACATTTTAGGTCTATACTTATGGTTAAGTTGTTGTCAACTTGATCTGTTTAGTAATCCAGATAGATCCCTTTTGGGTGGGTCTCCGAGGTGGCTTCCAGGAAGGATTAAGTGAAGGAGGAAGTCCTCCTCCCGGCAGGATGAGCCCCCAGAGCCAAAGGCCCTCTGAGAAGGAGACTTTATGTAATGAAGCTCTGGGTGAAAATAATGGCTTTCCTTCCAATTAGCTGCCTGAGCTGCTTGCTGCCAAAGACCAGTGCAGACTGGACTGAAGACCAGCGCAGACTGAAGACCAGCAGCTCCTCAGGAAGCCTCCAGGCCTTCAGTGCCCAATTGTGGACTGAGGCATCTGGCCACATGGACTGAGCAGCTACTGGGCTTCTCGACTCTCTGGCCTGCTATTGGACTGCTGTAAGACAATTCAATAAATTCCCTTTCAATATAATTCATTCTATCACTTCTATTCCTCTAGAGAACCCTGACTAATACAATGCTGTAACACTTTGTACCAAATGCATGTGCATGAGGATGAAGTCACAGAGTAGTGGCCTCTGTTACTACTCTGGCCTAAGGTACTGTTCAGTCCTCTTTGCAGATACCAGAATAGCACAAGACCTTGGTTGCTTTGCAGAAAGTTTAGTGATTTTATCTGGTTTCTGGGAGTCAGTATTCCCCAGGGTGAACTTTTAAGTCCAGTGTCCTTTCTCAAACAGATTCTACCGAATCACAATAAAGGAAAAACTAGAGGCTTTCCATACTTTCCAAGTCAGCTATCCTATTCGTCACTTCTTGGTCACAACCTAGGAGGAGTTAACCTTCCCTCCTGTTTATTTTTGAAATAAGGCCTCACCACGTAGCCCAGGCTGGCCTAGAACTCACAGCCTTTCTGCTTCTCCTCCTTATCACAGCTCCCAGTGTAACCACTAAAGGGTCTTCTAAACACCTCAGAGACATTGTAACTCTGACCCTTTGGCACTAATAATGGAAGGAGAACTTATTTTAACTTGAACGTAAACTTTCCTTAAAGGATTACTAGACTCATGCAGAGAATGGCTATGGGCTCAGGAAGGAATTTCACACTCGACTGAGATTCATTCATTAGGTCCATTAAAATCAACAGAGCCATTTGCTAATCCTGTTGATTCCATCTCCAGAGGAATGAGCAAAGGATAGAAAAAAAGGGCAATAAGCAGGAGGAAGAGGGGCAAAAGGAAGAGGATGAAAAAGAACAGGTAGGAGAAATAGAAGGAAGAAGACAAAGAGGAGGAGGGAGAGTGGGAGGAGCAGGTGGAAGAGAACTAGGGAAAGGAGGAAGAGGAAAGAAAACTCCAAAACAAGGTATATCTGCTTCCAGTCTCCTCCCTGGATATCTCCTGTGCTGGTCTGAGTTCCCCAAGATGAAGTTTATTGGAAGATATGAAGATGGGCATCTGAAAAGGGGAAGGTGTAGCTGGGGCATGACTTGAGACTTGATGTGGGGGTTACAGCTGTGAAGGAAAGGCATGAAAGGATGCAGTGCAAGCAGCCTCTTGCTATAGCCTAGTCTCAAGCTGCGGACTGGCTCCAAGGAAGCCTCACAAACTGGTGTCAAGCCCCAGGGCAAAAGCAGCCCAACAGAGGGTGCGTTGGGCTGGAGTGGCATGCTCTCTGCCCCAGTTCATACCCAGTATTAGTTAGAAGCTGTCTGTCACTGCCATGGAACGCACTATCTCTGTGGGAACATGAAATGGATCTAAAGGTGCAATAGCTATAACTGTCTTCTGGCTCCCACTTCTGTCTGCGAGTTAAAGTTCCCAGGAAAAAGCCATACCTGTGTTTTAAGAGACTACATGGCTGATTCAGTTTTTGTAACTGAGGAGAGATAGAATATTACAGGTCCAGAGCCAAATTATCTGGGGCTATCTGTAGCCCTTTAATAGCCTCTCTTTGACCATCTCTGTGTCTGACCTAACATCCATTTTTATGATTACTAGGAAGACCTTTTGGGGATTTATAGATACATAACTTCCACCAAAGGCCAAAAATGTCTTCAGGGGCTGGAAAGATGACTTAGCAGTTAAGGTGTTGCCAACAATGCCAAAGGACCCAGATTTGATTCTACTCCCCAGTACACATGTACAGCTGGATGCACAAGGTATCACATGCATCTGGAGTTCATTTGCAGTGGCTGGAGTCCCTGGCAGACCCATTCTCCCTCCCTCTCTCTCTCTCTCTCTCTCTCTCTCTCTCTCTCTCTCTCTCTCTTCCTCTTTCTCACTCTCAAGTAATAAATATAAAAATATTTTAGGGCTGGAGAGATGGCTTAGCAGTTAAGGCACTTTATTGCAAAGCCTAAGGATCTAAGTTCAATTCCTTAGTACCCAAATAAAATACATATACCTGGAGTACCTTTGAAGTGATTGGAGAACCTGGCATGCCCATTCTTTCTGTCTCTCTATCGGCCTCTTTCTCTTTCTTAAATAAATAAATTATACATATATATATATCATATATATATACATATGTACACATATATGTATGTATGTATTCATTAGACAATTTCTAAGGCCTATAGGAGAGATTTTCCTCCATTGAAGTAACCTACCTAACCTGAAGTACTCAATATTATTTTTAAGCACTTTGATCTATACCTTTTTTTTTTCTGTTATTATGAAAACTTTCTGAAATTGTTAACCACATTGGAACACTATTGAGAGAAACTTGAATCTGGGTTCCTGGGCCATGGCTACTCATATTTGGCTCCAAGATGAATATTCTCATTCTCTTTGAGATTTGAACTGTATTTTTGTTCCAACACTCTTCACAGTTTCAGTTCTTTCTTCTATTCCTTTTTCTACCACTGAATATGAGCTTTTGCATCAACACCTTCTTGCATAAGTTTCTCTCTTTCTTTCTATTTTCCTCCCACCTCCCCCTCTTTCAACCCAGTGCCTCCTATATGCCATGCAAGCTACAAACACTCTATCACTGAGCTGTATCCCCAGCCTAGGTTCTCTTTAGGGGTCCAAGTAGCACCCCCATGGCCAACGGAGCACCTCTGACACACCCTCTGCCTAAGTCCCACGTCACTCACTGGTGTGTCATAACCTGCCTTCTCTGGAAAAAATTTGACTTATAACAATTTCAATGGATATGACTTCCCCAAGGGGATGCAGGAGACCCGTGTAACTGCTTCATTCAACCTTTATCAATCACCTACCTATCATATTTTCATAAAAGAATAAATTAGGTCTTTTGTGCAAAATATTCATAGTCTAGAGAAGGATTTTTTACCACTAGAATGAGCTGGAGCTCTTGAAGACAAGAGTGAGACAGCTACAGCCCCCTGTTCTTGAATGGCCTGAGGTAAGAGTGTACTTGATGTTTTTAAATTATCTATTTTTGCTGGGCATGGCAGCACATACTTTTAATCTCAGCACTTGTGAGGCAGAGGTAGGTAGATCACTGTGAGTTTGAGGCCACCCTGAGACTATATAGTGACTTCCAATCCAGCCTGGGTTAGAGAGAGACCCTACCTCAAAAAACCAAAGCCCCCCAAATTATTTATTTATTTATTTTATTGACAACTTCCATAATTACAGACAACAAACCATGGCAATTTGCGCACACACACACACACACACACACATTCCTCTTCACAACTCCACTCTCCATCCTATCCCCTCCCCTCTCAATCAATCTCTCTCTTACTTTGATGTCATTATCTTTTCCTCCTATTATACTGGTCTTGTGTAGGTTGTGCCAGGCACTTCAAGGTCATGGATAGCCAGGCCATTTTGTGTCTGGAAGAGCACATCCTTCAGCTCTTAAATTCTTCCTGCCACCTTGTCCACAAATTATTAATTTGTGTGTGTGCATGCACATGCATGAGTAGAATTCAAGGCAACCTGAAGGCATATGAGCTCACTTGCAGTAAAAGAGTCTTTTGCTGCTTCAAACTTGTCTGACCTGGAGTGCTGAATTGTCCTGGCTCCACCTTCCATTTCTATAGGCGCACTGGGATCACAGAGGCATGTTCCACTTTGTATCTGGCTTTGTGTGGGTTCTGGGAAGATCCAATCCACACCAGCTGGGTTGCAAGGAAGCACCTTTAACAGCTGGGCCATCTCCCCAGACCCTGGACTTTACATTTTATATTACTGAAAAGGGACTAGGTATGTCATTCAGTTGCCTAGCATACACGAAGTTCTGGATTCAATTCCTGGCACCACAAAAACAAGAACTGGTGACACATGCCTGTAACCCAAGCACTTAGCAAGTAGAAGCAAGAATATCAAAAGTTCAAGCTCATCCTTAGCTACATAACAAGTTCATAGACGGCCTGGGCTATATGAGATCCTGTCTCCAAATAATAATAATAATAATAATAATAATAATAATAATAATAATAATATAATAAACAAAGAAATAAATGACCAAAAAAAATAGTTCAGAACTTGGACATGATATAAAATTGTAATTTGAACATCCAGGCATAAAGTCCCATGGAGCGTGCTGTGTTCATTCTGATCTGTGCTATCCGTGGAAGCTTAAAGCCCTTGTGGCAGGACTGAGATCTCGTACCAGAGACCATTGATCCTCAACCCAAAATATTTTCTATTTGTACCTTTACAGAAGATTGATAGCACTTTAAGCTAACACACTGAGAGTATCAATAGGGTCTGGGTTCTAGAAGTTTTCTGAGATCTGGGTTTCTGAAAAGACTACCTCTCATCAGGCACAGAAGCTGGCTGTATCCCAGGCTTAGGTTCTTGATATAGCACACACTGTATCCCACTAACCAAGAAGAATGGGAAGGGAATGATGGATTTCCTGTTGAGAGACCTTATGTCACCTGCTCCTTAAGGAAGATTTAGTCTTATCTAATATATGCAAATATCACAAAAATGCTATAGATGAGAAAACTGGAAATATACAAAGTAATCTATATTTCACAGATGCTTAATCATCTTACCATATGGAGGCTGGGCATATAGGTTAGTAGTATACCCTGGGGGCATGAATCTAGTAACCTGTATGGGCAAAATGTTCATTTTGTGGAAATTCTATATTCATTAAAGTTGGATCCAACAATGCTCACATGAGCAGGCTCTCAATCCAGCTCCCCTATAGTTCTGAGCTCTAAGAAAGGACTTTAGGGTTAATTTCATTGGGATTGTTATCTCCTTATCTTTTATCCTCAGCTTTTCCCTAGCAAATGCTTTGAAATTCTCTCTATGTGCATGATTTTTCTCTTGGTGATAGTGGCCTGCACAGCCCTCCCCAAAGAGCACTAGTTGGTGTTCTCATTTAAAGGGCAATACTAAACTGTCTTTTCACCAGTTGTAATAAGATAATTTCACTATAACCACAATAATCAGCAGGTGAAATTTTTCTAGAGTTAGATGTTATTTTCCAAAGAGCATGCTTGGGGTGGGGGTAGTATAGCTTAGTTGGTACAGTCCTTATCTGGCATGTCCGAAGCTCTGGATTCCATTCCCAGTATGATATAAACTGGGCAAGATGGCATATGCCTGCAATCCTGGTGCTGTCGAGGCAGAGACAAAACTATCTCTGGGCTTCACTGGCCATCCAGTCTAGCCTAATTGACAAGCTCCAGATCAAAAACCAGGTGAGTAGATGGCATTCCTGATGATGCCACTGTCTGACCTCCACATACAGAGAGAGAGAAAGAGAGACACACAGAGACAACACTGCTCAAGCCAGGGTTTGAAGACAAATCCTTGAGAAGGTAGAAGAATCTGTCTTCTATTAATGAAATGTGAAATACAACATAACAATCCACATTTTTCCTATGGGGAGTTGGAAGCTTTATTTAAATGAGCAGAGGTGGTTCATCTCTAGGATTTAATATCTTAATTGTTGGCAACAATGAATATGATGTCAAGAGGTCTTGGGGTGAAGAGGTGACCCCTGAAGACAATGTGCTTCCTCAGGATTGCTGATTTGCATGGGAGGTGCCTGGAGATGATGGAAAGGTTGAAGATGGGGGTAAATTGGCATGACCCATCAATACGTGCTTCCTTGAGCCCCACTGGAGTCAGGACATGGCTGTTCATCATGAGATGGAATCATACCTCATGGTGCAAACAGATATCCTGCAATAGGAGACCAGGACATTTCTGCAGCCAGGAGGCTTAATCTGTAAGAAAGGGGAGATGGGACCATTTTATCAGAAGCTGCACAGCATACACAGAAGTAAGACCAGGAAGAAAGATCAGTTAAAGACAGAAAGCATGTTGTGAGGGTTTTCTCTGTGCTTAATAATCCTAGCACTTTTTGTAGACAGTATTTTTGTTCTCACAATGCCAGGTGAAGGATAATTATTATCCCCATTTTTTCATGAAAAAAAGACAAAGACACTTGCTGACAAATAGACAGCAAGAGTCCAAGCAGTGCCCACCACAGCAGAGAGCTTTGCTGTAAAAACTATGCCATCTCCTAAAAGTCAGCGGTGGCTTTCAGAGAAAGAGATGAGCTGCAGATAGCTTATTTGGCACAAGGCTTACCTAGTCTGCATGAAGCCCTGGGTTCTATGCCCAACACCACCTAAAGTAAGGCATGGCTGCACATGCCTCCCTGTACTTGGGTTGTGGAGTCTGGAGGAATTCAAGATCATCCTTGGGCACATAGAGATTTTGAAGCCAGCCTGGAACAAATGAGACTCCTGTCTCAAACAAGCAAAACCAAATAAACTGAAAAAAAAAAAAAAAAAAAACAGAAGAGATGTAACTTGTGGGACAGTCAGGTTGGGCTTTATGGGTTATAGTTAATGAAGTACTAACAGGCTTTGGGTCGTCAGGAATTAGGAAGGAAAAATATTCATGGTGAAGGAACAAATATAAAAAATTGTCTCTTCTGTTTCTCTTGGGTTTCTTTTTGCATGTGAAATCCTTCTTCCTAGTGCCCATAACAACCCTGTACCCATGGCAGGGACTCACAGTGTAAGTGTCCGTAGCAACATGAGCAGAAGTACACCTAAGTGATATATAGAGATACAATTTTGCTGAAGCTGGGGAGATAGGACAATGGGCAAAGCATGTCTTATAAAAGCATGAGGACCTGGGTTCAGATCCCTAACATGCACATATAATGCCAGGAATGGTGGTACATGCTCATAATCCCAGCACTGGAGATGTGTCAACAGGTGAATCTCTGGGGATTGCTAGGTTGCTGGTCTAGCAAAATTGATGAGCTTGGCATTTGGTGAGAGATCCTGCCTCAACAAATAAATGGAGGGTAATTGAAGAAAACACTCAACATTGATGTCTACCCTCTACAAATATGTACACACACACACACACACACACACCTCTTTTGGCAACAGCTTGTATACTTCTAGATTCAGCTGTCTCCCTCTTCCAGCTTTCCACTCTCCTGAGCCAATGCATTGAGTTTCTTGGTTAAGGTAGTTTCATTTTTGCATTTTCTCCCTTGCCAGTAGAAATTGGCAGGAGGAAGAACAGTCTGAAAGTAGCCAGATATTGTAGGAAATTTTTATGCAAAAGCCATTAGGAGATGCCAGGTTATTTCATTCCTACAGGTCACAGCTTTGCTGAAATTGGTGTCAGAGAAAATACTGCAGTGACTATGGCAAGGACAAGCATCAGGAGTTCCCAGGATACCTTAGTAAAGGCTTGGAAGATACCAAACTCACTGTCCCCACACCCTGAGGCTTCTGAAGGTTTGTCTATGTGATAATTAATATTATCAACAAGACAGCATTGGAGGTCACCTGACAGACAAATCTCTGGACATGTCTGTGAGGGAATTAGTTTCTACATCAGTTTAATTGAGGAGGGAAGACCCACTAACTGTGGGCAGCACTATTCCATGGGTTTGGGTCTTAGACTGATGAAAAAGGAGAAGATGAGTTGAGCACCTACATTCATCACTCTATGTGTCCTGACTACAGATTCAATGTGACTAGCTGCCTCATGCTCCTAATGTCATGCCTTCACCACCATGATGGGCTATATCCTTTGACCTATACGTGAAAATAACCTCTTCCTCTCTGAAGCTTCCCCTTATCAGGTCACCTCAACTAGACAGTCTTCCAGCCCCATCTTCTTGCAAGGTAAGTCCAAGCACTCTTATGGTGGAGAGCAACTGCAAAGTCAGTTGTGCACATGTGTAAGGTGGGGTGTAGGTTATTTCTTAGATAAGCAAGAGGAGAAGATATGTCTTCTGGAAAATATTTTCAGATATATTCAAAGGAAGAATTTGGGATGGAGAACCTACATCATTCTGAATGTTCTTGTCTTCAAAGATTGCTTCTAGCTCAGACCATCAACAAGGTCTAGGAACTTGTCACAAATGCAAATTCTCAGACCCAGATGTCTTTGTTTGAACTCCCCATTAGAATGATTTGATGAATCTAAGAGCCACATCAAAAGAATGTGAGAATCATGAGCTATGGTCTTCCTTCTATAAAAGTGTCTCTGGTTTTTAATGTTCTATGGTTTATGTTATAAACTGTATGTAAGATATATAAACTATAAAATGCATAGTACTTTAATTTGGTCTGAGACAGACAAGCAATTACATTTCACAGAAGATTCATAGATTGGTCACTTTGGCACCAAGGAGTCCAGCAAATGTTGCCCTGTGTAACTTTATCAAAGAATTCCAATGTTGGTCCTATATAAAACATGAGTAATAGACATCTGGTGGGGTTGGGAAGAATAAATTTCTTAACATCTGGCTTTCTTTTCAAGACTTCTAAAGTAAGATGATAAACCATTCACACTGTGGGTTAAATGTGGCCCCCCTTCCCTGGATGCAAGAACATTAGAAAATAAGTATATGGGAAAATGACAGAATATCATTATTCTTCTTTTAGGCTGTGGAGGAAATGGGATTTAGGTGGCAGAGAAGATGAAAAGACAGACAGATAGGGGGAGAAACTGGTCAAGGTTAAAGTTGGGGAAAACTACATTTTCGGGTGTGTAGAATGTGCGGTGTGTGTGTGTGGTGTATGCACACATGTAGGCAAATGCATGTGCCCTGTGCACATACTTAAGGAAGCCAGAAGAGTACACTGGGTACAGTCTTCTATTGTTCTTCCACAGTATTTCTTTGAAATGTGATCTCTCACTGAACGTGGAACTTGCCCAATAAGCATCAGCAATCCGCCTGTCTCTATTCCTCTTAGTACTGGTGTTATTGGTATGTGCAGCATGACCAGCTTTTCACAGGGTGCTGGGTATTGAATTCATGACATCATGCTTACACTGCAAGCAGTTGTACACACTGAGCCATCCCCCAAGATCTGAAATTTGCATTTTAAACTCCTATTTTTTTTTCCCATTCAGCATTTGCCCATAGCCCCACAGTAGAGGAGATTTGGAAGACAGGAGGGACCCAGGATAGACCAGAGATAGGCAAGGTAAATGCAAAGTTAGAGTCCCACTTAGCATCTCAGAACAGCAGAGGAAAGAAAGGAAAGAGCCAAGGGAAAAGGAAAGGGAAGAGAAGAAGAGGGGAATAGAGGGGAAAGGAAGGGACTGCAGGGGAGAAGAAGAAGGGAAAAGGGATGAAAAGGATGGGGAGGAGGGAGAAGGTGAAAGGGAAAGAAAAGAAGAAAAGGAAGGGAGAGGAAGAGGGAGGGGAAGGGAAAGGGAAAAGAAGGGAAGGGAAAGATAGGAAAAGGCAAGGCAGGAAGAGAAAGGAAAGGAAAATAAGAAAGGGAAAAAGAATGAAAAGAAAAGGAAGAGGTAAATGTGAAAGGCCAGGTTCCCACAGCAAGGAGATGCCTTTCTCTAACATGCCCCTCTGGCTCCTAGCTGTTGCTGCCTCTTCTCCAAGGCCTCATGGTCTGGCCCTGCATAGAGTCCCTGGTAGTCTCTGGACGGAGCAGTTAATGGCTCGCCCATTATCATTCTGCTCACTGACTCCCTAGAGTGGTGCCAAGGTTCTGCTATAGAAACAACAAACATCAGCCCTCTCTTTTTGCTTCTCATCTGCTGAAAGCAAAAGCAAAGTATTTTGCCACTTTATGCCCATGTGACTTGGCACACAACAGTGAGTGAAAAAAACTAATAAGGAAAAGAGAACAAATATATTTGAAGGCTAGGGAGATGGCTTATTTGGTAAAGTACTTGCCTTGTAAGAAGGATGACCCAACTTTGCAACCCAAAACAAAAAGCTAGGCATGGTGAATAATGCCTGGAATCCCAGGGGTGGGGAGGCAGAGACAGGAGAATCTCTGGGACTTGGTGCCCAGTCTAACCTACTTGCTGAGCTCCAGGCCCAAGAGAAGCCTCTTTCAAAAAAAAATGGGGGATGTTGCTTGAGGAATAATACCCAAGGTTGTTCTCTGGCCTCCACACACATGAACATACCTGCATATGTACATGTATGCACATGCATATACCTAAAAAGGCATCTGAAATGCCTTTTTGAAAAACAAACTTACTTTAGAGTTCGGTTGACCTGATATTTCACTCTCCATATTTCAATAACTCTACGACTCAAACTTAAATGTCACTGGATTGTCTGTGAATTGGGAAAGTCATCACCAGTAGTACTTCCTCTCTGCTGGGCTGGCTGGGCCTGGCGTCATATGTATGTAAAGCTGGGACAAGCAATCCATCAATGGAGGGCGGATGAGGACTAGAGTACCTGTGTGTGCACACGCCCATCCCAGGGGCAGTATTGGAAGGGTATGTTTTATCTTCAATATAGCAACCATTCTGACCAGAACTGGAGGTACTGGCATTCATAGAGGATTTCCTTGTCTGAGCTAAGCCTGTGCAGTCATAACAGGTCAGAGACACAGAGAGCCAATCCTCCCTATTCATCTTTTGTAGTCCTGACATAAGATTTAGATTTCAGTAGATGGCCAAAGGTATGCATAGCTATGCAGTCCTGCCCAAATTGTGGTCTTCTCATCACTGACCCCTCATTGTCTTAGCTCAAGTCTCTCCTGCAAGGTGGAGGAATAAGTTGTCAGAACTGTTCAAAATCCCTTCCTAGGAGGCAATTTCCTCTCTCTGGTTAGCACCAGGCTTCACTCTTTTCCTTCTTCTGGCATGAGATTCCTGGTAGAACCCAATTCCTTGGGTGCCATAGTCTAAATAGCCAAATTTGTTGTCTAATATCCAAAAGGAGAGTCACAAATATCATTTTGGAACATATGGACAGTAATTCTGATTGTATCATGTACAGTTGGAAGGAGACTTTCAGTTGCAATTTCCACGCCTAAAGGCTGAGCTCAGACATGCATTTTCATGGATCTTCTCTGATCTACCCATTCCCCCCCACTTTTTTGTTTTACTTCTAGCCTGGATTAGTTACTTTCTTGTTGCTGTGACCAAACACCTGATCAGAAGCAACTTAAGAAAGAAAAGGTTTATTTTAGCTTACAGTTTGAGGTTACAGTATACCATGGTGGGGAAGGCATGGGGGCAGGAGCATGAAGTGCAGATTCATTGTGTCTGCAATCAGGAAACAGAGATATTAGACACAGCTTAGCTAGAATTCTCCTGTTTATACAGTCCAGGACACCTAGCTCATGGAATAATGTTGCCAACATTTAGGATGGCCCTTCCCAATTTAGGTTACCTCATCTAGAAAATCCCTCACAGATGTGTCTAGAGATTTGTTTCTACGGTGCTTCTAAATCCTGTCAAGTTGACAACTGAGATGAACCATTACCCTATCCATCAAAAGAGGTCAGTCTCCCATGGAGGAGCAGGTAGGGGATCTACAGCAGAGTTCTGAGGCTCTTCTCTGTCCTAGCAGGAATGGAGCATGCTAGCCAAATGGTAAACACTCTATATAGTCAGGCAGGAACTTATGTATTCTAGACCGGATTCAAACTCACTGCCTTGAACTTCTAATCCTCCTGCTTCCAATTTCCAAGTGCTAAGATGACTGGTGTGTCCCACTGTTGTAATTTAGTACCCTGTCACTGGGATGAACATCCAACCAGACACAGTAATGGGAGGAAGGAATTTATATCAAATTTACAGATCCAGGGGAAGTTCCATCAATGGCTGGAGAGCTGCTTATGCCTATATATCCAGGCAGAGGGAAACAAATGTGATAAAAAGAAACAGCTACGGCAACCAAGCATGAACCCCAAAGATTGAACTGTTCTCTTTTTAACTTTTTAAAATTAATTACAGGTATACTTAATATGGATACATCATGTGTTGGTTCCATCCTTTTCCTTATCCCTGCCCCTTTTCCAAAAGGGGCCCTCCTCATTGGGGCCACAGGTCTTCCCCACAGGGATTGTGGGTTATGCCTTGTGGAAGCAGCAGTCAGTTACTGGGGACAGGTAGTGCCTCTTGGAATGACGTACCAAGCTGTGGCTCTTACAGTCTTTCCACCTCCTCTTCCACAAAATTTCCTGAGCCATGTTGGGTTTGTTTTAAGTCTACTTCAGTGATGGGCTTTCAGGAGCGTCTGGGTCTCTGTTTTGGTAGGTGTTGATTTCTACACACCTTCTTAGGGCTGGCATCAGATCTGCTCCCAGTGACACACCTTAGGGCTCAAATCCAAGACCCAGACATCTGAGTCTATGGGGCCATACTTTCAAATTAACACACCTGTCATGCCCAGTTTATGTGGTACCGGGTCTGGAACCCAAGTCTTCATGTATACTGGGCAAGCACTCTACCAACTGAGTGACATCCGGAACCCTCAGGTATTAACTTCTTATGAGGCTCAGCTGGAACTTGTGCTCCAAGGCAGGGCACTTCCTGATGAAGGCCAGGACTCCTGGGCTGAGTACCAGCCATCTATTCCCAGTACACCTGGTATCCCCACCCCTGTGGCTCCTTTCAGTTTCCTTCCCATCTTAGCTTCTGGAACCAACTCCAGAGGATTTCTTTCCACCTAGTCTTCGAGGTGTGCAGATGTCAGAGTGTGGGCCAAATGTAAAATCAAATTAATATCAAGAGACAAAGGAACAAGTAAAGAAAAGAATGGAGAAAAGAACACAGAGGTCTTTTATCTGCAGACCTTGCGGGCTAGAGCTCACTTTCTTCCTGGCTTGTCTGCTTCTGGTGTGGCAGGGAAAGACGTTGGACCAAAAAAAAAAAAAAAAAAAATATATATATATATATATATATATATATATATATATATATATATATATAAAAGAAAAAAAAATATGCCAAACTTGCAGACTGCTGACTCTTTAGTGGTGCCTGGAGAAGGAGACTGTGTCCAGATGGCCCTGGGTACACAGTGAGGCCACTGCATTGAAGATGCTGCCAGGGAACCCTGCAATTGTACCAAGATTCTGCTCAGCTGGCAACTAGAGCCACTTAGCAACCTATCATACTGCCATCAATCATGAACTTGGAAAGTTTCTATGCTAGGGTTTATTATCAAGTCTTAATGGAAATATATGAGTTTCACAGAATAGTCTGAAAAGATTGTGTGTGTGTGTGAAATGGTGAAACTGTTTGATGAGGTGCAAAGGCCAAAGTGATTGTCTGACTATAGCTCAAAGCAGAGTGAGAGGGAATGCTGTGTGCTCGTCAGAACTGGGGGAAGACAGGATGCCAATGCTCTGGCTGTGGCTGGGAGGACTAGAGCCTGCTGCAAAGATTATAGAAGCTTTGCTCAAATAATAAAAAAAAAACCACATTAAATTTAACCAAGCTTCCATACTGAGCATTTGCCAAGTTCTAGGATGGAAGCTCTGCAAACCAAATTTCAATCAAGCCTTATAACATCCTTGCCTACAGAAGTGGGGATTTAGGCTCAGAGACATTACTTAGCCTCACTGGGTGTCACTAGGATTGAAACCCAGCTCTGGTTCTGTATTCTGAGCACTAGGAATGAACATTAGGAGTCAACAAACTGTTGTTATCTTTAAAGGGTCAGATAGCATATATTTCAAGCTTTGTAAGTACATATGGCTGTGTCTTTATTTTTGTTTAATATGTTTGTTTTGGAATGTTTTAAAAATGTAAAATCTGGGGGCTGGAAAATGGCTTCACAAAGAGCACATGCTATGCAAGCATAAGGACTTGAGTTTGATACCAAAATCCATGTTTAAAAGAAAGTTGTGGGCTGGAGAAATGGCTTGGCAGTTAAGGCACTTGTTGCAAAATCTAATGACCCAAGTTCGATTCCCCTGTACCTACATAAAGCCAGATGCACAAACTAGCACATGCACCAAGAGTTTGTTTACAACAGCTAGAGGCCCTGGCACATCTAGTCTCTCTTTGTCTGTCTCTGCTTGCAAATAAATAAAATAAAATAATAAAAAAAGAAAGTTGTGCGTGCTGGCACATTCCTGGGACTCCAGTTCTGAGTGAGGTGGGGACAGGAGGATCAACCAGTCTACCAGTCTAATCAAAGAGAGAGAGAGAGAGAAAGAGAGGGGGGGGGACCCCTTGTGTTAAGAAAATAAGATAGAAAGTAAAAGAGAACACATGATGTTTTCCTCTGGCCTCTACACGTGTGGACACACAGGGCATGAACATCTGCACAAATGTATAACACACACACACACACACACACACCACAAATATAAAAGCTATTCTTTTTTAAAATTAAATTTATTTATTTTTATTTTTTTATTATTTGAGATTGAGATAAAAAGAGGCAAAGGAGAGAAAGAGAGAATAGGCATGCCAGGCCTTCAGCAACTGCAAATGAACTCCAGATGTGTGTGGCCCTTGTGTGCATGTGCAACACTGCACACTTGTGTCACTGTGCACCTGGCTTACATGGGACCTGGAGCTTCGAACGTGAGTTCTTAGGCTTCACAGGCAAACAACTTGGCCACTAATCCATTTCTCCAGCCCCTAAAATTAAATTTATTGAAAGTGTGTGTGTGTGTGTGTGTGTGTGTGTGTGTGTGTGTGTGTGTATGGGCATGCAGGGCATCTTGCCATTGGAAATTAATGCCAGATGCATGTGCCACCTTTAGTCCTACTGTATGTGGGTAGCTGGGGAATTACAGCTGGGCCATCATGCTTTGCAATTAAGTGCCTTTAACCACTGAGCAATCTTCCCAGCCTATAAAAGCCATTCTTAGTTCTCCAATACATTGAGCCTGTATCCTTCAGCAACAATATATGCATCTAATCTGTGACTTTAGCCAAGTTATTCTCTCTTTGCTATAGGCAGGTCCTTGAAATGGGATTCTAAAGCAAGCATAAAAATGAGAAGTTGGGAAATGCAAGGGAAGGGCTCACTTCCCCACACCCTGGGCATCTTGACATTTACTATAGCTACTACTCTAGTTAATTTCTTTGTACTTTTGCTTTAGGCAAATCCGTCTAAATTCTAAAGCATAATAATTAAGTTGCAAACTACTCCAAATCTTTTTTACAATGAGGTTGACAATAATTAAATAAACATAAATTATGGGTGCAAAATATCCAGTCTATTCACAATAATGAAATGTGAAAGAGGTTACATCATCATTTGCTGAATATAAATTACTTTCTTTTAATGGCTTTAGTGGACAAGGATAACTTTAGAGACATGAAACATGGGACAAAGAAATAAACCACAGATTTATAACACTAGGTAAAAGTTTAACATTGCAATATATATATATATATATATATATATATATATATATATATATATATATATATACAAAAGGTCATTTATAATATACAATATGATATGTTGTGCAGAAAAGGAAAAAATAATCAAGAGGTGCTTCATGGGTTGAGTAAGTTAATTATCTTATAATACAAAATGCCACAAATCTAGCTTTTCAGATTTACGTTTCTATTTTTTATTCTGTTACCAGAGCTATTAGAGTAAAAGCCTGGGTTCTGGCAGCTTTAACAAGCTAGGCTCTGTCACCTGTCCTCAATACACCAATTAGAGAAGCAAGTAATGGTGGAAAACAGAGAATGGAGATGTATTCAGTATGGCCACACTGGGGAGAGAAACATACCCAAGTCCAGTGACTGTCAATTCCACCTATGGTGTCCAGACATGAGGCTCAGGTTTATACAGAGGGTCAGAGGCAAACACAGCCAAGCAGTTCTGGTCAAGGTCCTATCTGTCATTGAGCCGTCATTGTCTGGGCTCCAGTATTTCCTACACGTTGTTCTTACAAGTTGTTATAACTGTGTGAAATCTTCCTAATGAGTTCCCTCTTTGACTGTCCCTAGGAACACCACCATTTTCTTCTCTAAACAAGAGACTCCTGGGGGATTCTCAGTCCTTATGGTCCATTATTTTAATAGCCTGGTAGCCAAAAAGGGGAGCATAAGTGTTTCTCTTTAGAATAACTTTGCTCCTAATGGAACAGTTATAGTTCTGGAATCAGACAGCAAATATGTGCAGGGGAGAATGTAGGGACTGGAGCTGTCACTCAGTGGAAGGTAGAGCACTTGCCTAGTGTGCATGAGTTCAATGCCAAGCCTTGCCAAAAATTTCTTTTTAGAATGTTAGAATGCTCTCAGTCCCACATATGGGCAGGTTGCACGTATAGCCAGAGAAAAGGAAGGGACATAGAGAAAAGAGAAGTGAGGAATGCAGATGGCCCATCTGGCTACAGCTCACATCTGTCTCACTGGAACATGGTCTTGAAGAGCTGGCCACTTGTGATTGGCTGCATTTCAAATGCTTGTTATAAGAGTACTATATACATCGTTAGGTCACAATGCATGTATACAGGGGAATCTTTAGGCAAAACTTAAATACATGCAGTCACAGTTTTAGATCTAACTTAATTCAAATTTATAATAGTATCTATAGCTCAAACAAGAATACAATAGACATATTGGACGAATGGGTGTGGAGAGAGTGGTGTGATAGAGACCAGGCAGAAGGGTAAGCTCAAAGTAACTCTATACTTTTCCCTAACAAGAAGTCAGTGGAGAATAGCTCTGTGGTAGTTTGAATGTATGTCTCCCAATAGATTCA
Organism: Jaculus jaculus; assembly: GCF_020740685.1. Lineage (NCBI taxonomy): Eukaryota > Metazoa > Chordata > Mammalia > Rodentia > Dipodidae > Jaculus > Jaculus jaculus. The sequence continues at coordinate 18,170,159 of NC_059106.1, forward strand.
GGTACTTTATTAAAACTTGGATTTCCAGCCACCTGGCTGGAAGAGGTGTCAGTGTGGCAAATCCTATCCTGGGGTCCATCCCTATGTTGTGTCAGGGGGTCGATCTGATTCAAAGTCCAAAAGTATGCAGCACAGTCTGAGCTCTGGAAGGATCCCTGCTGCCTGTTGCCTATTGCCTGGGCCCCTGCTTGCTATCCCTGTGTGCTTGCTTGTGGCGCTGGCTGTTTGGTGGTTTGTCTCAGCTTGGATTTATGAATGGGAGCCATCTCCTTCCACCATTCGATAGAACTTCCCCTGGTCTGTAAGCTTGAAATAAACCCTTTCCTCTTATAAACTGTGTGTGTTTAGAAGTTACTCCCAGCCACATGGAACTGACTGCAACAAGCTGCACCTGAAAAATATCAAGAAACTGCAACATACAGGGCTGGGAAGGTGGCTCAATGGGAAACAGAACTTGCTCCACACACATGAAAACCTGAGTTCAATTCCAAGCGCCCACATAAAGAACAGTTAGGCATGGCAATGGCAACATATGCCTGTAACTCCACTGCTGAGTGGGACAGAGATCAGAGTTAAGGGGGCTGCTGGTACTCCTTGGTCAGCTAATTTATGACTTACGGTCTCTTCTGCTACAGCCAGGTGTTGTAGCACATATTTATAATCCCAGCACTTGGGAAGGTTGAGGCAGGAGGATTGCAAGTTCAAGACTACCCTGGGCTATATAGAGTTCATGGCCAGTCTGGACCATTGAGTGAGGCCTTGTCAGAGAAGGAGGGGGGGGCAGATGCTATTGGAAAAATAGAGTGATATGTTTAGTAGAAGTTGAATTCAAATTCAATCATTCCTAGTAAATTAAAGATGTTGTAATCAAGTTACAGCAGCTGACTAACAAATACTAAATAGCTGAGGCACAGGTCCACAGAGACCAATAAGCCTCTTTATAATTCCTGCACAACCCAGATTGTCCCATGACTGAGGCTGACACCATGCTAACATGCTCATGGTGTCAACTCCCCACCGTCTGCCCACTTCCATCACTGCTGAATATGGTCTTCTACTCCCCCAACCATCAAGCTCTGCTAATTCCTTTCCTGTTAGGTGGAGTCCTCTATTTGTGGTAATATATCATTATTTATTAGTCATTAAAACTGTCTTTTAAACTATGCTAGTAGCTTTATTAGGATTCTTTCTTTTTAGTGCTTTGATTTCAAAGTAGCTTAAGTTCTGAGAAGTCATCTAACATTTCTATAACCTTGTTATTTTTAGTGTGTGATTTTGCAGAATATGAGTGCCTACCAGAAAATTTTTTCAGTGATAGGGATGAGTGATAAATGTCTTAGACCAACTTAATGCTATGGACAAATTATTTAAATTCTAAACATGCTTTTAGGATCTCTTGTTAAAAAAGTTCTTTCATATTTATATATTTTATACTTGGAGTGTACATATACATACTCACATGGGAGGGCTATGTATATACCACAGCGTATGTTTAGAGGTAAATCTTTTTTTTTTTCAAGGTAGGATCTCACTCTATTTTAGCTGACCTGAAATTCACTATGGAATCCCAGGATGGCCTCAAACTCACAGCAATCCACCTACCTCTGCCTCCCAAGTGCTGGGATTAAAGGCGTGCGCCACCACACCCGGCTTTGGAGGTAAATCTTGTCTATCAATGCTCACCTTTCACCTTCTTTGAAGCAGGGTCCCTTGTTGTCAGCTGTAATGAACACCAGGCTAGCTGGTCCAAAAGCATCCAGAGAGTATCTTACCTTTATCCCCCATCTTACTGTAGGAGTGCTGAGTTTACAGGTAGGAGTCACTGTGTCTGGCTTTACATTGGCTCTGGGAATTCAAACTCAGGTTCTCACATGTGTGTAGCAAGCATTTATCCACTAAACCATCTCCCCAGACCCGCAAACAGTTATTTTTGAAGTGAATGGTAGATATTAGTTTTGGAAGAGTTCTAAAATGATCCTTAAGGAGTTCCTGCTTGGTGTACAAGCCTTGTATTATCTCCTCCATTGGAGTGTGGGCAGGACCTAGGAATATGATGAATGCCAGAGCTATGACGTTATCTCTTTATTTTTACTTACAGATTTGAAAGGAGGAAGAGAGAGAGGAAGATTGGCACACCAGGGACTTTTGCTGCTACAAATGAATTCCAGATTCATGTACCACTTTGTTTATATGGCTTTATATAGGTACTGGGAAGCTGGACGTGGTGGTGCACGCCTTTAATCCCAGCACTCGGGAGGCAGAGGTAGGAGGATCGCTGTGAGTTCAAGGCCACCCTGAGACTCCTTAGTGATTTCCAGGTCAGCCTGGGCTAGAGTGAGACTCTACCTCAATAAACAAAAAATAAATAAATAAATATATAGGTACTGGGGGAATCAAACCCAGGATGGTAGGCTTTGCAAGAAAATGCCTTTGACCACTGAGAAACCTCTCACCCCATGCTACAACATTATTTTAAATGGAAAAAAAAAAACCACAGAGATTCTTACAGATTGAATTATGGTCATTAATCATTTACTTTTAGTTCATCAAAGCAAAATGGCCCTGGGTGTGCATGACCTGCTCATGACAGCCTTGGGAGAAGACCAGACTTCAAAGATGCTCCTGTTGGTCAGAAGCAAACAGATATTTGGAAGAGGTCCCCAGACCCCAGTCCCAGTCACACGTGAGTCTCTGCTATGGGATGGATACACTGAGCAGAAGAACCTGCTAGGCTGTGTCGGGACTCCTAACTCCATAAAATGGTGAATAATAGGTATGTGTTATTTTATAAATTTTTGTTTCCTTTTACTTATTTATTTGAGAGCAACAGACAGAGAGAGAGAGAGAGAGAGAGAGAGAAAGGCAGACACACACACACATACACACACACACACACAAAGAGAATGGGCACACCAGGGCCTCCTGCCACTGCAAACGAACTCCAGATGCATGTGCCACATTGTGCATCTGGCTTATGTGGGCCCTGGATTCTGGAATCTAGCCTCAAACTAGGACCCTTAGACTTCACAGGCAAGCACTTAACCCCTAAGCCATCTCTCCAGCCTGGTATGTGTTATTGTTATCTGCTCAGTCTGTAATAATTTGTTGTGCAGCAATAGAAAACTAAGACAGAAACAAAACTTTTTTTTTTTTTTTGAGGTAGGGTCTCGCTCTGGCCCAGGCTGACCTGGAATTCACTATGTAGTTTCAGGCTGGCCTCGAACTCACGGCAATCCTCCTACCCCTGCCTCCCGAGTGCTGGGATTAAATGCGTGTGCCACAACACCCGGCCTAACAAAACTATTTTTAATCCCTTCTCTTTTAATTGTCTTAATCTGAGAACATCCTTCCTAAACAAGGCACAGAACCCAGAATCTGTAAAGGAGAATTTTGATTCACCAGGTTTCATATTTTATTTATTTACTATTTATATTCTGTGTTCTTTTTATTTTACATATCTATGTGAGTGGTGCATCTATATTCACATGTAGGTAGAGGCACATGTACTCAAATGCACATGTGGAGACCAGAGGTTGGCATCAAGTGTCTTTCTCAACTGCTCTCCTCTATACTCAGGGGCCAAGTCCACTTCCTCTGTGACCCAGGTTTGACTCTCCAGGTCCCACATAAGCCAGACACACAAGGTGACGAAAGTGTGCAAGGTCACACATGTGAACAAGGTGTCACACGCATCTGGAGATTGATTACAGTGGCTGGAGGCCCTGGTATGCCAATTCTTTTCTTTCTTTCTCTCTCTTTTTTGCTCTCACCCATATATGTGTGTGTGTGTGTGTGTGTGTGTGTGTGTGTGTGTGTGTGTGTATTTATATATGTATGTCAGTCTGTTGGGCTTGCCTCAAAAGGCAAAAAGAAAAAGAGTTAACTTTGTTTCATAGGTTACATTTACAAAAAACAAGACATGAGACATCAACATTTGGAAAGATTTTTTTTAAGAACAAGCAATTGAATTAATTTTATCATGATTAAGTTTTCTTTATAAAATGCACCTAACTTCAGAAGATGGTATTTAGGAGTGAATAATGCCATCCTTGCAGTATGCCATCTAATGCCAGCAGGAGAGGCAGAATCCTGGATTCCTGCAAGCTTTGGGATAACACATTGAATTTGGGACTATTCCATATGTCAAATAAAAAGAAGGTAATTGCCCAAATAATTTAGCCTTTTTTTTTTTTTTTTTTCAAATCTCTCAGCCGAACTAACCAGATAATTACAATTGGCTTATTTTGTCTTCTGGGCGTATTTCAGGTCATGTTTGAATTTTTCATATGAATTCTTCCATTATTCCTTTTGACTTTCTCCTATGGGAAACATTGCAAGACTAAGGAGAAAGTGTGTTGGTAATGGCATCTGGGTCCTGGATGGAGGCCCCAGAGTTAGCAGAAAACATCAGCCAACTGAACAGCCAGGAACATCTTCATTTATAGACCAGGCAGATTAAGTACAAGTGTTTCTGGCCCTGTTGGGGACACTGCCTTTTAGAGCCTGATCCAGAACTTATTGGGATTCCGTAGGATGCCGGAGACCTGCACTTTGCCGCATACAGGGCGATAATTACGCTCAATTACAGCCTAGCATGTGGTTCGGGCACATAAAAATCTCCCTGCGGCAAACCAATCTTTAAGGCAAAGAGCCGGTTTTGGCCCTCTTCCATGCTGCTAAATATCCATCCCTAATTTAGTCTCCAGAGCACTTGCAACATTTCAGATCTGTCGCCACAAAATCCCATGTTAAGTGATGGCATCGATATTTTCAGGTAACTTCAAGATCCAACCTGATTCAGGGATGAATACAGGATTCTCACTGACCCCTCTCTTATAGAAATGGATCCCTGTGGAATAACATAACATGAACATAAATCAGAAACAAAGCTCCATGGTGTCAGAACAGAGAACTCCCCACATTTGTGGAAGGATTCATTTTGAAAGGTTTTATCCAAACCTATTTGTTTGTTCCTTCTTGCAAGTACACACCCACCAGCTATTAAAAAAAAAAAATAGGTGAAGTCAAGCTAAACAAAACAAAAGAATGTCAGGTACAGCAGGTGGGAGGTGTGGAGCCTGGGATACCAGCTCAAAGGTGACTTTGCAGGTAAGCACCAGCCTTCCTTCTGCCTGGGACTTTGGGAACAGAGGATGGGTTGCCAAGGATGAGGGCTGCAATGCACTTTAAGAATCTGCTTCTGTGGCACTGAGAATGTCACAAAACCATTGGGGTTTTGGTTTCCATCACTTAAAATATATTCATACTCACATATTTCAAGAATTCCAATTTTGGTTTATTACTCAGGAACTTCTTAACACAAGAGTGGAAGAAGCAATAGAAGCCAATATGGAGTAGAAAAAGAGGGAGAGTGACATCGTGGATAATAAAATGGACTCAAACAAATAACAGATTTGACTAGCCACATGCAACTGAAATAACTATAAATGTCAATAATATTAAAAGACCAGAATTATGAGGTTATCTCTACAAGATAGATGCAAATGCAAGTAACATATTGATTATCCAGTAGACCTCAATACTTAATAAAATCTAGCATACCACATAATAAACCTATTATGGATGCAATATAAAATTAATATGACAGTTTTAAGTACTGAATATTTTATATGCCTTTTTAGGATTAAGAAACAACTGGGGAACTAATTTCAATGATGAAAGGTCCAAAGAGAGATATCACCTTGTAGTACCTAAAATAGCCCTTGGGTTTTTTTTGTTGTTTGTTTGTTTACCCATCAGTTATCCAGCAGTAAACAGAGACTTTCAAAATCACCCCAGTAACTAGGCAGAATTTTGAAAAATGCACCCTGCAGTTCCATAAGTCACTACTAGGTGACTCACACCTTCATGGAAATCACTTGTGACTCAGAAAACTCCAAGGGAAATCTAGACCTGAGGAGATGGCTCAGCTAAGAAAGTGCTTAATCTGTAAGCATGAGTTCAATCCTCAGTACTCACCTAAATGCCAAGCGTGGCAGTGAGTATCTCTAATAATGGGCAGCAGAGACAAGGTAGCTCCTTGGAGTTCGATGTCAGCCAGTCTGATCTAATCTAGATCTCCAGTGATCTCCATGCCAAAGAGAGACCTTGCCTAAATAAATAAACAAATAAATAAAATAAAAACAAGAAACACTCCCATGTGCATGGATAGGCCACATTAATATTGTGGACATTCCTGTATTGCCAAAAGCAATACATAAATTCAATGCAATCCAAATCTGAATTCCAGTGATACTCTTCACAGAACTGGAAAAAAAAAAAAATCCTAAGAGTCATATGGAAGATTTTAAGGCTCTAAAGAGCTAAATCAAACCTTGGCAAAGCAAGGAATGTGAGAGGATTAACAGTACTTGATCTCAAATTATTCTACAGAGCCACTGTAACAGAAACAGTGTGGTACTGCCATAAACACACAAGTAATCCACTGGAATAGAATAAAGAACCCAGAAAGAAACTCACACAGAAAAGGCCATCTAAATTTGGACCACACTGCTATAAATATCCATTGGAGAAAAGACAGCTGCTTTAATAAGAGGCAGTGGGAAAACTGGACTTCTACTTGTAAAAGAACAAAATTAGATTCATATCTTGCACTCTACACAGAAATCAATTCAAAATGAATCAAATACCTTAATGTAAGATGTGAAACTTTGAAACTAGGGGAAGAAAACTTACTTGAAACACTATAAGGTACAGGGACAGGCAGGAATTCTCTGAATAGGACTCTGGTGGCACAAGAAATAACATTAAGGATTGGCAAATGGAGTCCTCTGGGTTCCCTGTGCAGACAGTGTGCAGATAGGTGCTATGGTCTGGAGTAAGTAGGTCAGACCCCTGTTTCTCCTTCCACCTTCCTGGTCTGGGTTCCCTGCATGGACAGTGTGTGGGTGGGCACTGCAGTATAGCTTGAGTAGGCCAGACCCCTCCTTCCTGGCTCCTCCAAGTTCCCTGGTCCAAGTTCTCTGAGCCAGTCTGTGTGCTGGAGGGCTCAGCACAAAGTAGGCAAGATCCCTGTCTCCTGGCTCCTCCCAACCCCCTGGTCCTGGTAGGTCTTATTGGGCCTTGCTTGGGGAATCCTGGTCCCTGTGTGAGCTGTGGAATCAGGCCTTTTGCTCTGGTATTCTGACTGGCCACTGGGTACCAACATCCCTGTTCACCTGAGTCAGACGGTACATGGGCCAAAGGACAAAAAATTGCTTCCTCCTCAATAAAATAGTCTTCCTAAAATGGGTAGACAATACCACACACACACAAAAAAAAGGCAACGAAAGTCAGAAAACAGAGATCTCCACCAAGGATGCCTAGTTCCGCAATGGAAGCCTCCAATGAAATCATAGAGAAATCAGCAGAAATTCATTTTCAAAATAAAAACACACCAACCAATGAGACTTTGATCAAAAATATCTCTGAACTGGAAGCAAGTCATCAAAAGAATCAGCAGTCGTACTAATGAAATTGAATAGAATCATCTCCTAGGGCATCCAGCTTTTGACAGCAGGCTTAACTTGATTGAAGAAAATGTTAGGACCCTCTAAAGAGTTATGAATAAATTCAAGGTAAGTCAAGAAACAGAAGATATCAACAACCAGTTGGTTAAGCTTAAGTAAGACTTGATCAAATGCAAGAATGAACTCAAGGAAGCATCAAGAAAATCAGTACTTGAATTGAAATCATACCTCAAAAAAGAGATGGACACAATGAAAAATAATACAACAGAAAACAAAAATCAAATAGAAATTATAAAAACCTCTCTAGAACCCCTCACCAACAGTTACTCATGTGGAAGACAGAACCTCTGACCTGGAAGTCAAGACAGAAGAAACTGATCAGGAAGCCAAAACTTGCTAAGTTCAAAAAATCAAGTGACCAGAATATGGGGGAACTGTGGGACACCCTAAAATGACCAAACATTCATGGGCATACCAAAAGGAGAGAAAATCCAGGCCAGGGGCATAGCGAACATACTCAACAAAAATATTGAAGAAAAATTTCCAAATCTCTCAAAAGAGAGGCCCATCCAGATATAGGAAGCCCACAGAACACCAAACATTCAGGACCAAAGAAGAAACTCCCCAAGACACATCTTAGTTAAAACTCTTAACAATGAAAACAAAGAGAAAGTATTAAAAGCAGCAACAGAGAAACAATTCACAACATACACAGGCAATCCCATCAGAATTATATCAGCTTTCTCAGTGGAAACCCTGAAAGCCAGAATGGCCTGGTAAGGAATACTTTGAAGTCTGAAAATCTATGGCTTCCAACCTAAGTTACTCTACCCAACAAAAGTATCCCTCATAATAGACGGTGAAAGAAAATCTTTCCATGAAAAAGTCAACTCTATGATTATATGAACACAAAGCCAAACCTACAGAGAATACTTGAGGGAACACTCCACACAGAGCAAACAACCAGTCTCAAGAGCCAACAAGGCAAAGATCACAATAGCCAAAATAGAGCAGGCACAAAACAGTCCATTACACAAGAAAGCACCAAACCCCACAAAACACTCATCATGGCAGATATTAATTCAAACCTCACAGTAATAACCTTAATTATTAATGGTCTTAACTCATCCATAAAAAGACACAGAATATCAGGATGGATCAAAAAACTGGACTCTTCTAGCTTCTGTCTTCAAGAAATCCACCCCACCACTAAAGATAGATACCTCCTCAGTGTGAAATGTTAGAAAATGATATTCTGAGAAAATGGAAATAAAAAAGGTGGGTGTTGCTATACTAATACCTGATAAAGTAGACTTCAAAAAAATGGACAAAGAAGGCAACTTCTTACTCATCAAGGCAATGATCCAATATGAACACATCATAATTCATAGATATATATGTGTGCCAAACATAAGTGCACCACAGTTTATAAAACAAAATCTACTCAACAATAAAACTGAAATAAACACCAACACCATCATAGTCAGAGACTTCAATATTCCACTATCATCAATAGACAGATCATCCAAGCAGAAAATCAACAGGGAAATAATAGAGTTCAACAACACCATAGATCAACTAGACCTAACAGATATCTACAGAACTTTCCACCTCAACTGTACAGAATACATATTCTTCTCAGCAGCCCACAGAACATTCTCCAAAATTGACTAAATATTAGGCCATAAAGCATTACTTCATAAAGTTAGGGAAATTGAAGTAACTTACCGCATCATGTCACATCACAATACTTTAAAGTTAGAAATTAACAAGATATATATTGAGAACTTCACCAGCTCCTGGAGACTAAACAACAAACTTTTAAGCAATGAATGGGTCATAAAAGATATTTTTTTTAAATTTAAAATTACTAGAATTGAATGATAATGAAACACAACCTACCCAAACTTATGGAACACAATGAAGGCAGTCATTAGGAGAAAATTCATAGCCCTAAATGCCTTCATTGCAATGTCAGAGAGATCCCGAATTAATAACCTAACTGTCCATGAAAAGACACTGGAAAAAACAAGAAGAATCCAACCCAAGGAGCTCCAGATGGAAATAAATAATCAATATTAGAGCATAACTTAATAAATTAGAAACTAAGAAAACAATTTTAAAAATCAGTGAAATGAAAACTGGCTCTTTGAAAAAATAAACAAGATTGACAAACCCTTGGCCAAACTGATCAAGAAAAAAAAGAAAGAAAGAAGTCTCAAATTAACAAAATCAGAAATGAAAAAGGAAAAATCACAACAGACATCAATAAAATTGGAAAAATCATCCAGGCAGACTTCCAAAACCTCTACTCCACAAAATTAAACAATCTGGAAGAAATGGATGAATTCCTATACACATACCACCTACCAAAACTAAACTCAATGCAGATTAATCTCCTAAACAAACCTATCACATCCATAGAGATTCAAAAGCTAATTAAACATCTCCCCAAAAAGAAAAGTCCAAGACAGGATAGCTTCTGAGCTAAATTCTATTAAATATTCATTGAAGAACTAAAACCAATTTTTCTCAAACTCTTCCACATAATCAGAGACCAGGGAATCCTCTCCAACTCCTTTAATGAAGCTAGAGTCACCCTAATACCAAAACCAGACAGAGATATCAAGGAAAGAAAACTATAGGCCTATATCACTAATGAACTTAGATGCAAAGATCCTGAAAAAAATCCTTGCAAACCAAATTCAACAACATATCAAACATATTATCCACCTAGATCAAGTAGACTTCATCCCAGGGATGTAGGGAGGGTATGGTAATTGGTCAACACAATACACCTCATAAATAAACTGAACCATAAGAACCACATGATCATCTCAGATGATTCAGAGAAGGCCTTTGACAAAATATATCACTACTTCATGATCAAAACACTGGAACAAATGGGCATGGAGTGTTTATATCTCAACACAGTAAAGGCTATATATAAAGCTCCTAAAGCCCAAATAATACTTAATGGGGAAAAACTCAAGGAATTCCCACTGAAATCAGGAGCAAGACAGGGGTTCCTACTCTCACCAGTACTCTTCAACAGAGTAATAGAAGTACTAGCCCAATCAATAAGACAGGACAAAGAAATAAAAGGAATTCAACTGGGAAAGGAAGAAGTCAAGTTACCCTCTTTTCAGAGGACATGATCCTATACATAAGTGACCCAAAAGCCACCATCTCAAAACTTCTAAAGGTGATAAATTCCTTCAGCAAAGTGGCAGGATACAAAATCAATTTTAAAAATTCAGTAGACTTTCTATATGCAAAGGAAAAATATACAGAGAATGAAACCAATAAGGCTGTCACATTTTCAATAGCAACAAAAAAATGAAATACCTTGGAATGACACTAACCAAGGATGTGAAAGACCTATATAATGAAAACATAAAAGCACTCAAGAAAGAAATATAAAAGAACTTAAGAAGATGGAATATCCTCCCATGCTCCTGTACAGGTAGAATTAGTGTTATGAAAATGGAAATTCTACAAAAAGCAATATACAAATTTAACACATACCAGTAAAAATACCAGAATCATTCATCACAGAGATGGAAAAAAATGATCTCAAAATTCATATGCAATGGCAGAAGGCCTCAGATATACAAACATATCTTCAGAAAAAGAAAAAAAAAAAAAAACCACCTCTGGTGGTATCATCATACCTGAACTAAAGCTATATTACAAAGCCATAGTGGCAAAACAGCATGGTACTGGCATAAAAACAGAAACATAGACCAGCGAAACAGAATTGAAGACCCAGACCTTAGGTCAAGTACTACATATGCTGGACTTTGATAAAGGTGCCAATAATGTAGACTTGAGAAAAAACAGCATCTTCAACAAATGGTGTTGGACAAATTGGATGACCATATGTAGAAAAATGAAATTAGACCCACTCATTTCACCATACACAGAAATCAAGTCCAAATGGATTAAAGACTTCGATATAAGACCTGAAACTCATCAACTATTGGAAGAAAAAATAGGAGGCTCTCTTCAAGATATATGACTGAGAAAAGATTTCCTGAAAAAAAACCCAGTAGCCTAGGAAATTAAACAAACATTCAACCAGTGGAGTCTCATGAAGTTAAAAACCTTTTACACAGACAAACATTCCATAAGCAGAGCCCATAGATTACCCACTGAATGGGAGAAAAATTTTGCCAGCTATACCACTGACACAAGCCTGATATCTAGAATCTACAAAGAATTCAATAAATTAAATAATAAAAAAATCAAACAACTCACTCCAAAAGTGGGACACCAAACTAAATAGGAAGTTCTCTGAGAAAGAATTACAAATGGTTAACACACACTTAAGAAAATATTCAACATCCCTAATCATTATGGAAATGTAAATTAAAACAACTATGACATTCCACCTTAACCAAGTAAGGACAGCAAAAATTTTAAAAAACAAATGAAAACAAATATTGGCAAGGATGTGGAGAAATAGAAACACTCATTCATTGTTGTTGGGAATGTAAGCTGATATAACCACTGTGAAAGTCAATATGAAGACTCCTGAAAAGGATATAGAGTTAACAACAGACCCTCTTATTCCCTTACTTGGCATTTACCTTAAAACTTCCACATCTCAGTTCTGAGAAATTTGCTCAACCATGTTTGTAGCTGCTCAATTCATAATAGCTAAAAACTGGAATCAACCCAGGTGCCTATCATTGGATAAATGGATAACCAAGATGTAATATATCTACATGATTTAGTTCTACTCAGCAATAAGAAAAGAATGACACAATGAAATTTATAGAAAAATGGTCAAGCTTGAAACAGATCATTCTAAGTGAGCTCACACAATCACAGAAAGATAATTTTCACATGGTCTCACTCATCTGCAGTTCCTATCCTGGGTCAGCCTGAGTGACTAACATAACTGAATAGCATCTTGAGACTTAGACAATAGGGAGGACAGGGCTTAGGGGAAGGTGGAGGGTGGGAGGGCACAAAACTGGACCCGAACTGAACTGGTACTATAGAATCCTATATCCTGGAGCTGAGACTAAAAGGTGGAACTATCAAAAGGACCTTAGAGGGAGCACCTGAATCGAAGGACCCTGGAGAGCATAGCATGAAACCTAACCTTAAATTTCTCCCCTTTCTCTTTCTTCTCTTTTTCTTTTTCTTTTTCTTTTTTTTTTTTTTTCCTTTGGTGCTGGCCTGAAATTCCCTATACCAGGATGTGGTTTACATCCACAATGAGCTGTTGATCACAGAGACCTATTAGATTTTCCAAAACAAACAAGACAGACTTCTGTCAAAGCACTTGATTACTCATCAGAGGTTAATGGTGAGACTGCACTGCTGAAGACTCCATATGCCGACAGCACAGACAATGGAGAGACCTGGGTGTCAGAGAGCCAGTCCCCAAACAGTTAGCTCATCTAGTACTGGAAGGCCCTACACGAGCTACTTGGGGAAAGTGGACTACATCTGTCCAATCAACTCAAAACTATAAGTGACTCAGCAGCAAACAACCTGATGTGGTGCTCACACAGTGCAATAGTGGCGCACAGCCATGCTGGGTAGCCAACTGCTCTTGGATTGTCTAACAGATCCACTCCATGAAAAGGAAATCACTTCTGGAACTGGGAAACAAGTCAGAATCATATCCAGGTAATAATGATTCTACTTTCCATTGTCAAGCTCCCACTTATCTTGGGCTATAAGAGTGTCTACACCCTTTAAATTCTCTCTAAATTAATAATGATTATCCCATTTAACCAGTTGACTTCACTATTTGTTGGAGAATCTGCTTCTCTATTCAGATGGGAGCTGGACCTGAGGAAATAATTGATCCAGTGCACTCCACCCTGGCCCCAGCTGAAACCACAGAGAAACTGGGAAAATGAGCAAGAGTGCTGCTTCCTTAGTGAATCTGATACCAGCACAAGGGTGAAGGAGATAGACACAGAGAACACTCAACTCCTACCAAACCAGAGATCCAGAGACACAGAGGCTCCCAAGACCTCATCACTGCAGTAGACCTAAAACAAACCCAACATGGCTCGGGGAAATTCATGGAAGAGGGGATGGAAAGATTGTTAGAGCCACAAGTTGGGACATTATGCACTTAGACATTGCCTCTTCCCCATAACTGATGGCTCACCCCACAATGCACAATCCACAATCCCCAACAAGGAGGTTCTCTTCAGAGCAGGGAGGACAGGGAGGATGCTAACAGTGGTACCAACATGTGCTGTATACAGACTATGTAGATAACAAATAAGGAAAGAATGCTAAAAAATAAATAATAATTTTTTTAAGAAAAGAATTGACAAATGGAGTTACATGAAGTAGCATGGAGCTACATGAAGCTACAATAAGTAGAGTGAAGATACAGGCTATAGAATGGGGGAAAAGATCTTTGCTAAGTAGACATCCAACAAGGGACATAATGTCTAAAATATCTAGGAGATATATATGTATATGTATATGTATATGTATATGTATATGTATATGTATATGTATATGTATATGTATATGTATACGTATACACACACACACACACACACACACACACATATATGCAAAAATTAAACACCAAAGCCAGGTGTGGTGGCCCATGGCTTTAATCCCAGCACTTGGGAGGCAGAGGTAGGAGGATCGCCACGAGTTTCAGGCCACCCTGATATTACATAGTGAATTCCAGGTCAGCCTGGACTAGAGTAAAACCTACCTTGGAAAAAAAATAAACACCAAATAAAACACACATGGATCATTCAATCAATTAATACATGGGCTGATGAACTAGAAGATGAAAGAAACAAAATAACCAAACAAATTCTAGCAAAAGTGTTCAACGTCCTTAGCTATCAAAGAAATGCAAATTAAAAGGGCTGGGGATGCCCACACAAGTGCAATAGTGGTACACAGCCATGGTGAGGAATCAATTGCTCTTGATTTGGCTAACTGATCCACTCAGTGGTACTAGACCCTTAGCTGGAGCTGGGAAACAAGTCAGAACCATACCCAAACACAAGCTCACTCTACAATATCAAGCTACCATCAATCACAGGGTATAAGAGGGCCTACACCTATCAAACTGTCTATCAAAAAAGTAAGTGTTATCTCAATTTTCCGGGTGCTAACTTACTCTCCGTTGGAGAATCTGCTTCTCTTTTCCAGATAGATGCAGATCCTAAGAAGAGAGCTGCCCCAACATACCTCAAAAGGGGCCCAACTGAAACTAAGGACAACTGGCGAAATAAGCAAGGGTGATGTTTTCCTGTGAACCGGATACCAGCACAAAGGGGAAGGAGATCAACGCAGAGAAAAATCAACTCCTACCAAATCAGAGAGCCAAAGCCTCAGAGGCTCCCAACACCTCAGCACTGAAGCAGACCAAAAATGAACCCAACATGGCTCAGGGAAATCTTGCGGAAGAGGGGGCGGAAAGAATGTCAGAGTTACATGTTGGGTCATGATTTGCAGAGACATTTAGCATACTAATAACTGGGGGCTAACTCCACAATGCACGACCCATTTTCATTAACAAGGAGGGTCTAATGGGAGGGGGTAGATCACAGATGAGCCTAAATAATGGTACCAAACTGCCTGTATTCACTGAAATGAAAACTAATAAATTAAATTTAAAAAAAAAAAAAGGGCTGGGGAGATGGCTTAGTGGTTAAGCGCTTACCTGTGAAGCTTGAGGACCCCAGTTTGAGGCTCAACTCCCCAGGGCCCATGTTAGCCAGATGCACAAGGGGGCGTACGCATCTGGAGTTTGTTTGTAGTGGCTGGAGGCCCTGGCGCGCCCATTCTCTCTCTATCTCTATCTGCCTCTTTCTCTCTCTGTCTCTCTCAAATAAATAAATATAAATATAAATAAAGAAATGCAAATTAAAATTGCATTTAAGATTCCATTTCATCCCCAGAGTGTCTCTCAAAAACAAATGACAATAAGTGCTGGTGAGGGCATGGGAAAGAGGAACTCTTATTCACTGCTGGTGGGAATGTAAATTTGTGCAGCCACTATGGAAATCATAGATTTTCAAAAAACTGAAAATAGAGTTATCATATGATAAGAGCTGTACTGCTCTTGGTTATATATACCTGAAGGCCTCTAAGTCAAATATCACAGAGAAATGTGCACATCTGTTTAAAGCTGTATTATTCACAATAGTCAGGAAGTAGAACCAGCCTAGGTGTTCATCAACAGATTAGTGAATAAAGAAAATGTGGCACTTATACAAAATGAAATTTTAGGAATCTATAAGGAAAAATGAAATCATGACTTTTCCTGGAAGGATGGATGGAAGTGAATATCATTATGTCACACAAAATAAACCAGGCTCAGCAAGACAAATATTATGCTTTCTTTCATAGGCAAAACCAAGAATTAAAATTGTACTTATGTGTATGTGTGGGTGTGTGTATGTGTATGTTTAAATGTGGGTATAGGTCTCAAAATCAGAAATAGAATCATGGGGAGAAAGGAAGAAGTCTCAGGGGAGGTGGGAAGTAGAGAGGGGGAGACTAACCGGGAGTAGGAAGAAAGAGAACCAGCTGCACAATAGAGTGGGTGACCAAGGACACCAGGTAGTTGACTAATGAAAACAAAGGATAATAACACGTGTGTATGAGGTGCTATGAGGAAACCCTTCACTCTGCTAACCTCAAAACGTAATTTTAAAAACCATTGCTTCTCATGACTTGGGGCATATCCACAACATGGCACCTGATGCAAACGGTCAGCAGGTGAGAGGTTTGTCAGTGCGAGGCTCCCCCAGAATACCTGTTGTTTAAAGCTATGATAGGCAAGAGAGCCAAGAAACCCAGTGGCTCAGACACAAAGGTAAAACATCCAGATTTTGTTGCCTATTGAAGATGATTCTGCTGGACCAGTCTACCTCCAGAACCCAAGTCCTGTTCTTGATCTCAAAAGCACCCTGTGGTAGTTTCAATCAGACATTCCCCCTAAACTTGTGTGTTCTGAATGCTTAGTCCCCAGCTGATGGCAATTATGAAGGTGGAGACTTATTGCAAGGTACGTTGTTGGGGGTAGACTTTGGAAAATTACAGGCAACCTTCTCTTTGTCAGAGATCAGCTCACTGCTGCTGCTGCCCACGTGCTGCAGCAGAGGTGATCCAGCCTCTGCTCGCGCCCTGTTTTCCCTGACATCATGAAGCTAACCCTTGAGACTGTAAGCCAAAATAAAAAATCTTTCCTCCCATCAGCTACTTAAAAAAAAAAAAATTGGGGCTGGAGAGATGGCTTAGTGGTTAAGTGCTTGCCTGTGAAGCCTAAGGACCCCGGTTCAAGGTTCCATTCCCCAGGACCCACGTTAGCCAGATACACAAGAGAGCGCACGCGTCTAGAGTTTGTTTGCAGAGGCTGGAGGCCCTGGCGCGCCCATTTTCTCTTTCTGTCTGTGTCTCTTTCTCTCTCTGTGTGTCGCTGTCAAATAAATAAAGTCACAAAAAAAATTTTTAAAAATATTTTATTTTTATTTATTTATTTGACAGAGATGGGGGGGGGAGAGAATGGGCATTCCAGGACCTCCATCCACTGCAAACTCTAGACATGTGCACCCTATTGTGCATCTAGCTAACATGGCTCCCAAGGAATCAAACCTGAGTCCTTTGGCTTTACAGACAAATGCCTTAATCGCTAAGCTATCCCTCCAGCCCCCATCAGCTAGCTTTGATCTGATGTTTTATCTCAGCAACAAGGAGGTATCCACAACATATCTCCTCCCTCTCCAGGGCTTGCGTGATAGCTCAGTTGGTAACGTGCTTGTCATGTAAGTATAAGGACCTGTTTTAGAATCTCTGCACCCACATAAATTCTAGGGGAGTATGGGGCCCACTTGTAATCACAGCACTTCAGAGAGGAAGCATGAGACTGGTAGATCCCCAGGACATGTTGGTCAACTAGGACTAGCCAAAGTAGTGAGCTCTCCATTCATGTTAGACACGGTATCCGTGAGGAAGGTGGAGGGTGATGTAGGAAAGACTGGTAATGTCAAACTCTGGTCACCACGTGCACGCACATACACAGGTGCGCTCACAAGTCCACACCGTGCATGCACAACACACAGACACGTGCACGCACATACACAAGTGCGCTCACAAGTCCACACCGTGCATGCACAACACACAGACACATGCACGCACATACACAGGTGCGCTCACAAGTCCACACCGTGCATGCACAACACACAGACACGTGCACGCACATACACAAGTGCGCTCACAAGTCCACACCGTGCATGCACAACACACAGACACATGCACGCACATACACAGGTGCGCTCACAAGTCCACACCGTGCATGCACAACACACAGACACATGCACGCACATACACAAGTGCGCTCACAAGTCCACACCGCGCATGCAGACCACACAGACACATGCACACACATATACAAGTGCACTCACAAGTCAACACTGCACATGCACACTGCACAGACACATGCACGCACATACACAAGTGTGCTCACAAGTCCACACCACACATGCACACCACACAGAAACATGCACGCACATACACAAATGCACTCACAAGTCCACACCGTGCATGCACACCACACAGACATGTGAACGCACACAAACAAGTGCACTCACATGTACACACCATGCATGCACACCAAGGGCACACACATGCACAAGTGCACTAACCTGTACGCACCTTGCATGCACACCACACAGACACATGCACACACACACACACAAGCGCACTCACACGTATGCACCATGCATGCACACCACACAGACACGTGCATGCACACACACAAGTGCACTCTCACGTATGCACCGTGCATGAACACAACACAGACACATGAACACACACACACAAGTGCACTCACAAGTACACACTGCACATGCACACCACACAGACACATGCACACACATACACAAGTGCACTCACTCGTACACACCATGCATGCACACCACACAGACACGTGCACGCACATACACAAGTGCACTCACACATATGCACTGTGCATGCACACCACACAGACACGTGAACACACACACACAAGTGCACTCACATGTACGCACCGTGCACGCACACCACACAGACACATGCACACACATACACAAGTGCACTCACTCATACACACCATGCACGCACACCACACAGACATGTGCACGCACACACACAAGTGCACTCACACATACGCACTGTGCATGCACACCACACAGACATGTGCACGCACACACACAAGTGCACTCACACATACTCACCGTGCATGCACACCACACAGACACATGCACACACATACACAAGTGCACTCACAAGTCCACACCATGCATGCACACCACACAGACACATGCACGCACATACACAAGTGCACTCACATGTACACGCCGTGCATGCACACCACACAGACACGTGCACGCACACACACAAGTGCACTCACTCATATGCACTGTGCAAGCACACCACACAGACATGTGAATGCACACACACAAGTGCACTCACACGTATGCACTGTGCATGCACACCACACAGACACGTGCATGCACATCACACAGACACGTGCACACACACACACAAGTGCACTCACACATACGCACCATGCATGCACACCACACAGACATGTGCACACACCTACAGAAGTGCACTCAAGTACACACCATGCATGCACACCACACAGACAAGTGCACACACATACACAAGTGCACTCACACGTATGCACCATGCATGCACACCACACAGACACGTGCACACACATACACAAGTGTACTCACAAGTCCACACCGCACATGCACACCACACAGACACATGCACACACATACACAATTGCACTCACATGTATGCACCATGCATGCACACCACACAGACACGTGCACACACATACACAATTGCACTCACATGTATGCACCATGCATGCACACCACACAGACACGTGCACACACATACACAAGTGTACTCACAAGTCCACACCGCACATGCACACCACACAGACACGTGCATGCACACACACAAGTGCACTAACAAGTCCACACCGTGCATGCACATCACACAGACACGTGCACACACACATACAAGCACACTCACACGTACCCACCACGCATGCACGCCACACAGACATGAGCCAGACAAAGAACCAAACATCCCGGAGACCCAGGTTTTTCATTTGTGGAGCCGAGTATGATACCTTTGAGGGTGGGACTTGTGAAAATTGAATATGTATTTTCAAAAGGAAATTGAGCCTCTGAGGAGATCTTCCCTGCCTGAAGAAAATGCTGACCTATGACATTCTGTAGTCAGTCCCAAGGAGAAACAGGTCTTGAGCTCTCTCTCTGCTCATCCCTCTGCCCTGGCGAGACATTCATTCCCTCTTGCCTTGAGCACATGCCCAGCTTCACCCTTGCAGAGACCAGCTTCTCACCCCTCAAAATGGGGCTCCCTAGTGCTCACCTCATGGGCTGACTCCGCCTCTGAAAGAAGGAGCACGCTGTTGCACGAGGCTCACAGGGATGCCTTAGCATCCATTTGCACTTTAGTAAAGATCTTTTGGACATTGGTAAATAAGCTTAGAATGGAGCTTCCAGCTACTTTAAAGAGATAAATTAGGCCCTGCGTGGTGGCACATGCCTTTAATCCCAGCACTCAAGAGACAGAGGTAGGAGGATTGCTGTGAGTTCGAGGCCACCCTGAGACTCTATAATGAATTCCAGGTCAGCCTGGGCTAGAGTGAGACCCTACTTCAAAAAAAAAAAAAATAGAGAGAGAGAGAGATAAATTAGGACTTCTCTGTTCTTCACTGCAGGGTTCTTTCACTTGAAGTTCTCTTAAAGGTTTTGTTCCCAAACACTTCCAGCAGTCTATTGATAGCTGTCTCTGAGCACTTCCCCAATCTTTGTGAGTACACGCAGGCCACTGGCTACAGTCCTTCCCAGAGTCTTTGTGGCATTCCCTACTCTGTAGCAGGCTCCTCTCAAAAAGCAGAGAGCTCTGCACAGTCTTCTGTTGCTACCCTGCACCATCCTTTCCCATCAGTGACAGAGACTGTGAACTCAAGTTTCCAGAAAAAAAAAAAAATCAACAAGCTGGACCTCAATTAAACAGCCTATAAGACTGACTGGCTGGTGAAAAACTTCAGTGATCATGGAGAGCTGGAATGTTGCAGGTCCAGAGCTAAATTACCTTGGGCTTTCTCCTACCCCCTAAATAGCCATGTGTTGCCCACCCCTACTTGACCTAACGTCCTTGCATCTATCAAGCAAAGGCTGTTTTTGGAAATTGCCAATGGGCCTCCAACTTCTCCCAACTCAAGGGTCACTGGATCTCTTGTTCCTCTTCCCAATATGCACATGTTGAATAAATCTCCTTTTTCTACTTTTCACTGTTGCTTTATTTCTTTAATTGGGCTATTGGGGATGGGAGGACAAACCTGCAACTAAATTAAAGGTGCACTGGGTGTTTTGATGGAAGCTGGAAGCAAGGTGTATAGACGCTAAAACCCTGCTGGCAGGAGTGTCAGAAGAGCAGTTTTCTTCAGGACTCATGTACACAGTGAACACATCTCAGAGATAGCTTGTTCTGTGTAAACTGTTTTGATTATATTCTCATTTGTAATGAATTTATTCACTTTGAAAGTATAATCACCCTCCTTTGCTAGCATGGGCCAGACTTCTGGAATATTTTTTAGCATTCCTAAGTAAGTTCCTCTCAATACACAACAGAGTTTCCTGTTTGGTTTGTAAAGAGAGACCGCTTGACTTACCTGTAGTTATCAAGTGAAGAAACTGAGGTCCAACATGGTCTGCTGCAGAGCACACAACTGGTTGAAACCAGACCCAAGACAAAGAAACCCATTAGGAACACTGTACAAGGCTCAGGGAAGGTTGCAAAAGAGGTGTAGTAGGAATATAAGAACCAAAGGATGGGAAAGAGAATTGCAGAATGCTGCCTGCCACACAAGACATGTCCAGTACACTCATGAATTCACAGCAGCTGTGGTCACCTGCATGAGACTGGGCCCATCAACATTCTGTCATGGATGATGGGGGAGCTCATGAGGCCCCATTGTTCCCTGAAGTGTTATTGGCAGTTAATGGTTGCTACGCTACAGTTTGGGCAATGTGGCCACTGGTAAGTTGCCCTTGTTCTAATCAATAACCCCCATATGTTTTCACGCAGGCAGCTCTAACTAAACTCAGTGGGCCACACATAATTTAAAATATTTTTATTTTTATGTGATAGAGAGAGAGAAAAAAAAATGGGCATGCCAGGGCCTCTAACCACTCCAAATGAACTCCAGATGCATGTGCCACCTTATGCATCTGGTTTACGTGGGAACTGGGGAATCGAACCTAGGTCCTTAGGCTTCATAGGCAAGTGCCTTAACCACTAAGACGTCTCTCTAGACATTAAAAAAAAGACACCAGCAGGGTTGGTGGCACATTCCTTTAGTAACAGCACTCAGGAGGCAGAGGTAGGAGGATCACCATGAATTCAAGGCCACCCTGAGACTACAGAGTGAATTCCAGGTCAGCCTGGGCTAGAGTGAGACCCTACCTTGAAAACCAAAACAAACAAAAAAAGACACCAGTGTAAAAGACGGACTAGCTGGGAAGAAAAATGGGTTCATCAAGAAGGGAAGGGGACAAGAGAAGGTAATGGGGGAGGGCAAATATGATCAAAATGCATTACGTATATAAAATTGTCAAAAAGTAAAAATCATGCTTGAACTGTATTCCTTGAAATTTACATTGCAATCTACCACTTACCAAAGTCTACAACATACCAGGTGCTTTACATATGCATATAATTTTTTCCTTTACTCATCACATTAAGCCTCAAAGATAGGGGCCATTAATGGGTGTCATTGAAGTGTTTAAATCACTTACAGTGATGTACTTAGTACTTTCTACATTGTATCTTCAATTTTCACAAACCCCCTGCAAGATATCATCCTTACTCCACAACTGAAAAACCTGGGTCTCTGAGGGATGAGGGGACTCGCTAGAATCACATGGCTAGGATGTGACTGGCACTTCATCCAATTCTGACAGGCTTTGCTCTGCCCCTGCACCACGGTCTCCCCCTGTGGTTGGTCTATTGAACACACAGGAGCAGCTGCCAGCATTACACAGCTAACACAAATGATGGTGCCACTGGTAAAAGTAGGTTGAGGCTTCCAGGAAGTGGTCAGTGTAAGTAGGTGGATGCTTCCAGGAAGTGGTCAGTGTAGGATACTGGGTGGAGTGATCTTGTGCTAGTCTGTCTGGATGCCCACTGGTCAGCACCTTAACAGAGCCTTTTGCTTAGGAATAGCTGTTATCATGAAAAATAAATTCATAATGTTGTGTCTTGTGACGAGTGCTTGTAAATCTAGTCTGGGTTGATGGAGACAAGAGAGTCTCTGGGTATAGCCTGGCCTAATTGGTGAACTTCGGGCCAATGAGAGACCATGTTTCAAAGGAAGTTGATGGTAATGTTCTTGATGAAAGGTATCTGAGATTGTCCTCTGTGATAAAAAGCAGCATAGGAGGAAGAACAGCCTAGTCCAAGAGAGCTGAGACAAACATCCTTTTAGAGTTACAGACTTGGGACTGGGGAGATTGCTCAGCGGTTAAAGTGCTTCCTGTAAATCCTAATGACCAGATTCCATTCCACAGTACCTACATAAACCCAGATGCACAGTAGTACATGCATCTGGAATTTGCTTGCAGCAATTGAGAACCTGGCATGCTCATTCTCTCTCTCTTCTTAGAAATAAATAAATAAAAATATTTACAGTTATAGCTTTTATTAGGAGAATTAGAAACACTGTCAAGAGGCACAGTGGGTTCCTATCCCAGAGAGAATGAGAGATGCCCTCAGAAATCCCAAGAACAAAGTGAGGTGGTCCCCTTTGACAAGTTTTCTGTGGAGGCAGAAAGTTCTGTACATGCCACATTCAACATGCCAGAAGCCACAGCAGCAATGGAGATGGGGAGCTAAGGAAGGCTTCTGGACCTTTAAAAGGAAGGTGCATTTTCCATTCAGGACATACACTCATGTTGAGTCGTGGTGCTTAAGAGATTTCTTGGACAAAGAATCATTAGAGAAAGAGGTGAGGCCCTGCTTGACTGTGTACTGACCTGGAGAATATCGTCAAGTGAGGGTCATTGTCATAAAAGAAACTTGACAAAAGTTGATACAGAATACAGCATTGGTCTGTTCATGTTGCTGAAACAAAATGCAATGAATTGAGTACATAAAAAAACCAACACAAACATATTTCCTACACTGCTGAAGGCTGAAAAGTTCAAGGTCCAGACACTGGAAGATTTGTGGCCCCACAATGGCCGGACTCCTTGTTCAGAGACAGCTGTCTATCCATGCGTTTGCATGGTGGAAGGGGTGAGGGGTCTTCTTGGTATCTCTTTTACAACCACTTTTTAAAATAAGTGTCCTATACTGTTGGCAAGTTTACCAAGATAGCAGGAAAGCTAATTTTAATTTAGCAACATGTTGAGCTGGTTTAGACAAGACATAATACACAAGTCCAGAAAGTCACAAATAGTCCCCATTTAGACACAACACCACCACAAGTTACAGTCTAAACATTAGTAATTTCTGGGACATTTTCTACAAATTAATGCCATCCATTGCATACAGATTCTCCCATCTTCCCTTGATATGTGGATGTGATTCATTTGTTTTGTAAACTGAAATGTCATTTTCTTCCACAGCTGTACCAACATATACACATACTTGCACTCAAACAACATTTGTCTCATCAAAAAATGATATACACAAACAGACTGAGGTTGAGTATGGGTTCAGTCAACGAAAAGTTGTTTAGAAATGTGTCTACTTATCTGAGGAATAAATAGAATTAGATCCCCATCTCCAGCTATACAAATGATGAGAGCTTCAGGAGGACAAACAATTTAGACATAAAAACCAAGGTATTACTTCATGACCTGAGAAGGTTGGCAAATCCTCTCCCATACAAAAATAAATCAATAAACATAAAAATTAGTATAAAGAAAAGAGGAGCTAGAGAGATGGCTCAGTAGTCAAAGACACTGATTTCAAAGCCTGGTCCAGGTTCGATTTCCCAGTACCCACATAAAGCAGGATGTACAAAGTGGCACATGTGTCTGGAGTTCATTTGCAGTGGCAGGAGATCCTTCAATACCCATTCTTTCTCTCTCTCTCTCTCTCTCTCTCTCTCTCTCTCTCTCTCTCTGTCTAATATGTAAATAAATATATATTTTTACAATTTACTAAAACATTTGGATTATAAACTAAGAAAAAGCAAACAAGAAAAGAAGCTGAAATAATTTATTAACGGAAAAAAATTCAAACTTCATATAGAGGCAGCAAGAGGAACTTGGTTGGCAGGACACTTTCCTAGATGATACAGAGTCCTGGGTTTGATCCTCAGCTGCACATAAACCAAATGTTATAACACATCACTGTAATCTAACGATTGGGAGTTGAAGGCTGGAGGATCAGGAGTTTCCAGTCATCCTTGATTACATAGTGACTTTGAGAGCAGTTTTGAATATAAAACAGCAGCAAGAAAAAAGGGGCTGGAGAATGTAGCTCATTAAGTAGTGTGCTTACCTGGCATGCACAAAATACTGGGCTCTATTCTCAATACCATATAAACTGGGTGTTGGGCTGGAGAGATGGCTTAGCAGTTAAAGAGCTTGCTTGTGAAGCCTAAGAATTCAGGTTCAAATCTCCAGGTCCTACATAGCCAGATGGATGCATTGTGAGGCCAGCATGCAATGTTGCACATGCGTACAAGGGGTGCACATGGCTGGAGTTTTTTCACAGTGGCTAAGGCCCTGGCATGGCCATTTTCTCTGTCTCTCTCTCTCTCTCTCTCTCTCTCTCTCTCTCTCTCTCTCTCTCTCTCTCTGTCTCTCTCTCTCTTTCTTTCATTCAAAAAAATTAAAATAAAAATAAAAACTGGGTGTAGTGATACACACCTGTAGTATCAAGAGGCTCAGAAATTCAAAGTCTTCTTTGGCTATGGGTAAGTTCAAGGACACCTGGGCTGTGTGAGACCCTGTCTCAAAAACAAACAAAGAAACAAACACAAGCATCAAGAGACTGAGGCCTCTTGACTGGGGTGAGTTCTGATTTCATATTCCAGATCGTTTAGAAAGAAAGGTAGGTTTTACTCCAAAGGCAATATTAGTGAGAAAATTATCAGCCTCACTGGCAATGGGTCAGCTGCTATTTGGGAACAACTGAAAACCTTCACTGGTGATGTTTATAAAGTAACAAAGAGCAGGGAAACTTCCGGCTCAGCCACTTTAAGGACATTGTTGTATTTGGGACATGTGGGGACCAGATAAAAATTCAAGGGGATGTTGGAAGTGAGACAGCCAAGAAAACTCTCTGTAAGTCTCCATACATCCTTGACTATTTGCAAAACTAGAAAGAGCTATGAGGGAAACTCAGGAGAGCCGAGGACAGTGAAACTCAATGCAGATTTGAGCAGTAGCATTGCACTGAACAAACTCATCAACTCACCCACAGATCCACGGGTAAGGTTGGAGGCTTTACACACTCTAGGCGTTTGAACACAACCTCTGCTTTAATCATGTTCTGATCACTAACCTCCATAGACACAGAGATGACCCAAAGGAAGTGAAACACAAAAAATTGTCATAAGTATAAAAAATTCTGAGAAGAGACTTAAATGGCCACATACTCTGAAGCCTACGATTTAAGTACAGGAAATTTATGAAAATAGAATCTCATGGGTAAAAATTAACATCCAGAGTTGCTACAAAATGTTATACAAAATGTCTATTTTCAGGGCTGGAGGGATGGCTTAGCAGTTAAAGTGTTTGCCTGCAAAGCCAAAGGACCCAGGTTTGATTCCCTGGGACCCACGTTAGCCAGATGCACAAGGTGGCACATGCGTCTGGAGTTTATTTGCAGTGGCTGGAGGCTCTGGCATGCCCATTCCCTCCTCTCTCTCTTTCTCTCTCTCTCTCTCTCTCTCTCTCTCTCTCTCTCTCTCTCTCTCTCTCTCTGTCAAATAAATAAAAATAAAATATTAAAAAATTAACAAAATGTCCATTTTCAACGAAAGTGACATACCATAAAAGGTAATGGAGGAGTGAAACTCATATTTGGAAGTAAAAGCAGTCAACAGAAACTAATTCTCAAGACATAGAAATTAAGCTGGAACCAAACTAGAAGCTTGCTCCCCCATGGCTAGCTTCTGCAGAGCTGGGGGTGCTATGTGGACTGCTGGGGGGGAAAAATCACCACCAGTCATATCAAGTTGTGGAACATTTTTGCTCCACAACCAAGTTGTGAAGTGAGATGTGCCCTCTGGTGCAGTATTGACATGACTGCTTTCTAATTGGATTTGGGGCCTAGTCCACAGCAAGGAATTCATGCCTGGTACTGTAAACCTGGTCAAAGTGCCATGGCTGGAGAGACAAGATCACAGACCCTATGGGAGAACCTACTGCTACTATTAAGCTAAACCTCTGTGAATGGATAAAGCTGCTCCCAGAAGCCATGGATTATTAATTATAAATTTGAAGGCCAAGAAAACTATGGAAACCCCTAAAATAATATAGGTTATTACCTAGATAGTCCCTGTTGCTAAAGACAACACATGTTTTGTTGGCAAGGTGTAAAGAAAACTAAGCTGGAATTGAACTAGAAACTTCCTCCCTTCTTTCTTTGTACCAGAAGGTGCTATGCAAGCTGCTGGGGGTGGGGAGTGGGAGCCATCAGCAGTTCTACCCAGCTATGGATCCTGGGTATACCACAACTGATCTGCCTAGCAAGGTGTGCCCACTGGTACAATAGGGACAGGTGTGTTACTAGAGTAAGCAACCACCTTCTGGCTGGATTCGAAGTCCACTCCACAGGAGAGAATGCATGCATGCCTGGTTCTGTGAGCATGGCCAGCTATCTATAGCTAGAGACATAGGACCTAAGCGTGAATCTAACACGGTTATACTAGACAGACACCATGATAAACTGCCTTCTAAACAACTATATTTGTTTCCACATATCAGTATTGCTGGCAGCCTCTATCACAGAAGTCTCTCACTACAATGGACAGAGGGGATTGCAGACATTCCAAGCTGGCAAAATTGTGGAGGATAAGTGACTACTGCATGTTTAGCTTCAAGCACGATATTGAAACCACCTTCTCCAGTGCTCAGGGAACCTCAGAGAAAAGGGATGGCAAGGAAGTCTTCAAAATGCTCTTTTCTGGACACAATGAGGCTGTTAGACTAATGAATTCACAGCAGCTGTGGTTTCCTACACAAGACTCAGCCTGTTGCTACTTAACCATCAACAGGAGAAGAGTCCATGAGACCCCAGACCTCCCAACAGTAGCTCATGGTAGGTAACAATTGCTTGGATGGAGGAGTTAGATTCATCAGTGGTATGGCCACTTGTAAGTTTCCACTCCACAGAAAATAATCCACCTCCATGATCATGCATGCCACTCTAACTTAGTAGATTTTTTAAAAGGCATGAAAGTTAGATGGGAATTAATGGAGAAGAAAGGTGTTAAATGGGAGGAGTACGGGATAAGATAGGGCAATTTTGAAGAAATCAGATCAAAGTACATTATGTTAAATGTGAGAAGATGTGAATATGGAAAAAGATAAATTAAAACTTTAAAAAAAATATTTTTATTTATTTATTTATTTGAGAGAGAGAGAGAAGTTCTACCCTGAGGACAAGGGCACAGGCCTCACAAAATTCAAATTCACTTATAGATGTTCATAAGATAGTGATTTCTCCTGTGGATAGGTCAGTAGAAGAGAGGATCCCCATTTTATCATACTACATGATTCGAAGGGCAGTGGCTGATACCACTGAAGAAAGTATTTCTTGTTAAAAACAGAGCTACCCTGAAGATGCTAGGATGGCTCAGTTGGAAAAGTGCTTGCCTCACAATCAGGGGTACCTGAGTTCTATACCCCAGAATCCATGCAAAAAAGCCAGGTATGATGACACATGCTTATATATCAGCACTGAGGAGGTGGAGACAGGATGATTGCTGAGACTTGCCAGCCAAAAAGTCTAGACAACTTGGTAGGCTCAAGGTCAATGAGAGACCCTGTCTCAAACAAATGTAGATGATGTTCCTGAAGAATAATACCTGAGGTTGTCCTCTGGCTTCTAGTGCTACATGCGTACACAATGTACACACAATCATGTGTACCTACATGCACATACACACACACACACACACACACACACATTCTACTCCTACACACATACACATCAGCACACACAATCATGTGTACGCATGCATACATATACACACATACACATATGAATTTATACACAGAATAAAACCTCAAAGAAACAGAATACCCCACAGGGCAGAGATCAGGAAATATCTAATTACCAAGGCACCTCAATTTAGTCCATAGATGAAGGAAGGCCCAGAGAGGCAGGCGTGAAGAGCCAGGCTGCTGCTGCTGTTGACAAGCTGAACGGTTTGAGCAGCATGAGGCTCAGTGTAGACATCTTGCCTGGCTGGTCAGTAGTATAACACAAAAGGTCCAGAACTAAGTAAGACTTTTTTTTTTTAAGTTTTATTTATTTATTTATTTGAGAGCGACAGACACAGAGAGAAAGACAGATAGAAGAAAGACAGATAGAGGGAGAGAGAGAGAATGGGCGCG
Source organism: Jaculus jaculus (assembly GCF_020740685.1). Taxonomy (NCBI): domain Eukaryota; kingdom Metazoa; phylum Chordata; class Mammalia; order Rodentia; family Dipodidae; genus Jaculus; species Jaculus jaculus. Next base: position 18,199,254 of record NC_059106.1, read on the forward strand.
CCAGGGCTTCCAGCCTTTGCAAACGAACTCCAGACGCGTGCGCCCCCTTGTGCATCTGGCCAACGTGGGACCTGGGGAACCGAGCCTCGAACCGAGGTCCTTAGGCTTCACAGGCAAGCGCTTAACCGCTAAGCCATCTCTCCAGCCCCTGAGTAAGACTTTTGATGACAATTCTCTCTCAAGAGTCTGCTCACTACCCTCTGTCACTAAAAGAGTTAGACACCTGTTCAAGTTCCAACTTGATTTTTCTATGTTCTGAATCAAAGTGTGAGATGTTTTCAGCAATAGGCTCTTACCATCTAGTTCTGGTGGGTATTCAACAACAGTGACAATAGCCTTTGTCATTTTGGAAGCCTAGAGGGTCTTCTTGGTCCTTAGAGCCCACCTCTAGCACTGGCTGGGGTTTTCAATTAATAACTTATGGCTTCCAGGAGTGGTTTTACTCACCCACACAGGGTACTTCTGTTCAAATTCTTTTTTAAAAAAAATTATTACTTTTTTAAGGATAAATAGCAATATATTCTTAAAATGGAATACTATACAAAATTAAAATGAATACACTATTACCACATGTAATAATGTACAAATTGCTATTTATAGGATAATAGCCTCTTCCCAGAGTTTATACAGCCATGTTGGTACCATTGTGAGCTCCCTCCCTGTCCTCCCCCCTCTGCAGGGACCCTCCTACTTGGGGAATGTGGGTTGTGCATTATGGGGTTAGCCATCAGTTATGGGGAAGAGGCAATGTCTCTGTGCATAATGTCCCAATGTGTGGCTCTAACAATCTTTCCGCCCCCTCTTCTGCAAATTTCCCTGAGTCATATTGGGTTCATTTTAGGTCTACTTCAGTGATGAGGTCTTGGGAGCCTCTGTGTCTCTGGATCTCTGGTTTGGTAGGAGTTGAGTGTTCTTTGTGTCTACCTCCTTCACCCTTGTGCTGGCACCGGGTTCACCAAGAAAGCAGCACTCTTGCTCAGTTCCCCGATTACTCTTTGTTTCAGTTGTCTTTTGGTAGAAGGACTTCCCACAGGCATTACACTCACATGGTTTCTCTCCTGCACAAGTTCTCAGATGATGAATAAGGTCTGATTTTAATCCGACAGGGTTCCTACACTCCAGACGTTCATATGACTTCTCCCTTGTGTTTGTCTTTTGATGATTAGTGAGGGCTATCTTTAGACAAAAGGACTTACCACAGTCATTACAAACAAAGGTTTTTTGTTTTTTGTTTTTTTTTTTTTTTTTTTTACTACATGAGTTGTCTGGTGATCAACAAGGTATGACTTTCTTCTAAATGCATCTCCACATTGAAGGGTTTTTCCTCAGTGTGAATTCAGGAGGCAGCATCAACACTGACTTCCTGCAGAAGGACCTCAGTGCATGTGTGTGTGTGTGTGTGTGTGTGTGTGCGTCTCTGTCCCACTTTGGATACACTGTTATGTGTAATTAGGCTTTTCTTTCTAAGAAATGGCTTCTCACAGTCGTTATAACCACATGACTGTGCTGGAGGCACCATCTTCTGATATGTCACAAGCATATCATTGCTCAGACTGAAAGCCATGTAGATGATGGGACTGGACTTCAGTATGTACAGTTTCTTACAGGTTATTAAGGAATGATTTCCCATATCCATTATATTCATGAAGTATTTGTCTTGCAGGGCTCAGATTGCTTCTGTTTAATTCTGAAACATCTGCTATGTTTCCCTTAGTGTCATATTCCAGAGGTGGATCTTTTAACTCAGCAGGATTTTTCCCTATAGTAAACATATTTTCATATTCTTTACTCTTCTCTTTTACCAGCTTATGATTAATGCACACAACTGATCCACAGTATCTATCTTGGTTTTCATTGTATTTCCTTTAAAAGTCTTCACCTTTCCAGTTTTCTCCTAAGCAAACATGATCTGCAAATGATGTCCATAGTTTCTCCCCTTGTTCCAATTTGAGGACCACTTTGGGTTTAGTCATGTCACACCCCACAGAAATGAGGTGGCGATAGTTTTCCAGCTTAATGTTCATGTATAGAGTCTTCTCAGCAAGATCTGCAGCTACTTGTGACTAAAGTTACTGTCACACCCTTGAATGGCACAGATCCCTGAGCTATGGTTTTGAGATCTTCAAGGGAAAAGTCATGCCAGCTTCTCCTTGGAGTGCCTCTTTAGAAAAAGGGCAGTTCCAGTTATGGTAGCCTCCTCTCTTCCCTTATTTCTGAGCTTTCTTTACCAGATCCCAATACATTTGAGCTGCAGGCCACTCAACAAGTCTCAGATATATGAAGGGATGTCCAGTCATTTTGACAATCACTTTCTAATACATGCTGCATCCTTTAAAAACAAAACCTACAGAATCTGAGTGCCTGCTATTTGCCAAACACTGAGGTCTCTGGTCTCTTTTGGTGTGCTCCCTGGCCCGCTGCTCCTGCAGCATTCTTCTTCTAGCTGCTCCTACTAGTGGGGGTCTCCTCTGGGATCTTGAGTTCACTTTCCTGTTCTCTCCCACCCTCCACCAAGTTCATATCAATTCCCACCCACAATGTGCAGGACCCACCAGCCACCTCTAGCCTCCTTAAATTATTTCTTAATTAAGTTACAACTTAGCAGGTTTCCTTATGGCTTTTTCATACATAGTAAGTGTAACAGATTTTAATAGACATATTGCACAAGATATACAAATGGCTAAGAAGGACATGAAAAGATACTCAACGTCTTTTTAATCATCAGAAAAATGAAAATTAAAACCATAAGGAGATACCTCTCGCTGCACACCCACTAGAATGCCTGTAGTTAAGGGACTGACAGCACTACTCCTGGCAGTGATGCATTGGTGAGTTTCTAAAATAATATCGCCTCTCTTTGGAAAAGAGCTTGAAAACCTCTTTAAAAGTTCAACTTATACTGAGCAAACGAGTCACTAAACATACTCTTATGTATCTAGGAAAAAAAAGAAGGCTCATGTCTACACAAAGAGTTCCACATAAAGTTTTGATGCTGAATTACTGACAATTAACAAAAAAGGGGGAGGGGTCTGTATGTCCATGTAGCCCATGAGCAGATAAGCAAACCTGTGCAGGTAAAGGAACAAACCCCCGCTGCTCTAGCCTGGAGAGAACTAATTCATGCTCAATGAAAGAGGCCAGCCACAGACACTCTGTGTCACATAGCTCCACCTACATGAAACTTATTCATATAAGTGGAGTTTCCCAGGCAAGGGAAATTTGAAGATATAAATGGCAGATTAGTGGTTGCCTAGGACTGAGTGTAAGTAGCAGAAAGAACTTGTAATAGACATAAAGGAACTTTCTAGGTTGCTAGGGATGCTCCAAGCCTCAATGGTGCTGGTCACATCACCTTCTACAGTAATAAAAATAAGTGAACTGTTCACTTACCTTGGCTGAAGTTTTTGCATATATATTCTAACTACATAATGCTTCTACAATAAGTACATTAAAATGGAAACTATCAGAATATAAGTATTAATGGAAAGCTTAATATATGATTATTAAATATACTAAGAGCAAGCAATATGGGACTAATCATAGATATAAAAGTAACAATTTTATTTTATTTTATATCTTGCTATAATATAACATAATATAAATATATTTTATTTTATATATTTTATTTTATTTTATAACTTCTAGCCTCAGCTGACCTAGAAATCACTCTGTAGCCTATGTTGGCCTTGAATTCATAGTGATCCTCTTACCTCAGCTGTAATTAAAGATGTGAACACCACACCTGGCTTTATTTCTTTTTTTTTTTTAACAACAACAGAAACAGAACAAAGAAAGTATATTGCACTGCTAGGGTGTGGGAGCATAAGCTGTTTTAAGGGAACATTTGACATTTTGCTAAAGTTGGAAAGAGTGAGTTGTGATAGTTAACCTCTGCTTGTCAACTTGATGGAATTTAGAATCACTATGGAAATAAGTCCCTAAGCATGTCTGTGGGAAAGTTTCTAGACTAGGTTATTAGAGGAAGGAAGACCCATGTTAAATGTAGGTGATACCATTCCATGGGTTGGAGTCTGGGACTGAATGAAAAGGAGAAAGTGAGCTGAGCACCAGCATGCATCTCTGTCTGCTTCAAACTCGTCACCTTGCCCACCTTCCCCAGCATGATGAATTATAACCTTGAACTGTAGGCTGAAAAGAACATTTTCTCCCTCATGTTGCTTTTTGTCAGGCATTTTGTCACAGCAGCAAGAAAGTAACTAATGCATGGGGAAAATAAAACAAAGAATTTTCACTTCAGAAGTTGGCAGGATTGGTTGGGCTACTTCCAAGTTAGCAGTATCTGATAGGCAAGTGGAAGTGTGATTCTGAAGCTCAGGCAGATGCCAATTTGAAATGACATGGACTTGAAATTTTGGGATTGAATGAAATCACTGTGAGGGTGAGGATTAACAGCAAGTAAGATGGCACAGAGCCTAGTAGAAATCCACATATAACCCCCATTATGGCAGAGATGATATGACCAGAAATGAGAATAAAGTATTTACCAGACCAGAATTGATATAAAAATTTTAATAAAATAAGGAGAAATAGGGCAAGCAAATTCTCAGAAGAAATGAGAGAGGATCACACTCTGAGAGGAAGTTGGGTCCCTTTCTAGAGGATAAGAAGGTATCCATGGGCTGGGGAGATGACTCATGGATAAAATGTGAGTACCTCTGTTCAGATCTCCAGTACCCATGTGAAACCCCAACTAGACTAGCTGAATTGGCAAGGCCTGGGTTCAAGTAAAAGATCTTATATCAATAAATAAGGTAGTGATAAATCAACAAAGATACCTGTCTTCAACTTCTGGCCTCCACACACATGTGCACACAGGTGCAAGCACATCACAGAAATGAACAAATATATGTGCACATGCATACACATGAACACACACATATACAAAACATACACACACACTGCTTCCCAAAAAGACCTGACTTAGTGCATTCACTTAGAGAAAAGAAATCAAGATATATGTTATATGATTGAGACTAACATTTACCCAGGGTGCTATACGGAGAAGGCAAATTGTTAAGGCCACAAAGTGACTATGGAGAAGGCAACACTTGGGTTCCCAGATGCCAGGGAATCCTGAGACTAGAAGCAGAGATAAAGTAAGAAATAAGGTCATTACATTAAACAAAGCAGAATGGCTTCTTAGGAAATAGAGAGATAGATGTGAAATCGACCCTCTGTTGATTCTTCCCCAGGTGACTAATAGATGAATCTATTCCTTTGGTAAATCTAGCAGTGAGGCATCAGACTGGTTGTAGGAGACATTGGCAGCTGAGTGACCAATGATATGCCACAATTATGGGGGAAAGGTGTGATGTGGCAGACTGTTAACAGTACGTTAATGTTCTGAGGAGGATAAGCATCTTCCTGTGTCTGAAGCGTCCTGAGGAGAAGGAGGAATTGAATCTCCTTTGCTCCATGGCACAACATCAAGCTCTTAGGAAACTGCAAGGAAATGTGTTAAACCAGAGCTGCCTAAAAATGAACCTGGGCTTCTCTTCGGCAGAGAATGAGTTCATGTCCCTGAAGAGTTCAGTCAAGATGCTACTGTTTCTCACCAAGAGGAACTCAGCCAAAGATGGAAGTCTCAACCAGAGTTTCCTTCATTCCATTCTTAGCCTCTGCAAACAAAAAGCTAGCTACAGGGCTGGATGTATGGCTCAGCAGTTAAGGTGGTTGCCTGCAAAGCATAACAGCCTATATTTGATTTTCCATTACCCACGTAAAGACAGATGCACAAAGTGGAGCATGCATCTGGAATTCATTTGCAGTGGCTGAAAGACCCTGGAGTGCCCATTCTCTCTCTGTGTCTGTCCATCGGTCTTTCTTCTCTTATCACTCCATCAGCTTGCAAATAAATAAGTAAATAAATAAATATAAGAAGAATTAGCTACATTGGTAATGTTGACACAATGGGAACATTTAATTGCACAGATTTTTTTTTTTTAGACAAGGTAGATGGTTTGATTCTACTTCTAGTTGAAGGAGAAATGTGTGCAGTCTTGTGCTAACAAGATGAAAGCAATAAAGTGGGTGTGTGCTTCACTTTTGCCCAAAGCCTGCTCCCACTCTTCAAAGTGGAGTAGGGCCACTTGACCCTCAGATCCCCTCTATACTCTGTAGTTGCCAGAGAGGAAAAGGGACTCTTATCCCCAGCAAACCAAGCCTGGATGGATTCCTCTCACTGCTGTGTGATGGACGTGAGGGTGGTGGGAGTTTCAGCTATGAAAAGGGCAATGTTTTCAAGCTTAGCTACAAGACTTTACTTCCAGCATGCACTTGCAGCTAGACTCATCCTCCCTCTTCCACGAAGTCATTGGTTTGCTGAGAGCTCAGCTGATGACTGACTTCTTTTGCTGTCGAGTTTGTCTTTTGGAAGACAAATTTTTCTCCAGAGTCAGACAAAAAAGACTGTGAGGTGTTGTACTATATCTATAGTGTGTGTGCTGGTCCTAAAAGATGCATCTCTCCTGATGCTGGCGTTCTTTTAAAAGTTTGATTTTTATTATGCTGACATTCTTCTCTCCTCCTCCCCTCCTTCTCTGTGGACTGCGGTACCTTGTGGTTTCCTACTTCTGGAGTAGCTAGGTTGGTTCACATCAGGAGAATGAAAGCAGAAGCAATCTGGTTGACCTCTGCACAGAGTGTGCCTCCATCTTTCACATGGCTGACCTGTGTTCCCAGAATGTCAGTCTCTGTTGCAGCTTGCATGAAAATTGCATGTGAACACACATTTCTGGTGTAGCAGGCATCAAGAGTAAAAGAACATATGGCTCGCACAGGGCTTGTTAATTTTAGAACTCATATTCAGATGTCTGAGATCAGTATGTCTACTGTTGCTGTACTAATAACTACAGAAGTGTTCATATAATGGAGCGTTTTACAATTCAAGAGAAAAGTGCTTTTTCAGAAAGACAGGTTACAACCTCGACTTTTTTTTTTTTGGTTTGTTTGTTTTAACAGAGGTTAAAAGAGAAAAAAGAAAACATGTCAAGAGATAGCTTTAGTTGGCTGGGAAAGTGGCTCAGCAGATAAGGCATTCACCTTACAAGTGTAAAACTCGACATCATATCCCCAGAGCCCACATAGAGCCCAACCCTGTAGTGGGCGTCTGTGGTCCCATCAAGCCCCCAGCAAGAAGGGAGTTGGAAACAGGAGAATCACTCAAAAGCTTCTGACAGTCCAACTCACCTGAAAAACACAGTGGAGAATAAGAAAGTGACCTCGCCTCAAATGAAGTGGAAAGTGAAGCTCAGCATCTGAACTTGTCCTCTGGCCTCCACACACATGCTGTGACAGGAACACATACTCGCAAACACCCATAGAAGAGGTGACTTGAGAAACACTTAAGGACCAGGGCAAACTATTCAAAGTAGCCAAAAGAAATCATACACGGTGAGGTGATGAGTCCGCCTAGTGAAAACACAAATACAAACTTGTTCAGGAAGCAAATTCTTTCCAGGGACATCCACATTCTGTTTCCTATGTAAGAAGCTTGGTGGCCAAGGAGACCACTGATAACCCCAAAACATATGGGCTATTGTCAAGACTCTTAGTTTCCCACTAAGATTAGATGGTAAGACTCTATTGCTGAAGACTCTGCTTGCTTGGGATATCGGTCACTGAGCAATCAAGCTGGAGCTGAGCTGGAAGCCTCCTCGCTGTTTATTAGCTTTCAGAATGCTGGAGAAACGTAGGCAAACTATTGAAGGAGAAAAGGCAATAGCAGTCTTAATCAGCAGTGGATCCTGCAAGCTTTAACAGCTCGTCATCCAGGCCAAAAGTAGCAACTGGTGCAATGGTGATATGTCTGTTATGGCAAAAACCAACTGCTCTCTGACTGGAGGCCCATTCCATGGGAATGAATTCCTGCTTGACACTGAAAACTCAATCAAAAGTCTATGAGTTTGAAGGCCATAAACCCTGGTGAAAAACTTTTATTTACATTATGCTCACCAAACTGTCCTCTAAATACTCAATGCTTATGCCCATATATTAATACTACTATCACTTTTGGTTAGAGAACATTTTCTTTTCAAAAGGCATTGACCACTGGTGAGACTCAACATTCACCAAAGTGCTGGGAAGGGACAGTGGAGTGTTCAGCACTAAATGCAGCCTCTCTATCATGCCCTCCAATGTTCAGAGACTATTGAAGAAAAGGTGGCAGAAAGGATGTAAGGGCCAAAGAAAGGGGAGGACTTCCTTTTAATACTGTCCTCCAGACACAAGATGGCCTTAATATGCATGACCTCACAGTGGCTGATGCTACCCACAAAAGACCTGTATAATAGGAAGAAAAAAATGATGACATCAAAATAGAAGAAAGACTGTTGGGGGAAAAAAAAAAAAAAGAAGGGATTCAGAAGAGGGAAGACTTGGGAGGGGGAAAAGGGAAGGTCGTGGGAGGGGATTAAGATCATGGTATATTCTTTACATTTTTTTAGTTTTCAATAAAAACATTTAAAAAAGTATCAGAACAGAAAAAAACATTAGAGCCTTACTCTAAAGAAATGAAGTTGTGCCTTTGCTCAAGCCTGTCTTCAATCAAGATGACTCCTGGAGCAGCCATACTCCAGACTCCAGGTGTGGAAACCTCCCGATGTGATGTGTGCTTATGACTGGGTGAATGAAGTCGGGACTATTAGTTCAGCTTCCTGGGGACCAGTTTGCTTCTCTGCTGGGTGGCCACAGATCACACCTCCAGCAGCACTGCTGTGACTGTATTTAGTGCACCAGCAGCTACGAGGAACCAGGTCATGCATTGTGTCAGTAATCACAAGATAACCAGGTATGGCTGTCTTCTTGGTCTTCTTTTCCCTGGCTGTTTTTTTTGTGTTTATATGGTATATATGTACGTGTGTGTGTGTGTGTGTGTGTGTGTGTGTGTGTGTGTGTGTGAAGGTTAAGCACATGTACATTTGGAGGTCAGAGACCAATATCAGGTGTCATCCTCAACAGCTCTCCACCTTATTTTTTTAGACACTGGATTTCTCACTGGGCCTAAGTCTCATTGATTTGGCTAGACTCCTTAGCCAGCAAGCCCCAGGGATCATCTATCTCTGCCTCACAAGTGCTGGGATCACAGACATGTGTCGACACACTCTATGTCTTGTGTGAGAGTTCAGAAATTGAGCTAAGGTCTTAATGGTTGTGTGGCAAGTACTTTTCCCACTGAGTCAACTATGCAGCTCTTTTCTTAGATTTGGAATGTCTGCTCAATCTCCATAGATCATGGGGCTAAAGTTGCTAAAGTTCAGGAGTCCTCCTTTCAAGTCCAGATTGGCTAACCAAACAAAGACTGCATCACCACCCTCCTTCCCATCTTCCTGCCACCCTCCAAGCCAGTGCCCCCTTTCCCCAAACCATCCCAGGGTCAGGTATTAGATAGCTAAGACCAGTTCTATGGCTCATGCTTAATGGGCTTTTTCAAGTTAGCCTTTTCTCAATTGGTGACACTGTCCCTCCTTTCCCTCACTGATAGCTGGCTAAAGACTCTGGTCTAAGGGCTGAGATGACTCAATTGGTAAAGTGTTTGCCTTGCAAACATAGGGATCTGAGTTTGTTTCCCAGCACTACAAGCAAATGCCAGGGATGGTGACACATGTACAGAATCCCAATATTTGGGATACAGAAACAGGAGGATTACTAGAGATGCTGGTCAGCCAAGCTAGCCTAATAAGTGAGCCTGAGCCCAATGGGAGGCCTTGGCCCAAAGGAGGTAGATGACCCCTGAGGAGCAACACTCTAAATAGTCCTATGGTGTGCACACACACACACACCCACCCACACTCACACCCACACCCACACACATGCAGATTGACAAAAATATTAAAACATTTTATTATTTAGGGTTCTCAAGAGAATCATACAAATAGAAAGTGTTTATTTATTTTTTTATTTATATTTATTTATTTTATTTTCACAATTTTTATTAAAATTTTCCATAATTATAAAAAATATTCCATGGTAATACCTCCCTCCCCACCACACTTTCCCCTTTGAATTCCATTCTTCATCATATTACCTCCCCAGTGTTCATTTATTTTAAGGTGTTTCATATATTTATTTGCAAAAAGATAGAGAATGAACATGCTAGTGCCTCTTGCTAATGCAAATGATGTCCAGATGAATACACCCTTTACTTGTGTATGTATGTGTGTGTGTGTGTATGTGGTGAGCACACATGTGTATGAGTGTCCACATGCATGTCAGTGCATGTATGTGTGTGTTTGTGCAAGTATATATGCTTATGTGCATGTGTGCATGTGGAGGAGGCCAGAGAGTGCACTTAGGCATATGTACTCACTCATACACACACATACATGCACTGACATGCATGTGGACACTCATACACATGTGTGCACACCACACATACACACACACACACACACACACACACACACAAGCAAAGATGGTTGAACTGACTACTTGATTAGTTGAGCAAGATATCAGCCTCCTCCTGCTTCCTGGGCCTTTAGACCTGTACTGGAATTTATCCCATCAGTTCTCTGGCTCTCTGGCCTTCACACTGCACTAACTCCTGGTCTAGCTCATACATGTGTCATTATAGGGCTTAGCCTTCATCACCAGAAGGTCATAATAAATAAGCAAGTGGGGCTGGGGAGATGACTCAGGAGTTAAAGGTGCCTTCTGGCTCGGGTTTAGTTCCCCAATACCCACATAAAGGCAGATGAGAAGTGTTGAGGATAGTAAATTTTGGGTTAGATATGGAAAACCAAGAGGGACAGCTTCTTAGATCTAAGACTTTATTATAAAGGGGGAGAAAAATAAAGGGAAAGAGAGAAAGGAGGGAGAGAAAGGAAATGCAAGCACACGAGAGATGCTGAAGAAGAAGAAAATGAAGACGGAGGAAGAGCAGAAGAAGAAGAGGAAGAAAGGAGGAGGTGGAGAAGAAGAGGGGCATGCACACACCTATAGACGAAGATCCAAAAAGGGAGCTAGTGGGAGCCAGGGAGTGGGTTTTACAGGGAGAGGAGACAGAGAGCTCCATGAGGGAGGGTCCTTGGGTGCAGAGGTGTGGGTTGGGGGAAGGTGACCTTCCCTCTTCTTAGCCCAAGGTATACTCAGTTACCATGCCAGGAGGCAGTCCCAGAGTTCCAGGGCTACCATGGCCAGGTGATGGGGGAGAGAAAGGGGAGCAGGTAGAGAGCACCAAGATTCTCAGGGGACACAGGCAGATGGTGTAGCACTTGTCCTTTGTAGGTACAATTTTGAAACAGGATAGCCACTGTAGGAATATGCTAAACACACCATATGATTCAGCAGTTCTTCTCCCAGGCATATACATGAGAGACAAGTAAACATACATATACTCAAAACCTTGGACTCAATATTCACAGTGGCGCCATTCAGAACAACCAAAAGTAGGGAACAACCCAAATGTCTGTTGACTGAGGAACAGATGCATAGATGAGGTACATCCCCGCAATGGGTTATTGTTCAACCATTAAGGACGTACAGATAATACTCATTATGATACAGATGAACCTTAAAATACAATGCTAAATAAAATGAAACGAGTCACAAAGACCACATACCAGATTGTTCCATTTATACGAAATGTTAGGAATAGACAAACACATACCAACTGAAAGTAGCTTAGGGCTGGGGATGTTTGGAGATTTAGAGGTAACATTGAAGAGATTCAGCATTTCTTTGGGAATAGTGAATAATTTTTCAAGTCACCTATGGTGATAGTTGAAAATCCTTGTGAATATGACAGTCATTCAATAGTGCACCTTAGGCAGGTGAGCTGTAAAAGATGTGTATTATACCACACACACACACACACACACACACACACACACACACACACACACAACCTGTTGTAAAGGAAATTTAGTCCATTATGAAGTAATGAAAGCCAGGGAGTGCCAAGGATATCCATCTCACAATCCTCATTCCCAAGGTCATTGCTCCAAAAGAAGTATCTTGGGGCAGCCTGTGGATGGTATTCTCAGAGCCTGCTCCATGTTAACCCTGAATCTGAGCACGGCCCTCATCATCGAGTGATTTTAAAACAGAAAAATATTCCCACCTCTAAATTCACCTGATTTGTCACCATGTAAGTCCTGGCTTTTCTCCATACTGAAGTGGAAGAAATGCTGCAAGTTTGAGGCAAATGATTCTATGCAATAGTCCAGCCAAAGTGATGTAACGCTGTGGGTTAGACAGGTGTCAACAAGCCTGTGATTAGTGGGTCAAGGACGCATGTACAGGAGGGAATGCACAAAGGCCACCAGCAACCAAACATCCTGAAAATTACCATCTCCCAAGTCCTTTTATTGACCTCATAGAAACAAGTCCTACATATCAATAAGTAAAAGACCTATTTGCAAAAGACATGAACATCCAGTTTATGGAGGGAAAAAATGTATAAGTATGATTTAAATAAGAAAAAATGATTGTCTTCCAGGAAGAGAGTTGTAAATTCAAATTATTTCAAACTTCCATAATTTCCCCATCAGAATGACAAATATTAAAATCCTCATTTACATAGTAGTTTCCTACATGTGGTAAGAAATAAGACTCCACAGACTCACAGGAATCACAAAGTTTTAATGGCTGAAGAGATGGCTTACTGGTTAAGCGCTTGCCTGTGAAGCCTAAGGACCCCAGTTGGAGGCTCAATTCCCCAGAACCCACGTAAGCCAGATGCACAGGGTGGCTCATGCATCTGGAATTCGTTGGGAGAGTCTGCAGGCCCTGGTGTGCCCATTCTCTCTCTTTCTCTCTCTCTCTCTCCCCCATCTTTTGCTCTCTGTCTGTTGCTCTCAAATAAATAAATAAAAATAAACAAAAAAAGAAAGTTTTAAGTAAAAGTGGAAAGAACTTATTAATGATAAACTTCTCACATGGGACTTTAGAAATTGTGATGCTGAATTCTGATATTATTTAATCCCCACAATATATGAAGGGGATCATTACCTAAGAACAAAGAAGGTTATATTTTATTTTATTTGTATGTGTGTGTTGTTTTGTTTTGTTTGTTTTGTAGTGTTAGGTATTAAACTCAGGGCTTTTCACATGTTAGGCAAGCTCTTTACAACTGAACAACTCTTAACCCACAAAAAGACATTTATGATTGTATACTGAGCCAGGCATGTTGGACACAAACCTGTAATCACAGCTCTTGGGAAGCTGAAATTTGCTATGGGTTTGATGCCATCCTGGTCTATGTAGTGAGTTGGAGGACAGCCTGGGCTACATAGCAAGACCCTGTCTCCAAAGTGAAAATGGAAACTTGCAAAATGGAAAAAGAAACAGAAGACAGGTGAAAGAAGAAGTAAAGAAAAGAAGAGGGGTTGGGAAAAAGGAAGGAAAGAAGGAATGGGATAAAAAGACTGGTATAAAGCAGGGTGTGGTGGTGCATGCCTTTAATCCCAGCACTCGGGAGGCAGAGGTAGGAGAATCCCTGTGAGTTCGAGGCCACCCTGAGACAACCTAGTGAATTCCAGGTCAGCCTGAGCTAGAATGAGACCCTACGTCGGAAAAAAAAAAAAAAAAAAGTTTGGCTAGCAACAGGCAACGATGTTGAATGGATGGCATGTAGGTCTCCCGAACCCTGGGACACAGCACTCCCCTTCTACAAGTCATGAAGTAGTGCACTTTTCTCTTTCGTAAGTCTTTTCTCCTCTGTCCTAATCTCCCCTCTATGCCTCAAGTGAAGTCAATAAAGGGGAAATAAATCCTTTAAATTCCTTGAAATTAATTTCTTTTTGACTACAGGAATTGGCAGTTCAGGAAAAAAAAAAAACTAGTTGCCTTAATAATTAAAGAGAAACCTTAAAAGTTCCCTCTATGAAGGTTCATGGCTATAAAAGTAAAAAATGAAGCACTCACAATGCTGTACTGTAGGTGGGGTTAAAAATCCTATTTAACCACAGCTGGTGTTTATTCTGGGACCAAAACCATCAGCATATGTGTTACCATTGCGCCCCCTGCTGGCCAAAGACAAAAGAAGTTTAGGTAGAAATTTTTAGTCAAAGCTTTTCACATATCTACTACCAACAATCACTGGATTTTCTCTGATTTCCTGCTTATCGCCTGTCTAATCAAACTCTCAGCTCCCTGCTTAATTGTTTTCTCTCCTTTTCAATTTGATTTTTACTATTGTTAGACAATTTCATGCATGCATATATTTTTTATTATATCCAACCCTTACCCTTTCTTGTCCCCCTACCAGTCCCACTAAACCCCCTCTCCCTTCCAACTAACCCCTTCCTACTTCATCTTTCCTGTGACCACTGACTTAAAGGAGGGTGATAATGGGTGGGGGTTAGTTACTGGAGCATGGGCCGCTGACTAGTGGCTACACTCTAAAGAATGTGACTCCCTCCCCCAGCAACTACTAACTGCCCATAACTCCTGATCAACCACTTCTCCTGTCAGAAGGCTTACCTCCTGCTTCTCAGGACAGGTTGAGGATAATCCTAATCTCAACACTAGAGGTTTACTCCATGGACTACCTGATTGCTTGGTTCTTTATGCTATAAAGTCCCTTCCACAGTAGCTTTAACTCAGTTCTCCTCTCCCAGCCCCTCCCTCTCCCTCTCTCTCTCTCTCCGTCTCACTCTGTCTCTGCAAATTGACCATATACATATATTCAGCTCCTGTGCTCACAGCCAGCCAGTCCCTCGGTCACTGCCCTATATCACCTGCCCTTGCTTAATCTCTACTCATTCTACAATTAGAGGTTTCTTCTTTTTATTTTCTGTGTATGTACATACAATGTGTGTACGTGCATGTTTTTATGTGTGCTCACATGTATATCTGTGTGGCATACATGTAAAGGCTAGTGGTAAATTTTGGTATGTTCTTCAGTTACTCTGCAGCTTATTTTTTATTTATTTATTTTACTTGACCGAGAGAGAGAGAGAGAGAGAGAGAGAGAGAGAGAGAGAGAATGGGCACACTAGGGCCTCCAGCCACTGCAAACAAACTCCAGATGCATGCACCCCTTGTGCATCTGGCTAACGTGGGTTCTGGGGAATCGAACCTGGATCCTTTGGCTTTGCAAGCAAATACCTTAACTACTAAACCAGACCTGCATCTTATTTTTTGAAACAGAGTCTTTCTTCCACACTAGACAAGCTGACCTGTGAGTTTCAGGGATCCTCCTATCTGCCTTTCCAGCGCTGGGGTCAGACGCATATGCCACCACATTTAGCATTTCACTTGTGTACTTGGGATTTGAACTCAGAGGCTTATGCTTCCACAGCAAGCAATTTATCAACTGAGCCATTTCCCAACCACCTAGGATTTCTTCAAATGAGATCTGTAGACAATCTACAAACTATCCATGCTTACTAAATTTGCAGATTCTTGGGGTCTCTGGTTGAGACCTAGAATTCTGGAACCTGCATTTATAATGAGCACTCTAGATAATTCTGGGACATACACACATGCAGCTATGCACACACTAAAAATCAACTTGGAAGGCTGGGAGATAGCTCAGCAAGTAGGAACACTTGCCCCACAAGTATCAAGGGTCTGACTGAGTTCCATCCTCAACCCCCATGTAAATAGCCGGGCTTGGACATGCATACCTGTAACCCCAGTCTTGTGGAGACCAGAGACATGGAATCACTGGAGCTTGCTGGGAGGCCAATCTGATCCCCCCCCCAAAAAAAAAAATCCCAGGAGCTCCAGGTGCACAGAGACTGTCTCAAGGATACAAAAGCAGAGAAGTAGAAGTAGAAGGGGACACCAGGCATTCTCCTCTGACCTCTGCATGCCCACACAGGCGGTGGCATGTGCATCACCCCCCTCCACATGCATATATACATGCCACACATATGCAAAAAACACTTGGGATTTTTTGTTTGTTAGATAATTTATAAAATTCTCCCAAATTACATGATCTTGTGCCCAAGTCTGCTATGGCTGATAACCATGTATATAATTGAATACAAAAGACTCAATCTGGTGCTCAAGCCTTTGGGAAGTTGGCATCCCTTCCTATGAGATCACTGGCTGACTACATTTCCCTTCTCACTGGTACATCTGCTTTGGCTAGTGAAATGTGGGCAGCATTGTCTCAGGTCACTTCTTAGAGGGCACTCAATGAGCTCTGGCCCCGTTATCCCATAGTCTTTCCTTCCACCAGCCCTGATGACCTGTGGAGTAAGGCGCTGTTCCTCAGCCTGGGCTCAGTTCAGATGCCAGGGAGCAGATCTACTGGGTGACCAGAGGACAATGGGGTACACAGCAGCGAGAAGCTTGGATGTCACTGTGACATGTGTGGTCCATCCTTCCTGCAGTCAAGCTTTGCCTGGGCTGACTGACGTGAATCTGTCAATTTGTTGATCCAACACCATTTCCAATCACACCCTCACATGTTCTTCCAGTTCAAAACTGACCTTTTAGTTTCCCTCAGACACACAGATTCCTCAACTCTACAAGGTTGTTTGCTTTTCTCAACACCTCTCAAAACTTGAGCTTTGTCTTCTTAGTTCATCTCAATATGACTTCCTATGTGAAACCTTTGATGGTCTTGTAATATCTACCTTTTTACCCTCCTTAAAGGCAAAGATTGCAACCTATTTCTTTCTATTATTTTTTGAAATATTTTTTACTTATTTGCAAGAAGAGAGATAGAGAGACAGAAAGAGTGTGGGTACAACAGGGCCTTTCACCACTACCACAAACAAACTCCAGATGCATGTGCCACTTTGTGCATCTGGCTTTAGATGGGTAATGGGGAATCAAACATTGGGTAGTTACGTTTTGCAAGGAAGCACCTTAACAACTGAGCAGCTGTCCATCTCTCTATTGTTTTAGTGTATTTTTATACAACATATTCCTCACTGGAGATAATAATTTTTTGAGACTGAAGTCTGTTATTCACTAATGTAGCCCCCAAAGCCTTGCAAGTAGTTGGTGTCCACACAAAGATGTGCTGAATTAAATTAGCACTCTCATCAAGGGCACTGCTGTTTAATATAGTTATGATGTTTATAAAGGTAGATTTTAAAGAATACTTAACATACTCATTGAGGAAGCAGAATTAAGATCTGGATAAAATTATTTATGATGTCAAAGATTCCTATTGAACTTAATAGAGCTCAAGGTTTACTCTCTCCCACTCTTTTGCCCTCTCTCTCTTCCCTTCCTGTCCACACATGTGACATGAGGTCAGTTGCAAACAAGAAAAGGACGTCCTCTTCACTTTTAGCCTTCATTCTTCCTAGATTAGACCAAGTGTTAAACTTCACTGCTGGGGTGGTTTGATTCAGATGTCCACCCCTAAACTTAGGTGTTTTGAATGCTAGGTTCCCAGCTGATGAAGATTTGGGAATTAACACCTCCTGGAAGCAGTATATTGTTGGGGATAGGCTTACAGGTATTATAGCCAGAGTCCTCTTGCCAGTTTTTGGCACAATCTATTATTTCTGTTGTCCACCTGATGTTGGCAAGGGGGTAATGTCCACCCTCTGCTCATGTTGTCATTCTTTCTTGCCATCATGGAGTTTCCCCTCCACTCTGTGAGCCAAAATAAACCTTTTTCCCCATAAGCTTCCATTGATTTTTTTCTGCCAGCAATATGAACCTGATGACAGTAAAGTTGGTACTGAGAAGGGCCATCATTGCAACTAGACACCTGAGTGTGTGACTTGTGGCCCTTTGGACCTGATTTTTGACAGGAAAGTGGAAGTATTTGAAATCTTGGCTTGAGACACCTTGAAGTGTTATAAATACAGCCTGATGGACCACTCTGGTCAGAGTTGAAAGAGCTGAATGTAGTAAGAACTATGGACTGTGAGTTTGGCTTATGAGGGTGAGGAAGAGCTTTGCTTAGACTGGGATAGAAGCAGTTTGTGTGAGAGGCTTGCTGTTATGCCTATGTCCTGAGACCTTGTGCAAGGTTGCATTGTGTAGAAATGGACTGGTTTGACCAGAGGGATATGGCACAGAAGAAAAAATGAAATTTTTGGGTGAAACTGCTGCTTGTTCAACTGCAATTGAGAGTTTACAAGCACTGAGATTGGGCCAACTGACCTATATTGGAATGACAGAAAGAATGCAGAATCTTTTGAAGGGGCCTCAATGCTGAAGAAGCGTCCTGTTTTGCAAAGTCTGCTTTATTCCCCCCTGGATTAACAAATTGGTGCTCCACCTAAGATTATGGAGTATAATAAATTCAGGAAAGAGACAGCCATGGAATTTGCAGCACAGCCTTCTGTTTTGGAAATAGCCATGGGCAGTTTGAAGCAGTTTTGTTGGATGCCTGCACAGAGACTCAATAGAGCCATGAGGATGAATTGCAGTGGAGTTGGGTGCAGTGGGTTGCAGTGGAGACCCCATGGAGATGGCTGCTGAGGAAAGCTGCTGGCCCCAGATGAAGTTGTCCAGGACTGTGAGTAGCCTAGCTGGAGGGGTGCAATTGGAACTCGAGAGATTTGTTGCTAGTTTGAATTACCAGATTTGGAGATTTATTACTGACGAGAGTTGTTGTACTTAGAGCTACCAAATTTGATGTTTTCCCTGGTTGTTTTAACTCTTGTGTTGGTTGACTATTTCTTTGCTATGCCCAATGCCATCTTTTGCAGTGAGTGTTTATTCTGTGCCAATATGAATCTTTTGGATTTTTTTTATATTATGGCTGTTAAAAGATCTTGTACTATGGGAATGTTTGAATATCATTAGGATTGATTAAAAACTATGGGGACTTTTAAAATTGAATGAATGCATTGTATTTTAGATCATGGATGGTTATCAGTTTTGGGGGCCAGGGGTGGAATGTGGTGGTCTGATTCAGATGTCCCCCATAAACTTATGTGTTCTGAATGCTAGGCACCCAACTTATGGAGATTTGGGAATTACTGTGCATTGTTGAAGTGGGGCTTACAGGTGTTATAACCAGCACCCCCTTGCTAGTGGTTGGCACTGTCCTGTTGCTGTGGTCCACCTAATATTGGTGAGGAAGTGATGTCCATCCTCTGTTCATGCCATCTTTTTCCCTTGCCATCATGGAGCTTCCCCTGCAGTGTATAAGCCAAAACAAATATTTTGTCCCCCCCCCCTCCACAAGCTGCTCTTGGTTGGGCATTTTCTGCCAGCAATGTGAAACCTGACAGCAACAACTATAGAAAAACCATTATATCCTATGTATCCTACTTTCTTATACCTGTTGCTATATTCCATATATTAAAGACCATGAATTTCTTTGATCGAATTACATAATGTATATTTTTTGCATGTAGGAAAATATCCTTCTCTACTTGTGATTCAATTTCAACTAAATGTAATTCCAATATCAAAACAAAGGCTGAGCAGAAGCAAAGACTCAGTTGGTAAGAGTGCTTGTTGTGCAAAGGTAAGGCACTGAGTCAGATCCACAGAAGCTGCATAAAATTAGACACCATAGACTAAGCACAGACAATCTCAACCTGTAAGCCTATGGAAAGATGAGAAATGAAGGCATGAGAGTCCCTCTGGAATCTTGGAGGCCAGGTAGCCTGGTGCAGGTAACAGAGAACAACAAAGAGACCGTGCCTCAAACAAGGTAGAAAGTAAGGACTAACACAAGGCTGTCCTTGAACCTTCACACATGCACTGTGTCCACACTTACACACTTGAACACATATATAAGATATAAATAAAAACATATAAATAGAGCTGGGAAGATGCCTCAGCACTTACATATGCTTCTTGCACAAACATGAGAGCTTGAGGGGGCCTGAAACCTCCTGAGTTTGAATCTCCAGAACCCACAAAAACAAGTGGGCATGGATATGCCTGTACCCCCAGCCCTGCAAAGGAGAGTACCATGCTCTGGTATCAGTAAGAGAGTCCAGATCAAAGAAGAATAGGAGAGAAAACAATGGAACAGGACACTGGATGTTCTACTCTGACCACTGCAGGTAAGCACCCCACCACCCCACCACATGTGAGCACAGAGGGTACCTGCAGGGCATGTACACATGTATACAACACACATGTTTACCAAACCTCACTAGTAAAGTGTTGCCCCATCACAGAGCTTGTGTCAAAGGGATATTTGTTCTCAGTGACCAGCAGTTGGCCATTTTCTACTCTTCCTGATAAGGAGACATATTGGCAGTAATTGCAAAGCTGCTTTGTGTGTTTCTGAATCTAATCTGAAAAGGATGGGAACAGCTCATCAATATCATGCTGAGTGATGTTTTACAACAACTAATCGTAAAGATGCTTTGTACAAATTAGGGACAGAAAGTTGCTTGTGGAGCACTTTAGATCTGCCATCGGTGCTCAGGAAATGTATTATCTATCCAGAGTTCTCATTATCTCAGGAAGAGAAACATTTCCTCTAACAAAAACTCAAAATGACACATGAATATATAAATATGTCTTACCTTTGGTAAGCCCCTATGTCAGCATTTTCTAAGCCATATTCTGTGGGTTGAAAACATCTTGGTACATGGTTAGCAGCAAAGCAAGGGCTCACTGATAGAACATATCTGAAACAAGTGTTAGGTTAGACTACATCCTCATCAAACCCTCCCTATCTTCTTCATGTACATCGGATAGTGTGTCCTCTGTCACAGTCAGGTCCGCATTGCTGGTAGAAGTCACCCAACCAAGAGCAGCTTGTGGGAAAAAAGGGTTTATTTTGGCTTATAGACTAATGGGAAACCCCACAGTGGCAGGGAAAATGATAGCATGAGCAGAGGGTGGACATCAACCCCTGGCCAACATCTGATGGACAATAGCAACTGGAAAGTGTACCAAACACTGGCAAAGGGATACTGGCTATCATACCCATAAGCCCACCCCAACAATACACTGCCTCCAGGTGGTGGTAATTCCCAAATGTTCATCAGCTGGGAACCTAGCATTCAGAACACCTAAGTTTAGGGGGGACACCTGAATCAAACCACCACACCCTTTATGCAGTAGTGAAGTAAAGTAGGGTCCTGAAGATGTATCTTGCAGCTTAATCACATAATCAACATTTGTCACTTTGTTGTAATCCTCATGAAGTTAACCTGATGAGATGCTAGGATAGAGCAAGAATTGAGAAATAATTTCATATAGACATGCTTAAACCATTTATCCAGAATAAATTTCACAAGAAATAATTATCTGAGTTTAAAACTCAGGTTATAGGATGTACAAGAATATACAACACCAGATGGTTGGTAAATATTGTCCAGAGATGCAGCATTATATATATATGACTTGTCATCTCCACTATGGTATTATATGAAATAGGTAGGTAGGGCCTAATAGTTAGCTATTTGTTTTAACAAACCATAGAAACTGTGGTAGTTATTTTCATGTTTCTGAGGCAAAACACTGACCAAAAGCATCTTATTATAGGAAAGGTATTTTATTTTGGCTTGTAGGAAAGCTTCATGCTATCAGGGTAGGGATGGCGTGAGAGGAGGCTGGACTTCACCTCTGCCACAGCAGGTACAAAACAGCAGTAGAAGAGTGAGTTGAGCTTTGGCTAGTGGGAGCTGACTATAACACCTCAAGGCCCAGCCCCCTCAACAAGACACCTCCTCTAGCAACACTCCACCCCACAAATTGCCAACAGTTTGGAACCAAGCATTCAGAAAACATGAGTCTATGGGGGTCATCTGACTCACACCAACACAGAGAGCTACTATATTTTTGTTTGAAGGTACAACTTGCCCTTTATCCCTCATCTTTATGAAAGTGGCTCACAAAGTGTTTATATATCATCTATTTTTTTGTATGTGGGTACAAGTGTATGTGTGCATACAAAGGTGTATGTGTGTGAGGGGTGTGCATGTACTAGAGTGTCTACAGGTTGACACTGGGTGTCCTTCTTGGTCACATTCCACTGTACTTACTGAGGCAAGGTCTCTTACTTGAACCTAGAGCTGAGTTTAGCTAGCCAGCTTCCCTAGCACTAGGATTACAGGTGGACTACCACACCTGCCCTGCATTTACATGGGTGCTGGAAATCCAAACTCAAGCCTTTACACTTAACCCCGAGTCTTCTCCCTGACCTCTCTGTTGTATATTTTAGACCCACTTAGTTTTGGGGGTGATTTATGTCTGTGTGGCTAGATTTAATTTGGATATTTCTCCCAATATCAACTTAAATGCTTAATATTCATTTCCTGATAATAGTTACAACTGATTTCTTACCTTTGCAGAGGAAAATTGGCCCAATAGAATAAGATAAACATGATCTTTACTTCTTTTTAATGTTGTATTGATTTGGAAGGGGAAAGAGAGAGATTCAGAGATAGAAAGAAAGGGAAAGGTACAGCAAGGTCTCTTGCCCCTGCAATTGAACTCCAGATATATGTGCTACTTTGTACATCTGGCTTTTCATGGGTACTTGGGAAGCAAACCAAGGCTTTGCAAACAAATGCCTTTCACCACACTGAGCCATCTCCCCAGGCCCTTGGTGAAGTAACCCAGAATCTATGTGAAGTCCATTCCAGGAGGGAAATAGCTTTGAGGCAGAAGCATTAATGGATGGCCAGCTGCTTCCTGGAGGCACACAAGCCAATCACACAGGCTGAATAGAAAGACTCTATGTTGGGAGTTTTCTTCAAATATATTCCATCAGCAAGGCCTTGCTTTGTTGCTCCTCAACCACATACAGAGTTTTCAAGCCTCAGAATATGGCTGAGAGAACGCTGACCCAGCTACTAAAAATGCCTGCATTTATCTATTATTGAGTCATTTGAGATTTGGGGGAAGAAATATCTCCTGACATGAATTATGTCAGGGTTATGTCGGAATTATGACATGCATAGTGTCAGGAAACATGGGGCACCTGAGGAGGGTCATATTATTCATTGTGTGGATGTGCCACTTGTGAAAGTGAAGAACACTACTCATGATTAGACTAGGAAAACAGGTAGAAACCAGGACTGTCCTCAGCAACATGAGATATATGGCCACCAACTCTGCCACAAGAGTCCACTTCTAGTGTATGACCAATGAATACGTTTTTACTTTTTTATTATTTTATTTTTTAAAATTTTTATAAGCATTTTCCATGATTATAAAATAATATCCCATGGTAACTCCCCCCCCGACACTTTCCCCATTGAAATTCCATTCTCCATCATATTACTTCCCCATCTCAATCACTGTACTTACATATATACAATATCAACCTATTAAGTACCTTCCTCCCTTCCTTTCTCTTCCCTTTATGTCTCCTTTTTAATTTACTGGCCTCTGCTACTTGTTTTTACTTAAAAAATTTTTTTTTATTTATTTGAGAAGGAAGGAGGGAGAAAGAAAGAGAGAGGAAGGAAGGAAGCAGTAGAGAAAGCGAGAATGGGAACATCGAGGCTTCCAGCCACTACAAACAAACTCCAGATATTTGTACCACCTTGTGCATCTGGCTAATGTGGGTAGTGGAAAATCCAACCTGGATCCTTAGCTTCACAGACAAGTAAGTGCCTTAGCAGTCACTCCATCATTTCTCCAGCCCCTGATACTGGATTTTAAAGAAAAATAAATGTAAAAGCTACTCTAAGTAAACAAAATGCAGTACAAATCTTTAAGAAATTATTTTTACCTTGTGTCAAAAAATATGCATCTTATAATGCAATTTTCTAGCTGTCTTGCAATGATGAACCAAGATGAAAGAATACACTCACATGGCTGACTCTATCACTACTTATCAATTCAAACTAGATACAGAAAAACCAAGTGGAGAAATATTGAGTGCTTAGCATTCAGGATATAGAGATCTAAATGAAAGTTCATCAAAGTAGTTCTTGCAAAAGATATAATACATGAAATATAATTGAAAACTTAAAATTTCACAAGTGACTTGTTAAAAGTTTCAGTTTGGTAATTCTATACCTCATATTCCTAACTCAAAAATAAAATCATATTTGTGTCACCATAAGTTTAAAAATGCTCTCGCTAGAGGTGTTACCATTTCACATTAACATTTTGGCAAATGTGCCTAATCAGAGAATACTAATTACTCTTTCACATAACATGTCACTGGTTTCATTCTTCAATATTCAAATAGCAAGTGTAGACTGATACAGGAAATTTTTAAGGATTGTTATGAAATGTACTGACATGAGAGTGATTGTTAATTTTTGTGATATGTAAATCACCTAGTTTTAGATAACCAGAATAGTCAGAATAAAAAGAAGATGATGAAGTAAGAGTTAAAGGTGAAATTACTTCACTCATTAAGCAATCTTCACCCCTGATGAGAAAACAAAAGAAAATGAATATAAAAACAACAGCATCCTTCTATTGTCACTATTCACTTTATTAAACTCTTTTGAGATTTAAAGGAAATTTTCCTGTGTACATACGTTATACCTATGAAACATGGCATTATTAATTTTTATACTGGAAAATAAAGTTGATATGATAAAAAGGATACACAGTATCTAAAATCTTCATGTCTATTTAAAAATGGGCCCTAATATATATTAATATGGAATTTTGAGTATATCAAAGTCAATTCTGAAAATAAGCTCTATCTTCAATTTCTATAAATTGAATATTGCATAAATCTTTTATCGCCACTTAAAAACTCAGCAGACAATATTTTATGGTATAAGTATAAAATACCAGATAATATTCATCCCATTTCTTTAAATTTTTCTAGAAATTTTAGTTGGTAATAAAGTATATTTCAAAAGGAGAATAGGGAGAAATGAAGCAGAATTATAACAACTAGTACTGCTTAAAAGGCTAATTATGTGCTAATGGTGATAGAAAATATAATTTCATAATTAAATCTTCCTTTGTTCCTTAGACATTTTACTAGTCTAACCAGCACACTGAGGATCAGTGCTAATGCCTGACTATGAACATGACTTCTAGAGAGTTTCTATCTTACAACCCCAAGTTGGTTCTGCATGATTGACTTCAAAGTAGACATTAGCATGTGTCCTGAGAAGAGGTTGTACACCTGTGACACCATTTACAATGAGCTTTATTTGTCAGTTTCCACAGTAAAAATCACTTAAGGGTTAGGAATCAATAAAACCAGGCTAGCACAAGTCAGTTTCTCAATTTAAAAAAATCAAAATTTATTTAAGATTAAGTAGCTAGTGGCCTTCTCATACTCCAAAAAGCAGCCTTTTGAGGACGCCTCATTTTTCTCACATCATCTGACAGAAAATAATGACAAATGCACTTGCTTTCATCAAGGTCATAATCGGAAACACAATGAAATACTGGGATTTTAAATGATGTGTGGGATGAACAGGAGAAGATGGAACACTAAGTATAAGAAATCCTTGTGCCAGGCGTGGTGGCACATGCCTTTAACTTAACACTATGGAGACAGAGATAAGATTACTGTGAGTTCAAGGACACCCTAAGATGACATAGTGAATTATAGGTCAGCCTGGACTAGAGCAAGACTCTACCTCGAAAAAAATAAATAAATAAATACAACAGAAAAAAAAATCTTTTATGTCTTGAAATTCATAAAGCTGTAGTTATAGGTCAATACTGTTCTCAAAAAAAGAAAGATGACAGCAGTTACTTGAGGGGCTTATCACCGTTTCCGAAGGTCTACGCTAAAGTCATCATGATCCCAGGTCTTGTCACCTAGTTTGAGGTAATGTTATTTGTGCTTTTCTCACTGTTAGGAACAGATACCTGAGCAGACTGAAGAAAGGAGAAGCTTTCTTCTGACTTACAGTTCTCGGGGACTCATCCCATCACTGAAGGGAAGACATGGGAGCAGGAATAGAGCTGGTCACATTCAATCAAAGGCAGGAAGCAGAGAACAAACAGGAAATGGTGCCACAATATAAATCCTCAAGGCCCTACTCCAGTAACCCACTGCCTCCATCATGTCTCTGCCTCCTAGAAGTTCCACAACCTTCCCAAACAGTGCCCCCAGCTGGGAACCAAGTGTTCAAACACATGAGCATGGGGGGGGGGCATTTTTATATTCAATCTGTAACTGATAGGATGCTTCTATGTTTCTCAGGCTAGCTCCAAATTCCCAGGATCACATGATCCTACTGCTTCAGTTTCCCTAGCAGCTGAGACTACAAGTGCAGGCCAAGGTTCCAGCTTCTTGCACTTACTTCTTACAAAGATGAATCCTGAATACAAAGTGCAGAAACCATGTGTGGTGGTGAGGCCTATAATTCCAATCTGGAAGTGGAAGCAAGAAGACCTATAGTTCCAGGCCAGCACTGGCTACATAGTGCTTGAGGCTGGCCTGGAATATAGGGGATCTTGTCTCCAGACACACACACACACACATGCATGTGTGCACACATCATTCTCACACACAAGAGCACAGAAATTTTTAATTTCTTACTCACCATGATGGCAGAATTTAAATACCACAATCACTCAGATAAATCAAACTTGAGAGAAAAGATAATGGGTGGTTGAGCAAAGCAGCAGTAATTCATACCCTTGGTTAACCAATTTAGTGGTGCTTCCTTTTAAAGAAGCTCTTTTATTAAGCACGCCAGTGGCCCGGCATGCTGACTAAAGATCAGACCCCCAATCCTCAGTGGCAGTCCATCACCTGTGACGTGTACGTGGAGCAGCCAGAAGCTGTGGATCTCACCCTCTTCCCATCATCTTTATCTATTGACTTATTTGAGATAGCGTTTCAGGTAGTCTAAGTTGTCCTAGAACTCCTGATCCTCCTACCTCCACCTCTCAAGTGCTAGGATCACAGGCACGTGCCAACACACCCAGTTATGCAGGGCTAGGACCTACACACTGGACAAGCTCAGCTGCATTCACAGCCCCTTCTAATCAAAACTTAAAACACAAGTTTCACTTCCATTGTCTTAACTATTTTACCTCATAAATTGCTAAAAATCTTTATGAACTATCAATCAACACAAATGAAAATTAGAGGAATATAGACAGTAAACTTCAGCCAAAATTGGTGCTGGAGTAATTGACATGTTACTTCAGTGACTTGTTTCTAAAAGAAAACTCCCTGGAAGTCCACATCCCTTAATTGTCTTTATCCCATCAAGATACACATACACAGGTGAACAGTGTAACAAAATCAGCGTTATTTTTAGCCTACCAATTATTGGTGGTGCTATGTGAAAAGACAACCACCTGTATTTTAACTTAAATATGACAAACAATCATGTAAATTAATGTAACACAAAGGTTCTCTGGACTAAGTGGGAGGATGGTTAACAATTGTGGGCTCAGGGAAGTGCCAGAGCAGCTTTAGCTTGTCAATAGGATAAACTGAAATGGATTCTGCAAGAGGAATTTTTAAAAATCAGATTAAGAGATTTGGAAGAGAACTAGTCTCACATACTTGAAGGGGAAATGGATGCTGATTACCCAGATGCTAGCAAGTACTGCACAAGCTCATGATGGCAAACAAATCCAGATGCAAAGGGCACACATAAGACACACATAAATTTAGAAGTTAGAATTAAAAATATTTCATATATAATTTAATCTTGACATTGGAAAACTTAAAATGTAATTTTGGGGGCAGAATCTTTCCTTGCCTTTCTTTCAGATACTGTAAGTATTAAAGTTTACTTAGCAGCAAAACTAACATAATTTAAAGATAAAGCATCCAGTTCAAGGGTAATTTGACAGATTTATATGTGGAAAAAAATGCAAAACTGATACATATCTTTAATACACAAATACATATACAAACATTTTATTTTAATAATACTCTTTATCACTTCAATTTAAATCATTCCATTATGAAAATTGCTTAATTGAAGAGAGAATAATTTTTTTTAAAACTCTAAATTAAACAGAGCTTTATCAATTAAATTTACAGCCATACACCCTTTAGGGATATGCAGTTTTTCATTTGACAATATTTCCCCTTTAAAAATCTGCTAAGGTTTGTCACATTTGTAAGATACAAGGCACCTAAAGCTATGAAAAGATAATACAGTGTATGTAGTGTGAGTATACCAGAACTCTTTCTTAGTTATTCACTTTAAA
The DNA here is from genome assembly GCF_020740685.1 of Jaculus jaculus. Classification (NCBI taxonomy): domain Eukaryota; kingdom Metazoa; phylum Chordata; class Mammalia; order Rodentia; family Dipodidae; genus Jaculus; species Jaculus jaculus. The sequence continues at coordinate 18,227,175 of NC_059106.1, forward strand.
GTTCCTCCAATGTGCATGGACATACTTGTAATATACACAAACTCTTTTTGTATAGTTGGTTTTTGCCATAGTCAATAAAACTCAAACATATAATCTGTACCAATTACAGGCATATTACCTGTCAGAAATATGGATCTACACACTTACATGCTTTCTTAAAAACACTATAGCCCAGCATTAAACAAGTATGTGAAGATAACATCAACAGAACACTAGAATTGCATTCCTTGATTTCTTGAGTGATGTTACCAGGTGAATTCCTTGAGATATGTAAGGCAGACCAGCCCTGGCAAGGGACTGAGAACTGGAAAATCATGTAATTGGAGTGATGTGTGCACAACAACGTAGAAAATACTTCATTATGAAAATGAAGAAAACTGACATGAGGAAAATATGTTTTAGAGTTTCAACGAACTGAAACTGTTATTTTTCAGACTAGGCACTGAACCATTTTTTCTACAAAAACTCTCCAGATTGTCTCTGCGTTGTATAATGCTCCATCATCAAACTAAAGACAAAAAAAGAACACAGAAAATGATTAGTTTCCATTTTTTAAGGATATTATATTAATTTATTTTTATTTTTAAATTTTATTAAAGTTTTTCACTTTTATTTATTTGAGAGAGAGACAGAGAAAGAGGCAGACACAGAGAGAGAATGGGCATGCCAGGGCCTGTAGTTACTGTGAATGAACTCCAGATGCCTGCACTACCATGTGCATCTGGCTTACATGAGTCCTGGGAATTGAACCTGAGTCCTTTGGCTTTTCAAGAAATCACCTCAACCACTAAGCAATCTCTCTAGCCTTATTTATTTATTTTAAAGACAGAGAGGGAGGGAGAAAGAGGAAGAGGTAGGTAGAAACAAAAAGAGAGAGAGAAAGAGAGAGAATGGGCACACCAGGGCTTCCAACTACAGCAAATGAACTCCAAATGCATGTGTCATCTTGTGCATTTGGCTTATGTTGGCACTGAGGAATCGAACCTGGGTCCTTAGGCTTCACAGGCAAGAGCCTTAACCACTAAGCAATCTCTATAGCTCCTAGTTTCAATTTTTACCATTTTAATTTTCAACAGTTTATAATATGAAAAGCAAATTATCCTAATGTTGAAATATGTATCTCATAAATTTTACTTTAAGGGACAGCTGAACTTGAGAGGAGTGTTAGGAACTCAGGACACGGAGCTCCAAGGTATGGCAAAGGCAACATCAAGACTATGAAAGATTGTGTATAAGCAGTAAATTGTCTTCCTGATATATTCTATCAGAACTCTAGGAGTACAGAGCTGCATGTGTACTCTACCCTGTCTTATACTATTTGATTATATTCTAAGTTGTTTTCATCTTCTCTCTATCTAGCCCTCACTTCTCCAAACACTGAAATACTACCAGGGTGGGGTGGGTTTGAATATGACTATGGGAATACTGCATGCAATGCCATGGAAAGATAAACTATAAATCACAGCATTCAAAAGCTTTAAAGAGGGCTGAGGTGGCCCAGTGGGTAATGAACTTCCTGAGAAAGCATGAGGAACTCAGTTTGATATCTAACACCCACATTTAAGAAAAGGTGGGCACAGTGGCATGTGCCTGTAACCCTAGGTCTGGAATGGCAGAGATAAGAGGATGCCTGGGACTCAATCAGTCCAACCTACTTGACAAGATCGCGGCCAGTGACAGACCCTGCCTCAAAAGAAAAAATAAAAAAGGACACTGGAGAGATGGCTGAGCAGTGAAGGTGCTTGCCTGCAAAGCCTAATGACACTGGTTCAATTCCCAAATACCCACGTAAAGCCAGATACACAAAGTAGCACATTCATCTGGAGTTCATTTACAGTGGCTAGATGCCCTTGCCCAAACATTCTCATTCTCTCTTTCCTTGCAAATAAATAAATAAAAATTTTAAAAAGAAAAAGAAAAAAAGTAGATGGTACCTGAAGTAGTTTTAGGGCCACTAAATGCATGCATTTGTGCACACGCATATGCATACACATACACACACACACACAAATTTTCAAAAACAACTGAGTATATGGCTGAGGTTTCTAATTTAAGGATGGCATACTTTTTCCTTACTTCTTTGCCAGAACCTCACTAAAAAGACAACAAAGGTACTTTTTCTTAAAAGGAATAAACCATATGGACTAGGAGAATAGTTGTTAGGTAGCAGTTGAGAAGTACAACCAAGTGCTCCTATAAGAAGGGATGAGAAAGTAGCTAAAAAGAAGAAAATAGAATGAGCAGTCAGCGTTCCCTCACCTTACAACCACTCAAAATAGCTTCTCTACTAGATTCTCTAAACAGATTAGAAAGAAGAGGGGAAACACCAAGTAGAATGGCTTATTATTATAACTAATATTTTTCTTATTTTTTAAAATTTATTTATTTGAGAGCAACAGACAGAGAAAGAGGCAGAGAGAGAGAGAGAGAGAGAGAGAGAGAGAGAGAGAGAGAGAGAGAGAGAGAGGGAGGGAGGGAGGGAGAGGATGGGCATGCCAGGGCCTCTAGCCACTGCAAATGAACTCCAGATGCATGCACCCCCTTGCACATCTGGCTAACGTAGGTCCTAGGGAATTGAGCCTTGAACCAGGGTCTTTAGGCTACATAGGCAAATGCGTAACCGCTAAGCCATTTCTCCAGCCCTTATAACTAATATTTATGTAGTCATAAAACTGTAAACATGCAATTATGTAGGAACTGTATAGGGATGATGGTTTTCGTTTCTAATTTTTGTTTGTTTGATTTTCAAGGTAGGGTCTCACTCTAACTCATGCTGAACTGGATTTCACTGTGAAGTCTCAAGGTGGCCTCAAACTCATGGTGATCTTCCTATCTCTGTCTCCCAACTGCTGGGATTAAAGACATGAACACCACCACACCCAAGTTCTAAGTTCTTTTTTTATTTGTTTGTTTGTGTGTTTTGTTTTTAAAAATATTTTATTTATTTGAGAGAGAAAGAAAGAGAAAGAGAGAATGGGCTTGCCAGGGCCTCCAGCCAATGCAAACGAACTCCAGATGAGTGCGCCCCCTTGTGCATCTGGCTTACGTGGGTGAACTGGGATCCTTTGGCTTTGCAGGCAAACATTTTAACCACTAAGCCATCTCTCCGGCCCAAGGTCTTTCTTTTAAATATATTTACTTTTTGGTTTCTTGAGGTAGGGTTTCACTCTAGCCCAAGCTGACCTGGAATTCACTATGTAGTCTCATACTGGCATCAAACTCATAGTGATTCTACCTCAATGTCCCAAGTGTTGGGATTAAAGGTGTGCACCACCACACCCAGCTTTATTTATTTTTTAATAGGCAGAAGAAATGACAACACTAGAAAAAAATCACCTATGTCATTCCTAATGAGTTAAAAGCTGGATTATAATATAAATGAAAGACTGTTGGACACTTGAAAATAAATCAGGTCACTTCTTATGTGACCCAAATGAGACATTTGTCACCCTCTTGCAGAACCATCTCTATATCTACCAGTATACAGGAAACGTGGGTGGCAGTGGGGCATAGCGGGACTACAAGGACCTCACTGAATGATTCTAGAACATGAGAAATTCTAGGAAAAATGACTTATTTGTTTTTTCCAACAAATAGTCAAATAATAATAATAATTAATAATGGGGAATTGTTAAATATTGTTAAATTGATATGAACAATATGTAATGTAGTAACATTGTTTTGTTCCAAACTCAGACAAATCAGCAGACATTTTGTGGTACTGAAGAAATCAGTGCATCACTTATCATCACATGATATTCGATAATAACTAGAATTACTGTTAATTGCTGACTGAAAGTGGTACTGGTGTCACATACCTAAATGCCTTACAGTCTTCTTGAGGGATTTGCTCAATTCCTTGCTATTTACATTGAGAAGACAGTGAGCTCATAATTTTCTTCACACTTCCACACAACCTTCACTAATATTTCAAATAGCTGAGCTGGTAACAATTCTGTCTCATGGGGGATGGATCCACATTCAGTCATTCCTCATGCTGGCCACCAGGACGATTATTCTGGTGCTTTTGAAGAAATGGCTGTGTTGCTATCTGTGATGTTTGCTAAATAAATGAGATTTCTATGCAGCACGTGCTGATACTGCATGCACTCGTTCACTCGGCCCTTGTTCTGATACTCCACGATACAGCGGATCAGCTGGTCATTCTCCTCCAGGAGCCGCTGGATGATGTCCTGATTGATCTTCACCATGCCTCGTAGCCAGGAAGGCGAGAAGATGACTGACATAGTGAAGATCCATGATGCACCCACCCCAGGAGCCGCTGGCCCCCACACGTTGCTAATCCTAAATTCTTTATTTTTAAGTTATGTTTTTTAAATTTATTTTTTAAATTTGTTTGACAGAAAGAGACAGAGAGAGGGTTTACGTGGGCCCCGGGGAATGGAACCTGGGTTTTTGGCTTTGTATGCAAGCACCTTAAGTGCTAAGTCATCTCTCCAGACCCTAAGTTCTTTTTATTTTTATTTTTTATTTTGAGCAGGGTCTCATGTAGCCCAGGTTGGGCTTGAGCTCACTATGTAGTGGCAAATGGCTTTAAACTCCTGATTCTTCTACCTCTACCTTCCATACTGGGATTATAGGTTTGTACCACAATGTTCAGTGGGATGATGGAGAGGAAAGAATGATACAGAATTGGAAGGTAAGCAATGTGGATCCATGAGTGGGGCTCCTCATCGGCTTTAGAGAAAAGGTCAGCTGAAACTACCCAAAACTAAATAACACGCAGCATTTTAAGTATTAGCATGGTTAGGAAAGAAACAAGGAGGTAGGTAAACAGCAAAAGAACTAGCTAAGAGTTTATTTATTTACTTAACATTTTAGGGAATAAGCCTAGTGCCTTGCTCACAAGGTGAGCACATTTGTGCTGAGCTATAGTTGAGTGTATTAATATGATTTCCTCAGGGTCAACAGGATAGAGAAGCCACTTTGTACAGGAAGTCCTGAAGAGCCACAGTTCAAACTGTGTGCACAGACATAGTCATAGCAATAAACACTAGATTACAAATCAACCCAACAAAGAAAAACAGAAAACCAAGATAATTAGCCTTTTAGCAGAGATGAATTTACTAAGAAGATAATGAAAATCAGGCTTCAAGAACGAAGTGAGTAATTGACATTGGCAGGAGTTGTAGGATGTTCTAGGTGGGAAGTGCAATTAGGAAACATTTCAACAGAAATTGCCTAAAGACACTTCCAAAGAAAGGGACCTGAATCTCCACAATGTAAGTTATTTACTATGTTGTCTTACTCTAAATAAACAATCACTTTTGTAAATAGCAAACATATGTTGAATTTATTTCAAGGATTCATTAGTAAACCAATAAATTTCATATAACATTTCTTAAAATTTTTAAAATAAGAACAATTTTCTGAAACACTAAGTGAAAAAGCAGTCAAATAATAAGGGCTTACATTGTGCCACTTAAAGCAGAAAAAGAGAGAGAGATAAAAAGAGAAAAGAGAAGGAGACAGCTGGATGCAGTGGTGCACGCCTTTAATCTCAGCACTTAGGAAGCAGAGGTAGGAGGATCACTGTGAGTGCAAGGCTACCTTGACACTACAAGGTTACCCAGGGCTAATGTAAGACCCTACCTCAAAGAGAGAGAGAGACAGGGATAGGTGGTGGGGAGAGAAGCAAGGGGAGACTGGACATGCATTGAAATATTTTACTTAAAAAAATTTGTAATCACAAAACAAAAAATATTTATCGAGGGCTGGAGAGATGGCTTAGTTGTTAAGGTGCTTGTCTGCAAAGGTAAAGGACCCAGGTTCAATTCTTCAGCACCCACAAAAGCTAGATGCAGAAGGGATGCATACATCTGGAATTCATTGGCAGTGGCTAGAGGCCCTGGCACACCCATTCTCTCTCTGTCTGTCTCCTCTTTATCTCTCTGCTTGCAAATAAATAAATAAATTTAAAGTATTTTTCTGAAGTAGATCACTAAGTAAAATGCTAATTCAGCATGAAGGAGACTTGGTCAAAATGTACCAGTACCAATGCCATGCACACTTTGAACTTAATACTTCTGAGAACCCTGTGAAGGAGTTCTGCTATAGGAAAGGCACAAAGATGTTAAGAGGCTTGCATAGGGACATACAACCAATTGTGAAAGAAGCTGGAGAACTGTAACAAGGCCGTTCGATTCCAGAAATCACAACACCTTCAGTTTTATTGTCTCTCAAATAGCTCAGTATGGAAAATTAACCCTGTGTTTGAATATTACAGGAGTAAGAATATGATGACACAAAAATGTCAGCTCACCTACAAACCTGTGTATGGACCATAGCAGCTAGCTAGCTCCATCCTCCTGAGAAACACCATGCATAGGGATGAGACTCTCACACTGTTCACTGTCTTCTGGAACTCTGAAGAAAAGAGGTAATTTATGATTAAGAAAAGCTTTAGAACTGAAAAAAAAACTATAAAAACGGGCTTTTACATTGTCTGAAGTTGTGAGGTCAAGGTACAGTTAGGAGCAGAACCATGAGGAGGGAAAGATTCCCCATGTTTGTCCCATGCTCTTGTTATAGCAAAGTGTAAAAAACTTTTTCTGTCAAAAAGAAAGAGATGAGGGCTGGAACGATGACTCAGTTGTTAAGCTCACTTCCTGTGCAAGCATGAGGGCCTGAGAGGGATTGAGACTTCCTGAGCTCAAATCTCCGGACTCCACATAAAACAGATGGGTACAGCTATGTGTGTCTGTAACACCTGTCCTGTGAAGAGAAGCAGAGACCAGGGAATCTCCAGAGCTCCTGAAAATCAGCAAGCTCCAGCATCAGAAAGAGATTTGGGCTCAAATAAGAAAAGGTAGAAGAACAACAGAAAAGGACCCCTGACATTCTGCTGCAGCCACCAGAGTTGAGCACATGGGGTGCCCCAAGGGCACATATGCATGAACACACACACACACAGAAAGAGAGAGAGAGAGAGAGAGAGGGAACATAACACATCATATTCACATAAAAATAATCAGAAATTAAAAAATAATTTTAAAAAGGAAAAGAAAGACATCTGAGATAATGCTAATATATTCTATGAGAATGATGTTCAAACCAATGAAAGGCTGAAGGCTCTGGCATGTCCATTCTCTCTCTCTCTCTCTCTCTCTCTCTCTCAAATAAGTAAATTAAAAAGTAGCTTTAAAAGAGCACAAAAGTAAACTTAAAACACATCCACCAAGGTTCAGGGAATTTTGTAAAAGTAGAGGTGAAAAGATTTTAAGAGCCACAGAGTTAGAGGGACCATCCAGAGGCATTGCTCCCACTTCTACACTGACTGATACTCTCACAACTCATTACCTACCATCCCACATCAGCAATCCCACTGAAGGAGGGCTCTTAGTGTAAAGGGGGCATGATACCATCACATGTGCCCATATAAAGTTTCTAAATAACAATAATAAAAATGATCATGCTCAAGAAGAGTGTGATCAAGTTATAACAATCACAAAATAAAGTCATATAATGTTTAAAGTAAATTTATAATTTTTGATCGGGCAACATCTATACTATCCTGGGCCACATGGTACTCCTGGGTCACGTACTCACCACACCAGGAAGCTGGCCTGGAAATCCTACTACTTCAACTTCCCGAGTTTCTGGGACCATAGGAGCATACCACCACACTCAACTATAAACATCAGTTTTTAAAAGCTATATTGAGTCAAATTTGGTGGCATTCACATATAATGCCAGCATTCAGGAGACTTAGGTAGGAGGATCACTATGAGTTCAAGGCCAGCTTGGACTACATTGTAGGTTTCAAGTCAGTCTGGTCTACAGTAAGATCTTGCTGAAAAACACCTGGAATCCCACCATTCCCGAGGCTAAGGCAGGAAGATCAAAAATTTGGGGCTAGTGTAGGTTATACAGTGAGACAATGTCTCAAAACAAAAAATAAAAAAAAAACATAAAATAATCTATATGGAACAAAAATGTAAGAGGGTGGGGGGCTGGAGGAATGGCTTAGTAGTTAAGGCACTTGCCTACAAAGCCAAAGGATCCAGGTTCAATTCCTCAGGACCCATGTAAGCCAGATGTATATGGTGGCATGTACTTCTACAATTTGTTTCCAGTGGCTGAAGGCACTGGCACACTCATTCTCTCTCTCTGTCTGCCTCTTCCCTGCCCCCCATGAATAAAATAAAATAAAATTTTAAAAATCGAAGAAGGTATGATTAAGTCATATGGAAACCTAACTTTTTGGACAATGGCACATCCAGAAGCCATAGATTGTTACTGGAAAATTTCCGTGGCCAGGGATAGGATACCTTCCAGTGAGTTGTTGGCCAGGGAGATCCCTGATGTTCCCAAAACATTATAGGCTACTGCTGAGGGTCTGGGTTTCCCACCAGGAGTAAATGGTAGACCTTATTGCTGAAAACTCCACATGATTAGGCTACGAGGTCACTTGAGAAATCTTGCTGGAGCTGAGCTAAAAACTTCCTCCCTGTAGACCAACTAACAGAAAGCTGGATAAAGCCACACTGAATGCAGCTCCATGGGAGAGAGAGAAGTCATCAGTGGAGTAAAACAACAGCAGTCATTGTAAGCCTTAAGTTGGGCCAACCAGGCCAAATGAGCCAACGGGTGCAATAGTGGCATGTCTGTTATGGGAGAAACCAACCGCTCTCTAATTGGACATGAGGACTGCTCCACAAGAGGGAACACATACCTGATACTGAAAGCTTATGATAGGGGAAGTCATAAGCCCTATGGGTGTAGTGCCTGCTGTTATCTGCCTAAATGCATATATTATGCTCACCAAACTGCCTGGTAAGCACTTTTCTTGATTGTTAATATTCATATATTAATGCTACTCTCACTTTTGGTTAAAGAAACTTCTCTTTTCTGATGGAAATGACCACTGGGATGACTCAAAAGGCACCATAGTGCTGAGAAGAAGTGACAGAGGAGTGCTCAGCACTGAAATATCTCTATCACACCTTCCAAGGCTAAGGGTCCATTGCAAAAGAGGTGGTAGGAAGAAAGTAAGAGCCAAAGAAGGGTAGGAATAGTTATAATGCACTCTTCTAGACACAAAATGGCCTAGATATCCATGACCTTACAGTGCCTGGTAATACCTACACAAGACCCTCATAATAGAAGGTAAAAATGATAACATATAAATAAGAGAGACTTAGAGGAGAGGGGATATGGAGAGTAGAATTGTGAAGGGGAACATGAGGGGTGAGGAAATTATCATGGTTTATTGTCTATAATTATGGAAGTTGTCAGTAATAAAAAAAAAAACCTACCTCTGAATTCTATGTTTTCTGCATATAAAGGCAAAAATTCTTCTTACTCCAACCATCACAGGGTCCCAATTATTATAATGGCATAGGAGAGTTACAATAAAAAATGAGAAAAACACAGGGATCGCGCCTGCAAAAAATAACCAAGAAAACTGCACCTAAAAGTAAAAGATTAAAATATTAAGGTAAATTTTCCTTTTGACACAATGCACTAAAAGTAGAAGGAAATAAGTTAATACACCAACAAGAAGATAGACTAAACATTGTTATTATTAGGCCAATTATTTTTATGTGTAAGGGTTTAGGATTTCAACTCCCCTTCCTAAATTAGTAACAACAACACTCTGCTTTAAAAATAACGAAATCAAGAAAAGCCAAGAAAGCATACTTATTATGTTAGACATAGTAGACTGAGAGTAGTAATATCTATGTGAGAAACCCTGGCCTCATATCCCACTATGCCTATTTCTTCTTCAGTGGTCAATGCCTGTTCTCAAGAGGACCTCTCCCTCTCAGTTTCTCACACCACCTTCAAATTCTCTCTCTTCCGTTCTCTCTCTATTTTTATTTATTTATTTATTATTATTTTTGGGTTTTCAAGTTAGGGTCTCACACTAGCTCAGACTGACCCAGAATTCACTCTGTAGTCTCAGGGTGTCCTCAAACTCACAGCAATCCTCCTGCTTTTGTCTCCAAAGTGCTGGGATTAAAGTCATGTGCCACCACACCTGGAAAAATTCTCAAAGTTTTAAAAAAGCTGCAGCTGGATGTAGGCACAAGCCTTTAGTCCCAGCACTTGGGAAGCAAAGGTAGGAGGATTACTGTGAGTTCAAGGCCAGCCTGGGACTACTCCGTGAGGACAGCCAGGGCTAGAATGAGACCCCACCTTGAAAAAAAAATAAAAAAAGGTCACAAAAACGGAGTAATAATTGAGGTATGATGTTACATTACAGTTCTTAGTACTAAAACAAATGAGGGCTGGGGAGATGGCCCAACGAGTAAAGTCCTTCTTCTGCAAGCCTGAGGACATGAGTTCAGATCCACAACACCCATGCAAAAGCTGGGTCCGGAGGTTAATGTGCTATGGAGACAGTGACAAGAGATTTCTAGGGTTTCTTAGTTACCTGAATTGGTGAGCTGAAGTAGAGATCAACTGAGATACCCAATGTTGATGTCTATATGCATGCACACATGCAAGGATGCATCCACATGGACCCACACACATATGAACACACATACATATATGCACACACTATATAAACATAGATAAATGCAAATGAAATTCTCAACTACAACTTTTGCAAACCATTTATTATCAATTTGCTAAAAATTCTCATTGTAACACTCAAAGCTAGGTTATTTCTCTAGCAGGAGATGAAAAGTGTTCAAAATTGACACATATCCAAGTAGAATAAGGATGAGTCAAGTAGCAAGGCATACTTCACAGTGAAGAATTTTGGATGCCACCAAAGATGATCTATTTTGAAAATATTTATTTATTTGAGAGAGAGAAAGGGGGAGAGAAAGAGAGAGGGAGAGAATGGACATGCCAGCGCTTCCAGCCACTGCAACTAAACTCCAGATGAAGGTGCCACCTTGTACATCTGGCTTACATGGGTCCTGGGGAATTAAACTTGAGTCCTTTGGCTTTTCAGGCAAACATCTTAACTACAAAGCTCTGTCTCCAGCCCCAAAGATTATTTTCTAACCCAATATTTATCTGGGTTATCAAGAAAACTACAGATAGTAAGATGTTTGGAAGTTATAAAGAAATAATTGATCATTTGTTCCAGTTTACCTTTATTATCTAAATCTAAAACAGTTTAAAGAACCCTGCACTGATTAATGACTGAGATATTTGTGGTTTATACTCAAAATGATGAAATAGCAACTCCCATTTTTTTTTTTCAAATAGGGAAGAACCATGTGTTCTCTTTGGGAGGTTAAAAGGATAGGAAACCAATAGCCTCCAGAGAGAACCTCCAGTGCTCTTTGGCTAAGAAGAGTGGAAATACACATTAGCAATCTCCTTAACAACTATGCCTAGCCCCTTTAATCCAGGTCACTTTCACTTTTGGTTGGAGGATCTTTTCTATCTTACAGATGGTAAAGAACACTGAAGAGACTCAACAGCAATACATCAAGAATAGACAGCCGACTGCCTACCTCAAGACAGGTCACCTCCACATCTTCCCCAGCTGAGGAAGCAGCAATGTGAGTACTGCTCTCACTGCTAGCCTGAAAACCAGTTCCAGGGAGAAGGTGACTGACACTGTGGTCACTAAAACCTCATCAAAACAGATACAGAGGCTACAGAGAAAGTAACACTAAATCAGATCCCTATCTTACCTGCCAAGATTCAAGGAACATTGAGAAAGAAAGATGAAAGTCTTTAAGAGACTCACAATGAGTGGGATTAGACTGAGGCACTGTCATACCTCCACAGAATCTGACTGAGGCCTTTTGAACCATGCAAGGAACACCAATAACCCCACCTAGGAGGACCCCCCACTAGCATGGGGGCAGGGAAGAAGGAATGTAAGACTATGACATTTTATAAAAAGTCAATCTTAGAAAAGTTTAGAATCATGGGCAAGACTCCCTCTGGTGGAAAATGCATACTACCCTATTAAATGCAACATTACAGTAAAACTGTTTTGTGGAAATGGTGTTTCTGATGAGCATCCCGATGTAAAATGGAAACAATCCCTCTGATAATGTTCAACATGCAACACAGAGGTTAAGTGGGCCTAAGGGTGATACCCAGGAACAAGTGGCCATCACAAAAAATTTAAACAAAAAAACAAACTTTATTTAGTTGTTACACTACTAATACATTACAATCTTTTCTTGGAATGTTTGCCAGAATATTTAATAATCTAGAAATATCAAGACAGAAAGTTTTAAATAAAGATGCGCATCATCAAATGTATTTTGTCTTTGTCACTTAAATTATATAAAGATATAAAGGAAAAAATAGCATTAAAATTATTAAGGTACCTTAGCAGTTAAAGGTGATTGATTATAAAGGCTGTTGGCCCAGACTCAATTTCCAAGACATCCACATCAGCCTGAGCAAAAAGTGGTCTGGTATCCATGTGCAGCAATAAAATTCCACCCATCCCCCACCACACACGCAGTTGTTTTTTTTTAATAAGATGAACTGGAGTGAAGAGATTGCTCACTGGTTAAAGGCACTTGTTTGCAAAGCCTGGTACCCAGAATTAATTCCCCAGTTCCCACATAAAGCCAGTTACATAAAAGTGGTGCATGCATCTGGAGTTTGTTTGCAGTGGCAAGAGGGCCTGGACTGTTTATTCTCTCTCTTTTCTTCTTTCTTTTTCCCTCTCTTTCCTTGCAAATAAATAAAAATATCTAACAAAAACTAGATGAACTGTTCACTCCCTAACTGGAATGACTATATCCCTTTCCAAAGCTCAGGGAGTAGACAGAATATAAAAGCAGAGTAGGCCGTGGCACACTGTGGGATGCTGCCTTCTCGACAAGACCTGGCACTCATGAACTCACAGCACCCATGATCACCCATACAAGACCTATAGCAGGTTTTCCAGTCACCTTTACATCACAGAGAAGGAAGAGGTGCATGAGGATCCACCCCTCCTTATAAATTTATAGATAGCTAATGGTTAACAATTACTCCCTGAGGAGCTGCTGGCAGTTAATTGTTGCTGGAAGAGGGACATGTTCTTCAATTGGTATAGCCACTAGCAAATTGTCCATGTTTCTATAATTAACGCTTACTCAGATTTCTGTACGTAACCTGCTACAGTTACCTTTTTGCTGTTGGGATAGATGCAGCTTATGGGATTCAGGCTTATATACTTCAAGCTTACAAATTCCAGAGGAATTTCCATCATGGTAGAAGAAGTTATCTGATGTTAGTGTCCCAGTAGAGACAGAGAAAAGCCAATGTCAGCAAACACAAGCAGCCAGAGCTCAAGCTGGCTGTCTGCAACCTTAGTAGGGCTGGACTCTAGATCCACCCCCAAGTAACACACCTTCTCCTGGAGACTCAGGTTGCAAGCTCAGACTTAACCAAAAATAGCTCAGGCTATGGGAGATATACATTCACATGCAAAACCACTACATAACCCTAATTAAATCATTGAGCCACACACATAAAAAGACATGACAACAGACTGTTGATTAGTTGGAAAGAGAGAGGGGATTAGACAAAAACTAAGTAATGGGGATGATATGATCAAGTTCATTATATATAATAGATATATATATATGCATGCATTAAAATGTTATAATGAAACCCATTATTACATATAATTAATATGTACTAATAAAAATAAGATTACTATATGTCCATATTATAAGCCTCTGGGATTTCAAATATTTCCCACTTCAGATGACATTAAGAAAACACACATCAACATCTTTATTGCCTGACTCCATAAGTGACTCCTGAGCATTAGACAGAGGCATACTTGCTCACCCTGCCATCCCAAGAGCAGTGAAGACACCCCACCACTTCCAGGCTATAAGCAGACACACCTTAGATTCTCTTTTCTGCTATGTTCTTTTTGCCAAAATTTATCATCAGAGCATGACTTCACAGAGGAGGGCAGGAACACCTGCTCTTCTGAGTGCAAGAGATAAGCAACCCTCCTGGAAACCCCATTAGTCACATGCCACTCATGCCCACTGCAGGATTAGCACAGTACCAAGGAAGAAACAGTACTGGCTTTAGGAACCAAACTACTCCTGCTGATATGATAAAATGTGTCACCATTCCACATCACAGACCTACAAGGATATTCCAGATGAACTCAATTCAAAAGCTAGGAAACTACATACAGAGATACTGCCCTTCACCTAAAATTTGGAAAAACAATTAAAAGGCTCAAAATGCAGATTATCTATTTCCTTAGTACTTTGAATGTTTCTATGTATAAAGCACTTGGGCAGGGTACAGAAGCCATCAAGGCTGATTCATGTGTGCAACCTTATATATAATTTAAACACATATCTTTACTTTCATTCTATCTGGTCAATATTCCTAAGACATCTACCAGACTACCTTACCTTCTGCATACACATGTCAGCGATTATGGAGAGAGGTATTGTAAGGCTTAGTGCAAGTGTGCCAATCAAGGATGAGGTAAGAAAGCAGCCCCTGATAAAAAGATAGAAGGAAACACACATTTCTGTATTAAAAATATAAAGGAAAAACTATGAACAAACTAAACAAAGATTTTCTATGAGATAGGTTGAGAAAGCTGGAGCAAAGACGAACATTTCTGATGGACTGAGATGCAAAAAACAAAGATATTATCATAATTCCAGAAGTTTAATCTTCACATATTAGAAATATAAGCATGCAAGTATAAAATGTCCATAATACCTTATTTTTGAGATCTGTTTACATGTATTATTCAATGTTGGGAATATAGTTTATATTTCATTCATTTTTTAAAAATATTTTATTTATTTATTTATTTGAGGGTGCGGAAAAAGGCAGAGAGAATGGGTATGCCAGTGCCTCCAGCCACTACAAATGAACACCAGATGCATGTGCCCCCTTGTGCATCTGGCTTACATATTTGGGTCCTGGGGTCCTTAATGCTAAGCCATTTCCCAAGCCCATTTATTGTTTGTTTGTTTTTTTCAGCGTAGGACCTCATTCTAGCCCAGGCTGACCAGGAATTCACTATGTAGTCTTAGGGTGGCCTCAAGCTCACAACAATCCTCCTACCTCTGCCTTCTAAGTGTTGGGATTAAAGGAGTGCACCATCATGCCTGGCCCATCCCATTTTTAATAACTTCTTAAACAGGGCTTTATAATAATACTTAGCTAATAAAATAGCATTTTTAAAATTATAATGACACAAATTACAAGACAGTGATAAGCTATTAGAAATTTCTATTTGAGAGAAACAAGATTTAAATGATGCTGTTGAGATAGCTCAGTGGGTAAGAACACTTGCTGAATAAGCATGAAGTCTTGAGTTCAATTCCCCCTGCATCCATGCAAAAAACCAGGTGTTGTGTATGTCTACAACCCAGCATGAGATAGGCAGAAGTAAGAGAAATGCTGAGGCTCACTGGTCAGCCACTCTAAAGGAAATATGGGAGACATTCCACATTCAGTCATTCTGTCAAGGAGATAAGGTGGAAGAGTGACACCTTCTTTGGCCTCTGCAAGGGCATGCACATTTGCACACACACATGCATATACCACACACATGCACAAGTATACACACAGAGTAAAGGAAGAAAGCAATACGATTGACTAAGTAGAACTCTATAGTTGAAAGGACTGATAAATTTCAACTGTCATAGTGTGCTCAAACTTCCTTTAAGATTATTGCCATTTATCTATTAACAAATACTATAGCATAACAAAGACTATGATTATTTCAAACTGATCAGTTTGTAATTTATATATCTGGCTCATACATTTGAAAAGTCCTGAATATAAACAAAACAAAAAGCTTCTGAACAATCACAGAGATATTCTAAACCCCAAATTCTCACTTATAATCTACAAAATATGGTTGTCCAGTAGATAATTACTACTTTCATTTGCATAATGCTATGTTTTTGAAAGCACTTTTCTAAATTTACAACATTCATATTCATTTGTTTATTCATGCACTTGTGTACGTTCATTTACTCAACAAGTACTTTTAAGCTCCTTCTATGTACAATGGGCACACAGAATTTGATAATAAAGTTCCTGCTCTAAGGGAGTTACTCTATCCAGTTATAAGAGTATAAGTGGAAGGCACACAAGACAGATGACATGCCAATACTCAGACCATCCAAAAGTCAACAAACGAGTCACTAATAAAATACATAGGAGAATAAACAATACCTACCACAACCACAGGAATTCTGAGAGAACTGTTCCAACAAGGCCATTAATGATAATGCACATTAATACTATTTTGTTGGGAAACTCGAAGTCCTCAAACCCAGTATAGTGAAGTAAAAAGAACCCTGGCCATAAGAGCAACAGATTAAACAGACCTACAAAACCTGTAAAAGGAGAGAGATAAAAGTTAAAATTAGGACTTATTTTAGTTTTCCAAACTTATGATTTTATAATTACAAAAGATTTTCAAAAAAGGTTTCAATAGGTTTCCTTCACTAGAAATTTTTAGATTGTATATATCTAAAAATATTTTATTTATTTGAGAGAAATAGGCAGGCATATGGGGGTGGGGAGAGAATGGGTATGCAAGGGTATCTACCATTGCAGCCAAACTCCAGATGAATGTTCCACCTGTGTATCAGGCTTTTACATGGCTTTTGCTGGAAAGAGCCTTAACCACTAAGTCATCTCTCCAGCCCATTAACTGGAATTTTTTTTTAAATCACTTATTTATTTGCATGTGCATGTGTGTTCATGTATATGTACAGGTACATGTACCATGGCAAATGTGTGTAGATGAGAGGACACCTGTTAAGTGTCTGGGCTCCACCTTTTGCAAGACAGGATCTCTTGCTACTGCAATTGAACTGCCAGACTGCAATGGAAAGACTGACAAGCTGGCACACAGTGCTTCAGATTCTCCTTGTTCTGCTTCCCGTTGGCATAGGTAATGCATAGGGATCATAGAGACAGGTGCCACTTTGTGTACAGCTTTATTTATATGGCCATGTGCTGAGGAATTAAGCCCCAGGCCAAAGGCATTGCAAGAAAGCACGTTTAACTGCTGAACCATCTCCCTAACCTTTCCCTGTTGAATTATTTTTAGTCAATCCTATGAAGAGCTCAACATTAGAAAAAACAATATCAAATATGTACTGACCACTGACTTAGAGGCTTGAGTATCTACACTACATGGAAGCAACTACTAGGAAACAAATCACTTAAAATATTCCAAAATAAAGAAATATTAATCTTAACTATTAATAATAGTGTCCTAGAACTCATACAATGAGCTGGTACATATGTGTTCATGTGTTCAACCTCAACTAATTACCAAGAACTAGATGGCTTGCTTCCATTCAACCCATATGTATAAGCAAAACAGCTATGGATGATAATACTAGCAATAACAGAGGAAGGTACCAAACAAGATAAAACCCTTGGTTCCTGTGTTTTCAGAGCACATAAGCTAACGGATAACCTAACACATACAAAAGCACATATGCACACACAGAACACTGTACACACACCACCCTACCAAAACAACAAAACAATCTATGTTCTATAGTGACTACCTTGAGTTCTGATGCCAGCAATACCATTTATTAGCAGTGTTGGTTGGCCCAAGTGCCAAGTTGTTTACAATTAATTGATCACAACCATTTATTAGTAGTGTAAACATAATGTTAAGATGCAGAATCCCCTGGAAGCTTTAGTCTTCTAAGGTATAAATAAAATTACCTACTAATATTATAAAAGCCAGACATGGCAATACATACCACTAATCCCAGCACTTGGGAGGCAGAGGTAGGAGGATTGTTGTGCATTCAAGGCGAGCCTAAGACTGTACAGTGAATTCCAGGTCAGCCTGGGCTACAATGTGATTCTACCTCAAAAAGAAATTATAAAAATAAGTTTAAATATTATTATATACATGTACATGTCAAGATCATAAAGAAAAGTTTATATATATATATTTTTTTTTTAGTTTTTATTTGAGAGAGAAAGAGAATAGGCATGCCAGGGCCTCCAGCTACTGTAAAGGAACTACAGATGTACATGTCCCCTTGTGCATCTGACTTATGTGGGTTTTGGGGAATCAAACCTTGGTTCTTTGGCTTTTCAGGCAAGTATCTTAACTGCTAAGCCATCTCTTCAGCCCTTAAGGTACTTCTTACATCGCTTTTTTTTTTTTTTTTTTACTGTTTAATGTCACAGATCTGCTATGAGATCCATGTGATAACTGTCTGAAGCAAACAAGATGGGAAATGTGGCCTGAAATTACAGTCAGTAGCCTGAGAAATGTCATGTTGGTGGTATCATTCATGTCTTAGGTCATTCTATTCCCCTCACCCCTACAAGTATAGCTAGACTCTTTTAAAAAAAAAAAAAATACTTATTTGAGAGAGAAGAGGCAGAGAGGAGAAAACGGAGGAGAAAGAAAGAATGGGTACCCCAGGGCACCCAGCCACTGCAAACTCCAGACGCATGAGCCACCTTATGCATCTGGCTTTATGTGGGTCCTGGGGAATTGAGCCAAGGTTCTTTGGATTTGCAGGCAAGCACCTTAACCACTAAGCCTTTTTTGTTTGTTTGCTTACTTTTTGTTTTTGTTTTTTGAGGTAGGGTCTCACTCTAGGTCAGGATGACCTGGAATTCACTATGTAGTCTCAGGGTGGCCTTGAATTCACAGAGATCCTCCTACCTCTGCCTCCCAAGTCTGTTATTAAAGGTGTACACCACCAGCCCAGCTAAGCTCTTAACTATGAGAGATAAGAATGTCAGGAACAGTCAGAGTATACAGCAAAGTTAGCAAGTTTATTTAGTTTACTAAGTAGAGATAAGAGATAGTGTATCATTTAGATTTAAGGCCATGCAGAGTGAGGGAGGGAGACAGAGAGAGGGGGAAAGAAAATAGAATGGAAAGCAAGGGTGGAACAAGTAGAAAGAAGGGAGGGGCAGAAAGAGATACCTGTTTAAGTATCTTCATAATGACTATATATGATATTCCCTGGCTTTTGAAGCTATATTGCTAAAATAATTTAATTTATATTCAGGATGAAAGATTAAGCAAAGTTTAAAACTTAGTACAAACATGTGAGCTGGTTTACTTATTTCTTAAAGAATTTCTTTCAGTAAAATTGTAAGGCAGTCTTAGGAGATGCACCATTGGAGTTCAAGTATAGGACAGGAGTGCTGAAAAGATCATATAAATTCAGGCCTTTGTCGAGTTTTAGAAGCCAGTGTCCTGGGTTAGCAGATGAGTACAGGTCAAAGGAAGTTATGGCAGCTATACTGCAGGCCTCTGAGCTCCTTGTACCCTGTGCTCTGAACTCTCCCCCCAGACACCTTCATCTGTTATTCCTGGGAGAGCTGTTGGAAATACCTTGTCAATATGCAGTCTTGCATCTATCAAAGTTCCTGATTGAGCCAAGTTTATGGAAAGGAGATTCTGAACTATTAGTTTTATCTATTGAGACCTAAGAATTATTTCTAGAATCTTTAACTGGGTAATGTGGGAATCTCCATCATTAAAGATCATAGAAGAGAAAATGAAAATAGAAATGACATAAAAACTTGAATGAAAATAAGACCCAGAATTGAATAATATTATATGCACCAATTAGGGGCAGGTTTCCCAATCCGATGCATCTGACATCTCAAAAGTGGTAAAATGTATAAGATAGCTGGTGCACTGTCACACTTAACAGTTGCGTAATTCTGCCATATCACTGAGGAATCTATCTGATTCAAAGGGTGAAGATACTACTGCAAAAATGGTATTTAAATTTTTCTTCCTACAATAAAGGAATGCTGTGCTCTTGTGTGAACACAGGTTAAATATATTCTTACCAAAGAACATAGGAATATCCAATTTATCTTCTCTGTCTACTTTTCTCTTAATCATAACAATATAGACAGCATAGAGCATGGCTCCAGCAAGGGACCATATGGAACCTGTAAAAATCAACACAATGGTTTAAAACATTCAATTATTAACTAATTTAACATTTCCTTGCTTAAAATCTAATAATGTATCTGATACTAAATTTAGAAATAAGAATATAAAAATGCAAACAAGGGATCTGCTGGCACAAAAGTAGTGAATCTGACCCGAGAAATTAAAAGATAAAGAAGAACTCATCCCATCCAGGCCAGGTCCTCCAGTAGCATAGGATGGATTTGGAAATGAATCCAAAAGCACATAATTATAAATGCATTTCCCTCAAAGATCTAACCATATAACCTATACATATTATAGCAATGAAACTCAGGTAAGCAACATTGTAGCATGCATACACACACAGTCTCTCTCTCTCTCTCCCCATCACCACTCTGAGATTCAAGGCTGTGATACAGTTTTACCTCCTGCACAAAACACCTCTTTCTACTCTGCTGAATTTCCAATCTACTTTTCTCCTGTTTTAGACAATGTAACATGGTTAAATATGATATTATTTTATCTTCTAGTGGTTTTATTTTATATTATACAAATTTTTTTGAATCAAGAACTCCTTGGGACTGGAGAGATGGCTTAACAGTTAAGGTACCTGCCTGTGGAGCCTAAGGACCCAGGTTCAATTATCTAGGTCCCTCGTAAGCCAGATGAAAATGCTGCATGTGTCTGGAGTTAATTTGCAGTACCTGGAGGCCCTAGCACACACATTTCTCTCTCTCTCTCTTTCTCTCTCTCTCTCTAATAAATACATAAAAATAGATCAGATAAAAAGAACTCCTTGACTACTACAAACACCTAATTTGCATACAAAGAGATGTCCCTCTTATTGCTCATGTGTTTGAACACTTGGTCCCCAGGCTGTGGCATTTTGTAGAACCCTTCAGAGGTGAGGCCTTGCTGCACAACATAGATCACTGGAGGTGGGCCTTGTTGAGTTTTATAGCAAGCACACACATCCTGTTTGTCCTCATCTTCCTGACTTGACTATTCCTCTCTCCTGCTGTCATCTTTCCCTCCCATGATGGAATGTATCCCTTTGAAACTGTAAGCCTTCTCCTCCCTTTCCAGTGACTTTCAGGTTAGGTATTTGGTCATAGAAGAAAAGTACTGAGAGGTGGTACCATTGCTATGATAAATTTAACCATGCAATCCAAAGGCCTTTGGAATTGGTTTGTATCAAAAAATGTGGAAGAGCTTGAAAATTTGGGCTAAAGAAGCCTTAGAATTTTGTAAGCAGAGTTTAAGGATCCATTCTTGGAAGACTACAAGATAGTAGAGACCTGGTTCATGAGGTTTCAGAGAAACAGGAAATGAACTAGAGGCGGTACATGTGATATTCTGACCAAAAAAAAAAAAAAAATGGCTGCATTTTGCCACTGTTCTGAGAGCTTAATCCAGGTTTAATTTAAAGGTAAATGAACTAATGAGGTTAGTAGAGGAAACGTCAAGACAGAATGGAAATTAATCTATGGCTTTAGTTTTGCTCACTGCTCTGGTCCAGGTCTATGGTGAAAAAGCAACATGGAGAGCAAAAAGATATGAAAAATGTACCATTTGACAAGAAAAAGGACAGGTCTGAAATGTTCCACAATAAGCATACTGTTGCTTAAAAAGCAGCTGTAAATGTTAAGATTGGCACCATTAAAGAAAATCTATTACTCTATGTTGAGATAATAGCAAAGGCACTACAGGGGTAAGACTTCACCCACTGAAGTCTTTCACTTATGAAAAATGCAAATCTTAAGGGGAATTCAGCTGCCTAGGGAAGTATTTCCCCACAGTCAGCAACACATAGAGGCTGCTGCAACTAGGTGCAAGGGGCCAGGCTCCAACCCAAGCTGGTAACAGAACTTGGCAATGTCATTCACATTGTATTTATTTGCAGAATGTAAAATGAGTGATGGAAAGGGCCATGGCATCTTGCTCCATAGTTTAAGAGAGCTTCTGAGTCCAAGAAATTCCCTGCTTGAAGACCGTTTGTGAAGCTGAGAAGGGTAAGTCTAGGTTGTAATGTACACTCCAGAAAGTTGGAGGTGCTAGGACCATGGGATGTCCATCAAGAATAGCAATAGGTTAAGATGTATCCATCCCAACAGAAACACTATATGAGCTACATGGAGCAGAGGTGGAGGAGAGAGCCTCCCAACCCTGCTGGATCCAGCTACTTCATCATGAGTCTCAGATATAGAACATGGAGCTGCAGGGTTTGGTGTCTGCCCTGATGAGTTTCAGTTTTGCTTTGGTCCAATATTTCCTTGCCATTCCCTATTCTTCTCTTTTGGAATGAGAATATTTACTTGATTCCATTACATATTGGAAGTATATAATTTGATTTTTTTTTTATTTTATAGGGAGGGGTCATAGTTGAAAGAGTACCTTGAGTTTCACAGACATCAAACTTTGGACTTTTGAGAGTGTTGGGACTGCTAAAAACTGTGGAGACTTTTGAAATTGGACTGAATACATTTTGCATCATGACATAGCCAAACAAAACATTATAGATTGACTGTAAACTGTCCCCCCTAGGTATATGTCTTTGAATACTTGTTCCCCAGCTGGTGGTGCTGTTTGTGCAGGCTATGGAACCTTTAGGAGGTGGAGGTTAGCTGGAGGAAGTAGGACACAGGGGATGGACATCAAGATTTTAAAGCCTGGATTACTCTATGTTTATCCTCTGCTTTCTGATTTGGGCTACAATAGGACCAACTTGTTTCCTGCTCATGCTGTTGCACCTTCCCACTCAATAGAATTTATCCTCTCAAAACTATAAACCAGAATAAACCCTTTCCTTCCTTCAGTTGCTTCTGGTCAGGTGTTTGGTCATACCAATGTGAAAGAACTAATACAATTATAATTGGTACATTATGAATCATATAACACATGAATGATAAATACTGATTCTTTTTATTAACTTGCACTCATGCACATTAAAGTAAGCCTTCAAGAACAATAAAATAATGTGTGTTGGTCAAGTGACCATATCCAATTCAGTTATTCAAAAGGTCAAATTTTTAAAAATTATTATTAAAGCAATTTATTATTTTCAGGATTTTTTAAGCAAAGAGAAAACCTGTTAACAAGATCCTGCATACTGCTAACAAGTATGTGTTGTGTTTTATATATCACAAGTTGCTGAATGAGAAAGATGTAAAGTAGATCCCTGCAGAGTTGATGGGGCAATAACCAGGAATAGTTTAGAAAGTACTGCTCTACTCAATAAGCATCAATATCTAATTACTTAAGCTGTTGCGATGGCTAAGTTTTGTTGTCAACTTGACTGGATTTAGAATCACCAGGGCAACAAATCTCTGGACATATCTAAGAGTGAGCTTTGGGGTGGACTGAATAGACAGTGAGCTGAGCAGCAGCATTCATCTCTGTGCTTTGTGATGCTGGCATAGGGTGACCACTTGTATCAAGCTCCTGCTGCCATGACTTCCTTGCCTTGATGGATGGTACCCTCAAACTGTGAGTAAAAAATAAGCCTTCCTTAAGTTGCTTTTTCAGGCACTTTGTTACAGGAACAAGAAAAGTTACTGATATAGCTGGGTACTGATAACCTTTGTTTTGGTTAAACATTAGCACTATTTGAAAAACTAAGCATTAACTGTAACAGTAACTGCTTCAGGCAAGAAATTAGAGCAAATGACAAAACTGGTGGGGTGAAAATATGATAATGATAGGATGATCGCATCAAAGTATCTCCCCACAATGCTTATTACTGAGAGAGAACAACTAGGCACGTTACCCAGGAGCACCCTGGCACACACCATTTTGAGATTAACATCATTAGTGATGGCTTAAATAAATTACATGTGCCTTCAGAGAAAACACTGATCAAATCAGGAAACATTACTTTCATGACATTCTTACTAAAATGTACCACTTTGATTTTACTACAAAGAATTACCAGACAAACCCACAGGAGAGACATCACACAAAACAAGTGGGACATACACAAAACAGTATCAAGGTCATAAAAGACAAATAAAAGTAAATAGACTATGGTATTAAAATCAATTCTTGACATTTATAAATATTCTTTAGTTGTAGAAGTTAAGATCTGGAGGATGTGGGTGAAAGTCGTATGGGAAATCAATAAACTACATCTTTTTTTACATTATTTCCAAAGAAAACAGTTAAAAAGAAAACAGACATTATGAGCACTTATCCTCTGTGTACATGCATAACAGGAAGCACAAGTATGGCTCATTTTCCCTAACACAACAAATGCAGTCAGGTACTTACCTATTGTGTCTCTTCCTGTAGATTTTTCAGACCCTGACAGGTTTACCAGCACCACGCCCCCAATGCTGTGAGAATAATAATCATTATTGCTAAGCAAAATAATGCACTCCTAAGAAACTACTCATTAAGACAAAAATAATGAGACTGGAGAGATGGCTCAGCAGTTAAAGGCACTTGCTTGGCAAACCTGACTACCTGGGTTTGATTCCCCAGCACCCATGTAAAGCCAGATGCACAAAGTAGTACATGTGTCTACAGTTCATTTGTAGTGGCAAGAGTCCCTGGCATGCCCATTTCTTCTTCTGTTCTTTCTCTTTCTCTCTCTCTCTCTCTCTCTTTCTCTCTCTCTCTCTCCTTACAAATAAATTTAAAAATATATTTTTAAAAGATAAAAATTCATTTACAAGCAACTAAAAGCATCTCGATCTGGGGTAAAATTGTCTGTGAAGATTAATCTCTTAATTGTAAACTTGACAGAATGTAGAATCATCATGGAAACAAATCCTTGGGTATCTGTGAGGGACTTTCTACCCTGGGTTGAGGTGGGAAGACCCACTCTAAAGGTAGGTAGTAACATTCCATGGTCTGGGATCCTAGACTGAATTAAAAGGATAAAAAGAGTTGAGCACAAGCATTTATCTGTTTCCTGACTTCATATTGAATGTGACCACCTGATTCATTCTCCTGCCACCTCACATTCCCAATTATCACGGCTGTGAACTGTAAGCCAAAATGAACCCTTACGTTGCTACTGTCAGGTACATCATCACAGAAACTAGAAAAGTTACAAATGCACTGTCAAAGAATTGAGTGATTTCATTAATAATAGTTAATATTACCAGTATAGCATAGTACTAGCTTAAATTAATATAATTAATCCTCACAAAATGCATGATAGTGACTTATAATACTTATAATAGTACTACTTCAATTCCATTTCATAAGAGAAGACTAGGGCATCAAGAAGGAAAGCAACATAACTAAGGCCACAGAGATGGACTCAGTCACAGGTAACCTCACTCCAGAGTCCAACAGTCCTTCACGCTAGTGTCTTTTCATTATGCCAGCATTTACTACTTTGTCATCCCTTTTCTAATCTGCCAATAAGACAGAGATATTAGAACCTCATGAACCTAGCAATGGCACTACTCATGCATACTAAATAGTTCCATGAAGCCCATTACTCTAAGGGATAAAAATAAGACTGAACGTAGGAGGTGGTCATTTCCTCTGATTGCTACTAGAAGCATCGGGTATGAATGAGCAAAGCATGGGCACACAGCAGTGAACACACAAGTGATAACCTTCTCTCCAGAGCTTAGGCTCCCTTCTACTTCTATGCATCTTGTCAGATGTATATATTTTCTCAAGCAAATGAAAATTGGAAATAATAAAATCAAATTCTCTCACCTACTGATCAAAAAAGGCCAAGGTGACAATTGAAGAGGAATATGAAAAAAGAATCTTTTTTTTCTTCATGGAACAAGGTGTCAATAGTCCACCATAGTGCTGCAGAGATGGCTTAGCAGTTAAGGCATATGCCTAGAAAGTCTAAGGACCCAGGTTCAATTCTCCAGGTTCCATGTAAGCCAGATGTACACGGTGGCACATACATCAAGTTCATTTGCAGTGACTAGCAGCCCTGGTGCACCCATTTTCTCTCTCTCTCTCTCTCTCTCTCTGTCTCAAATAAATAAATAAAAATAAATCTTAAAGAAATAATCCTTACAAGAAATGTTCACATTCATCAATGCATCAATGAGTTCCCTGTTAGATAATGACTGTTGGGATTACATGCAACCGTTTTTTACTGAGTACCACAAAATATACCAGAAACCACTTTGCTTCCATTTAGATGGCAATGGTCAGGATGATGGCTACATGTACTGACAACATAGCACATAATATGTGTCAGATATTATTTAAAAACAATTTACAAGTTCTATTTAATCTAATCTACATACCCATCCTAGGAGACAGATCCTAGGTGATTCTAGGTCCTGTCAAGTTGACAATGAATATAAATGGTCACACCTGTGTCTTGTTACTGTATCCGGACTAGAAATTTTTTTAACATCACTTTTGGGTATGGGTGTGGGGCATGTATGTGCTTATGTGGTGGCACATTCACACACATACAGTGTCTTGTTCTTGTGACTTATTTCCCAAAGACAGAGACTCTCATTGGACCTGGAGCTCCCTATTTTTCAATTAGACTGCCTGACCAGGGAATCCCAGTGGTCCTCCTGCTTCTACTCCCCTTAGCACAGGGGCCTCAAGTGTCCATGGCCACACCTTAATTTTTAGGTGGATGCTGAGGATCAAACTCAGGTCCTCATGCTTGTGCAGCAAGTACTCTTACCCACTGAGCTATCTTCCCCACCCTCACCACCATATTATTAACAGAGTGAGCACATTATATTCTTACCTTAAAATGACTGCTAACAGTTTAGATAGGGTAAATCTATCTCCACTGTTACTTGGAAACACTGCTGCAAGGATTAAGGTAAAGAGTCCTATGTGGAACAAGAAAAAAGGACAAAGGCAGAAGCACATGAGCTTAAATACTGACCACATCACTTAAGGATTCCACACTTAAATAAGTAAATTATAGACCTAACATTTGAGCTAATTCTGGTCTCTTTCAAATGACTGAAACTGCAGTTACCTAAGCTGAAATGTTCAAAGGTCAGACATAATAACAGCCTCTACACTAAGCCAGGCTTATTTCAACAGTACAAATCAAATACGGTCCCATTTATTTTTAAACTAATAAGGGTCAAAAAGTACATTCATGGTAACTTCATGACCTCATCATGATTAAGCCTCTGTTCTAAAGTTATTTTTACAGCTTCAAAAATGCTTCCTTTATCTTCTAGATTTGGAAGGTGATTCAATTTTAAAAATAAAACACCTACGACAGGGAAAATTATAGTTCTGAAATTATATTTAGCCAGTGGATCTAGAAAAACACCTTTGAAAAAAATATGTCCAGGATAAGTCAATTACAACATAAACAGCCATATTATAAAACTTTAATATATTGTATTAAAAAAAATCCACCAAGAGACCTGAGGATGTAGCTCAGTGCTAAACCACTTGCCTACCATGCACAAGGCCCTAGGTTCAATCTCCAGGATGGCAAAGCAGAACAACAAAAAAATAAGCAAAAAACAAAACACTGTGGAGTACCTGAAAGAACATAAGCAATAGAAAGCTCAGGCAGAAAACTATAGATGATCAAATGGGTGGTGCATGCCCAAAATCCCAGCATGCTGCGGGAAAAGCCCAGGCAAACAGGATCACTGCACGGGAAAGGCCAGCCTCACCTGTACAGCAAAGCAGCCACGCTGCACTGAGATCCTGTCTCAGTAATATCTCCCTCCTCCCAAGGAAGCAGTTATAATCTCCTAATGTACATGAGAACTAATGACTTAGAAGACAGACTTCTGGGTATGTACATACACATATGCACCAGAAATAAATGTACCAATGTATAATGCAGATTTTGAAGACAAATTTCTTACCAGAAGTTGAAGACAAAATATTAACTATAGCAACCTGTGTGTCTGAAAGTGCTTCTTGATATGACAAATTTGCCAAAAACCACTGGAAAGAAAACAAAAGTGAAACCTAATGTAAAACACATTCACGTTTGTCATTCCAATTTACCCATGACTCTTTTTTTTCCCTTCTCCTCCTATATGCTGTTATCAGAAGAGGTTTTAAAAGTTGTGTTTACTGAAAACTTTCAGCCTCGAAAAGACAGGCAGCCATTTATAATAGGACCTGAGATCTTACCATCCAATTTCCCCAAAGAAACTCTCATGGTTTGGTGTAGTGCATACCTGTGCTCCCAGCACTCAAGGGAGGGGGCCCACAAGCCCCACAAGTGCTATATATTGGAATTCTGTCTCAAAAAAAAAGCTTAAAGAGCTGAAGAGATGGCTTAGCAATGAAAGAAATGGCCTGCAAAGCCTAAGAACTCAGGTTTGATTCCTCAATAGATATATATGCCAGATGCTCAAGGTGGTACAGACGTCTGCAATTCATCTACAATGGCTGAAAATATGGTGTACTCATCCTCTCTGTACCCCTTTCTCCCTCCCCCCCATTCTCTCTCTCAAATAAATAAAAAATATTTTTTAAAAAACTTAAGTACATTGGGCTGGAGAGATGGCTTAGTGGTTGGGCGCTTGCCTGTGAAGCCTGAGGACCCCAGTTCTAGGCTCTATTCCCCAGGACCCACGATAGCCAGATGCACAAGGAGGTGCACGCATCTGGAGTTTGTTTGTAGTGGCTGAAGGCCCTGGTGTGCTCACTCTCTCTCTATCTGCTTCTTTCTCTCCCTGTCTGTCACTCTCAAATAAATTAATAAAAATGAACAAAAAAAAATTTTAAAAAACTTAAGTACGTTGAAATTCACTAGAGAGATGGCTCAGTGAATAAACTGCTAGCCATTCAAGCATGAGGATCAGAGTTCAGATCATCAAAACCCACATAAAATGCTAGTTGAGGAAATGCACAACTATAATCCTGGTGTTTGGCAGGTGGACAGGGAATTCCCTAGGGTTCGCTGGCTGGGTTCCGTGGGAGACCTTTCCTCAAATAGTAAGATGGAGAGAGATCAAGTAAGGTACCAATGTTAAATTCTGACATCCAACACATACGCATATATGGTCACATGTGATCATAAACATTCACAAGTGACTTCACATACATGCACACACATACATACAAACACATGTGTGTGCACACATACATACACATAACACATAGACACCAAAAAGTTTTAAAATAAACTAGCACTTGTCTAGCATGTACAAGTTCCCAGGTTCAATCTCCTCCACTGCAACAATAAAAAAGAAACTAACAAAATGTTTGTTTAAAAAAAAATCAACATTCAGGGTTTTTTTAAGTGAAGGTAAAATTGAATATTAAATCAACTTCAAAATTTACTTTATCTAAGTGCTGCTAGTGCTCAATTAAACTTATCTAAGACAAGCTTAAATGTGGGAATGTTCTCTTGCATTGAAACACAGAGATGAGTGACATAATGAGAACTCTGTTGCACCAGATCTGTCCATAGAGCCTGTGGTGGGTTGATTCAGGTGTCCCCATAAATTTAGGTGTTCTGAATGCTAGGTCCCCGGATGATGGAGATCTGGGAATTAACACCTTTGGGAGGCAATTGATGGGGGCAGGCTTATGGGTATCATAGCCAGTTTTCCCTTGCCAGTGCTTGGCACACTTTCCTTTGCCGTTATCCACCTGATGTTGGCCAGGAGGTGATATACACTCTCTGCTCATGCCATCATTTTCCCCTGCCACTGTGGAGCTTCCCCTTAAGTCTGTAAGCCAATGTTTTTTTTTTTTTGTTTTTTCCCACAAGCTCCTCTTGGTCAGGTGATTTCTGCCACCAATGTGAACCTGACTACAACAGTAAAGTGGTACTGAGGCTTTTGGAACTGATTTTCAATAGGAATGTAAAGGATTTAAAACTTTGGCCTAATAAACACACTGCAGTGCTGTAAGTGTAGCTTGATGGACTATTCTGGTCAGAGTTTAAAGACCGGAATGCAATAAGACAATATAGACTGGGAACTTTGGCTTCTGAGGGTGAGAAAGAGCTTTGCCTGGACTGGGTTTAGAAGCAGTTTGTGTGAGAGGCTTGCTGTTATGCCTGTATCATGAGAATTTGTGAAGGGCTGCATAGAGTAGAAATGGACTGGTGTGAGCAGAAGGATATGGCATAGAAAGAAATCCTTAGGCCAAAACTGCTGCCCATTCAGCTGCAATTGAGAAATTACAACCATTGTGATTGTACCAGCTGACCTGCACTGGGACAACAGGAAGAATGTAGGCTCTTTTGAAGGGGCTGAGTGCTCAAGAAGTGTCCTGTTCTTCAAAGTCTGCTTTATTCCCCCTGGATTAACAAATTGGCATCCTACCTGGTATCAAAGACTATAAGAAATGCAGGAAAGAGAGGGTCATTGAATTTGTAATGTGGTCTTATGTTTTGGAAATGGCCACAGGAAGTAGGAAGCAGGTTTGTTGGATGCCTGCATGAAGACCCAATGGAGCTGTGAGGATGAACCGTGGTTTTTAGTGGAGACTCAGTGGAGATGCTGGGACCATGAGATGGCTGCCAAGGAGAGCTGCTGCCTCAGGTGAAGTTTCTCCAGGACTGTGAGTAGCCTAGCTGGAGGGGTGGAATTGGAACTCCAGAGATGTTGCTGGTTAGAATTATCGGACTTGGAGACTCATCACTGGATAGAGTTGTTGGACTTGGAGCTACAGAGTTTGGTGTTTGCCCTTTTTAAATCTTGTATCGCTAAGTATTTCTTTGCTATGTCCAGTGCCATCTTTTGCCGTGCATTTATTCTGTGCCACTATGGGTTTTGGGGGGATTTTTTGGTATCATGTCTCAGTTAAAAGACCTTGGATTATGGGAATGTTGGAACATCATTAGGATTGATAAAAGCTATGGGGGCTTTTAAAGATGGACTGAGTGCAATGCATTTTATATCATGGATGGTTATCAGTTTATGGGGGCCAGGAGTTGAATGTAGTGGTTTGATTCAGATGCCCCCCCCCATAAACATAGGTGTTTTGAATGCTAGGTCCCCAGCTGATGGAAGTTTTGGAATTAACACTTTTGGGAGGCAGTATATTATTGGTGGAAGGCTTATGGGTATTATAGCCAGTTTCCACTTGCCAGTGTCTGGCACACTCTACTGTTCCTGTTGTCTACCTGATGTAGGCTGGGAGGTGATGTCCACCCTCTGCTCATGCAATCGTTTCCCCCCTGTCATTGTACAGCTTGAGTCTGTAAGCTGAGATAAAACTTTTTTCCCACAAGCTGCTCTTGGTCAAGTGATTTCTGCCAGCAATGTGAACCTGACTGTAACAGAGCCAGATGGAACTAGTCAAGCAGTTAGACTGATGTATATTCATACCAGGTATGGTGGCACACATTCATAAGCCCAGTACTCAGGAGGTTGAAACAAGGGGATCTCAAATTCAAGGCCAGCCTTAGGGTATATAGCACAATTCTCTTTCAAAACAATGCTGTCCCTCACAAATCAATATACGTTTTGGAAATTTAGAAATGACCTAGACAACTGTGAGCTGACCGGCTCTCTGTGACTCTTTCCCGGACTATCAGCTTGGAGATAAAAACCCAGAGTTCTCATAGCTGGATATACTGAAGGAACTTTTCTAGACTTCCTAATATTTTTATCTTTTTTCCCTTCTGCTCTTATTCTTATGTTTCCAGTCATATACCAACTTTCATTTAGGGAATAAAAAAAAATGAGACCTTTCATGAGATCTGCCATGTGTGTCCAGGGTTATTTAACTGTTATGGCTCCTTTTCAGTTGCAGACACTTTTGAACATTCTAGAACACGTTATCTGATGCATAGACACAGGAAAACCAGTAAAGTACATTCTAGGAAGTACACTGCTGTTCAGTACCTTCTAGTCTTATTGCTTTAGGGGCCTCTCATATTTATGCAGATTCATTGGGAGAGCTGTTTCTGTGGAGGGGTCTTATCTCTGTGGGAGACAGACAGCTCCTGATCTACAGTAGAACTTACAGCCAAATGAGCAGTATAATGACTACTGTTTCTACTTCAAAGAGCACCATAGATGTACGATCTGACAGCACTACCAGAAGGCTAAGATTACAGCAGTATCTGTTTGATCAATTCTGTACTCAAGGCTAATGCCAGAGGGAAATTGTGGCCATGTGGTTTTAATCCATACTTCTCTGACTTCCTCAATAATTGCATTGCCTACTTAAATAGGAAAATGAGGTAGGACTGCTAAGAAGTGTACGAACAAACTCGCACAGCGAGAGAAGCTGCTACATGCCAACAGCTGAAGTACCAGAAGAGGTGGGCTCTGCCTTTAATCATCTTTTGGAAATTTTCTAAAGAGCAGATAGTGCTTCTAGGGTATGATTAGATTTTTTGACCCACTTCCCTTATTACTTTGATAACTTCAATGTTGTGCTCATTTTCCAAACAACATCATTGTCCCTGCTAATGTGAAATAGAGAAATGAAAGCAAATGACTGTTATGGAAGGCACTGAAAGGCCTTAAGAATCCTTCACTAGTTATGAGCTCTTGAGGGACAGACCTTCTTAGTACTTGCCTCTCAGTTCTAAGACACCCTGATCATAAAAGAGGACCCATTATGCTGTAATAAACATTACCCACACAATGTCTCCACTAGTCCAGAGTATATTATTCATAACATTATTTCATGATTGGCAATTCATTTTTAGAGTATACTAAAAGATACTGATAATTACTATATAATAACTAAAAATTACATAATGATATACCTCTTTTAGATATCTAACTAACAAAATTATATATATAGAATCCAGGATTATCTGTATACTAAATAACATCATGTAATGGTTATCATATCTATCACCATGGTTACCATTGTGTATGTATGTGAAAGTTAGTCTTAGTCCTCCTTGACCCACACCTCCCTATCTCCCTATCTTTCCAGCACCCAGCTCCTGGAAACTATCATTCTACTTTCTGCTTTTAAGTCACCAAATAAATGAGACCGTAAATCATCTTTCTGTATCTGTCATAATGTCCTCTCAGCTCACCCATGCTGCTACAAATGGCATGATTTCCTTTTTTATGGCTAAAAAATACAAACAGTAAATTACAGAAATATACAGTAAACAATATTCATAAGGTTTATTTTGTGTGTGTTATCTGTGGTATAGTATGAGTGTATGTATGTTGTATACATGTCTTGTATGCATGCAGATGCACATGCTCTGTGGGCATATGTGTGAAGTTCAGAGGAGAACACTTGGAGTCCTTCTCTATCACTCTTTCACCTTATTTCTCTGAGAGAGTCTCTCACTGAATCTGGAGCACCTTATTTTTTTACAATATCTGACCAGGGAGCCCCAATAATCATCCTGCCTCTGCTCCTTACAGACATGCACAGCAATGCCCAACTTTTTACATGGGTGCTAGGTTCAAAATCAGGTATTCATGCTTGCATAATCAGAGCTCTTACCTGCTGAGCCATCTCTCTAGCCCAGTTCAAAAAGTTTTTAAAAGTATTGCTTTATTTATTTGAGAAAGAGAGAGAGAGAGAGAGAGAGAGAGAGAGAAAGAAGCAAACAGAGAGTGTGAGAGTATGGGCACACCAGGGCCTCTTGCTACTGCAAATGAACTTTAGATACATGTGCCACTTTGTAAATCTGGCTTTATGTGGGTACTGGGGAATCAAACCAGATATTGCAAACAAGTGTTTTTAACTGTTGATCCATCTCTCCATCCCCCAATTCATAAGTTTTAAATAACCTGGCCATAATACATTTTTATAACTACCCTAACTTATTATTGCTGTTAATGTATTACTGTACCTAATGTACAAATTAAATTTTATCTCAAATATATATGGGAAAAGACTTTAATAATTTGTATGTTAGGCACTACACACACACACACACACACACACACACACACACACACACACACACACAATACATTGGGTTCAGTACTCTCCATAGTTTCAGACACCCACTGTGGGTCTTGCATGTATCTTCTCATGGTATATTTCTCCCAGAGTTTAAGTTAAGACTACATTTGTTATCCAAGGAAGGTAGATACTCCTTTAACAGATAATGAACTGGGTGAACTGAAGTTGTCCTCCTTGCCTTCCTGACAATTTGCCCACAGATAAATTGTACACCATCTAAAGGGGCTCTCTTCCTCTAAATTAAAGTTCGTAATATAATCAACCCATTTCTCAGCCAGTTCAGGCCCCCGTTGCCTAGTTAATTTGGCTTTTATGTTTTCACCCTTTCTTGTTACATCTCACCATAAGTCTCCTTTGAAAGGAATCATTGAATACATTTTAGTCCTGCCTAATACACATCTACAAGAGATAGAAATCACAACAAACATTCTTAAACTTACTTTTATTATATACACACGCCATAATCAGGCCACTGATATTGACATTGGCACAATGTGCTTCAAGATGCTAGGTACAGAGCTGAATCCTTGCTAGCAGCCCAGAATCTCAAAGGCTCACATTAAGCTATCCTGTTTTGGACTAGGTTACTTTCACTGATATATACACAAAGTACAACTGAAATTCATTTTTAATACTGTATACTTTATAGTTCTTACTAACTCACCCAGGTCTCTAATCTTATTTTAGCCCAATAAAATACTTCACTATCCTATGTGAAATCTTAAGTACATTTTCAGCTTTTATATTAAAATAATACACTATAAACAATGTTATAAGAAATTCTGTCAAACTCTTCAATGAGTATTTGCTAAGGTAACAGCTCACTATATTTGTAGAAATTTAATGTAAAATGCAAACAGAGGTGAAGAAAATCAATGTAGATACTTACCTAGATTCATTAAAATACCACTATTCATAATTCTGACCCTGAGGCAATGGCAAACTCAAGATTTTTGAAATTGTGTGTATCTATGAATAGATGTAATG
Organism: Jaculus jaculus; assembly: GCF_020740685.1. Taxonomy (NCBI): domain Eukaryota; kingdom Metazoa; phylum Chordata; class Mammalia; order Rodentia; family Dipodidae; genus Jaculus; species Jaculus jaculus. Next base: position 18,261,799 of record NC_059106.1, read on the forward strand.
CTGTATGATCTACTGACTTTTAATTCACAAAGGTTATATGTCTTAAGCAGCTCTGATATTCTTAACTTCCCAATAATGCCAGATGACAATTTAAACACAAAATCAAGCAATCTAATAGTCTCAACACTTCCGTACTATATTGTTGGCATGTATACCGCCATAAAATTTAGTACCAAACATATAATAAAGAAAAGAGGCTGGGAAAATAGCTTAGCAATTAAAGATGCATGCTTGCAAAGCCTACCAGCCTGAGGTTCTATTCTCCAGTACTCACACAAAGCCAGAAATGCAAATGGCACACAAGTCTGGAGTTTGTTTGCAATGACAAGAGGCTGTGATGCATCCATGTGTACATACTTTCAAAAACATTCTCTCTCACACATCAAACAAACAATATATAAAATGTCCTTTTAAAAGAAAATAATATACCTACCACAAAGCAAAAGAAAAAGCTAATTTTTGCTACTTGGGTTGCAGTGAGCTTCCCCACAGTTTTCAATATGGATTCTTGTTCTTTCACAGTGGGATATGACATACGAGACAACTTCGCTTCTAACGCGTGGCTCGATGGAAGCTGCCGGATCTCCATGATATTACTGAACCTTACACGAGACTTCTTGGGATCTGAAAAGGAAAACATAATACAAAAGCAGTAAGTGTACTATTTCAGCAACACAAGCCACAAGTTCTAATTTAATGATAAATACAGATTATTCAGTTCATTTATGACTAAACTAAAACAATCCAAGAAAAATAGAATTCTTTTGCAAGGTATGGTGGCTCACATCTCTGATTCTAGGAATTGGGAGGATGAAGCAGGAAGATCACTATGAGCTTGAGGCAAGCCTGAGTGACAGTGGGTGTTCCAGGTCAGCCTGGATTAGGAGTGAGACTCTACCTCAAAACAAAAAAAGAAAGAGAGAAAGAAAAGAAAACCAGAGTTGTACTTTTACACAGGCAGCTCTGCTAACTCAAAATTATTAACAAAAGAAATGATTTCATGTATAAAATGTTCTAAAGAGCTTAAAACCAGTGCTGAGGAGATAGCTCATTGGGTACTTGCTGTGCAAGTCTGAGTGCCTATGTTCAGGTCTCCAGAACCCATGTAAAAGCTGGAGGCAGGTGTTTATAATGCCAGTGCAGCCATGACAAGAAGGGAGGTGGAGACAGGAGACTCTCCCAGAACCTTGTGTGCCAGCCTAGTCCTGTGTTTGCAGCAGTGAGCAATGATAGTTTCAAACACAGTAGAAGTGAGGACTAACATGTGAAGTTTTCCTCTGACCTCCACACCTGTTCTGAGGCATTTGAGCACCCACACATAGATGCATAAAATGAAAATGATACTAACATTCAAACAAAAGGTCTACAATTGTGTGCACATATATTAACTACCTAGTTTAGTATGATTATTATTTTGGCATTTACAGTAAAATGCTTTTGTATTCTTCCTCATACAAACCCAATTTATGAGAATTCTTTTCTTGGACAAACACACAGAATATTCTTCTCCAGGCTCATGCCTTACAAAGGAAATATGGATCAATACTGTGCCTTACACTGAAGCTGACATCCTTTAAAACATTCACAAAATTAGTATAACTGATCTTTGTTTTAAAAAAATTGGGTCTTTGAGGGTATGCCTAAAAGAATATTGTTCATTGATATACACATACCCAGCACATATATGATGAAACCATACAGACTCGATATTTATAAATGATTTCCACTTTCATTAATATAAGAGCTATAGTATATCAGATTTATAATTCAGCCAGACTTCTAGAAGACTAAAGGTCAAATTAAACTATGTAGAACACAAGAAATGCTATATAATTCCAGTCATCCCAAAGAATATCTAGGCTTTGGGGTAGCTTACATAAAATTCTAGGATTCACTCACTTTTTTCTGTACCGACGTGTGTGCTCGTAGGCTTTTCACTAGGAAGATCATGAAATTTCACAGGAACATACAGGGGTTCACTCTAGAATGGTGCAGAAGCAGAAACAAATATAAGGAGAAAAATTAAAACATAATATGCTGAGTAAAATATTAATGCATGACATGTAGACAGATACCATGTGAAACACAGATGTATGTACACCAGCATGTCCAATTAGGCAGCCTAGCTTCCAAAATGAAGGTGAAAGACTGAATAAGGAAACTCAACTGATACACACAGCACAACAGCACTGAACAACGATCTGTATGTTTAGAAATGAATACCTCAAATAATATTAAAATGTCAAAAAAGAAACCTTTGCTCGGCTAGAAGAACATCTTTTGGCCCTTTTCATGTGGTCTTTTTAAAAACACATACTGGGCTGGAGAGTTGGCTCAGTGCTTAAGATGCTTGCCTGTAATGCCTAACAACCTAGATTCAATTCCCCAGTACCCACATAAAGCCAAGATGCACAAAGCGATGCATGCATCTGGAGTTTGTTTGCAGTGATAGAGGCCCTGGCACACACATTCATATTCTCTCTGTCTCCTTTCAAATAAATAAATAAATAAAAGACTTGTTTAAAAAAGAAAAAGAAATAATACTTAGGAGCTGGGGTGATGGTTTAGTTGGTGTTTGTGGTGCAAGTATGAAGACCTGAGTTCAGTCCTCAGTGTTCACATAAAAAGCAGGGTGTGGTGTCACATGGCACCCAGTACTAGGGAGGAGGTCCCCTGGGGCCCACTCGACAGTATAGCCTACTTGGTGAGTTCCAGATCACTGAGAGACCCTATCTTGTTGTCTTCTGGCCTCCAGACACATATGCCTATATATAAATGCATATGTATGCGTGTACACACACATATAAAATACATATTGTATGTGGGGTATGATGGTGCACACATATATCCCCAGATACAGAGGCTGAGGTGGCAGATGGTTCAAGCCCAGGACTGTGGATCCAGCCTATACAACAGTATGAAACACTGTCTGCCCCCACTTCTAAAATAACAAAAACAAAACATGCTGAACCCTTCCTAGTCAGGTCAAGGTTCTGATAATAAGGGTAAGTAAATAAGACTTCTTCCCAGTGGAGAAGGAAGACCATGTACAGATACAGAACAGATTCATATTGGCTAAAGTGTTTTATTATGTTAACATTCAACAAAGAACAATTCTAGAAAAGCTCTACATGATTAAGAGACAAGAACAACAAAACAAGGGCTTGAGAGATGGCTTAGCAGTCAAGGCACTTGCCTGCAAAGCCAAAGGATCCTGGTTCGACTCCCCAGTACCCATGCAAGCCAGATGCACAAGGGGGCGCGTGCATCTGGAGTTCATTGTCAGTGGCTGGAGGCCCTCGCATGCCCATTCTCCCCCCCCCACCCCCACTTATTTCTCAATCTCTCTCTCTCAAATAAATAAAAATAAAACATTAAAAAATATTTTTTAAAAAAGAACAACAAAACAGCTACCACAAATCAACAAATCAGTATAAGGTCCACATACAAAACAGTTAATACATTTCTCATTAGTCCCCAAAATAAAGGTTTTGTTTGGCATGTGTATGTGTGTGATGTATGTTCATATGTGTATATTATTCATATGAGTGTGAGTGTACCTGTGTGTGCATGCATGTGTGTGTATACATATATGTGTAGGTCACAGGTTGACATGGAGTCTTCCTCAACTGATTTCTACTTTGTTAAGTGAAGTAGGGTCTCTCACTTGAACCAGGACTCACTGATTCAGCTAGCCAGCTTGCCCTGGGGATCTGCCTGTCTCTGGCTCCTGATCTTTAGATTTATGGGAGGGCCACCGTGATCAACTGCACTTTTCTACGTCAGTTTTAAGGATCTAAACTAAGGTCCTCATGTTTGCACAGCAAGAATTTTACCTACTGTGCCATCCTAGGCCCTAAGAAATACTACAAAGAAACTTTTTCTAGAAGCACATATATAAAGCAAATAGTAAATAGTAAAATTAAAGCCATAAGCTCTAACCAAGCTCCAGATGTGACTCCAAATGCCTAGAGACTGGCGAGATGGCTCAGCAGGTAAGGTGCCTGCCTCTAAATGTCTCAACCATTTGTGCAAATGCTCCTAAGATTTAAAGTACTAAGCTAATTCTTAAAACATTAACAATTTTTTATTTCTTTTATTGCTCTTTTGACTCTTGGTGTAGAATTCTGACAACAAAAATACTCAGTAATGAAGACACAATGAGAAGCTGGGCGTGGTGGCGCACACCTTTAATCCCAGCACTTGGGAGGCAGAGGTAGGAAGATCACCAAGAGTTTGAGGCCATCTTGAGACTCCATAGTGAATTCTAGGTCAGCGTGGGAGAGTGAGACTCTTTTTTTGAAAAAAAAAGAAAAAGAGAGAGAAGAGATTGACAATGAGGACAAGTAATGTGCACAATCTTATTATGTTTAACTTTACATTATAGCATTTACCCTAGAGCAATTTATTATATCCATCTTAGGAATAAAAGTGGCAATTATTAGAATAGTCAGCACCTTCTGCACTGAGATAGGCAATTGATATTAAATTATGTATTCCATGTTTTAGATCTCAGAGAACAGAGCATCTTCTCCAAGCTTTATGAATCCTTCACAGTAGCTACTAACCTGCCCAGCATGCCATGGTAGCTTTAAAGGGTAGACAGACAATGTAAAAACAGTCATGCCAATAAAGCCAGAAAGCCAATTGTTCAAAAACTGCTGTTGAATTTTACAACAGTTTTCTCAGAATGCCACATTTAGGAAGAAAAGAAATATTACCAAAAATGCATTTGAAAGCAATGCCTTGGGGAAGGGAGATGGATCAATAGTAAATGGTACAGCATTTGCCACACAAGCATGATGATTGAGTTTGGCAAAATTTAAACGAGAGACCCTATCTTAATAAATAAGGTGATCAATTGATGGAGACACCCAGACTTTCACCTCTGGCCTCCACATGTTGCAAGCACACATGCACCCATACATATGCATGTACCCACACATATGCAAGCCCACCATACACATATGTGTATGTGATTATCTTAAATGAACTGACTTTTACAGTCTATCCAACTGACTCTAAATACTTAAATATGTTAATTATGTTAAATATGTTAATTATTTAATTTGCTTTTGTATTACCTCTCCTCTCTCTCTCTAAATATACACCCAAACATAAGATGTATTTTCAGAACTCAGAACAAGTATCTAATACGTATTAAGTCCCCTAAAAATTGTGGAATGAAATTAATGCTTCTATATTGAATATATATTATTGAGTGATTATATATGTTCAGTTGAGCAGCACTGCCTGTTCCCATTTGGTGATAACCATGGATGGGAAACTGAAAAGCCAGCAGAGCTATGTTAGAACATATGTGGTCCCCTTAAGAGGCTCTACTGTCTGAGACCAGGCAGGTAAGAGCATGGCCCTGCTGCCAAAGAAAGCAAGACTAGCCTCATGTTGTCATCAGGAAAACCCAAGGTCACCAGGATTATGGCCTTGAGTCCTATATAGTGCCTCTGTGGCTCCTAGCATGTAGCCACAGGGAATAAAGCTTTCTCCCTCGCCTGAAAACTTATAACCTGTACTAACTTACTTTGTTGTTTCAGAATTCAGGAGCTTATCTCACTCTCTGGCTTTGAACCCCACCATACTAGCTACTTTGACATAGTACTGCAAACTCTCCTAATAAAAGCTTTAACTCTACAAAACCATGAAGTCTCAACTCCTCTCTCTAGGACTTTTCATCTGGTTGTTCTTTCTAACTAGTTTCCCTTCCCTCTCTCCTCACAGGTAGCTAAACTGATTACCTCTAAGCCCCAGGTCCTGCAAAAGAAAGAAAATACCAAACTGCAGTTCAGAGAGAGAAAGAGAGAGAGAGAGAGAGAGAGAGAGAGAGAGAGAGAGAGAGAGAGAGAGAGCACACAATACTGAGCTGTATCTTTTTTTTTTTTTTTTTTTTAAGTTTTTTGAGGTAGGGTTTCACTCTAGTCTAGGCTGACCTGGAATCTACTATGTAGTCTCAGAGTGGCCTCAAACCCATGGTGATCCTCCTACCTCTGCCTCCTGAGTGCTGGGATTAAAGGCATGCGCCACCATACCTGGCTCTGAGCTGCATCTCTTAATACAACCATGGTTCTTCCTGCCATGGCTGGTGTGAAAAGCAGCACTTACCAAGGAACTATTCACAGTAGCATCTGTTGTGCAAGCAGCAAAGTAACCTTCAGCATCTGTGAACTAAATACAGGGAATGGGACAGAAGATTTAATTAAACTCATGGTCTAACCTATAACTAGTCAGACACAGCTGAAATGAACAGAACCAAAACCTTAAAGCAAACCTATCAGCTTAGCTATTATTAATAATGATAGAGTCAATACCAAGTATTCAGCCATGCAGGGTGGGGATCATCCTCTTGACTTTTATTTTTGCACATATGTGTTTGTGTAGTATGCACATATGTGTGGGTGCAGGTATACAGGCAAGTGTGTATACATGCATGTGGAGGTCAGTGGTTGACACTGGGTATCTTCTTCAATAGCTTCCCACCTTATTTATTGACACAGAGTACATTAATTCACTAGTCCAGCTAACTAGCTTGCCACGAAGATTCCCTATCTCTGCTTCCTGAGTGCTAAATTATAGGCAGGCTGCTACCACCCAACCATCATCTTTGTGGGTGCTGGCTGGTCGGAACTAAGGTCCTCATGCTTGCCCAGCAAGTGCTTTATCCACTGAGCCATCTCCTCAACCCTATATTATCTTTTTCTTCTTTTTCCTTTTGTGTGTGTGTGTGTGTGTTGTGTAAGTGCGGGTGAAAGTCAGAGGTTAGCTTTCTGGTCCTCACCTTCCATCTTACGTGGGGAAGGCTGTGCTTCTCATTATTGCGGCTGGTGTTCACTGGTGTACTAACTGAGAACTTCTCAGAAGTTTGCCTCCCATCCCCATTATTGCTGTGCTGGGATTATAGAAGTCTTAATTTGATCCTCAGAACCCATGTTTTGTTTGTTTGTTTTTAGTATTCATTTATTTATTCATGTTTTTGTTTGTTTTTTGTTTTTAAGACAGATGTGGTGCTACACGTTTACCATCCCACTGCTGGGGAGATGGAGATAGGAATAACACATTTATGGATGCAGAGCTTCTGTTTAGAATGATGACAAGGTTCTGGTGATGGAGCATGGTGATGGGTCCACGGCAAAGAGAACATACTACTGAATTTCACATTTTAAAATAACTAAAATTAAAATGCTAAACTTTGCATAGTACATAAATTACAATAAAAAGAGGGCAAATGGGTCAGGCATGGTGGTACGCAACTTTAATCCCAGCACTTGGGAGGCTGAGATAGGAAGATTGCCGTGAGTTCAAGGCCAAACTAAGACTACATAGTAAATTAAGCCTTGGTTAGAGTGAGACCCTACCTCACAGAAAATAAAAAGAGGGAAGATGGTTAAAATGGTAAATTTAATGTCACATATATTTTCCCACAGGGATGGGAGAGAAAAAGTTTTAAAAAGGACTAATTAATACAAGGAACAGTTTTATACTCTTCTCAAGAATTTAGTGTCTACCTCTACATTTAAGACATGTCACTATATAAACTACTATTTACTTAAACATTAGAAAGGACCATGTCTTAGTACAGTCATAGTACATTAATAAAGAATATAACCCTGTTGCCAAAAATGACATCTTAAAATAAGGCATTTTCATTTTTTATTTTTGGTGAGAGCATGCATGTATGAGAGAGAGAGAGACTGAGAATTGGCATGCCAGAGCCTCAGCTACAGTAATCAAACTCCAGATGCTTATGCCATCTAATGCATATGTATAACCTTGTGCTTGCATCATCTTTGTGTATCTGGCTTAAGTGGGATCTAGAGAGAGATCAAACATGGGTCCTTAGGCTTCACAGGCAAGTGCCTTAACCACTATGCCATTTCTCCAGCTTAAATAAGGTATTTTTGTTTGTTTGGTTGGTTGGTTTTTCAAGGTAGGATCTCACTCTAGCCCAGGCTGACCTGGAATTCACTATGGAGTCTCAGGGTGGCCTCGAACTCACGGCAATCCTCCTACCTCTGCCTCCCGAGGGCTGGGATTAAAGGTGTGCGCCACCACGCCCGGCTTAAATAAGGCATTTTTATTTAAATATACAAAATATACTATTTTATTATTTTATAAAAATTATTTATTTTTTATTTATTTGTGAGAAATAGGCAAAGAGAAAGAAAGGGGGAGAGAGAGAGACTGGGTGTGCCAGAGCCTCTAGCCACTGCAAATGAGCTCCAGACACATGTACCACCTAGAAGCTTGCAGGCCAGCTAGCCTGATATATGCAGTTGCAAACAACAAGAAATCCTGGCTCAAACAAGGCAGAAGGTATAGATAGACTTAAGATTCTCTCTGAGCCCCACAAACACATCATGGGACATTTGTACCCACACTCACACATGTGAACACATGCACAGAGATTTATAAAAATAAAAGATATTCATACACCAAGTTGATAAGGATACAATTAAGATTTTAGATAAAAATGATATTTCTTATAATCTGTCTTTACTCAATTAAATGAATAACTTAAAATTGGACTGTCCTTAAAGAAACTGATAAATCTTTAAACTGTGGAAAAGCTATACCCTTCCCCAACATGCAAAACTAAAAACTTACAAATGCAGCATGCTTTCCTCGAAATCCTCTTGTACACTGTTGCCTCCATGGCTTCCAAATAACAAAGCCCAAAAGGTAGAGAACGAACATTGATGTTTTTGCAAAGGTGCTGAAGAATGGTTTGTTGTACTGAGTAAAAACATACTGTGGGGAAAAGGTTACACATGACTATGAAATGACTCTAAACCTTCAACTCATCTCTAATGGAGTAAAGCCATTATATCATTCTTAACTGTTTAGATGGCCATTTGGACAAGAAAAGTAAAAATCACTAAAATATTTAATATTCATTTCTGATTACAATATTTGCCTTGCATAGGAAAGATAATATTTTCAAACAAAACAGAAACATCTCAACACCCACTGAAAATTTACTGTGCAAAGTTATCTGCTCCAAGGGGCCAAAGGAAAATAAAAATAAGACAGGTTTTCCTAGTTTTGAGATGCTTACAGTATAATAGAAGAGACACATATATGAAGGCATATGCTAAGAAAGATAAAAATAAGACAAGCTTTCCTGCCACTGAGGAACTTAAAGTCTAATAGAGGAGAAATATGCATGCGCGCACACACACACACATAAACACACACACACACGCACACACACACACACACACATGAGAAATATGTGCTGATGTGCTAAGAATCATGAAGGAGTCTCAGGGTCCCATGGAAACACCAAGAGAAAGACCAAGTGGAAGGTCCTGGAAGTGTACCAAAAGGCTATTCTTGAGCTTTGTGTGAAGGGCTGAGAAAAGTGAGCTCATACGGAAGAAACAGCATAAAGGAAAAAGTAATGAAGCAGAATGGTGTATGAAGAAAATTACATGAAATTTAATGTTACTAGGAAGTTACTTTTTTAGAGAGAGAGAAAGATAATTGGTGCACTAGAGCCTCCACCACTACAATCAAACTATAGACACTTGCACCACCTAGTATGCATGTGCAAACTTGCGTCTGCATCACCTTTCTGTGTCTTATATGGGATCAGGAAAGTCAAACATGGGTCCTTAGGTTTTGCAGGCAACCACCTTAACCACTAAGCCATCTCTCCAGCCTGAAAGTTACTTTTAAAAACTTATTATTTTTATGTGTCATATACAAACTTAGCATTTATGTTTGTTGCCTAAAAAATAACAATACCAAAAACATAGTCACATGTGCTAAGAAGGCCTAGGAAGATAATAAGTTCAGCAACATAAGCAACTCCAGGTCCCAGAGAAAAGCCTGAGCCATCATGCATGAAAAGAAGCAATACAAGCCAAATACAGGTATGGTGCAGGACAGTACAAGATAAACCTAGAAATCAAGTAAGATATCTAAGGCTTGTGTCACAGCAAAAGGATCCCACAACCAAACTGAAATGGTACCCACTAATGAGAGTTAGGTCAGTTTAAATTTTATAAGCAATAACTACAATGATTTGAAATACTTATCAACCATATAAAAATGTAAACACTGATGACTTTATAATGATGCTAAAAACAGACTCTCAGTAGTTACCACTGGAAGTTCCTAGGCAAGTCTACTCTGAAATGAACAAATAAGGGGAAATGAGATTTAGCCAAGCTTTTTTATATCCTGTGTTTCACCACAGCCAAATACTAGGTTTGGAAAAGTTCTCATTAAAAAAACTCTAGCTAATAAATACAAAAGAAATGACTTAGAAAACTCATTGCCTTGCAATCCCTAATGAAATACTTGGTCAGGGCAATAATCACACAGATATTCAACATTTTCTGATGTGTGTATGTTCACAGGTGTGAGTATAGGCATGCTCATGCTGTGATATGCATGAGGAAGTCAGAGAATATATCAGTTGTTTTCCCTTACTCCCCATCTTGTTTGAGTCAAGCTCTCTTGTTCACTACTGCATGAGCCAGGCTAGTCTGCTTGTGAATTTCTGGGACATTCTCCTGTCTCCATCTTACTTCTCACCTTAGGTGCACTGCTATTAGTGTCTGGCTTTTACACAAGTCACAGGGATGTGAACTCAGAACCTCACACTTTGGCTGCAAGCAGTTTATCCCGAGTCATCTCCCCAGCCCCCAACATTCAACTATGATCTAAAGTTCGGTGAGGAATTTTATATTGCTTAAATTGGCATCACCCAAACCAGACCTGCAGCCATTCTATGCCCCACGTTGTAATGTCATAGGGAGTACACCAAGATAATCTCTCCTAGGAACTCAACCTCAGTCAAGACTTTGAACCTAACTATCATCTTATAGGCATCTTATAGGAAGCAAGATTTAAAAAGCTGGTCAAATGCTACTCCAAAGAAACAATCAGTAAAACCAAGGATGTGATGTGTCTTACAAGAAAAATGACCTAGTTGCTTCAATAAACAAATAAAACAGGGAGAGGCATACACTTAAAAAATAAAAGTGAGTTAAAGATATAGCAAAAGGAAAATAAATCTCTTTAAATCCTAACCAGGATTCCTTTAATACAACTGGGAAAATATAACCATGAACTAATTATTGGAGGACTGTGAGGATTTACAGTCATTTTGTTAGGCATGTTAATGGTATAGTGATTATGCTTTTAAAAAAACTGGAAGTTAGTTTCAGTTTAAGATGGGGAAGAAAACTATGTAAGTAGACTTTTCTTTAAAATACTCCAGGACAAAAAAAGGTATGATACAAGTTGATAAGATTAGAAAACTTGATGACTGTTAAAGTGATGAGTACAGTAAGATTTACTAGTTATTATCAGAAGTACAATATCAAACCATCTACATTGCAAATTTGAGACTAGCTACATGAGATCCTGTCCCACTCTCCTTTACAAGAAAACAGTTTATCTGGTTGGAAGAAGTAAACATATGATGTGTGATCTATTATAACAAAATTATAAAAATTCTCTTAAAATTTTAAAAATATAATTTTCTCTAGTTTTACTGAGGTAAAATTGACAAATAAAAATGATATCTAGGCATAATGGTGCATACTTGTAGCCCCAGTACCTGGGAGGCAGAGGCATACACCTGGCTACATAGCAAATTCCAGGCCAGCCTGGGCTACACAACAATACCTGATGAAAAATATTGAAAAACCAATCAAATAAACAAAGAAGACCCCAAAATATACTTATAGCGAACAATATGGTACTTTGTATACATTGTGAAATAATTACCAGAAATGGGTTGGTAAGGTGTTTACTTTTAGACATGAATTGCTAAATTATAATTTAACCAGATGTTCCTTTGTCCTAAATTTTACCACCAAACAAATAAGATAATTCATTTACTACTACAAAATTTAAGTTGAGTTTAGTAGCCTGTCAACATTAAAACAATTTCTCTGAGGCAAAGCTACAGAATGTTAATCTAATGAGATTATAGAGTTTTAAAGTGAAAAACAAATGCCCTATTGTAAACCAGAGCCTAATTCCAGAAAGGCTCAAAAACCTATTAGAGAAATTACCTCAGTATCAACTATTTATTTAGCTAAGATGTGAGGAGCTCTGTGGTATCCAACAGCCTGGGTTTGACTTATTCATTTCATTTTATAAATGATAGTTTCTTTTAGTCTATTTCTTTATGACTCCAGTATGTGAATGAACTGAAACATACTAATTCTGAAAACAAAATTTGCTGCCTTCTTATAGGCATCAGTTATCAAACAGAATTGAATATGTAAATAGAAAAGAAAACTAACTTATGAACTCAAAATACCACATTCCTACCAATGAGTCATCAATTAACAGAAAACTTAACTGAAGTCAATCTTTCTACATTGTGCACTGCAAAATGTTTGAGTCACCAAACATACTGCTGTGGATGATGTAGATAATAGTGATGTGCACATGGAGACTGAGCACTTTTATTCACTTGTCTAAATGTATTCTCTCTCATTTAAAATTTACCTTCACTTAATTTTTTATGTTATTATCCAGGTCTTTTATGTTAGGGGAGCACTCTACTACAATGCTACATGTCCAAACCAAAAGTGTTCTTATTTTGTACTAAATGGTAAAAGATTGCTTTTTTTCTGAATATTTGGTCACTAAGAAAATAGTATTTATAGGGCTGGAGAGATGGCTTAGCAGTTAAGCGCTTGCCTGTGAAGCCTAAGGACCCCGGTTCGAGGCTCGGTTCCCCAGGTCCCACGTTAGCCAGATGCACAAGGGGGCGCACGCGTCTGGAGTTCGTTTGCAGAGGCTGGAAGCCCTGGTGCGCCCATTCTGTCTCTCTCCCTCTATCTGTCTTTCTCTCTGTGTCTGTCGCTCTCAAATAAATAAATAAATAAATAAATAAAAGAAAATAGTATTTATGGAGAAATAACTAAACTTAGAAAACTAACAGAATCACCATTTCATGGTAAGAAAATATGAATACTCTCTAAGTAGTTCTCTCTGCAAAACAGAAGACCACTATAGGAAACAACAAAGAATACAATTTCAGTTTGAACTTGAAATGACACTAATTCAGTGTGAAGGGATACATAAATTAATTCAATATTTAAAACTCTGCTCTTAGTAAGCATGAGGAAGTAATGGATGGAAATGCTACAGGTTAGCTCTGATTCCGTTATCGTGATGTAACATCATTCCTGAAGTGTACATACCGAAGTGAGTTCTGAGGAGGCCACCCATATCACATCTACAAGCAGGAGAATAACAATCCCGAGAGCCATCCGCCTGCGCTGACTGAATCCACTGTTTTGGGAATTCATTCGATTCATGATAAATACACAAACCATTTGTAATCTGTTTTACAGAAAATATAGATCTCATTAGGGATATTAGGAAAACAACCACATAGAAAGCAGAAGTGCAAGAAAACAGATGACATGTGTTTGCTATTGCTCAGGACAAAAGCCATCTAGTGCACAAAAAGTGTAAAATGTACCTTGTTCTGAAGGCCTCTCTGAGATCCTCCAGAGCCGTGCCTGCAAACCTGGAAGCTCTCAGTCTATCTAGAAGCGAAGAACTCAGCCCACCTGGAAAAGCATCACAGAGATGATGCTTAGGCAAACGTCAACAGTTCAAGATTCCTCACATCACTTTTTTTTTATTCAGCAGAAAACAAAGGAAAGAAAAATGTCAAAATGTGTTCAGCATATCATATATGCTTTTCTCCGGGTTTCCATGGTCTTCATTGTACCTTTCAGACTACAGTGAGAGGTATGTGATCCCTGGGCCTGGAAAACAATACCCAACATAGGGTAGTTCAGTGCTGGAGAACAATATGTCCAAGTTTTGACGTACACAGAACTCCAGAGAGATCCAACCCAGACAGCGTCTAGACGAGCGCCTGGGTCTAAACGTGTATTTTCTACCGGATCTCCTCGAGTGCAATTTGACGATTTGACAGGCAGGAGATCTGCACGGGTTTGGCTGATCGAGGGCCACTGACTTCGGGTGGTGGTGGAGGGAAAGCACCCGTGCCCAATCTGGCCCTGTCAGTGCACCGGTCGCTTAAACGTGGGTGCGAGCAGGATAGAGACAGTGGTGCAAGGAATCCTGTTCTGCAGCGGGGAGAAGGAAGGAAAAGCAAGCCTGCGGCGGCGGCGATGGCCTCCCCGAGACCGGGACCGCGGCTCCCCGACGGCCAGAACACCGCAGTCCCGCGGTCCTCCCTCTCCGCGCTCCAGGACGGCACCTGTCCATCAAGGGCTGAGGACCCGGCTGCGGGCGGGCCGGGCCGGGCCGGGCGGGCTTCGCGGAGGATCCGGGCCCTGCGCCGCCCGCCTGCCTACCTGGCCGTCCTGCCCCGCGATGGCGTCGTGGCGGCACCATGAGCGGACCTGGCCCGGACCAGCCGCCCCGCGCCGCGGCCTCACACGGCGGTCCCGGCCCCGGACATGGCCCCGCAGCGCTGGAGGCCGAACCTCACAAGCCGTGACGCCAGTCTGGCCTTGGCCGCGGATGCCGCTCAGCCCCCAACTCGGAGAAGGGAGTGACCGAGGGGAAGAGCCCGCGCCGGCAGGCAGCCTGAGGCCCGGATGGCGCCCTGGCCCTGGTCCCAGCCTGACAGCCCAGGCCCCGCCCACGGCCGGACAGCCCAGGTCGGGTCCCTGAAACGACAGCCCAGGCCCCGCCCCCGATACGGCAGCCCAGGCCCCGCCCACGGCCGGACAGCCCAGGCCCCGCCCCCGACGCGACAGCCCAGGCGGCGTCCCTGACAGACAACCTAGGACCCGCCCACGGCCGCACAGCCTAGGCCTCGCCCCCGACGCGACAGCTCAGGCGCCGTCCCTGACAGACAACCTGGGACCCGCCCACGGCCGCACAGCCCAGGCCTCGCCCCCGACACCATAGCCCAGGCCCCGTCTCTGACAGACAGCCCAGGCCCCGCCCACAACCGGACAGCCCAGGCCTAGTCCCTGAAAGACGGCCCAGGCCCCGCCCCGGACAAGAGAGTCGAGGCCTCTTCCTTACAGACAGCCCTGGCCGGGTCCCTGACGGACGGCCCAGGCCCCGCCCCCGACACGACCGCCCAGGCCCCGTCCCTGACAGAGCCCAGGCCCCGCCCCCGACAGCCTAGGCCCCGCCCCACAACGGCAACCTAGGCCGGGTCCCTGACAGACCAGGTCCCGCCCCCGACACGACAGCCCCGCCCTGCTAACCGACGGTTGCGGCGGCGGCGCGCTGATGACGTCAGGTCTGCGCAACCCGAGTCCCGCGCGCCCGCGTCTTCAGGTGTTGGCGATCGAGGTTGTAATTGTTTCCCCGTGACCGCGCGGAACGGAGATTTGAGGGAAGAGGGAGGCCAAGCGTGGTGGCCGGGAGGAACCTGGGGAAAGAGGCGTGCCCGAGTGGCCGCACAGTCTTGCCCTAGAACGACACTTAGCATCTGGGTTTCTTACAAAGCCCAGGCAGGGAACTCAGCATCCCTTTCTAGAAAAGACAAGCAAAGTGGATTTGGAGATACTTGTTTCCTTCGTTGTTGTATGTCAACCAGATCTTAACGCCTGGAGTTATAAAGGTATTCTAAAGCCACGTTGCTAATCTCCTTGGCCCTAACTTTCTTCATATAAAAAAGGTCAACTTCACCTCTTAGTTTTATATAAACATGTGCCTTTTCCTTTCTCTTTCCATCACAGCCCAACAGTACATTTTCAAATATTAGTTCCAGGAGAGCAAGGATCTTTTTCTCCACTCTGTAAAATAAGTGCGTATTACAGAGATGGCAGGCCATGTTTTCGGCTTATTTTTGAAATTCATGTTTACATCCAATTGGCAGTCAGTGTTTATTGAATAAGTTTGAATATCCTCTTGATCTTTTCAGTATTCTTGATTCCCATCTCCATTTCTGCCCATGGATAACACTTCATAGTCTCACAGGCTTGAGCATTCACTTTTATTAGTTTCTTTACTCTTTAAAATACTTCAGAGAGAGAGAGACAAATTGAGAGAATGGGCACACCAGAGCTTCTAGCCACTGTAAATGAACTACAGATGCATGCGCTTTGAACCACCTTGTGCATCTGACGCTACATGGGCCCTGGGGAATCAAACCTAGGTCCTATGGCTTTGCAGGCAAGCGCCTTAACCAGTAAGCCATCACCTGAGCCCTCTGTTTGCTCTTTAGTGCTGACCCTTCTTTAAGTCTGAAGTGGTTTGAATCAGTCGTCCTCCATAAACTTGTGTCCTGAATGCTTCCTAGCTAGTGGCAATTTCAGAGGTCAAGCCTTGCTGGAGGAAGGGTGTTGCTTGTAGTTTATTAGCCAGTGTTAGTTGGCTCAGTCTTCTGTTTTCCACCTGCTGTTGCAGAGGTGATACTAAGCCTCTGCTCTACCCCCATGAAGCTTCCCCTTGAGATTGTACATGAAAACACCAAAAAACAAACTTTCTTGCTGTCATGGGTGATTTCACCTAACAAAGAGGAGGTAACTATGACAAATTCCTTTTGAAATCCATTATAGTCTCTTAAGATTCATCATGTAATAAATCTGATGCCTTCCGAAAAGTCCCTTGAAAAGCTGTCAAGAGAATGTAACTCTCCCCACAAAGTACCTCGGCTAGAGTAGGAATATAAAAGCAAATTGGTGTGTGTATGTCAAAGTCCCTACCTAACTTTTTAGAATGTCAAGCCCTAGTAAATTACAAATGATCGTGTCATGAGTCTGGGCTCACTAATAGGTGAAACTACTTGTAATCTGTAAATTCCAAGTATGATAATAAATGAACATCCAGACACAAACAAATGATACATATTCTGTATCCACAGGTTCCTTATTCATGGATTTAACCAACTGCAGATACAATATATTCAGGAAGGAAGGTGGCATCTGGGAGCTTGGTGATGGAGAGCTTGAGTTAATGAAGTGCTTGCAGTCCAAGCTTGAGGACCCAAGTACATATCCCCAGCACCCAAGGAAAAGCCAAGCTATATACCTGTAATCCCAGCACTTAGCAGACAGACTGGAGATCTGTGTGGCAAGCTAGCTAGCTAAACCAGTCGATTTGGTGAGTTCTGGGTTCTGTGAAAAACCCTGTCTCAATAAGTAAGGTGAAGAGTACTTAAGCCATTGGTGATGGGAGGTTGTTAGCATGTGTAAGTTAAAAGTAAGTTAACAACAAGCCATCTAACTGCCTACCACAGGATGTGCCACCTCTACTAGATCTGCCATCTGCTGTGGCTCAGGAGAAATTGCAGAGGAAATAGTTAGTGGCACAGCTACTGCTTTCACTGCTTGCCTGACAGCCAGCTCCAGGAAGATGGTACAAACACTGGTCAACCAAAACCCATCAAAGCAGAAACCCAGAGTCTACACACAACTCAACACTAAATCAGACTGCTAACAGGGCCACCATAGTCAGGGAACATTGAAAAAGAGGGGATAAAAAGATTGTAAAAGCTGCAAGATGGGTAGAAATACACTGAAGCACAGTCCCCCCAACAGAGAATAACTGAAGCCTTTAGAACCACATGGTGAATACCAACAACCCCACTGAGGAGGGCCCTCAGGGAAAGGGGAGCTGGGGCAAAGGGATAGAAGAATATATATTTTTTTTTTATTAAAATAAAAAGGGGCTCGGGCTGGAGAGATGGCTTGTCAGTTAAGCGCTTGCCTATGAAGCCTAAGGACCCCAGTTTGAGGCTGTATTCCCCAGGACCCACATTAGCCAGATACACAAGGGGGCGCACACGTCGAGTTCATTTGCAGGGGCTGGAGGCCATGGTGTGCCCATTCTCTCTGCTTTTTTTCTCTGTGTCTGTCGCTCTCAAATAAATAAATAAAAATAAACAAAACATACTAAGAAACGGTGGGGGGGGGCAGTGCTGGAGGGATGGCTTAGCAATTAAGATGTTTGCCTGCAAAACCAAAGGACCCAGGTTCGATTCCCCAAGACCCATGTTAGCCAGGTGTTCAAGGAGGCACAAGCGTCGAGTTCATTTGCAGTGGCTGGAGGCCCTGGGGTGCCTATTCTCCTATTCTCTCTCTCTCTTTCTCTATCTCCCCTCCTTTTTTGTCAAATTAATAAATAAATAAAAAAATATAAAATGTTTTTTAAATTAAAATAAAAAGAAGGCATCCTAGGTGATAGTTTTAGGGTATGTATTTGGATTTCTCTGGTCTAGTATAAGTGGAAATGAAGTAACAACTAGAGAGACAGACATTTATTAATCAAGTCCTGGCTATTTTGGGGTGATTGCTTGAAGATGAGATTGTGGTTATCTTTCCAGGCTTTCTGACACAAAGCTTGTGGATAAGAGCCTATTTTTATATATTCCCCAGCTATTGTCAGTATATTCAGTCTCTCACAAATATCTACTGCATGCCATGATATCCCTGCTAATCTCTTCCACAATGCTGGAAACGTGATTGTCTTGATAAATATCTCTTGACTCAAATTGTCTCTAAGACATGTTTAAATGGACCAAGATTCAGGTCTTAGAAAGTATGTATTGTATATGAAAGACTTCTTCTTAATTTTAACCCTACTGTATTTTATGGGGTCAATGATACACCATAATGGAAGTCATAAACTTGGGAGGTTCTAAGCTATCTAAGACTGTGTTATTGTATGCAATAAAATCCTAGACTCCATGGAGTTAACTGGCAAGTTGGAGAAGCAATATATCAGCAGAGAATTGTGGGTTCATACACACAAATCATTGTACTTTGCTCACATTCACTCCTCTAATAACCCCCTTGTTCCACCCTCCTCTCCCTCTTCCATTAGTTTCTTTCTTCCACCTACATTATCCCCTTCTGCTTTTATATGGTATATATGTGTATTTTTTTTCTAGATTTCACATGAGAGAAAATATGTAATATTTGACTTTCAGAAACTTATTTCACTTAACACAATGATCACCAGGTCCATTTATTTTCCTAGAAAAGGCATAATTTCATTTGTTATGACTGAATAAAATTCCATTTTGTGTATATAAAGATTTTCTTATCTTTTTTGGGGGGGGTAGGGTCTCTCTCTAGCTCAGGCTGACCTGGAATTCACTATGTAGTCTTAGGGTGGCCTCGAACTCACAGCGATGCTCCTACCTTTGCTTCCCGAGTACTGGGATTAAAGGAGTATGCCACCACACCCAGCTCTATAAACATTTTCTTTATCATCCATTGGCTGATGGGTATGTAGGTCAATTTTCTTGGCTATTGTGAGTAGGTATCAGAGATTAGAATAAAGTTACAAACATATATAGAGTGTGTATATTGAGCAGTACACAGTTGGTGCATGATCATTGTCATGTTGTGACACAAGAGTTGGAGTGTCATAATTGCTTCTTGCAGATATACAGAAATCTTTGGAAAATAAGTGTGACATAGGCTTGATTTGCTTTTATTTATATATTTGAGTGGGTTTTTTTTGGTGCTGGGGATAAAACCCAGAGTCTTATACATGATAAGCAAGATCTATAACTGAGCTGCATCCCCATTCCTAAACTTGATTTAATGATAGAAATTATTTTAGTAAAGGATTAAAGTGTTTTTTCCGAGTAGAAGTATTTGAACAAGAGAAACAGGTGTGTCCTGAGAGAGTTATAAAACTGGTTTGGTCAAGTACGGCATGTCGATAATGAAGCAATTGCAAATTATGTAGGTCAGGTGAGTTCCAAGGAGACGGAAGCATGTGCTAAAAATGAGGAAAGAGTTAGATTTTTAATTTGCATATGATGAGAACATAAGGGTTTTTAGGTATGAGAGAGGCGGCTGAGAACCAACTCTACTTCTGATCTCCTTTCCCAGTTGGAGAGAAACAATAAACCACATACTACTGCGTGTTTATTCAATGCCTGCCAGTGTGGTGACGCTGTAGGAGCATCTGTGGGTCCTGCCCTCAGAGAAGCCACATAAATGAAACTTATGATCAAATGAAGGCAGGTATTTACTGTGCTAGAAATTACTAGATCTGCATGCTTTTTTGGTTTTCAGTGTGTGTGTGTGTGTGTGTGTGTAAGTGTGTAAAACTGGTGTGTGTGATGGATGGAATATGTATTGTGTGTGCAGATGCACACATCCCATGTGCATGCTTTTGGAGGCCAGGGCAGAATCTTTGGTTTCCATCTCTTAGAGCACATCTGTGTATGTCTTTCCTTGAGATGGTGGTCTCCTTCAACCAATAGCTTCTGTCCCACAGTGTGCTTCAGCAATTCTCTGGTCTCATCCCACCCTGGACTGCGGTTGTAGACATGTATAACCATGCCCAGCATTTTTATTTGGCCTCCGGGGAGTTAAACGTGGTGATCTTCAACTAGAAAAGCCCCCATGCTTAAGCAGGAAGTAATCTTAACCCCTGAGCCATTTCTACAGTCCCCTCAATTTTTGAGACTGTGTTTCACTATGTAGCCCAGGCTAGCCTTGAATTCATAATCTTCTTGCCCCTGTGTTCCAAGTGCTAAGCTTGTAGCATGCCTCACCATACTCTGCGTAATTCACTTC
Source organism: Jaculus jaculus (assembly GCF_020740685.1). Lineage (NCBI taxonomy): Eukaryota > Metazoa > Chordata > Mammalia > Rodentia > Dipodidae > Jaculus > Jaculus jaculus. The sequence goes on from NC_059106.1 coordinate 18,282,273, forward strand.
TTGCTTTATACTCTACCTCTTTACCATACTGGACATCAAATGTATGCTCCTTTTGAAATTCACTTGTCACTTCCTTTTCTACCCTATTATTGAAGACATAATCAGTAGGAAAATAGATAAGAAAGTAAAGACTCATCTGACTGGCTCCATACCTATATCCTGCCTTCATCCAGCTGACCAGGCTTCCCTGCCAGCTGTGTGGCCCACATGAGCAGTCTAGATCCTAGAAACAAGGAGCCCATGGCTTCCGTATGCTTGACCTCTCAGCTTCTGGCTTGTTTGCTCACCTGCCACTACTTTGCTCCTGGTATCACCCAGTACAACCCTGGCTCTCTCTTCTCACTTGATCAACACTCATGTCTGCTTCTAGTCACTATGATAACAGCCCAGGCTGCAACTGAGAGTCCTTTGAACCCTTCCTCAGTGCACAAGACCCATGTTCAGCCTGATTGATGGCCTCTTGACCCCAAAGAGAAAATCTGAAAAATAAGTAGGTAGTGGCCATGATATATGCACCAGGTTATTATATGTGGTATGTGCTACTTAATGTCTCTTACTTCTAGCAGAGGCCCCCAAAGCACAGGAAAAAAAACACATAGGTAGCAAAGATATTCATTATCTATAGCGAAGTATTAGGTTATCCATGTAGGACTTAGAACAGGGGTGTTCCAACACAATTGTCAGCACAATGCTCACATCCAGGCTGTGCAAGTGAACTATGAACCTATAAAGGAACTTCAGAAAAGGAGTGTAATTTTTTTTTTTAGTTTAAAGATCTTAAATATTTTTATTTTTTTAGAAATACACGTAAATTTATTTATTTATTATTTGCGAGACAGAGAGAGAGACAGAAGCAAATAGAGAGAGAATGGGCATGCCCAGGCCTCCAGCCACAGCAAATGAACTCCAGATACATGTGCCACCTTGTGCATGTGGCATATGTGGGTACTGAGGAATCAAATCCTTAAGCTTTGCAGGCAAGCTCCTTAACTGCTAAACCATCTGTCCAACCCAGGAAATTTATTTTTGACAATTTCATACATGTATTGAATATATTTTGATCATATTCATCCCTCCTCATACATTCTCTTATTCCCATCCTATTCTTACTGAATGCTTTCTTCTTTTCAACTAGTTTTCCTCCTATTTCTATGTGTTTTGTTCATGACTCACTGTGTTTATTTAGGGTTGCTTGCATGAGCATGGATTGGCAATTAATTACTTGAGTATAGGTGACTTATTCATGGAGACAGCAATGAAGAACCCCTTTCCTAACAACCATTAACTGGCATTGGTTCTTATGAGAAGGTTGGGGCCTTATCAATCCCTTCTCGATCTATGAGGGAATGCTGATAGCCCCAATCTTGTGCAGGTAACCACAGCTGCTGTGAGCTGTGAAGTGCTGTGTCATGTCGAAAGGTCAGCATTCCACAGTACCCCTCCCCATCCTCCTGCTCTTACATCATGACTGATCCCTCTTCCTTGATGTCCATTGAGCCTTGGAGGGGTGATAAAAATGTCCCATTTGGGGACTGAGCATTCAATAGCCATTTATTCTCAGCACTCTGGCAAGTTATGAAACTATAATAATGACCAGCCATCACAGAAAGCTTCTCTGGCCAAAGCTGAGAGCAGCACTAGCCTATGGGTATAAACATAAATATTTACAAGGCAATTTGACAACATGTACATTTGGAAAATCAGCAGTAGTATGTTCCCTTCCTCCATGTTCCAGCTGGTTTCCTTTCTTCCCTCAGTCAGTCTTTCCTTCTGCTGTTTTAACACATGTATTTCACTGTCATCTCTAGTTCCCACCACATCCTAGTGGGTTTCTTAAGAGAGATTCCATCTACTAGGGCTACCTAGGGGATAGTGGTACCTCTAAAATTTGTGAGATACCAGGTGAACAACATAAGATCCACACTGCCCAGCAGGTCCATTCCATTTAAAAAGTCCTTTATTTGGAACATGGTTCCTAAAAAAAAAAAAAAAAAAAATCATACATAGAGACACATGAGACAGCAACCCATCAGGTGAAGACATTCTTTAGGTCTCTACTTCAGCTGAAGGAAAAGAGTACAACTGATTATTCCTACATTGTGAAAACAAAACAATCTCTTTCGTCTATCCCCACTTGGACCATAGAGAAGCATGGTTAAGGCAAAAATAAATCAATATGTCTAAGGGAAATGTCTAATTCATTTTTTCCCATCCTTGACTTCAAGCATTGAAAATATTTTGGCTTCCATCCAGATACTAATCCTCTTAAAATACTACTTTATGTTACTGCTACACAGTCTATATTTCTTCAAAGGTTTACCTGTACCCAAACTCTGACATTCTAGGATGTCTATCATGAGCCAAAATGACTTTAGGCAGTTGTATACTCTTGCTGCTTCATAATAGTGAATAATCATACAATTTATCACCACAAGTCTATAATGTCATAATTTTAAAAAATATTTTATTTTTATTTTATTTATTTGACAGAGAAAGAGGAATAGAGAAAGAATGAGTGTGCTGGGTTCTTCAGCCACTGCAAGCAAACTCCAGATGTGTGTGCCCCCTTGTGCATCTGGCTAATGTGGGTCCTGGGGAATCCAACCTGGGTCCTTTGGCTTTGCAGGCAAGCACTTCAATCACTAAGCCACCTCTCCAGCCCTATAATGTGATAATTTTATTCATTCCCTTATTTGACACGTTGGTGTGTTTTTGTTTTTGAGACAGAGTCATATATATATATATATATATATATATATATATATATATATATATATATATATGAAGGCTGTCTTGGAACTAGCTATATAACCAAGCATGATCTTGAACTCTTGATGATCCTACCTCCACCTCTCAAGTGCTGGAATTACAGGCACATGACTCCACCTGACTTATACAGTGCTGGAGTTGGAGCCCAGGGCCTTGTGCATGCTGGGCAAGCACTCTACCAACCAACCTACATCCCTAGCCAAATGCCTTCCTCCACCAGCCTTTCATCATTTTAGTAAATAGGCCCCAAGATGGGGGAAGGTCACTCTTCATTTACCTCTTTTCTTCACAGTCAAGTACCTCTTGAATTCAGCCACTTTTCATAACATCTACACACACATCCTCCACATGACCTATTGCCACTCACTTTGAGTACCTCACTCCCTCCTGATAGATCTGCCTACATAGACTACACTTGGCCTACATAGACTATTCTCCAAGCAGCATCAAAAAGATCTAAAAATGGGAACTAAAGCATGTCAATCCTATTTGTAAACCACCACATATGTCCCATCATAGTGGCTAATCCATATTTCTGGGAGGCCCTAAATGTATTGTGACCTAGCTCTCTCTCCTGTCACTTAGCCCCAGCTGTTAAGATTCTATCTATTGGGCCAGGGAGATGGCTTATTGCATAAGCCCCATCCAACAACTTTGAGTATCTGAGTTTGGATCCCCAGATCCCGCATAAAGCTGGAAGCTGTAATAGGCTGCTTAATCCCAATATGCCCATGAAAAGAAGGGAGGCAGAGACAGGAGAATTTCCTGAAAACTTACAAAGTGGTAGAGGCCCTGCCTCAACTAAGGTGGAAGGCAAGAACCAACCTTAAAACTGTCATTTGACTTCACATGTCCACCCTGGTACATGTACAAACACACACACACACAAATTCCAGCAACATCACCTTCTTGCCCATCTAGCCCTGCAGTCTTTGCATTTGGCATCCTGTTTCTGATGGATTTCACCATTATTTCTTCAAAGATATTCTCCTCAATCTGCTCAATTTAAAATCACTGCCTCCACCACACGCGCGCACACACACACACACACACACACACACACACACACACACACACACTATCACTCTATTCTCTTACCTTACTCTTTCATAGTACTTATTAAAAAAAAGTATGTGTACATGTGTATATTTTGCCACTAGATATGAGCAGCATGGGTGCAGAAACATTTTCGGTCTTACACTTCCACGGTTCTAACACTATATCCATGCCCCAAACATCCGGGAACTTGAAGATTATCTATTGATGAATTGGATGCATGATAGAGGTGCTCTGAGAATTCTTCAAGAAGACCCTTGCTCCATGGGAAGCTCTCCAATATTAGTCTACTGTAGATGTTCTCAGCAGCTTTTTAGAATTTATGCTATTTCTTTCTTCCCCTCACCCATGTCCTCCCTTGAGATTTTTGATGGCTTGGATTACAAAATGTGCATGGAGAGAACAGTTTAAAAGAGATTTATGCATTTTCAGCTTTTGCATTATGTTGGTGGCTGAGTAGACTAAACACATGGGATCCTCTGACAGTACAGAGCAACTGTGGCAAGAAATATTCTCACCTGATCAGCTGGTCTGAAATTCTACTCTTAACGATTGAATTATTAAGTTATTTATATCAAGGTATTGATTCTTCTTTAATTATTCATGCCTGTTATCAGGTCCTTGTGTGTGTGTGCACATGCGCACGTGTGTATGTGTGTTTGTGTGTGTTGTCTGTGTGTATGAGTATGAGTGTACCACACAGCATGTGTATGCAGATGAGAGGACAATCTTGGGTAGTCAAGTCCTCTCTTTCACCTTGTTTGAGAAATGGTCTTTGTGTTTGCTTTTCATTTTTGCTACTGGAAAGGCCGGACTAACTGACCAAGGACAGAAACTGGGATTCAGCTGACTCTGCCTTCCGTTGCCCTAGGCATGTTAGGATTATGTATGCATGTGCTGCTTGTGTTCAGCCTTATGTGGGTGTTGAGGATATAAACTCTCCTATCAAGCTTGTGGAGCAGGCTCCTTTAACCTCTAAACTACCTCCCTAGCCTCTCTTTTTGTTGTGGTTCTGCCTTTTGAGATAGGTTCTCCCATAGAAGCCCTGGCTGGCTTCAAACTTTCTATGTAAATGAGTATGACCTGGAGCTCCTTATCTTCCTGCCTCTGCCTCTTTGGTGCGATTGGTACGTGTCACAATGCTGAGCTCCACTTAACAATTCTTAAGAAACAATGTTGTTCTCTATTGTGAATGCCTAGCACATAGAGGTCCTCAGTACTCATCTGTTTAATGAACGAATGGACTCCTGTCTCTGAGATGACTACCTTCTTTTGCTTGCAGCCAGTTTAAATTCCTGTTCCCTATAGCCATTCCAAACTCTGCTCCAAACTCTGATAGTCTTTTCCAACATAAATCACACTCCTGGATTTCTTCCAGAAGTAAAAATGCTAGCTATTGGTTAACAGCAGAGTCCATAGCAGCTGACATGAAAGGCACAGGTGTTATTCTGAAATCTAATCTCTTCAGCCTAACAGACTTGCCAAGCATCTGATTCCCACTCATGTGTTCCCAGCAAGAACTTTCCACTCAGGGTGGCTGACTTGCTCATTAGGTGCTATGCCATTTTCATTCCCATCTTTTTAACTGTTCATGTGTTCTTTCTTCTGGCTATGGTCACGACACACATTCTACAGGACTCAAAGAGTAACTCCTCCATAAACCCACCGTGTGTGTGTGTGTGTGTGTGTGTGTGTGTGTACATGTGTATATGGGTACGTATTCACATATATGTATGTGCACACAGAAGCCAGAGGACAACATTGAGTGTCATTCCTCAAAGGCTGTCCACTTTTTAGAGACAGGGTCTCCCATCCACCTACAGCTCTCTAATTAGGCTAGATTGACTGGCCAACAAGACCTAGAGATCCTCCTATCTCTGCCTCCCCAGCATTAGGACTACAAGTGCACACTTTCACACCTGGATTTTTATGTGGGGGTTGAACTATCGTTGTTGTGCTTGCAAGACAAGCACCTTACCAACTGAACTATCTCTGATCCCCCACATCTACTTCTCACCCTGCTAAGCTACTTCATTTCTCTCTTCTGAAAGCCCAGAGTAATAAGGATTCTACCACTTGTCTAAACAAATAATTACATATTATTCTGAATCATTACCTAATTATTTGTATGTTTAACTTGTCTCTCCAGAAACAGGTAGCTTATGTTATTTTCATTAGCTGTTTCATCTATATTTCTTGAGCAGCCCGGATGGTTGCTTTTGCAATGCTTGCACTCACCTAGTACTTGCTGTATTTAGTAGAATAATGAATTAAAACACTTGGCTACAGGAGACATGCAGTTATTGTTACAAAAGTTTGCTGAAGCCAAAGATGAATGCTAGCCCTTGCTGTTGAACTCCTTCAGCACTGAGGAATAAGGAGACCAATTTGAAATGGGATAGAGGTGTTCTCAGTCTGAAGGCAGCCCTCACCAATGCAGTCTGCATTTCCTTCTTAAAGACAATGAAAATGATTAAACCACCATACTAATGATCTGATGTTTTTGTATGTGGATGTATGTGTGTGTGGAGTGCATGTGTACAATCATGTTTTTATATATGTGTTGGAGTGTACATTCCTCTGAGTGTGTGTAGACCAAAAGTTGGCATTGGGTGTGTGGTGGTTTGATTCAGGTGTCCCCCATAAACTTAGGTGTTGTGAATGCTAGCTCCCCAGCTGATGGAGATTTGGGAATTAATGCCTCCTGGAGGGAGTGTATTGTTGGGGGCGGGCTTATGGGCTTTATAGCCAGTTTCCCCATGCCAGTGTTTGGCACACCCTCCTGTTGCTGTGGTCCATCTTCTGTTGGCCAGGGGGTGATGTCCACCCTCTGCTCATGCCATCGTTTTCCCCTGCCATCGTGGAGCTTCCTCTCAAGCCTGTAAGCCAAATAAGCCTCTTTTTCCCAGAAGCTGCTCTTGGTTGGGTGATTTCTACCAGCAATGTGAACCGGACTGCAACAGGGTGTCTTTCTTAGTTGCTTTCTACATTATGTAAACATTATGTAAATGTAGCCAGAGTCTGTCACTGAATCCAGAGGTCACAGATTAAGCTAGAAAGTGAGCCCCAGAGATCCTTCTATCTCTGCCTCCCTAGCAGTGGAATTATAAATGCACTCCAAGATGCCTGGCTTTTTTTTAACCTTTGTACAGGCATTTTACCCATTGAGCAATCTACCCAGTCTCAATATCTGAAGTTTTAAAGTTTGTTTTATGCATACTTTTCTAGTATAGAATGAGTTAAACTTTCAGCAACTAAAATTAAATTTTCTTCCGCTACATTAGAAAGGAAATTAACCTTCTATCACTGGATTTTTTGCACATTATAAAATTAAGAGTTGGAGAGATGGCTTATCAGTTAAGGTGCTTGCCTGTAAAACTAAAGGATCCAGGTTCAATTCCCCAGGACCCAAGTAAACCAGATGCACAAAATGGCACATGTGTCTGGAGTTCATTTCCAGTAGCTGGAGGCACTGGCTTTTCCATTCTGTCTCTCTCCCTCTCTCAAATAAATAAATAAAAATAAAATATTTAAAAATTAAACTGTTGCTTGATTTTAGCTCCAGGACAACTTGTCCCACCAGGAAAACAGAACATATAGCAACCATTCATGTTCCTACTGACACTCGCACAGTAATTAAAATACTTGAAATATATCAAATACACTTATAGCCTATACATTAGTTTAAAAATCCTATAAAACTCATCTGTCACCACTTAAAAATTCTAGATCTTGGCTATATATTTTAAAAGATGGGTCAATTTACTTTTATAGAAGTGGTTTAGGGAAGACACTTTCTTCATTTGTGTATCCCCTAGCAAGCTACTAATGCTCTTGTGAATAACCCCTTGCCCATGCTCATGCAAGCAGTTCTGATTGAACTCAGTGTGTTACAAGGATAAGATATTGAGGTAGAAAGGGGACTAGTTTAAAAGAAGAAAAGGGGGTTGGCAAAAAGTTGGAGGGATACAAAAGAAAATAGTGGTAGTGAATGTGATCAAAATACATTATATATGTGAATAATATTGAAAATATTAATTTTAAAAAATAAGGGCCTGGGGAGATGGCTCAGGAGTTAAAGGTGCTTGCTTGGGGTTCAATTCCACAGCCACCCACATAAAGCCAGACAGGTAATTGATTGCAACACCAAGAGACCCTGGCATACCCATTCACACATATGCAGATAAATAAATAAATAAATAATTTTTTAAATGACATAAAATTAGTCTATTTAATTAATAAAGGAATAATAATAATAATATATCACTCTGGCAGATTGTGTTATTGACCCAGATCTTCACCCTTCTGGTATTAATTACTCTTTCTTTGTAACTTTGCAGTATCATCCTGTGTGTGGACATTGAGGGGGTTAATTGGGACATAAGCTAAACTTAGGATAACATTTTTAAAGAGACAATGCCAACCAAATGCAAAAGAGCAAGGCATCAGCTTTCTGTGGATAGGGTCTGCAGTGTGCAGTGACATTGGGGGAGGAAGCACCTCACTGCTTAGGAGTCTGACTGAAAGGCTTCTGCCTTTTATGAACCCAGGAAGGGAAGGGTGGGGAGAAGAAGGGCTCAGAGGCAAAAGTTACTGAGTCAGGTTGCAAAAAGATGCCAATCAATGCTCCCTCAAGACTCCTGATGCATGTATCTGGGAAGTGTTTAGTTGAGGCCCTCTAGTGGTTTGAATGTGATTGTACGTGTCCTCCCCCGCCCCCTCATAGACTCAGGGATTTTTTTTTTTAATATTTTTTTTGTTCATTTTTTATTTATTTATTTGAGAGGGACAGACACAGAGAGAAAGACAGAGGGAGAGGGAGAGAATGGGCGCGCCAGGGCTTCCAGCCCCTGCAAACGAACTCCAGACGCGTGCGCCCCCTTGTGCATCTGGCTAAACGTGGGATCTGGGGAACCAAGCCTTGAACCGGGGTCCTTAGGCTTCACAGGCAAGCACTTAACCGCTAAGCCATCTCTCCAGCCCAGACTCAGGGATTTTTGATTAAGGTTAAGCTTCCTACTTATGTGTTCAGCAGCTTGCTGGAGGAGGTGTCACTCAGGGGTAGATTTTGTAATCCAGCCCTACCAGGTGTGTCCAGAGGCAGTTTGAGCTCTGCCTGTTGGTGCTTGCTGGCTGTTTGATGATGTCCCTGTGCTATGCATCTATAGAAGTGAGATACTTTCTTACTCCACCATAGATGGTGTGTCCCCTGGATTCTGTAAGCCTGAAATAAACCCCTTCCTCCAATAAACTGCTTCTAGTCTGGTATTTATTCAGCAATGAGAAAATCAGTGCAATAGTCCCCCATAGAGAGTCCCGAATGGAGGCGTCTGAGCTAGGAATGAACACATGCGGAAGAATATAGCTGACACCAGGCAGGTGAGGAGGTTCGGTGGGTAAAGTGCTTACTGAGTGTGTTACAAAGTTATGTAGAGGAATAGAACCAAAACAATGAAAATATAGTGCAGGGGCTGGAGAGATGGCTTAGCAGTTAAGTGCTTGCCTGTGAAGCCTAAGGACCCGGTTCGAGGCTTGATTCCCCAGGTCCCACGTTAGCCAGATGCACAAGGGGGTGCACGCATCTGGAGTTCGTTTGCAGTGGCTGGAAGCCCTGGCATGCCCATTCTCTCTTTCTCTCTCTCTCTGCATCTTTCTCTCTCTGTATATCACTCTCAAATAACTAAATAACAAAAAATTAAAAATATATATATAGTACAAAAAGGATTTATTAGACTGATGTACACACAATGTGCTGGGTGGCTTTCTTGTCTCCATGGTGAAAAGACTGAAAACCCAGTCAGTACTCAGTCCATAGGGCTGGATGCATCAACAAATATATGTACTAACATATAGGTAATTTAAATTGGGAGAAATCTCATATTTTAAATGCTATCCATTATTTCAGTAATCTCGAAAGTTCTTTCAATGCCTACTACAAATATCAACTGGGTGTTTGGTCATATGGCTTAAAATGTTTTGTTTGCTTGTTTGTGGTCATACTGGGTGTGGTGGTTTGATCTGATGTGTGTATTGTTTGATCAGATCAGGGCGTGGATCAGGTACCCCCTAACAAATCTCATGTGTTTTGAATGCTTGGTCCCAGCTGGCGGAGTCTTACTGGAGGAAGTGTGGTTCAGAAGGCAGGCTTAGAGGTGTTAGAGCCCAGCTCCCCTTGCTAGATTGTGGCTCACTCTCTGTTGCTCTTTTCTACCTGCTATTGGAACAGTGATGACCAGCCTTTGCTCGTGTCCTATTTTCCCTTGTTTTCATGCAGCTTCCCCTCAAGACTGAAAGTCAAAATAAACACTGTCCTCCCATCAGCTGCTTTGGGTCAGGTGTTTTATCCCAGCAATGAGAAGATGAGTGAAATACTGTGAATTGAGCCTGAGGGTCTTCCACATGTGAGGCAAACACTCTGCCTCTAAGTTATAATACAAACCTTTGGTCATTTTTTTTTTTTTTTTAAGTTTTCAGTTATCCAGAGTGACCTTGATTTCTCTGTGCTCTCAGAGATTATGTGAACTTTCAGTTCTTCTACCTCAACCTTTGAACTAGCTAGGATTATAGGCCTTAATCTCCAGGCCTAGTTTTAAAAGTTTTAAAGTCTTTTATTGTTCAAATCCTCCTGACAAGAAGACAGTTAAGTCACCAATTATCCAGTTAAAATTAGCTTGCTTTAATAACTACATTTTTTTCTGAAGGCATAATACCATGGCTGATTTTTTTTTTTTTTCCTTTCTGGTAAGCATGTCACTTTCAAAGTCTCCAATCCAAGAACAAGTCCAATGAGTAGGTAAATGGAACCAAAAGTTGCTTGGCATCCAAATGTACAAAGCATCTCCAAATGTACGTAGCAAAATGTGCAGAGCATTTTCAATTAACCTAACTAAATTTTGTTTAATCACTTATTTTTCATAGCCATGGTCTATTATTAAACAGCCTGCCACCCTAAATAATCTGATCCTTGTTGCTTTATATTCATACAAATACAAAGGCCAGGCCACTAACATTTATACTACTATCTACATGTCCAAATGTCCATAACTACCAAGCTGGCATTGTACCTTGTAGAGAACCCTAAATCCACACAGAACTTGTACAACAGCATGTGATGCCAACAGTTATTGCCACATGACAATGACTGAGAATGCCAGTGGGTGAGGTAATTCTAGTCCTTGTTGATAAATGTTCAGTGGCTCAGAGGAAAAGCAGCTTGGAGAGAAGAAGGCTAATGGCTTTGCCATTGACAGGATGTTTGCATGGTCCAAACTTCCTCCCTATTGCAGCATCTCCAGAGTCCTACAGAGAGGAAAGACTCCTTTTTTTTTTTTTTTTGCCTATGTGTAAGTATATGTATGTGTGTGTGGAGGCCAGAGGTCAATGATATGTGTTCCTTTCTATCACTCTTGCTCTTTATTTTTTTGTCTCTATTTTTTTAAAATTTTTTAACTTTTATTAACATTTTGCATGATCATAAAAAAATATCCCATGGTAATACCCTCCCTCCCCCCCCACACTTTCCCGTTTGAAATTCCATTCTCCATCATATTACCTCCCCATCTCAATCATTGTACTTACATATATACAGTACCAACCTATTAAGTACCCTCCTCCCTTCCTTTCTCTTCCCTTTATATCTCCTTTTTAACTTACTGGCATCTGCTAGTATTTTCCTTCTCACACAGAAGCCCAATCATCTGTTCTTGCTCTTTATTTTTGAGACAGAGTCTCAATGTGTTTTTTTTTTAATATTTATTTATTTTATGTAGAGAGAGACAGAAAGAGAATGGGTACACCATGGCCATTAGCCACTGCAACCAAATGCCAGATACATGCTCCACCTTGTGCATCCGGCTTTTGTGGGTTCTGGGGAATTGAAGCTGCATCCTTAAGGTTCTCAGGCGAGTGCCTTAACTGCTAACTGTCTCTCCAGCCCTCAGTTTCTTTTCTTTTCTCTTCTTTCTTTCTTTTTTTTTTTTTTTTAGTTTTATTAGTACACATTGCCTGATATTTCTTCTCTGGGGAGACACAAACACACATCTAATCACCCCAGTTAGGGCTTAGACAACAGACCAAATTACAAGTGCACCAAAACCTGACTTTGGTGAACCCGTGAGTTTATGGGGCTCACTTACGGAGCGGGGCTGTGTCTCTGGAGCGCAGTGTACAACCTGCACTCAGCCCAGCTGGCTGGACAGTCTCTGTCCCGGTTTATTACATCCAGTACCTTGGGATGGGGTCTGGGAACCTTTCAAGTTTCAGCTTTCCCAGACTTGTTGCCTCCCGAGCCGCTCGCTGGAGCCGTTCTCCCAAGGGAATGTTTATATTTGAAGGAGACTGCTACAATACTCTCCACCCCTTCCTCTGGCTCTTAACATTCTTTCAGTCCTTGGTATCCCCTGAGTCTTGGAGGGAGTGAGACAGATGCCCATGGGTAGACAGCTAAGCATATATTGGACCACTATGCCCTAGTAACAGTCACTTAGTGTCAGGAGCTTGTCCACTTGAGGCTCTGTAGTTGTCCCCATTGTAAAAAGTTCTCCTTCACAACCAAGGCTGGCAGTAGAATTAACAGCAGCAATGTTCTATGGGCATAGGCACAAATGATTAAAAGGCAATCTGACAGGCACATCACATCCATTCATTGAAATAGCTGCCTTCCACTAGGAGCCTATCGATGACCTCCCTAGCCACAAGTTTTTGACCAGGTTTACAGTACCTGACATGAATTCCCTCCTGTGGAGCAGGACTTGAATCCACTTGGAAAGCTGTTGGGTGTGCCTACAATAGTTGTGCCGTTATGTTCCCAACAAACACGTCTTGCCCGACATGTTGGTAGTGTAGCACATGAAGCTTAGCAGAATTGTTGGTGACAATTCTCCCTCATCAGCTTGCCTAGCAACCTCAGACACTGAGAGCTAGCCAGTGTGTATGTGTGGGGGGGGGTGCTTCCAGCTCAGTTCTAACCAGATTTTTTTCCCCATATCCTGCAGCCAGGGCATACAGTGTCTTCAGTAACAGGGTATTACAATCTAGTTCTGAAATGTAACCAACAGCAGTGCTAATAGCCTTTATGGTAGCCTCCCTGATCAATAATTCATAGGGAAGTAGCTCACCCCTGACTGGGATTTTCATTCAACAACTTTATGGCATTCAAACATGTCTTTTCTAACCTGTGGTGAAGACCTTCTTTAAACTCTTACTATTGTCTTGGCTGTTCTTTAAGATACTTTTCTAGCTCTGTAAGCGACTCAGAGGTTAGAAGTGTTTCTACCATTTATATAATAAAACCTTTTACATAGGGTGGGCAGGATCTGTCCATTCAAAGTAGGCACCAGTTGGTCTTAGGAGTCAGAAGTTAAGGGGATGCTAAAAAGAACATTATCAAAAAGTCTAACACAGCATTAAAAGGTTCATTTGGGGCTGGAGGGATGGTTTAGCAGTTAAGGCATTTGCCTGCAAAGCCAAAGGACCCAGGTTCAATTTCACCAAGGACCCATGTTAGCCAGATGCACAAAGGGACACACACGTCTCGAGTTCATTTGCAGTGGCTAGAGGCTCTGGTGCAATTCATTCTCTCCCCTCCCCCCCCACACATACACTTTCTCTCTTGGCTTGTGTGTTAGAGATTTTCTGCATTACATTTGTCTCTGTAAAATAAATAAATAAAATATTTTTTAAAGGTTCATTTGCTTGTGTCAACTATTTTCTCAACATAGTAGTTGGGGATGGAAGCCCATACTACAAGGACATCCACTAGTTGTATGGGGGAAACCCATTAAGGGAAGAACTGAGTCCTTTTCCAACAACCACACCGTGTGAGAGAACCATTTTGGAAGTGTCCTTCAGTTTAGTTCCAGCCTTCAAAGACAAGAGTTCTGGCTTACATTTTAGCCATAACCCTGTGAGAGATCCCCAGCAAATCCACCCTGTTAAGCCACTTTCAAGTTCTTGGCCCACAAAAAACTGTGTGAGATAATAAGCACTTATGATAAGCCACTTTAAGTTATAGGATAATTTATTTTTAAGCGATATGCAGATAGTGTGAGAGTCAACTTTATCTCAGAATCCCTACAATTCCCTGAATATCTTCTCTAATATCACCCCAAGGCCCTCTCTGTCCACACACATCAAATAACCTACTTTCCCCAGTATGACGTTATGATCACCCCCCTTTTCTGAATTTCATTTTCCTACATTGCCATGTATAACAACTTTATATATTAAATACGTGATTTCTGTCACCATCACTACTCTCCAATAAGTGTTTCTTGAGAACAGAGATTGTTTATCCCTGCTATATATCTGAGGTTAACAACTGTGTCTTTCCTCCAGTATGAATTCAACAAATGTTTGTTGATGAACAAAGAAAGGAAATTAATCAGTGAAGGAATTAATCATTGTGGAATCATGGGCATAGGAGACTCAGAATGGGCCTTAAATAAATTAACAGATTGTTACTGAAGTGGTATGGTCTAGCTTTGGAACCAAAGTGAGAGGCACGGAATTAGAGCCTTTCAGGGAACAATAAGAAGCTGAACAAATGAAGGAGGCTGAATTCATGATCTGTTCAGTTGTCAACTTGACAGGATTCCACATAGGTACAAATCTCTTGGCTTGTATGTTAGAGATTTTCTGCATTACATTCATTGAAATGAGAAGACCCACCTTAACTGTGGGCAGCATCATCCCATGGGCTGGGGTCCTGAACTATACAAAAAAGGAGAAAGTAAGTTGAAATTCAGTATTTATCATTCTCTGCATCTTTGCTGTGGATATGACAATGTAACTCCAGCTTCCAGCTCCTGCTGTGTTTTTCCCTTGAAAGTGTAAGTGGAAAATCAAGCCTTTCTTTCATTAGCTACTTTGGGTCAAATGTTTTGGTTTTTTTTTCCCCCCAGTGACAAGAAGGTAAGTGACATAACCACCAATGCTAAGAGCAGGAACCTAAAGACATCTCTCAATACCATAAAACACAAAATATAATTCCAAAAAATCATAAAAGCCAATTTCAGAAATCAACAACTTTGGTTTTATTCATATTTTAACATTCTTTTATATAAAGTCAAAAGTTTTCATTGAAGTAATGTTTCATTGTTATGCAATTATAGATAATGTACAGCTATGCTTTCCAACGGGATCACAATCTTGTTTTTCTTGTTTAACATTTGGGTAGTAGTATGTTCAACATTTTCTCTTTAGTGCTTCTTTTACTTTCAAGAAAATAAATGATAATGGCTATTTTATTGTCTATTTTATACACACTATTGTTGCTCAAAAATGATAAGTGATTATAAAAGTATTTGCAGAATACCATCATCATTAGTGGTATATATAATACTATTTGTCTCAAAATATAACTCAAGGGGTAGGAGTAACACCTCAAAAGGTAAAGTGCTTGTTGCACAAGCCAGAACACCTGAGTTTGGATCCCCAGAACCCATGTGAAAGCCAGGTGTTATGGTACATACCTGTAATGCTAGTTCTGAGAGTTGGAGACAGAGGATCCCTGGGGCTTGCTGACCAGGTGTTGCAGTCCGGTTCGCATTGCTGGTAGAAATCACCTAACCAAGAACAGCTTCTGGGAAAAAGTTTTATTTTGGCTTACAGGCTCGAGGGGAAGCTTCATGATGGCAGGGGAAATCGATGGCATGAGCAGAAGGTGGACATCACCCCCTGGCCAACATAAGATGGACCACAGCAACAGGAGGATGTGCCAAACACTGGCAAGGGGAAACTGGCTATAAAGCCCATAAGCCCGCCCCCAATGATACACTCCCTCCAGGAGGCATTAATTCCCAAATATCCATCAGCTGGGAACCTAGCATTCAGAACACCTAGGTTTATGGGGGACACCTGAATCAAACCACCACATTCCGCCCCTGGCCCCCATAAACTGATATCCATGCATGATGTAAAATGTAATGCATTCAGTCTGACTTTAAAAGTCCCCATAGTTTTTTTTTTATCAATCTCAATGATGTTCATACATCCCCATAGTTCAAGATCTTTTAACTGAGCCATAATACCAAAATATAACCTCAAAAAACCCAGAATAAATATTCACACTGCAATAGATGGCATTGGGCATAGCAAAGAAACATTCAACCAATACAAGATTTAAAACAACCAGGGCAAACATCAAACTCTGTAGCTTCAAGTCCAGCAACTCAAACCAGTGACAAATCTTCAAGTCTGATAATTCTAACCAGCAACAAGTCTCTGGCATTCCAATTCCGCCCCTCCAGCTAGGCTACTCACAGTCCTGGAAAACTTCATCGGGGCCAGCAGCTCCTTGGCAGCCATCTCATGGTCCCGGCATCTCCACTGGGTCTCCACTGCAAGCCACGGTTCATCTTCATGGCCCCATGGGGTCTCTATGCAGGCAACCAGCAAACCTGCTTCACACTGCCCATGGCCATTTCCAAAACACAAGACCGTGTTGCAAACTCAATGACCCTCTTTCCAGCATTTCTTATACTCCACAATACCAGGTAGGGTGCCAATTTGTTAATCCAGGGGGGATTAAAGCAGACTTTGAAGAACAGGACACTCCTTGAGCACTCAGACCCCTTCAAAAGAGTTGACATTCTTCTTGTTGCCCTAGCGCAGGTCAGCTAGCCCAGTCTCAGAGGTTGTAATCTCTCAATTGCAGCTGAATGGGCAACAGTTCACCCAAAGATTTTTCTTTCTGTGCCATATCCCTCTGCACACACCAGTTCATTTCTACGCAAAGCAACCCTGCACAACTTCTCAGAACATGGGCACAAGAGCAAGCTTCTCACACAAACTGCTAGCCCAGTCCAGGCACAGCTCTTTCTCACCCTCATAAGCCAAACCTCACAGTCCATAGTTCTTACTGCATTCAGGTCTTAGAGCTCTGACCAGAATAGTCCATTAAGCTGTACTTACAGCACTGCAAGGCATCTCTTAGGCCAAGGTTTCAACTCCTTCCACTTTCCTCTTGAAAATCAGCTACAAAAGGCTGAAGCCACATAGTCAGGTGTCTAGCAGCAATCTCACTCCTTGGTACCACTTTACTGTTGCAGTCCAGTTCGCATTGCTGGTAGAAATCACCTAACCAAGAACAGCTTCTGGGAAAAAGAGTTTTATTTTGGCTTACAGGCTCGAGGGGAAGCTTCACGATGGCAGGGGAAATCGATGGCATGAGCAGAAGGTGGACATCACCCCCTGGCTAACATAAGATGGACCACAGCAACAGGAGGGTGTGCCAAACACTGGCAAGGGGAAACTGGCTATAAAGCCCATAAGCCCGCCCCCAATGATACACTCCCTCCAGGAGGCATTAATTCCCAAATATCCATCAGCTGGGAACCTAGCATTCAGAACACCTAGGTTTATGGGGGACACCTGAATCAAACCACCACACCAGGTAATCTATCTTACTTTGTGAGCTCTAAGTTCAGTGAGATACCCTGTCAAAAACTAAGGTGGAAAATAAATAAAGATAGTATGCAACACTGACTTCTGGTTCTCATGCACAAACATGCACACACACACACACACACACACACACACACACACAAATATGTATATACACAGACACATGCCAAAAAAATAAAATTAACAAAAACTCATGAGCATGCCCAGCACTGCTCTAGATCCTTCCCTTTGATAGTTAAAGCTTTAGAGAAAAGCTTAGTTGTATTTTTTCCATCTACCACAGGTTAATTTCAGGAAGCAAATAGTCAGTGAGGCCGAATTGCTCAGGAAAGAATCAGTGTTTCTGTGTTTTGTCCCTAAAAATTGTACTCCATTTTAGTTATTTATTTATTTATTTATTTATTTATTTTTCTACATCTTCCCACAGAAACAGAATATCCTGAAATGTCTATATAGGAAGTGAAGTAGGATGGAAGACCTATGGACATCTGTCTGGATCTCTTGCCAGGACATTTCTGGGACCATTTTATAGTCTTCATGGAAAACTACTTGACTCTTACTTTATTTGAAAGGAAAAAAATATATAAATCAATTCATACTTCCACAAGTTCACCTTAAATATATCACTGTCAAACAATGAGCTGTATATAAGAAGAGGAGACAAGGAAAAACACCTGAAAAATCCAAGGGTGGCTTTCACCATCATCCAACAAACTGGCAAATCCACCTGCCTGAACATTATCCAAATCACTACAGAAGATAAATGTACAGAACAACTGTGTTTTCTGCCTGACTATCATGTAGCAGTGTAAGTATTAAATGTCCCCCTTAAGTTCATGCACTTTAATGCTTAGACCCCAGCTGGTGGTGCTGTTTGGGAAAGTTGTGGGACCTTTAAGAAGTGGAGACTTACTGTAGGACATGAGTCACTAGGGGCAGGCCTTGAGGTTTTGTAAACTGGCCTCACTTTCTCTTCTTCCTGATTGTGGATGCAGTGTGACCAGCCAGCCTCCCGCTCCTACTGCCATGTCCTCCCTTCAGCCATGTTCTCAGCCCTGGTGCTGTGAGCCAAAATAGACCCTTTTCTTCCATATGCCACTTGTCAGGCATAAGTGACTACTATAGTGTTCTGTGCCTAATTTTCTTACAGATGCATTGAAAAATCTTTTTCATTATCATATAAATATGCTGTATTTAAAACTGACATGTGATATTGAAGGGGGAACTTCTTTAAGTTAAAATAAAGCCTATATTATATCTATAAATATTCAGTTGGAGAGCCTTTATTTTAAAATATTCTTGTGTAAATTAACCTCCCTTAAAAAAATCTAAAACTAAAAAGGACACACACTATAAGATAGACAGCATTTACATCTAGGTAGTGTGAATAAAGGTGATTTTAAAATGATGTGTTTTCTAAACTTTTTCAGTGAATACATATATTTTTGGTTACACACACACATACACACACCTTTGTATGCATACATAATTGAGGAAGAGACATGATCTTCCTAAAGAATTCTTTCTCCCAAGCTACAAAATGAGGCCACTAGGTCCCTGATGATAGAGGAAAATTGAAATAAGGAAATGATTTATGGAGGAAATGAAGAGGAGGGCAGCAACATCAAATAAAAAACATTACAGTATACTGATTCTGAGAACTGCAGAGGGCACTAAAAGAATACTGAATGTTGTGAATTATTATTTTTAAAAGCCTATTCTCATAGGACGCCTGCATTAATTCTGGCCTAACATTCATGTAAATTGTTCCCATTTTATATACTGTTGAACAACATTACAAAATACATACCTGTTTATGTCCAAGAAAAAAAATCATCATGACAAATATATACTTTGTATTTTTAAGGTTGTCCTAATTCTGGCTTCTTTATCTTTCTGTTCTTCATATTTTTCTCTTTTTGTATAAACATCTTGAATTGAACTCTCTTAACATTAGTTTTCCTATCACATTGGACATGTGGTCTTTTAAGAACCTGAGGTGTTTAACCTTTCACCTTGAAAACAAATCTCTGTGCGTATCGATGACGAAGTTTATAGTCAGGTTAACGGAGAAGGGAAGACTCATTTGAAATGTTGGTGACACCGTCCCATGGGGCGAGGTCCCAGACTGAATAAAAAGGAGAAAACAAGCTGAGCACCAGTGTTTACATCTCTGCAGACTGAATGTGGCTTGTTGCTTCTGCTCTGGCTGCCCTTCCTTTCTCAAGCTGCTTCTGGCCAGGTATCAGGTCACAGGAACAAGATAAGTAACTAACAGAGGACCTTATCTGCTTCTCTTACTCATTAAAGGATTTAGATCAAGGTCCCCTACTGCTCCAAGGTTTGGAGATTCCTGGCAAAGAATTACCATGTGAAACAGGAAATTCACCCAAGGTCTTTTTCCCTGGGTTTCTACTTCCTGACCTAGAGAGTGCCTCCTGCGAATCATTCTCTCTCCTCTTGCCCAAACACTGAAGGAACTTACATTTTAATTAGGCTGGTCTTTTTTTTTTTTTTTCTTTCTTCCGTTTTTCTTTCTTTCTTTCTTTCTTTCTTTTTTTTTTTTTTTTTTTTTTTGTTGTAGAGCTTGCTCTAGCCCAGGCTGACCTAGAAATCACTGTGTGGCACAGGCTGTCATCAAACTTACAGTGATCCTGCTACCACTTCCTCCCAAATGATGATATTACAGGTGTGTGATTGGCTAATTTTTCTTTTCTTTTTATTTTAGTTGTTAGAAAAAGAGAGAGATTGGCAGGGGGAGAAAATGGGCATGCCATGACCTCTAGCCACTGTAAACAAATGCCAGAAGGGACTCAAAGCTGGGTCCTTAGACTTTGGAGGTAAGTGCCTTAACTGCTGAACCATCTTTCCTGCTCAGTAATTTATCTTTGTATTATTCAATTATGAGTTTTAATGTATTCTATTTAAATATATATGTATATATATATATTCCTTTAAGAGAGAGAGAAAGAAAGAGACAGGCAGGGGCCCCTGCCACTGCAAAAGAGCACCAGAAATATTCACCACTTTGTGCATCTAGTTTTTGTGGGGGCTGTGGAATCAAGTCCAGGCCATCACGCTTCGCAAGTAAGTACTTTCATCCACTAAGCCTCCAGCCCAGCTAAGTTCTTTATATACTCGGGATATATGTATTTATCTCTATTTATCATATGATAGAGGTTGTCTTTTCATTTTTATGGAGTCCTTAGCATAACAATTTTACATTTTAATTAAATCCTATTACTCTATTTTCCTCTTTCTACTTGTAGTTTAGGTGTCTTAGCAAATCAACCACTGCCAAATCAAAGGTCACAAATATTTGTATGCTTTTTTCTTTTTCTTTTCCTTTTTGGTTTTTCAAAGCAGGGTCTTACTCTAACCCAGACTGACATGAAATTCACTATTTAGTCTTAGGGTGGCCTAGAACTTACAGTGATCCTCCTACCTCTGCCTTCCTTTTCTTTGTTATGCGAAGGTGAATCATACCAAGGACCTTCTATGCAAGCAAGTTCAGTGGTTAGCACTGAATATAAAACTATTCATCTTTTTCAGTCTATGTTTTCTCTGAAGAGCTTAATAATTGTAGCTCTCATATTGAAATAATTAAGAATTTTGAGTTAATTTTGTATATTATTAATTGCATTTAGATACCTATGTGTCCCCAGCACAATCTATTGAAAGGCATTTTTACATTTTTATTTCAGTTGATAATTTAGTGGTCTATTTACTCTCTGTGTTGTCCAATGATTATAATTTTCCATTGACTCTCCTGAAATCATCTATAGTAGTGTTTATTTTAATGTAAGCCTCTAGAGAGGATCATGAAACTAATAGCATGACTCACAGCAAACACACTTAAATTATGAAATAGAATGGACAAACTTCAACAACTCAAGGGAAGTTGGAAAAGACACTGTGTTGAAAAGATTTTTTTTTTTTGTGTGTGTGTGTGTGTGTGTGTGTGTGTGTGTGTGTCTATACTTATGTCCATGGATGTGTGAAAGGACATACTATGGAAAGTACATTTCTGGCATTGTAAGTCATAAGCTTACAAATAAATTTGGAAAACATTTATCTGAATTATAGTGTTTCCCCCAAAATGGGTGATGTATTAATTAGTTTACTCATTGCTATAACTGTTAGGTTGGAATGGGCTCCCAAGATGGAGTCACCAAGGTCAGCAGAATGGTGACAGAGGCATAGGAATGTGGATTATCCACATTCTTCAAGAAACTACCTAGTTATTATCCCCTCCTTGCCTAACACTTCCTCAGGCCATGGCTCCCTGACCCCTTATCTCCTTACTTATATTGTCATTGTTCTGGTGCCACACCACCACAAGTAGCTATTTTATGTGGTTAATGTAATGATCTCCCCTAAAGGAACTTTTCTATTTTATAGATTAAATGAACTAGGAAAACCTGTTTTGTTTGTTTGTTTGTTTGTTTGTTTTTGCTGATAGGTATTTTGTCTTTGTATCAAGGCACCTGTTGAACAGACATGAACTTGGAGTGCCAAATGCTAACAGTCCCAGTTATCTAAAACGCCAAGTTTAAACCAGAGCTTTGATGGGAAATGTCAACTTGACAGGATCTAAAATCATCTAGGATATATTTTTTTGTTTTTTGTTTTTTTTTTTTTCGAGGTAGGGTCTCATTCTGGTCCAGGCTGACCTGGAATTAACTATGTAGTCTCAGGGTGGCCTCGAACTCTCAATGATCCTCCCACCTCTGCCTCTCAAGTGCTGGGATTAAAGGCATGTGCCACCACTCCCAGCTAGGATATACTTTTAAGGGTATTTGTAAGGAAATTTCTACATTGGCTTAACTAAGAAGGAAGACTCACCTTAATATGAGGAGTACATTTTATGGGATGGATTCCAGACCAAATAAAAAAAGAGAAAGTGAGCTGAGCCCCAAAATTCACTGGTCTCTACTTCCTGACTGGATGCTATATGACCAGATGTATCATGTCCCCGCCATCATGCCTGCTCTACCACCATGCATTTGTGAGCTATTGTCAGATATTTTGTTTCATTGTATCAAAGAGTAAAGCTAATATAAGAATAGACACTCTCAACGCAGGATTCAACTTGTCGTTCATCATTAATACCTCTAGGTGATAATGAAGATAAAATTGTGGTGCCCAATAGAATCAGTGTCTCTTCTCTGCTGCTGGACTAATTTAACTCATATTCTAAATATACAGTGTGAGTCACAGAGTTGGCATGTTTGATTTGTAGGGTGAAACTTATTGGCTCTCCTCTGCTCTAACAATAACCATCCCTAAGGAAAACAGCCCTTTAATTAGTAAATGAACAATGAGAAAGTGTTTAAAGCTAATGGGTAGGAGCAAGCATACCTCTGGACGGCCCCAGGGAAATATTCAGGGTAGAAAAAACAATGCTGCCATTTTAAAAGTAACAATTGGTAGAACGTAAAGGAGGAATCCAGTTCATCAGTGATGCAGCCACTGGTGACTTGCCCATTTTGCCATAAATAAACTTCCAGCCATGATCATAAATGCAACCCTAGTTTAACTCAAGGCATAAAAATATTGCATTAAATTCAAATGGAAATTAATGGAGAAGGGTAATAATGGGAGGGGAGGGTCACAGGGAAGGGCAATTGGGAGAAATATGCTCAACATACAATATATACATTTATGAAAATGTCAGAAATGGATGATGTGGATAAAATTAAAAATAAATAAATGAATTCTGACCTTGTGGAATAGTTACAAAGTATATAATATACACATGATGAGCTTTCATTCCATAAACTAAGAACCTTGAATCAAAAATAATCAGAAATGAAGACAAAGAATAAGTTACTATTGCAGTCAGCTGCACATAGCTGGCACAAAGCACTCAACCAAAGGTGGCTTGTGGGAGTTAAAGGGTTAGTTTGGCTTACAGTTGCAAGGGCAAGCTTTATGATGGCAGAGGAAAACAGAGGCATGAGCAGAGGCTGGGCATCACCTCCTGACCAAAATCAGGTGGACAACACCAGAAGGAGAATGTGCCAAGCATTTGAGAGGGGAACCTGGCTATAACACCCATGAGCCTGCCCTCAGCAATACACCATCTTCATAAGACTGCAATTCCCAAATCACTACCAGCTGGGGACCTAGAAATCAGAACAAATGAGTTTATGGGGGCTGTGTGTGGTGGCACATGCCTTTAATCCCAGCACGCAGGAGGCAGAGGTAGAAGAAGCACCTTGAGTTTGAGGCCACCCTGAGACTACATAGTGAATTCCAGGTCAGCCTGGGCTAGAGCAAGACCCTACCTCAGGAAGATTAAAAAAAAAAAAAAAAAAAAGAACACATGAGTTTATGGGGAACACCTAATTCAAGTCACCACAGTCACTATTCAGGTACTCCAGCCAGAACATAGAATGCAAGGAGAAAAGGATTTTTGGAGCTATGTGAGGACTTGTCTTCTTTTAGACACTTCAGCAACTGAGGGTAAAGCTGAAAGAAGCCCGTCCTCCTTTTCTGCTAGTACTGCTCTTTACCTTGCTCTGCCTCTTTCCTTCAGTTCTTCTGGAAGCTATTTAATGCATGCTACTTTCCCCACTATCATGATCAAATAGCCAATAAGAAGCATCTTAAGGGAGGAAGGGCTTACTTTGACTTAGAGTTCAAAGAGAGACATACAGTCCATAGTGACAGTGAAGACTTAGTGGCAGGAGCAAGGGGCAACCGGTCACATTGTATCTGCAGCCTACAAACAGAGAGTGATGAATGCTGTGCAAAGCTTACTTTGTCCTTTTTATTTAGCCTGGGCTTTCAATCTATGGAACGGTGCCTTCTACAGTTAAGGTGCATCTTCCCTCTTCAATTAACCTAATTGAGAAACTCCCTCACAGACATGAGTAGAAATTTGTCTCCTAAGTGATTCTAGATCTAATCAATTTGACAATGAAAATGAACTATCACATTTAATGACACCTCAATTATCAAATCATAATGTATATAATGAAAATCATTGACTTCTTCCTACATGTCAGGCAATCTTCTATTAAAAAGCCTTCTTTCATGAAGTTCACTTTGGGTGGGGTAGGAGAAAAATAGAAAATGAATTATTAATGAAAAGTAAGATGAAGATCTTTCAGTGATTGCCGGAAATGGAGCAGGGCTTTTGGGTTTTGGTTAATAGTTATTTATTGATATGATTATAACTTTCTTAGTAGACAATGTAAGTAGCATGGAGTGTGAAGACCCCAATTCCAGCTGGGCTTATCTTCCTGTATCCCAAGTATTTAACTGCTACATGAAGTTGGAAGGATTTAAGAAGGGAATGCCTCCAATGAACTGCAGCCAAAGGACCTTGGTGATTGGATGTACTGTTTTAAAACCCCAAATAGGAAAGGATTCCCAAAATAAATACCTCATAACATCTCCCATATACATAATTATCCATATCCATCTTGCAGACAATAATGATCTCTCCCTAGGAAGAGGCCAATACTATTTACAGATATTATCCTGTGTGTGTGTATGTGTGTACAGGTTTGTTTATGTGTCTGCAGGTGAAAATGCATGAATGTGTGCATGTGTTTGGAGGCTAAATGTGGGTGTCAGATGTGATCTTTAATTATGTCCACCTCTTCTGAGACAAGGTCTTTCACTGAGCCCCAAGATAACCAGTTCAGCCAAGAGATCTGGCTGAAAAAGCCCAGGAATCCTTATACCATCCTATAAGCACTGATTATAACACATGGATGTCAGGCTCCAACCTGAGAACCTCAAGTGTTTTACTGACTGAACCATTTCCCCTAACTCTAGATATTGTCTTCTAAAAAACAGCACAGAGCAGCCATTTGAATAGGAGTTTGAGTAATTTCAATTGATGTTCCAGGACACAAAGGAAAAATCAAAGCAAAAAAGTGAAACAGCTTTAAAACCAGGAGCCATTGCACAGGGAGGGAGGTTTACTTTCTTTGTCCAATATCACCTCTGTGGACTGGGCTACTTTCCTAACAGTTAGAGGAGTGAATTAAGAGCCAAGGTACAGAAGAAAATTCAACAGGAAGACTGATCACAGAAAGAGACTCATGGCTAAACTCACTAAGGTTATCATGGTGAATACTTTATATGGAATTAAATAGAAATAACCAATTTTTAAATATATTTTTGATTTTAATTAATTTAATTAAAGCAGAGAGAGACAAACAAACTGGGCATGTCAGGGCCTCCAGCTGCTGCAAACAAACTCAGATGCATGCAGCATTTTGTGCATCTGACATCATGTGTGTACTGGGGAATTGAACTCAGGTCATTGGTTTTCTAACCAAGTGCCTTAACCACTAAGCAATCTTTCCAGCACAATTTTTAAATTTCAGACTCAATCACGAAGGTAATTCCTTGGATACAAGTTGCTTAAGTTTGCTAGAATTGACATAATATTAATAATCCCTGCTTTGTAGTTCTAAAGATACATAGTAATTTAACATATTATCTGGCACAGGAGTAAGTTACTTTTAAATTACTTAAATATAAGTAACTTTTACTATTAGCAATAACATCAGTATTAAAATAAAATGGATTACTCCCAGAGGACCATTAGATTGTCCATGCTACTCAAGAGCTATTCTGGGATTTGTTTCTGCAGACTTCATCAAACTCCAAACAAATGTAATTACAGATAGATTTTCTCCTGATGAATAAATATAATGTAAAAAATTAATAAACATGTTATTTCAATTTGTATGCATAGAGATTTCAACAATAATTTTCATCTCTCACAGTTTTAAGTTGGCTAATTCAAACTAGTGTCAAATATAACTACACAGTTTGCCCAAAAGCTCTCCTACCCAACATTCAAGAGAGGCTATTGTAAGAAATGAGGCACAAGGGAATGTATCATCATAGCATTTCAAGATATGCACTCTAAGAAGAAAACAGAAGGAACTGTGAAACCCGAGGCACTCAGAATTTAAGTTAAGTTTCTTTTACAGCTGTAAAGCCATGAAAAGATAAATTTTATCTACAAAGAGAACCACAGTGGAATGCAAAATGAAAAAAAGCTAATTCCCTTCCTCTCCACTCCTAAGACACAATGAAGAGAAAGGGGAAAAGAGCAGCATAGGGGAAACCCCTGGGAAAAAGCCAAACTTCCAATGAAGATTTATGAGTGTGCCTATAGGATTTGGATCCATACTTATACTTTTGCCTCATGGAAGCAGATAAGATCCCTACCAAGGGATCCTTTCTCCTGAAACTACACTTAAAGCTCCATCATTAATTATATACTTGCCCAAAATCACCACAGGCAATTAGGTTTTATACCTGTTTCCATACTGTCAGCAGCTGGAAAAGTGGGAGTTCTGATTTCTTGTTTTTATTGAGAAGAGAGATTCCTTTGAGTTTAATTCAATCTTAGATCTTTAGTTATGTCTATTTCCATTTTCAAAACAAGACATGAATGTGTAATTCACACACAGTACTTTACAGTTACATGAAGAGTTCCTGCATATTTGCTCCAATAATTCTATGCAGTTTATTCCTTCAGATGAATAAGTATAATGCAAAATCATTTTCAGGGCTAGCCAAATGTTGCCAATTTTAGTCATGTAACTAATGTTTTAGAAAGTTTATCTCAACATTTGAAAAATACTACACAATTTGAATGAAGCATTTTCAACAAACTAACCACAGTAGACAGAAAAAGAGCCTTAAGAGACAAGGACAGCATGATAAAAGGATGAATTACTGTAAGTTGCAAAAACTCCCTGAATTGACACCAACTGTTAATGCCCCAGGAGTATTTTTGCAAAGGCTATTAGAAAAAAAAATGAAGTTTGAGAAGAACTTTTGGGTCATTGGCACTCTATATTTAGAATCTTCATATCACCTCAGATCTCAGCACCTCCTCAGCAGGAGGACAATGAAATGGGGTTACCTTCCTCCTCTTTTTACTGCCTTTTTTATTTTTTCATTGATCACACTAGAACTTTTTGTCATGGGGTAGATACTATTACAAGGTTTAAAAATAGTTGTTATTTTCAGATGGGTTCTAAATATATTATGATTAAAAATAAGACCATAATTCTATTGCAATATTTGCAATTTTTTAAACAGCAAACATTTAGTGATCAAGCATAATTCTTTTTAAAAAAAGATTTATTTTTATTTATTGATTGATTAGAAACAAAGAGAGGAGAGAGAGAGAGAGAGAATGGGTGTGCCAGGGCCTCTAGCCACTGCAAACGAACTCCAGACACATGCACCATCATGTGCATCTGGCTTAAGTAGGACTTGGAGAATTGAACATGGGTCCTTAGGCTTCACAGGCAAGCACCTAAACTGTTAAACCATCTCTCCAGCCCTCAGCATTATTGCTTTCATCCATTATTTTAAGTAATCTTCAAAATACCTAAAACTCTTTATGAGATGGGTTCTGGAATTATTTATGTTTTGCAGGGGAAGGTGTTGTGGTTCACTGAAAACAATTTAACAGAAAATGATTCTTACAAACACTGTGTAATTGTTCTGTGTCAAGTATATTACTTTCTCTAGGGAACACACAAATGAATGGGGTCTCCATCTCACAGATGCTTGGTAGAGAAGGGTAAGTAGATGAACTGATTTTCCATGCAGTGTATTTTGTCAGAAGATGAATAATTATGTCCGCATGGAGATCTAAAAGTTTCCCTGATCAGGCAACCTCTGAGCCAGCTCATTGTGAAAGAACAGTTGATGGGGAAAAGATAGATAAAATAGGTGGAGAGGTATAAGAACAAGGTCTTAGTTTTATGAGAAATTGAAAATTTGGTGTAACTTAAATAGAAAGTACAAGTGTGTTGGGGGGCAGGGGCTAAGGGGCTAAGCTCAGTCAGTCAAGTGCTTGCTATGCAAGCATGAGAACCTGAACTCAATCCCCAGTATGCCTATAAAAATCTGGGTAGGGTGGTGAGTGTCTATCATGTGTATGACTACCAGGCAAACCAGTGTAGCCTAATTGGAATAGCAATGAACCAGGCTTAACACCTGAGTGTATATGTTATTATGTAGGGCCTCATTCCTTTTACTACACATCATTATCCAGCATGGCTAGAAACAATTTCATTGTATGTATACACTATCCTTTCCTTATCAAGTAATATGCTCTTGGACACCGAGGTTGTTTTCAAATGTTAGGTATTGTGAATAGTGCTACCAAGACCATTGCTGTGCTGATATGTTCTTTAAATAAACAAATACCCAGGAGTGGAATAGATGGTCACATGGTAGACTTACTTTTAGTTTTTTGGTGAACATCCACCCTGATTTCCATAGTGGCTTGACTAGTTTACATTCCCACCAGCAGTGTATAAGGTTTCCTTTTGTATACATCCTTAGTAGCATTCATTTGCTTCCTTAACAACAAATTCTGGTTGAATGAGATGCATGTTCTATGTAGTTTTAATTTGCATTTCTCTGATGACGAGAACATTTTTCATGTGTTTATTGTACTTCATCTTTTGATAACTATCAATTTCTTTAGTCCATTTATTAGGTTTTTTATTCCTTATTATTGACATTATAAGTTCTTTGTAAATTGTAGATATTAATTCTTCTGTAGGTATATAACTGGCAAAAAATTTTCTCCCATTTTATATGGCATCTCTTCACTTGGAGACCAACACCTGGTTAGCAATCGTCAGTTATCTTTGCAATGATGAAACAAAGCACCCAACTAAAAGCAGCTGATGGGAGGAAATGGTTTATTTGGGATTATAGTCTCAAGGGGAAGCTCCATGATAGCAGAGGAAAGATGGTAGAGCAGAGGCTGGACATCACTTCCTGGCTAATATCCAGTAGATAACAGCAGGAGAGTGATCCAAACTCTGTTAGAGGAGAGCTGACCTATAACACACCTAAACCTGACCCAACAACACATCTCCTCCAGCAAGACTTCACCACCCAAGTAGCAGCTGGGAACCAAGCATTCAAAACACATGAGTTTATGAAGGACACCTAATTCAACCACCACACCACTGAATATAAGATGCCTTCTAATTTCAGAGGTTTCAAAATGTGAAGGGAAAAGTATGTTTAGAATGCATGAAAGGGAGCTCTCCATCTCTGTGATCTCATGGCCTTCTCTTCTCCATTGTTTAGTCCACTTCAGACATATGGCTTCCTGCCACCCTCCACACAGGCAGTCTGTAACTGGGTCTCTAACTGCTCTTTTTCTAGGGATCTGCAAGGCTCTGTTCCTGAACCTAGGTGTGATAGTTGTCAACTTGACAAGATTTAGAATCCCCATGGAAACATGGTGGGAACATTTGTGAGGAATTTCCTAGATTAGGTTAAATGAAATGGGAAGACCCACCCTTAATGTGGGATGTATCATTCCACGGACTGGGGTCCTTGGCTGAATGAAAAGGAAAAAGTGGGCTGGAGAGATTGCTTAGTGGTTAAGGCAAATGCCTGCGAAGCCTAAGAACCCCAGTTCAATTCTCCAGGTCCCATGAAAGCTAGGTGCACGTGGTAGCACATGTATCTGGAGTTCGTTTGCAGTGGCTGGAGACCCTGGCACATCCGTTTTCACTCTCTCCCTTTTTTTCTCCCTCTCTCTACCTCAAAGAAATATATAAATAAATCTTTTTAAAAAGAGGAAAGGAAAAGAAAAAGAGTAAGGTGGGCACCAGCATTCACCTCTCTCTGCTTGCTGACTGTGGATACAGTGTGACCAGCTGCCTCATGCTGGCTCCTTGCTGCCCTGTCTGACACAGTGGACTGGAACCTGAAACTGTAAGCTGAAAAAAGCCCTTCTCCCTTTAAGTTGCTTCCGTCAGGTATTTGTCACTGTTGCAAGAAAATCAACTAATCCACTATCATTCCAGCAAGATCACCTTTGCCTTGACTACAATTACTATCATATCTAAACTCTCAGTACTCCCTTCGTGCTTTCTGCCTTGCCATGCTTACTTGTTTATTTTCTTGCTTACTTGTTAACACTTGTCACTATCTAGCAGTGTATTTCATTTACATTCCCAGTGGCCACATAGTCAATGAGAACACCTTCTCCTGGTGACCACCTATGTGGGATATTTCAAGCCCCACCACAGGCTGACCTCACAGGACCAGCTGTTCTCCCTATACCAGACCTAGAGGGATCAGCACCCGCCCCCAGGTCATATGCTCACATTCCTAGGTTTCTATTCGTCCCTGTCTCTTCAGGCAGCTCCTTATGGGAGAGGAAAAACTTTGAGGACATATTCCCCACTTCTAAATCCCTCATTCACTCTCCCCACCTCAGGGCCTACAAAACTTCCAATGCCTTTTGCCTACAAACTCCCAAACTCCATGTTTATACTTATCCACCTGACTCTGACTCTTTGGAAACAAAGAAAAGTTGGTACCTTTTCCACGTTTAGAATTTGCTTCTACTGTGGCAAAACATGCTTAAAACTTTTTTTTTTTTTTTTGCTTGTTTCTTTAAGATACTCCTGTGATTTGATCTCTCTGTCTTTCTCTCTGTGTCTCTCATTCTGTTTTTCTCTCTTTTCTGTCTCTCTCTTACATACATACTCTCTCTGAGCTCAGTTCCAACACAGCTTCACACAGGTTAGGATTTCACTTGTTTTTCATGCTGTCTCCTTATGATACACCTAGAAAATTATCTGGCACACATTACAATGTACAGTATAACATTTATGATATAGTTAGTACCAACTTTAAATTAACATCTTTAACAGAGTCTTGGAACAAAATCTCCTTCGTTGTAAAATTCTATAATAGGTCACTAAAAACAAAGTGTTAGCCAGGCGTGGTGGCACAGGCCTTTAATCCCAGCACTCAGGAGTCAGAGGTAGAAGGATTACCTTGAGTTCGAGCCCACCATGAGACTATATCATGAATTCTAGGTCAGCCTGGACTAGAATGAAACCCTACCTCAAAAAAAAAAAAAAGTTTTATGTGTGTGAGAAAAACAGTTTATTGTGTATAATGGCAAAAGATTATAAGAATAAAGTGTCACATAAATCTGATTATTGTTTATTTGTGTTTGGTTTTCTAAAATATTTTGTTTTCATTTATTTATTTGGCAGAGAAAGAGGGAGAGAGAGAGAGAATGGGCATGCCAGGGCCTCCAGCCACTGCAAACGAACTCCAGACATGTGTGCCCCCTTGTGCATCTAGCTAATGTGGGTTCTGGGGAATCGAACCTGGGTTCTTTGGCTTTGCAGGCAAATGCCTTAACCGCAAAGCCATCCTTCCAGCCCGTGTGTTTGGTTTTTGATTTGTTTTGTTTTTGAGACAGGTTCTCATGTACTTCAGAGTGGCCTGGAACTCCCTGTGTAACAGAGGATGACATTGAACTTCTGATCTCTCTGCTTCCCCTTGCGAATATAGGCATGGGCTACCCAACCAGGTTTAGGTGGTCTTGGACATCGAACACAGGGCTTCATGCATGTGAGAATCACACACTGTTGTTAATTGGACCCCAGGTCCAGCCAAGACCCGATACTTTTATTTTTATGGCTTAATCAGTTTGTGTTCCTATAGCAAACAAGGTACCACAAGTGTATTTTTCATATTTCTAGAACTTGGAAGTCAGGGGTCAAGGCACTAGAATGGCTGGGTTTTGTTGAGGTCTCTCTTCATGACACTACACATGTGTCTCACTGTGTTCTCCTGTAATAGAGAATCTGGGGGTCTAGCTTTCTCAAAGCCACACTTCTAACACACTGGCATTCACACTTGCATAGAGCAACTGGGGTTGGCAGTACAAGCACTCAGTCCACCACAGACTTCAGCTTTCTTGTTAAAATCTCAAAAACAAAACAAAACAAACAAAAAAGAACAAAGAAAAAACAAAGCCAGGCATGGTGGCTCATGCCTTTAATCTTAACACTCGGAAGACCCAGATAGGAGGATTGCCACCTCGAGACTACACAGTGGATTCCAGGTCAGCCAGAGCTAGAGACCCTACCTCTCAAAAACAAACAAACAGTAAAAAACCAACCAAACAACAACAAAAATAGAATTTTAGCTAAAAGGTTCAATATTTTTTTTCTTTTGCATGTGTATGTGTGATATGTGTGTGTGTTGATATGCATGTGGGCATATATATGTGCGCATGAAGATGGAGACCAAAGGTGAACACTGAGTATCTCTCCTCAGTCTCTCCACTTTATGTTTTGAGACAAAGTCTCTTACTGAACTAAAGCCCACTAAGTCAGCTAGATTTGCCAGCCATCAAGCTCCAGGCATACTCCTGCCTCTGCCACCCCAGTAAGTTTTTGTTTGGGGGAGCCAGTGGAGAGAAATTCTGTGTACTGACATTGAAGAGGAGAAAGATGAGGCCCAGATCTTAGGCACTGGTGACCATTTGCAATGAGTGTGCATCTGAAGGAGCTATGCTGACAGAGGCAGGACTCTACTGTCTAATGTTTGCTAAGCTTTTCCTGAAAGCCTCTCCCTTGTCAGTAAAGGAAGGGCAAGTAGGGTCTGTGGGTAAAGCACTTCCAGTGCAAGCGTGAGGACCTGAGTTCAGATCCCCAGCACCAGGTATTTAGTAGGTGGGCTTGATGGCCTACCTGTAATCCCAGCGCTAAGAAGGCAGAGATGAGGATTCCCCAGATGGCTAGCTAGTCTAGCCAAATCAGTGAGCTCTGGGCTCAACAGAGAGAACCTGACTCGGGAAATATGTGAAAAGTGATTGAGGAAGATGCCTGACATCAATCTCTGGCCTGCAAATGCGCAGGCGCATACACTCCCTCCCTCTTGTATACATGTGAGATTACACATACATATACCACACATGCATAACAAAACAACAACAAATGAAGAAACAGAAAAGAAAGGGGAAAACAAACCATGGGAAAGCTCATGGGGAAATTTGAGACATTTGGAAGATATGGCAAGGCTGCAACCAGTAGCTGTCCCTGTTACAGTTCAAGAATGTTATGCAGTTGCCTTGTGTCCTGGACTCCAGTTGTAAAAACAAGGGGAGAAACTAGCGAACTGAAGAGGAAGTTGTCTTTCTGAAAAAGTGGTTGGGCAACCCGGAAGCTCAGGCTGCCTGACCAGAGGAATTCAGCCTCAGGGGATGTTCTTAGAAGATGCTTTTCAGCTAGCCTCCCAACTGCTTTCACCTGAAAAACGTCTACACTCATGGGCCTCCATGAATACTTTACCTACTGTTGCTACCCAAGTCTCTGGCATCTCCTTCCTCTAAAGGCAGCTCTTTCTACCCTCCCTGCTTCCTGAGCTGGAGAAGATTGTTAAAAGATCATTGTGCAAGCTTCTGTAGTCTGAGTGAGTGAGAAACAAGGGAGGGAGGGAGGGAGGGGTAGGGAAGGAAAGATGAAGGAAGAGAAGGAAGGAAAGAAAAAGTATGTTCACATCATCCCACTTCTAGCACCTGTAGCTTTTCTAAATAGAATTCACCCAATACACAATATTCCAGGACACTTGTTCATTTCTCCCTACCTCTTCAAATGGTTCTGGAATGTTTTCTACTAAGTCAACAAGCAGATCACAGGAAGTGATGGAGAAAAATGGCTTGAAGAATTCTCTCCCTGGGAACACATGTGTCATTCTTCCTCTCTGCTCCAAACACAAGTAATGAAAGTTGCTCTGCTTCTTAACATCCATCCCAGACTGATATCTCCAACCCCCTCTCCCTGACTTGCCACTGGAGGATAAACTGTATCACATGCTTAGACTGATCAATGAGTGAAGGGACCGTGAGCCAGGAAGACTGACATGCTGCTAGTCATGATGGAATGCTAAATCTATACTCTCACAAAACGTGTGGGCTGAGACTTGGGATCTGTTTATCAGCTCAGTGCCTGGCATCTGGGCCGGAGGTAAATCCCAAGTCAACTGTGCTACTGACACAGCATTAATTTATCTCCGAAGTGACAGAAAAGGAGAGGCTCAGGGAACCAAGAAGTTGACCCACTCTGCAGCTGGACGTTACGTGAAGCACATTTTTCTCTTTCCTTTCCTTTTCTCTTTTTGGTGTGTGTGTGTGTGTGTGTGCTGCAGATGCCCATGCCCGGTGCACATGTGCAAAAGCCAAGGGCAGAGCTTGGGCATCCTCTATTGCTCTTCTACCTTTTTTTCCTTGAGACAGTTTCTCACTGAGCCTGGAGCTCACTGGTTTTGGTAAGACTGGCTGACCAATGAGCCTCAGAGATTATTCTATCTCTGCCATGCTTAGCTTACACAGGCATGTGTAATTATGCCTAGCTTTTTTTTTTTTTTTTTTTTTAATGATTATGTACTTTACTGTATGAACAAATCATGTGTTGGTCCCATTCCACTGAAGGCTCATCTCAGTGGAGTTGTTGGTATTCACCATGGGTTATGAATGAATCAGTCAGTCTTGGAAGAGAGAAAGGACTCAGGATACCCCTTCCCACCCTGTGGCTTCTGCTGTGTTCCTTGTACCTTGCCGGGTATGTTGTAAGTCTACTTTACTGTTGAGCTCTCTGCAACCTCTGGATTTCTGCCTTGATGGGTTTTGGCCACCTTCACTGTCTATTGCCATCTCCTTGGACACGCTTGGATTTTTATGTGGGTGATGGCGAGTGAACTCCTGTTCACATGTTTTCACAGCAAGCGCTCCTACCTTCTGAATCATCTTCCCAAGCTCTCTTTTTTGTAATGTGTGCATACTGGGCGGTGCACATGCGCATATGTACATGTGTTCCTAGATGTATGGGTGCATGAATATGTGTGTGTACCAGAGGTTGATGTGTGTGTTTACATGAATGTGCATGTGCATATTCATATGTGTGTGTGCTGGAGCATGTGAAGGCCAGAGGTCAACATTAGGTGTATTCCTAATCTCTCTCCACCTTATTTTGTGAGAGAGGGCTTTTCAATGAACCAAGACACACTGATCCAGCTAGACAAGCCAGTGGGCCCTAGGGATCCTCCTGTTTTCATCTCCCCAGGATTGGGACTACAGGTGCACCACCACACGTGGCTTTTACAAGAGTGCTCAGGATCTGAATTCAGGTTCTCATGCGTTCATGTCAAGTGCTTTATTCACTGAGCCATCTCTCTGCCCTCTTTTTTTCTCCTTCTTTCATTCTTTCTTTCCTTCCTTCCTGCCTTTTTTTTCTTCCTTCATAGCTTCCTCTGTTATGATGCATGCCAAGAAAACACTATACTAATTGAGTTCTATCTTTAGCCTTATGGAAACTGTTATTGTGGAAAATGAATTTCCACCTTTTCCTTTAGTTTCCTAAGGCTTCCATGACAACAAATAGAATTCAAGTATTGAAAGCACCAGAAAACACAGTCTACTGGTGAGATTTTTGTCCCATTTAACTATTAATGCCATTCCAGAATATATAATATCAAAAGTGTTCGATAACAAGCAGAGACTAAATCAATCAAAATTACAATGTGAATTTAGATTATTAATAAGTATTAATAAAGAAAGCTTGGGTTAGAGAGATGACTCAGCAGTTAAAGACATGTGCTTGCAAAGCCTGCTGGCTTGGGTTCAATTCTCCAGTACCCACATAAAGCCAAATTCACAAAGTGGCACATGTGTTTGGAGCTGTGTGCAGTGGCAAGAGGCCCTGACACATTTGCATGTTCTATCTATCTATCTAGTCAACTAAATAAAATATTAAAAATAAAGAAGGGAAACTCCAAATTCTATGTGCTTCTCTGGCTACAAGTCTGATCATAGCTCTCTGTAACAACTATTTTATAAAAACTTGTGATCTATAGTATAATCTTATCTATCAGAATTAGAAATATAATATGTAGAACATGAAAATATTGTCATCTCGATGATTAATACTTATGTCTTTGTCTCTCTGTCTCTGTCACTGTCTTCTGTTGTTTCTATTTGTCATACAAATATGTACACAACAAGAGACTAAACTTAGGGCCCTCCAGCATGCTAAACCACATTAGAACTACATGTTTTCCCTGAGAGCTAAATAGAGTTCGTTTATAATCAGGCACTAGTGTTTGATAAAATACTATATGCTTGTTTTGAGTTTAGCTATCCTCAGGGAAAAAAATGAAAGTCTGACAAGAGGTCAGAAAAACTTGGCCAGAAATTTCATTCAGGCTTCCACATTCTAAATTAAAACACTGTGAAGAAATGAACAAACACCAGAGAAAAACTTCATGCAAATTTCCATAGCACCAGTAAATGTACAGGCTGATCCTGACAGTTTTTGTTTGTTTGTTTTTTCATTTCTGGACAGTTTCTTTGCTCATTCCAGAGATGTCTTAGGATTTGCTGAAGCAGACTGTTCAACAAAAATAAATGATTATGGACACATTTTCTTCATGTTTCGTGCAAAGAAAATAGTGACATTTTAAGATGTCATGTCAGACTCTTTCCCTTCATATAATGAGCTTGTGGGGTTTTT
Organism: Jaculus jaculus; assembly: GCF_020740685.1. Lineage (NCBI taxonomy): Eukaryota > Metazoa > Chordata > Mammalia > Rodentia > Dipodidae > Jaculus > Jaculus jaculus. The sequence goes on from NC_059106.1 coordinate 18,318,851, forward strand.
TGGCTGTTACACATAAAAAAGGTGTTTGCCCCAAAATGACTCAGTTTGTTATATAGCTAATAAATCAGAGATTTATATACCAAACTAAGTTATGTGGGAAGACTTCCCTTCCTTTCTTCCTTCCTTCTGTCTTTTTATGTAGGCTCTATAGAGAGGAAGGGAGAGAAGGAAGGAAGAAGGGAATAAGAGAGAGATTTTTTATAGCTGACAGAGTGACAGAGGCCAAAAGAATTTTATGGTTTGGAAGTCAAACACATGCTTGTTGCTCAACTGATAAATCCCACATGACAGTGTCATGGGACCTGCTGGTTGGTTTTTTGTTGTTTCCCCCCCCCCCCCAAGATGTCACTATAGTGTGCTTCTTCTCCCACTTCAAGCTGATCAGTTTCAGTGGTATCCCATTTGCTTTGCTATTATTTTGATTTTTGTTTTAGTTTTTGCCATGAATTTAAAGCCCAAACTCCAAGCTCTCTATACTGAAATCTCCACAAGGATCTGAATGTCAGTGGCTAGCACTGGGTACTCTTCATTTGGTAAATGAGGGAGTAACAGTGAGGGGTTAATAGAGGAAAACATGAGTTGTAGTAACCAGCTACTCCAACCCGGACGAAGAAATAAGTAAATCGGGCCCATCAAAGACTTTGTATAACTAAGCCAAAATAATTATGTAAGTTGCTGTGACCAAATACCTGATGAGAAGCCAGTTAGGTAAGGAAGGGTTTATTTTGGCTCACAGCTTGAGGGTAGAGAAGACATGGTAGCAGGGGCTTGAGGCAGCTGGTCATAATGTGTCCACAGTCAGGAAGTAGAGAGTGGGAATGCTGCTACTCAGCTTGCTTTCTCCTTTTAATTCAGTCTAGGGACAATTCATGGGATAGTGTCATCCACATTGAGAGCGGGTGTTCCCACCACAATTAACCCAACCTAAAAGCACCCTCACAGATGTTCCTGGAGGTTTGTCTCCTGGGAGATTTGTCTCCTGGGAGATTCTACATCCAGTCAAGTTACAAAACCTATCAGCCCTCAGAATGTGTGTGTCTCTCTCTCCCCCTTCACATCCTTCTATCCATGTGGTCCTTTTGTGTGTATGTGTGCCGTGTGTTCATGTGTGCAGGTACGTGTACTTGCATGTGAAGTACACAGGACAAGTGCTGTTCCTCAGGTGCCATTCACTTTCCTTGATACAGGGTCTTCCATTGGTCTAGAACTTGTCAATTAGGCTCAAGCCTTAGAAAGCCACATGTCTCCATCTCACTAGCTCTGAGATTACAGGTGTATGCCACCATGTTTGGCTTCTTTACCTGGCTTCTGGGGATTGAACACAGGCCCTCATGTTTGCAAGGCAAACAGTTTATTGAGTAAGCTTGGAGAGTTAGCCCTTAAGTTGTGTGCACTCAGAAATTTCACAGAAAGTTGTGACCATTTGTGTAGAATTAAAGATCCCTCGGCTGTGCTTCCAGTAGGGTTTAATTACACTGCCCGCCCCTGAAGATTCACATGTTGGAAACATGGTCTCCCATGTGGTTGTGAGAGACAGTGGTAGCTTTCAAAGGCGGAGCTTAGTGGGTGGTCCTTAAACAATTAGGGACCTACCCTCAGAAGGGGTTGAAACAGCTCTCATGGGATTCCTTGTCTCTCATAAAAGTGAGTTGTTACAGTGCAAACCTGACCCCTGAATGACTTTTTGCGAGTCTGGTCTTTGCGGTGCGATCTTGTTCTTCTGCATTTGCTTCCACCGTGATGTTATGGAGGACATCCTCTGAGGATGGATAACCAGGTTAGCCAACCTTGGACTGTCAGCTTCTAAAGATAGAAGCTAAATGAACCTCCTTCTTCTTAATTACCTCCTCCGGTATTTCCTTACAGTAGTGAAAAATGGACCAACACATCCCAGATCCTAGTGCCTAAGACAACAAAGATTCACTTCACATTCATGTAACTTTTTCTTTCATTGGGAGTCTGGTCATCTGCTTCGTTTCATGTACATTGTCACACAGTGAGAGTACAAGGATTTAAAAGCTTTAGTCCAAATCTGGGAAGGAAGCTCAGTGGGTAAAGTACTTGCCTCACAAGCTTGAGGAACTGAGTCAAATGCCAAGCACAGTGGTTCATGTTTGAAATCCCAGATATGAAACAGAGAAACTTGGATCTCTAGGACTCACTGGCCAGTCAGTCTCACCTACTTGGTCAGCTCCAGGCCAGTGAGAGATCCTTTCTCAAAGCAGATGAATGTCATTCCTGAGGGTGACACCTGAAGTTCCCTCTGGTCTCCACATACATGCACACACATGTGCACCCTCATACACATAGAAGCATGCACACATATAGTACACACAAACACACATGCAATCAAACATCAATTCAACTTTTGTCATTTCCAGGCCGGGTTTTATTTCCCCAGAAAATCAAATTGGAAACAATTTTCAGATACAAATTCTGGGACATCATTATGAAGACTATGCTAGAGAGACATTTTCAAATTTCTCCCTTTCCACTGCGTGTCAGAGGTGCTGGTATATAATAAACAACAAAAAGAAATAGCAGCTAACACTGAATAGACTGTCTCATGTTCCATCTTTGTGAGAAAGAAAGGAAGAAAGAAAGAAAGAAAGAAAGAAAGAAAGAAAGAAAGAAAGAAAGAAGGGAGGGAGGGAGGGAGGGAGGGAGGGAGGGAGGGAGGGAGGGAGGGAGGGAGGGAGGGAGGGAGGAAGGGAGGGAGGGAAGAAGGAAGGAAGGAAGGAAGGAAGGAAGGAAGGAAGGAAGGAAGGAAGGAAGGAAGGAAGGAAGGAAGGAAGGATGGAGGAAAGGAAAGATTTAACAAGGAATCAGGGAATATTTGGGGAAGAGTTAATGCAGAGTTTTTCTTTCAGGGTGTTGGCACTTTCCCTCTTCAGGTATGAGTTATGCTCAAACCTCTATTATTTCTGGATTACATGTCAGTGGCAGGAAATGAATTGAGTGCTTTGAGCTTTGAGGGGGGAACAAAAACTGATTGCCAGAAAGATGAATAGACCAATTGTACTGGGTTGTTAAAAGGGCTCTGGAAAAGATCATTGGTTTGATACTCTGGGAACCATATCTTTTTAGATACTCTTCAGAGCTGTGATTAATTCCTGTAGCAGTAGGTGGGAGGTAAGTATATTGATAACACATTTTCTTCTGGCCCTGGGCTTTTTGGACTGACAAGACCCATGCTGATTTCAAAGGGTGACCTTTCTTTTCTCTGTGGTATTCAAATGTAAGAACAGCTTTGAACTTTCAGGTTTTAGGCATCTGAGGAAAAGTTAACCACCAGACAAATTTACATAGTTATTACTTTGGTGAGCAATGGAACTCATTCATTCAAATTAAATATGTAGTGTTTCTTTTATAGGCCAAAAAGTCCCCCCCCTCTCGTTTGTGTGTGTGTGTGTGTGTGTGTGTGTGTGTGTGTGTGTGTGTGTGTGATAATACAGTGACCAAGACCCACATGAACCTCATTTAATTAAACTCTCATTCTGGGAAGAGGGAAAGGATCTGGGCAGATAAGCAGGTTACTACTCAGTATGAAAAATATCACAGTGAGATCACCTTGATGAGATTCTATGGGTATCTTGTTTTTCTGGTGTGTGTGTGTGTGTGTGTGTGTGTGTGTGTGTGTGTGTGTGTGAGAGAGAGAGAGAGATATGCATGCCTGTTTGTATCTGTGTGGGTGCTCATGTGTGCGGGTGAGTGTGCATGCTTATGTCCATGATTGTGGAGCTCAGAGGTCAACATTAGGGGTCTTCCTCAATCACTCTTCATCTTATTCTTTGACACAGGGTGTCTCAGTGTATCCAGAGCTCACCAATTCAAGGAGACTACCTAGTGAGCAGACTCCAGAGATCCTCTATCTCTACCTTCCTAGTGCTAGAATTACATGCAGCTACCACCATGCTTGGCTTTTGTGTGAGTGCTGAGGATAGAACTCGGGTCTTCATGCTTGAGTGGCAAGCACATTGCCTAGTGAGCCTTTTCCCCAGTCCCATGCTATCAGATTCTTATAACAATGGAGATCAGGGAGACACTTGGGAAGATGTGGCTTGTACTCTCAGGGAATACTGAGTCTTAACAAGAGGATGAGAGACTGAGCTAAATACCAGAGGTTGGAGCAGGGTGGTAGGGGCGGAGGGAAGCATTGCAGGCATGTCTGAAGAACTGAAAGTACAAAGTACATGTGTAGATAACAGAAAAGTCCTGTGTGTTTGAATGGAATTGTTGAATAGGAAAGGGATAAAGCATAAGGCTACAGTATGTTATGCTTTAGATGGGAAGTGTCCTCCCAGAAGGCTCATGCATGAGAAGCAGCCTTGGTAACCAGCTGAAGACCTCTATGAGTAACTGGATTGTGAAGACTTTGACTCCATCAATGAATTGATGAAATCAGTGACATTATGCAGACTTAGGAGGAGGAGCCTGGTTGAAGGAGGTAGGTACGTGTGACTTTGAAGGGGGCACTTGGCTCTGGCTCCTTCTCAGTTGCTTCCATGAGATGAACAGCTTCCTCTGTCAAATTCCCTTGCTGCCATGATGTTCAGTTTTACTCTGATGGCTTTGGTGCATGCTAGATACACTGGCTAATGCTAACTGTGAATTTGATTGGCCGTAGACTTTGATTTGGTTGTACAGACAAATCTCTGGGCATGTCTGTGAGACAGCAGCTAGGTTAGGTTAATTGGGAGCTAATTGGGATAGGAAGGCCCACTCTCACTGTGAGCAGCCCCAGCCTATTCTCTGAGGTCTGGTAGAGAACGAGCTGAGCAGTGGCATTATTCCCTCTCTGTTTCCTGACTGGAGACTCAATTGTGACCAGCTCCTCGCAATGCTCTGAGGGACTGCACCTTCAACTGTGAGCCAAAATCAGCCTTTCCTTCCTTAAATTGCTGTTTTCAGGAATTTAATTATAGAAATAAGAAAAGTAACTAACATTCATCTCAGGGTCAGAGCAATGGATCCAGCAGTACTTGGATGGAAACCTCTGAACACATGAACCAAAATAAATCCTCCCCCCTTTTAGGTTGATTTTGTTAGGTATTTTCTCACACTAATACAAATATGTCCAGTAGAAGAAGTCAGCAAGTACTAAACCATGGGGTATCTAGAAAAGCATTTATTCTAAGATGTGGGGGTTTTATTTCCATGGAATGGTTTCTAGAAGTGAGGTAGTAATATAAAATTTATACTTCTAGAAGTTTCTGTGCTGTGATATAAGTAAGTTAGGAGTTACAGAGTAAGGAGATAGAAAGACCAGTGGGGGTACTATGCAGGCATCCAGGTAAGAGAGGATAGTGGCTTGGCATTGTGCATTGGTTATAGAATGTACAGATGAGTGAATTTGAGAAAAGTCTAAAAGGTCCAACTGATAGGATAGATAGTATAGAAGGAATGAGAAAGGGAGGAAACTAACGTGACAGTGAAGTTACTTAAGTTTGTGGTTTGGATGCTACGTGAACAATGGAGTCATTTACTGAGGCAGGAATGCGGGAAGAAGGTAAAATCTTAACTCAGCTTGAACTGAGGTATGTGGCAGAGACTGCCCATGACTCATTCACATCCATTCAATCCACCATTGAAGTTGCCACAGCCAGTTCCTATGAAAAAAATCATCTTCCACATTTCTTTGGCTAAGGTCACTCTTAGGTCTCTAGCATGAGTGGCTTTAGGGCATGTGTAGTCAGAACTGAAGTTGTAATGAGTTATTGCCCCGGATGTGACCATCACCTATTAGGGACTAGAACAGATATACACACACTTTAGCTTTCTTGTTTCTACCATACTTCTCAGGGGCTCTCCATCCATTGTCTCAGAGGCTCCCCAGTATGAATGAGCCTCACTTGCTCACAGCAATAACCTGCTCATTAACTCATTATCTTTCTTCCATTGTCTTGCTTCTCAGTATCTTAGGATGCTTCCTGGTATAAATTGTTTGCACTCAAAATGCAATATTGGACTCTAAGAAAAAAAGCATTAATGAAACCATCAAGTGGAATTTTCCAAGCGTATTGAGGGCTGCAATGTCAGGTTCTCACTAATTTTGGGCTAAAAGAAGGACTACATCCATCAAATTCTCTCTAAATTAATAATGCTTTTCTCATTTAAACTGTGCTGGCTTCACTCTCTTGTTGGAGAACCTGCTTTTATTTTCAGACAGGTACAAGCCACAAGGAGATAAACTACCTCTTGCACTTCAGCCAAGCCCCAGTTGAAACCACAGAGGAACTGGGGAGATGAGCAAGAGTGCTACTTCCTTGGTGAACCTTGCAATTAGCACCAGGGTGAAGGAGACAGACACTGAGGATACTCAACACTTACCAAGGCAGAGATTCAGAGCCTCCTAAAAGCCAGTCACTGAAGTAGATTTCAAACACACCCAACATGGCTCAGGAAATTTTGTGGAAGAGGGAGCAGAAAGACTATTAGAGCCACAGTGGGGACATCATGCCCAGAGGTACTGCCTCTCCCCAGTAACTAGCTGCTGGTCTGACAATGTATAACCCACAACCCTGTGGGGAATACCAGCAAACCCACTGGGGAGGGTACCTTGCAGAATGGGGGTAGTGACCAGGGAAAAGGTGGAACCAGCACATGATGTATCCATACTAAGTATGTCTGTAATTAATTTAATTTTTTTGAGAATATTTAGGTGTGAGATTTAGGAATTAAAAACATTGGGGCTGGAGGTATAAACATGAGAGTGTTCAGATCAGCTCTCCCCATGAGGCTGAAGCCATTAGTATACACAGACGAAGCACAGAGTGTGCAGCAAGGGTTTGTGGAGAGGCTCCCATGGTAAATCGCTTGCTTCTCAAGCACAAGAAACTGAGTTGAATTCCCAGTAAATGTCAGCTGTCATAGCATATGTATTAATCCCAGCACCAGGGATGTAGAGACATGAAGATCCCTGGGACTCTCTGGCCAATCTAATCTAACTGGTTATATCCAGGCCAATGATAGCTCCTGTCTCAAAAACAGATGGATAGCATGCCTGAGGATGACATGTTTGGTTTTCCTTTGTCCTCTACACACATTACACAAGCATACACATCACACACACGTCCGCATGATTGAAAGGAGTGTATAGAATAGGAGAAAGGCCTATTACAATAAATGCTGTCATTCAGGGGACAGGTGAAAAGTAGGTTTGCTTAAATCAAACCAAAAAGGGTCAGTCATAGAGTTAGAGAAAAAGGCAGGAGGAAACAGGGTTACAGAAGTCAAGGACAGGTGTGGATAGCTCAGGACAGAGGGATAAATATTGTCTGGACAGCATTCTCTGTGGCCTAAGTGAAGAAGTGAAATGTGGACACTGAATTTAGATACAAGGAAATCATTGGTAAACAAGGAGACACAGTTCAGGTGGAATACTGTCATGGTTAATACTGCCAAATTGACAAGATCTAGAATCACCTAGAAAATTTTCTGGGTATGTCTATGAGGGATTTTCTAGACTAGGTTAATAGAGGAGGGTAGGTCCACCCTAACTGTGGGTAGCAACACTCTACAGGCTGAGTCCTTGACTGAATATAAAAGACAGAGCACTGGCAGTCACCTCTGTTTTGACAATTAGTTATAAGAGTTTGAGCAATTCCTCTGAATCCCTTTTCTTCTTTCTTTCCTTCTTTTTGTTTTTGTTTTTCAGGGTAGGGTCTCACTCTGGTCCAGACTGTCCTGGAATTCACTATATAATCTCAGGGTGGCCTTGGACTCTCGGCGATCCTCCTACCTCTGCCTCCCAAGTGCTGGGGTTAAAGGTGTGCACCACTATGCACGGCTTCTTTTTCTTCTTTTTATTTGTGTGTGTGAGCACACATGTGTGTACTAGGAACCGAACCCAGGGCCTTGCATGTGTGCTAAGCATGCACTCTACTGCCAAATTACATTTGTTTATTCCTCTGGCAACTGGAGATTACAGCATTGGCTTACAGATCAGGTGATGTGTGATATATTTCCTTCCAAATCCCATAGACAGATCATTACCAAGAAACAATTAGACTCCACTGGGCAGAAGGCTTCTCTTTCCTTGCCCACTGAACACCAATGATCATGTTTACAAATACAGATACTTTCATACCTTCCTTTCTTCCTTCCTTTCTGTTTTCTTTCATCTTTCTGATAAAATGTTTTTATAGCCCAGGCTAGCCCTGAACTCACTATACAGCCAAAATTAACCTTGAACTTTTAATCCCCCTGCCTCCACCCAGGTGCTGGGATGACAGGTATGCAACCACCACATCCACTTCTGTTTTCAACTAGATGCAATTTGATGTCATTATTAGCATAAATCCTCAGGAGTGGTGTATTTGATTCTTATTGATGCTGTAACAAATTACTACAAACAGTAATTTACAACAACACTAATTTACAGTTCAGGAGGTGGAATGTGAATTGCACCTCACTGAACCAAAAGCAAGGTGCTGACAGCTATGGATTCCTTCCAGAGGCTCAGGAGCAAAACTTGCTTTCTTGTCGTGTGTATGGTGTGTGTCTGTGTGTGTCCCTGAACACAGCGCACACATGTGCATGCAGGCCAGAGGACAGGCTCATGTGTCATACCCCAGACACTGTCCATCTTTCTTAGAAACAGGGTCTCTTACTTGCCTTCCTGTTTGTCAACTTCTACATCCCTTAGCTTGTGACCCTTTCATCCATTTTCAGAGAAAGCTAGTTACAAATCTCTTTCCACATCCCTCTTTTGTTTTAAAACATCTTTGTCATTATATTCAGGCGAACCCAACAATTCAGGATGATGTCCTTTTTTTTTTATGTTTCTAGAAATTTTAATCCTATTGGAAAACTCAACCCTCCTCCCTGTTGGGTCAGGATAAAATGGAGTCACCCAGGACAGGAGGAGGGCAGACAGCAGGACGGCAACAGAGGGGTCATCCACATTCCTCAAGTACTTGTCCAGCCATTGTCCCTCCCTTGCCTAACAAGACTCCAGGTTTAGATTTACTGTCCCTTATCTCTCACTGGGTCACTTCTGGCCTCACCCTATGGCTAATGTAAAGAACAGAGATTTACTGCCCCAACAAAGAAATTCCTTCCCCCTTCCTCACCTTCCTCCAACTTAAGAGCTCTATAAAGCCCACTTTCTGTAACCCTAAGCTGACTGCTCTGCTCTTGAGACTCAGTCCTGGCAGTGCGTGTTTTTCTCTCTCAATAAAAACTTCCATCTTTGCCACAGAATGGTCACCATGGTCCTTGGTCACTTCTGAACCTTACACTTCCTTGTTGTGAAACATCACATTCATTCACAAGTTCTGGGGACTTATGCATTCTTTTCCCCCCATTCCTAGCTCCATTTTGTTTGCTTATTTTTGTGGTGCTGGGGATTGAACTTGGGACCTCAAGCATACGAGGCAAGTGCTTTGCCACTGACCTACACCCCCAGTCCTCACAGTTGCATTTTAAATTCTGTGCTATCACTGTGTGTTGTGTCAAACCCCTCTAGGACAAACTCTCCAACATTTATGATATTCCTTTTAAATTTTTTTTAAATTTTAATTTATTCATTTAAGAGATAGAAAGAGACAGAGACAGAGAGAGAGAGAGAGAGAGAGAGAGAGAGAATGAGTGTGCCAGGGCCTCTAGCCCCTGTGAATAAACTGTAAATGCATGTACCACTATGTGCATCTGGCTTACATGGGTTCTTGAGCTTTGCAGGCAAGTGCCTTAATTGCTGAGCCATGTCTCCAGCCCTCAACGTTTATGATATTGTTGTTCATAATACATTGTTGCACAATAAAATATGTCTGGCCTGAAATCAAGAGTGATGATTCTTATTTCTTATTCATAATTTATATAAGAAATACAAAAATTCTAACTTCCAAGCCAATAGTGAATAATAATATACTCAAAAAGAAGTCTTCATTGGACTTCCCTCCATTGTTCTTAAAGATGACAAGAGAGAATCTGAAGAATATAAGTGAAGTGATAAAAAATACATTCCAATAGGAGCAATGGCTGCCTAAAGGCTCCGTGAGTATACAGCACATCTTTATGATGAATGACTCTATTAGACAAAACCCAGCTCTAGGCTGGAGGGATGGCTCAGCAGTTAAGGCATTTGCCTGAAAGTCCAAGGACCCAGGTTCACTTCCCCAAGACCCATGTAAGCCAGATGCACAAGGTAACTCATGCATCTGCAATTCATTTGCAGTGGCAAGAAGCCTTGGCATGCCAATTCATATTCTCTCATTCTCCCTCCCTCCCTCTCTCTCTCTCTTTCCCTGAAATAATTAAATAAGTAAAATATTTTTTAAAACTAGCTCTTACAGCTTTTTGCTGGCCTTGATCCTATAAAGCTTTAAGGAGCTCTAGTCTACTCAGCTCTAGGAGGGAATGGTAGCCAGGTAGGTGTCCTTGCTGTGTCCATAAGGAAGACCAAGTCAGCAACTCATTGACCACCCCTAAAGAAAGGTATTGACACACAGGGCAGTGCACTTCTGAAAATACTGCACGAAACTGAGGTGTTAGATACAGGCGTTCAACTCTCCATGGTAACTACTTGACCAAAGGACCAAAAGGGCACAGGATGGCACTACTCTGCCAAGTTGTCAAACCACCTTGCAGGAGAAACTGAAGCTAAGACAATGAGTTAGCGAAGTGCAGGGTTACATCTTGACCAGCACCTCTTAGCTACACATACCTCCTGCTCACTATTCAAATCTCTGCTTCGTGTCAGTGTTCCAAAGATGGACTTGGGAGTCACTGCTCCTCTTAATTTATTCCTCCTGCCCATGTGGCCACAATGACTATGTCTCCTTTCCCTGCTTTTCACTGTGACTTTTCTCTTGAATTGGCATATTGAGGATGCAAGGCAGTGGCAGGGCCCAGACACTCACCCTAACAACCCTATGCAGAATGAAGCAATCTAGGAATAAAGGGATTTGAACAACTTCACAGACCCCTCCACCTCTTCATGCTCAGACACAGGTGCATGGCTGGAATGAGGGAGTGTAAGAAAATAGCTGCCGCTTCCTGATAGGGATTAGCATGAACCTGGACATAGCTGATAGAGAGGTTTAGTTATGTAAGATACCACAGCTGAGATTTTTTTTTTTTTCAATTAAGATTCAAATTCAACACTTCTAACTCCAGAGGCCCTTCTTCCCCAGGAAATTCTTTATTCCAGACTTTTCTACAGAATGGCTTGTTCCTTTGAGGGATGACTCAAACTACCAGCCCATCTTGCCTATTGTAGTTTGAATATATGGCCCCCATAGACTGAGGTGTTTTAGAAAAGCTTGTCACTTGGGTGTCCAGCTGCCTGGCTAAAGGAGGTGCCTGGGGGGGGGGGGCTGTACCTGGTGTTCAGTCCTCAGGTGTGTTTGGGAGTGGATCTGATTTCCAGCCCGTAGGTGTGCAAAGCAGTCTGAGCTCTCAGGGATCCCTGTTTATTGCTGCTGGTTTTATACTTTCTGGTTTATGCTTTCGGGGTTTGCTGGCTGGTGATGGTTTCTCTCTGCTTGGATGTAAGGAAGCAGCTTCTTCTGCCATTGCTGGAACTTCCCCTTGGAGCTGTCAGCTTGGAACAAACCCCTTCCTCCCTGAACTGCGCTGGGTTTGGATGTTCATCCCAGTAACGTGGAGCCGACTGCAGTACCTGTACAGATTGGTGATTTTTAGGGTTACTGAGATAAAGTGTGGTGAAATACAAATAATAATAATAATAGTAACAGCAAACTATGTAAGGCTATAAATAGATGATAGGTAGGTGTTTTACTCCATGACTCTGAAAACACAATTAACTTTTGATTGCTAAGGTGAGATCTAGGAAGAATACATAGTATTTCAAGTTAAGATATTGACTGACTGAGACGGAGTTTTATTTACCAAAGGCTGTGCTGATGACATATTTCATTGTTCTATATCCTCATTTTTTTTTTTTTTTTTTTGAGGTATGGTCTCACTCTAGCCCAGGGTGACCTGGAATCCACTATGTAGTCTCAGGCTGGCCTCAGTCTCATGGTGATCCTCTTACCTCTGCCTCCCAAATGCTGGGATTAAAAGCATGAGCCACCACACCAAGCTTTCAGCAGATGTTTGGATACAAAAGGCTTATATCCTTTAGTTCTGGGAGATTTTTACTTCACTTTCTCCTTCCTAGTCTCCCCCTCTCCTCTTCACCTTCCCCTCCCCTCTTTTCTGCCTCTTCCTCCTTTTCTCTCTCTGTCTCTCAGCTTTTGGAGGCAAGGTATTCCTCTAGCCCTGGCTGACTGGAAACTCACTCTGTAGTCCAAGCTTGCCTTAAACTCCCAGGTACTTCTACCTCAGCCTCCCAAGTTCTGGGTTTTGAGATACTGTCTCATGTAGCCCAGGTTAGTCTCAACATCCCTACTAACAAGGATGATCTTGAACATCTGATCCTTCTGCCTCTATCTCCCAAGCACTGGGATTACTGATGCACGCTACTATACCTCGTTTCTTTAGTGCTGGGGATCAATCACAGGGTTTTGTGTATGCTAGGCAAGTAGCCTACCAACCAAGCTACATCCCCAACCCAAGATATCTAGGTAATATCCTCTCCAGAGATAAAGATGACATCTGGTATTTCACACCTGTCTTCAGGAAGGCCTGTTGGACTTGATTTTCCTCTTTGCCTTAGAGAGACATGAAATTGCTAAACCACTGTGGGGGCAGTAACTTGTATTGGATTTATGTTGCCAGACCTGATGTTGCCCTAAGATCCCTGGGTCTTCACTTCTGCTAAATCATCTTCAGACCAACACATGAGCTATGCTGTGAAATTAAGCCCTGAAAGATTGTCACTGGGTATGTGTGGACCATCTACCGGCGTCCAGCTTGGGGTAACGCTTTCTTTCACCTGAGATGATGCTTTCTGTGGAGCTACCAGATTCCGACAAAGACGAAGCTAGAGTCAGAGTCAGTTCCTCGTTCTCTCTGAAAGAAGTGTGTGAAAGGGATCATTTTCCTGTGTTGAAAGAAAATAGGAAATTATAGCCAAAAGAGTGAAACCACCAACAAAATTTTATTGGCACCTGGTATAGAAGCAACACTTAAATGCCATAAATTATGAATTCCATTTTGTTTAACTTAAAAAATTTTATTTTAAAAGTTATGAGGTAGTAAATTTGATGTTTGGGTTTCAATTGTATGAATTTCAACACATGCATAGGTTCATATAACTACCACCGTAAGGAGACAGGATAAGTCCTGCCCCTTTCAAATATTTCTTCTTGCTGGATTCCTTTGTCATGGCTCACTTCTGGTCTCTGAAAACCACTCTTCCTTGCTGTAGCTTTGGTTTTGAGGATGTCAGGTAAATGAAATCTTATAGCATGTGATCTTTGGAAGCTGGTGGGTTCTTTCAATAAGCATAATGCCTTGTGGTTCATCCAAGTTGTGTATATCATGTCAGTACCTTCCTTCTCTTTTTTTGGTGAGTGAGGGGCTTGGCTTGAACCCAGAGCCTTATACGTACTAAGTCAACGCTCTATCACTGTGAGCCTAATGCATCTTTTTCTTATCAATTAATACTCCAGATTTTGAACAGATCATCACTATTAACTTCTTGAAAATTATTTTTCAAATTTAGAAGGGCTGGTGAGATAGCTCAGTGGATAAAGTGCTTGCTGCACAAATGTGAGCACCTGAGTTTGGATCCCTGGCATGCATGTAAAGATGTTGTAGGGGGTGCTGGAGAGATGGCTTAGCGGTTAAACGCTTGCCTGTGAAGCCTAAGGACCCCGGTTCGAGGCTCGGTTCCCCAGGTCCCACGTTAGCCAGATGCACAAGGGGGCGCACGCATCTGGAGTTCGTTTGCAGAGGCTGGAAGCCCTGGCACGCCCATTCTCTCTCCCCCTCTATCTGTCTTTCTTTCTGTGTCTGTCACTCTCAAATAAATAAATAATTTAAAAAAAAGATGTTGCCGGGCGTGGTGGCACACGCCTTTAATCCCAGCACTTGGGAGGCAGAGGTAGGAGGATCGCCGTGAGTTCAAGGCCACCCTGAGACTCCATAGTGAATTCCAGGTCAGCCTGGACTAGAGTGAGACCCTACTTCGAAAAACCAAAAAAAAAAAGATGTTGTAGGGGGCATCTGTAATCCTAGTATCTGAATAATGAGAAGTGAGGCAGAGATAGGGGAATATGGTGGAAGTTTGCAAGCCAGCCAGCCTGGCAAATGAATGGTGAATGAGGTGGAAAGCAAGAACTTACACAAAAAAGCTGTCTTCTGACCTCTGCTTGTGTGCTGTGGTGCGTGTGTTCCTGCATTCAACCATATGAACACATACACACACACATGATACACACAAAAATATATAATTAACAGATGCTGTGGTTATGGTTTGTCCCTTCTGAAACTCAGATTGAAATTTAACCCCCACTGTGAGAGGTGGGGCCACATAAAATCTGTAGGAGGGGATGAGAGCTTTGCTTTTATAAGTAGACTAATCCATTCATGCAATGATTATACTTCGTGGGTTAATGGATTATCTTGACAGTGGCTCTACAACAAAACTCTGGCTCTCTCGCATGTTCTCTGTCTTTCACCATGAGATACCTGTCATTCTCTGTGACTCTGCCTGTAGATGAGGTCTCTTCCCATGGGCTAGAATCTCTTTTCTCCTGCACTCCTTACCCAATCTTTGGTATCGTGTTATTAGCAACAGAAGAATCTAACGAACACATTTAAAAAACAATCCCTTTACCTGAGTTTTGAAAAAGGAAGAATGGATCTCGACATAGTCCTCATTCAGTAACAGGATAACCTGTAATTCCAGCATTTGGGAGGCGGAGGCAGATGATAACAAAGTCAGCCTGGGATACACAGTAGATATTGATGGCAGAAAAAAAAAGCAGATAACCTTTAAGGTAAAACTGAACCAAGTTCCGGAACATTCCATGTCTGATGTTTGTCTGATTTTCTATTTCCTTTCTTGTAGTTCTTCTGCATTTGGAATAAAAAAAAAAAAAAACCCTCATATTACTTCTATATTTAGAGAATTGTTCAGTACAAGTTCCTTCTCCATCTGCTTATACTCATGTTGTTAACAAATGTTCATTTCTTTTTACTGATTTTGGATAGGCTCTTCAACATGCTACATTGTCTTCAATTTTTTAAATATATTTTATTTATTTATTTGAGAGAGAGAGAAAAAATGGGCATGCCAGGGCCACCAGCCACTGCAAACGAACTCCAGATGCATGTGCCCCCTTGTGCATCTGGCTTACATGAGTCCTGGAGAGTCGAACCAGGATTGTTTGGCTTTGCAGGCAAATGCCTTACCTGCTAAGCCATCTCTCCAGCCTGTCTTCAATTTCAATTTGTTTTTACCTAGGTGATACCTTTATGTGCACAAACACATGAAAGACCCCAAACATAAAATAGAATTAAAGTAAAGCCTGTATCCCAGAAACTCAGTCCTTTCTGTAAAGCCAACGATTTTTTCAACATTCTTCAAAGCTGTTATATTTTGAAATATATAAATATAAACATTAAATATAAATAGTACATGTAAAATAAATTTATAAATTATATATATACAAGCATAATCGTGTGCATTTTTCAGACACATATGGCAGAGCATATAATACTAATGCTCCATACTTACTTTTTCTTCTAACTTCCCTTCATTTAGAACATTTACGGTTATGTCCATTTTACTCTCATGTAACTTTAAAAAAAAAATTCCAATCATTACATCTGTATCACCCTTTCCAAGGCCCAGGGCACACTGTGGAAGAAGGAACAGAAAAAATGTAAGAGCTGGAGGATGTGGTCGAGGAAGAGGGGAAGTACTGTGGAATGCTGTCTTCTGGACATGATGTGGACATTGCAATCATGAGCTCACAATAGCTGTGGCTTCCTGTACAAGACTAAGCCTGTCCGTATTCCATCATGAATGGGGGGCAGGGCTCATAACACGCCACTCTTCCCAAAGGGGCTATTGGCAATTAATGATCAAATAGTGGAGGTGTCATGTTTTCAGCAGTGTAGTATTGGCAAGATGCTCATACTCCAGTAAATACTGCTCTGACCTGAGTTCATACAATCCACCCTAATTTAACTCAATTAGTAACATATGCATGTACACACACACACACACACACACACACACACACACACAAAGAGATATAAAAATAGGAAGAGGATTTGTTTGCAAGAAGGGGTTTCGTGGGAGGGGGAGAGAGAGAAGAGAGGGCTAATGTGATCAAAATACATTATATACATGGATGAAATCATCAAAAATAAAAATTAAATTAAATGAAAAAAATAATTTAACAATCATAGTTGTCACTCTCTCAGTGCCTTTCCAGGTTAGTAGCTAAGATAGGCAGGAAATAGAAGGAATGGATTCAAGAGGGCACTGCAGAGCTAAGAAACTGAAAGTGTTGTAGGCTTTGAAAGAGGAAATCTTATAGTCATTTAGAAAATATCTACTGCATACCTATTATGCATCGGGCTCTGTGGCCATGACATAAGCCATTGTTGCAAAAGAAAGGTAGTCACTGCCTGGCAAGTGTCTAAGGAAGTGATGGTGTTTGGCATAGTACAAGAATAAAGTGTAGAGAGCAGAGAAAGGAGTGCTAAATTTTGCTTGTGCCACATGAAAGTCATATATTTAACAGGTGAACTGAGAATGTCTGACACACAATTGTAAACCTGGAAAGGAAGATCAAAAGAGAGTCAAAGCAAGAGATCTCTGTTTTAGAGTATATCTACCAGAATAAAGGGAATTAGGAAGGTGTGGGGGATTGTATTCCAGGGCAGTGGGGTACTCCAAAAGAAGGCTATTAATAAAGCTATAGATTCTTCCATATTAAGAAATAGTACAAAGCCGGGCGTGGTGGCGCACGCCTTTAATCCCAGCACTCGGGAGGCAGAGGTAGGAGGATTGCCGTGAGTTCAAGGCCACCCTGAGACTACAGAGTTAATTCCAGGTCAGCCTGGACCAGAGTGAGACCCTACCTCGAAAAGGAAAAAAAAAAAAAAAAAAAAAAACAAGAAATAGTACAGACTTGTTGAAAGAAAGTGAAAAGTTAGGCTGATGACCATAATATAGCTAAACCAGGAAGAGGATCAAAAATCAGAGTTTAATTGTGGCCTATGTTTCTATGTAAGGAATATTGACC
This sequence comes from Jaculus jaculus, assembly GCF_020740685.1. Lineage (NCBI taxonomy): Eukaryota > Metazoa > Chordata > Mammalia > Rodentia > Dipodidae > Jaculus > Jaculus jaculus. The sequence goes on from NC_059106.1 coordinate 18,335,968, forward strand.
TGCACCCCAAATGTTGACATTAGTCTGTGATGTTGCTTATTTCTTAGAATTGCTCCTGAGATACATGACATATATATATATACATATAAATTTTCCTTTAGCTGAATATATGTATAAAACCCACACCAATATGTAAATATATATTATATATACATAAAGGAAAATTCATTTTAAGGATAATAGTAACACTGCAAAAACTCCTGGACGTGAGGCAACTCAGCATGTAGCCAAGGCAGGATGCCACTATCACTCTGGGTCTGGAGGGTAGTGGAAGGGTAATGAAGGGATATTTACTGGAGTATTGACCTTCATGATGGGGTCATTTGGAATGAGTTATACTCAACATGGTGGACTGCCCAACAGAAGCTGGGAGCCAAGAGTAGCAGTTCAACAGTAGTGGGGACATCTTAGTTTTTCCTCTACTGCCTCCCCATTATAGAATTTAGTAGTTTCCATTAGCAGAGCCCACTAGGTTATTAGAGCCCAAGGGAAACTGGAATCTCTCTCTCTCTCTCTCTCTCTCTCTCTCTCTCTCTCTCTCTCTCTCTCTCTCTCTCTGTGAGTGTGTGTGTGTGTGTGTGTGTATACATGTTCATATTTGTGGATAGAAGCTAGATGACAATTTTGGGTGTCATCCACAGGAATGCTGTCCACCTTGTCTTGAGACAGGGTGTTCACTAGTTTGAAACTCTCCAAGTAGTCTAGGATAACTGTCCGGTAAGCCATCACAGTCTGCCTTTCTCTTCCTCCCTAATGGTGGGATGACATACAGGAGCACCATGTCTGGTAGTTTTTCATGTGGGCCCTAGGGATCAAATTCAAGTCCTCACACTTGCAAGCCAAACACTTGTATCAACAATGATCTCTCCCCAACCCTCCAGTTCTTTTTATTTTTTATTTTTTATTTTTTTTTGGTTTTTCAAGGTAGGGTCTCACTCTGGTCCCGGCTGACCTGGAATTAACTCTGTAGTCTCAGGGTGGCCTTGAACTCATGGCGATCCTCCTACCTCTGCCTCCTGAGTGCTGGGATTAAAGGCATGCGCCACCACACCCGGCAAGTTCTTTTTATTTTATTTTTCCCAATTCTAGGGATGGAATCCTGGGCCTCACTCTTCATCATCTATTGAACTATTTATAAGAGGAAGAATAATGGAAAACATTACACAATTTTCTTTTTCTTTTCTTTGTTTTTAAAGGCATGTGCCGCCATATTTGGCTTTAAAAAACAATTTATGTATTCATTTATTTAAGAGACAGAGAGAGAGAGGAAAATACAGAAAGAGAATGGGTGCACCAGGGTCTGTAGCCACTGCAAATGAACTCTAGATGCATGTGTCACCTTGTACATCTGGCTTCATGTGGGTAGTAGGGAATAGAACCTGGGTCCTTTGGCTTTGCAGGCAAGCACTTTAACCATTAAGTAATCTCTCCATCTCTTCTTTTTACTTCCTTTTTGTTAGTAATTTATAGTTGATTATATTGCCCCCAAAGAATTTGATATGTATGATAGTGGTTATGATTCATGTTGTGACATAGGATGTGATCAGTTTAGTAAATATGTCAAGCTCCTGTGTTTTCATATGTGTTTGTGTTTGTTTAGTGTCCTATATATGTCCATCAAATTTGATTTGTTAATTCTGTTAACCACACAAAGGAGAGAAATCTCCTTTACTGTCAGTATTTTATATGAGGTCAGTTTTTTTTTAATTTTGTAGATGTTATCTTTCTGAGTGTTTTACTAGAATGTATTAATTATACATAATAATGGGTTTGATTATAATATGCTATCATATAGTATATGATAAAGGTATTTTATACAGATACAATTCACTTTGATTATATTCACCCCTGTGGTGGTGAACATAAGAACAAACTGTGGGAATGAACTATGGGAAAGAACTGAAGAAATATTTCTTACAGAGTTTAAGAACAGCTTTTGTAATATTATTGCAGTGAGATGCTAAATTCTTTACTTGTAATTTTCTATAGAGGTAATCTTACAACTATGTAATCCACCCACTTAAAGTAATGTAACTAGGTTTCTTTTTCCTTGGTGAACCTTTGGCCTGAACAACACAGATTACCAATATTGACAAGCAGTGTCCAGAGGTGCTGACTGATCTTAAGATAAACTCTGTGCTCCTTTCCTCAGAAGCATGGTTGAACTCTCCACGCAGAACAAACATACATGCGTAAGTAGTGCTGGTCACAGAGTTGAAGATAATGAGGTTAGTAACTGTAGGCCCACAGATCTGTTGAAGGCAAAAAGTGGTCTTAATGTGATTGCTTTTGTGATCGGAGGAATCAAATAGATCATAGCCCTAAATTCTTTCCTTTAACAAATGTTTAAGGATTATACAAGGCCCAAAGTACCTTATCTGTGCTCATACAATGTACTACTTATTCACATATTATTGGTTTTTCACTACGCAGTAAAAGTACCAATGAGTACCTCGATGCAGAAGAGAGAAAGCTACAGCTACAGTCACATCAGAGTAGCAGTGAGAGCAGAAGCAACAGGTTTACTAACAGCTTAAACTAAACTGCTCTTAGTTTCCTTTCTCTGCAGGCAGCTGCTAGAGGCACCTAGCCCACTCCTGGGAAGTAGTGTACCAGGAATTTTCTCTCACACATCTCAGGCTCTGTTTTTGTTTTATTTTATTTATTTATTATTTATTTATTTATTTGAGAGACAAATAGGGAGAGAGAGAAATAAAGAGGTAGATAGATAGATAGATAGATAGATAGATAGATAGATAGATAGATAGATGATAGATAGATAGATAGATAGATAGATAGATAGATAGATAGATAGATAGATAGACATACCAGGGCCTTTGGCTGCTGCAAATGAACTCCAGATGCATGCATGACATTGTGCACATGGCGTTGCAGGCAAGTGCCTTAACTGTTAAGCCCTATCTTCAGCCCAAGGTCTGCTTTTAAGAAGCAGTTCACTTACTTCTGGATAGGCAAGTTCCAGAGGTCAGTCTTGTCTAAATTCAGGGCTCTGTCCCACTCCCCACTCCGAATAGGGCATATCCCCATTACCCTTTCCTGTTTCCTTCTCACTTCCACCAATCCATATCTCTTCCAAAATAGTACCCCATGAGTTCAGTTTGGATTTTTGTTGTTGTTGTTGTTGTTTTGGTTTTTCAAGGTAGGGTTTCACTCTAGTCCAAGCTGACCTGGAATTCACTATGTAGTCTCAGAGTGGCCTTGAACTCATGAGATGATCCTCCTAGCCTCTGCCTCCTGAGTGCTGGGATTAAAAGCATGTACCACCATGCCCGGCTTGAGGTCAGTTTTTGAAAAAGGCTTATTTACAATTTTTTTTCATTCTGATTGTGAATTTATCAAATTAATGTTGACTGTGTGGAGAATAGTTCTTAAGGGATAGTAATAGAAATAGCAGTTATGGAGATGGCTCAGCATGTAAGAGCACTTGCTGCTCAAATATGAAGACCTGAGTTTAATCCCCAGAATCCACATAAAAAGCCAGGAGTTGTCACACATGCTTGTAACCCCAGTGCTGAAGGGACTGGGGGCAGAAGGGTCACTGGGGCTCCCTGGTAAGCCAATCTAACCAAAAATAGCACAAGCTCCAGGTTCAGTAAGAGAGTCTATCTCAGGGAAATAAGGTGGGAAAGCAGTAGAAGAGGACACTTGACTTCCTTCCACATGCATGCTCATGGGGCACACACATCTACACACATATGTGTGTATACCACATGCACACATATGCACACACAAAGGAAGAAGAAGAAAGAAAGAAAGAAATGATAAGTAGGTTCTTTTTTAATATTTTTATTTTTATTTATTTATTTGAGAGAGAGAGAGACAAAGAGAGAATGAGCATGCCAGGGCATCCAACCACTGCAAATGAACTCAAGATGCATGCGCCACCTTGTATATCTGGCTAACATGGGTCCTGAGGAATTGAACCAAGGTCCTTTGGCTTTGCAGGCAAGTGACTTAACCACTAAGCTATCTTTCCAGCCCTATAAGTAGTACAAGTGAGAAATTGCAGCCTGTGCAAGATAGTGAAAATGTGAGAAAGAAACTGGTAGCAAGAAATGAATGGTGATTCTTGAATTTCTAGCTTGGGCTACTGGATGGATGGAAGCACCATTTTGTTTTCCCCATAGCTGCAACTCACTCACCAGCACTTGGGCTTCAGCAAGTACATTAATGCAGTGGAATATTTTTGTGTATTTATTAACACAGTAGAAGAATAGATTGCATTCCACATGATTATTGTGACCATGGAAAGAATGAATATGTGTAAGGTACTTAAATCAGTAAATAGTTGCTTGATATATGCTGTTATTATTACCAGTTAGGATAGATTAGAATAGGGGAGGGTTGGATCTGAGATGAGAAACAAACTTGTGAGGCTTATTAGGCCTGAGTTGTTTTGTAAGTTTTCTCCCAGTAGAGGGTTTGACTCATCTTAAATGCTGCCAAAGAGGAAAGGACAAAAGAACACTAGGCGGTCAATGGCAACTCTTGAAAAGAGAACAGAATTAAGGGAGTCAGCTTGTTTTTCTCTCTTGCATTTCTTTCCTCTCTCTTTTCTTTTCTTTTTTTTATTTGCAAGCAAAAAGAATAAGGGATAGAGAGAGTGAATATGGGCATATCACATCTCCGGCCACTGCAAACCACCTCCAGATGCACACACCACTTTGTCAAGCTTGAGTATGGAAGACAGGTTCTCTCCCTGCCCTACCCCAACCCCCACCAAGCTGCAGGAGAGCAGAAGTCTGGGAAACATGAGTGCAATTGCAGCATAGCATTAATTTACAGAGCAACAGGTACCTGCTGAGGGCGTGATTTACAGGATTAGTAAACAGACTACCACAGCGACAGGTTGTATTAAGTTTTTGGTGCAACAGGGGAAGTGATTAACTTAACAAAAATTCAGGAGCACATGTTTCCTCCTTTGAGCTACTGTGTGGAATTACAAATGAAATTGTGAGTTTCATGGTATTTGCTGCCTTGGCGGGTTTTAGTGTGAGATTATGCATGACTACACCTCTCCCACAAGTTTACACAGGTTTAGGAATTTCCTTATTAAAGCTGTTACGCATCCTGCATTTTTGCAAGGGCACACAAATGCTTAGGATCTTCCCTGGCATATTAATCTTGACTTTTAATTATGTATTCCTCTTCACTAGATTAGCACTAATTACTTTTTTTTCCTTATGTGTGTGTGTGTTTTAGTGCACCCATTATTTTTTCAAGTATTTATTTATTTATTTAAGAGAGAGAGAAAGAGGCAGAGTCTGAGAGCGAGACAGAAGAGGGGAGGGAAAGAATGGGTGCAACAGGGCCTCCAGCCACTGCAAATAAACTCCAGATGCATGTACCACCTTCATCTGGCTTTATGTGGTACTGGGAATCAAACATGGGTCCTTAGGCTCTGCAGGCACGTGTCTTAATCGCTGAACCATCTCTCCATCTCAAAGAACCATTATTTTAAGTATGATGCAGTTGGAGCCATCTGTCAGTGACCAATTTATCACAAATAAATTATAAGTTAGATTCAACGATGAAGCCGTTAGCACACTTCACATAAATAGAAATTGAAAAAACAAACACTGGGTAAAAATAGGAGATTTAATACCCAGTTTTATATTCTTTCTTTCCAGAAATTCCACTAAAATTACTAGTGTAGGGATATTTTAGGGCTTAAATCTCATAAATATAGAGAGCTATCTAGACGAGAAGGGACAGTTTTCAAAGCTAGAAAACAGATGATTACATAGTGGCACCATGAGCACATCTGAGGAAACTGAACACAGCCAGGCAGTAGAGAACATTAAGAACGAGTCTGATTGACAGAATATTCAAAGGCTTAGAAGCTGACTGAGCAAGGCTCTGTGGGAGTGTAGGTATGTGGGGAATGGGTTGGATCAGGAGGAGTGTTTGGAAATTTGCTTCAAAGGAATTGAAGCTATATATAGTCCTCCCATAACCATATAGCATCTCAGAGACTGCCCCTGCTTCAACAAGATACTGAGGGTTTACATTCAGAATGGGGCAAAAGAGATGGCTCAATACTGGACCAACACCATGGAAGCTGAGGCTGAGGGAAAAGCACTAAAAATAGAAGAGTAAATTGATTTATACACATCAGCATCTAGAATACTCTAGACCCTTGTGGTAGTTTGAATGTGTGTCCCCCATAGACTAAGGTGTTTTAATAAAGCTTGTCTCTAGCCACCTGGATAGAAGAGGTGTCACTGCTGGGGTCCAGCCCTAAGGTGTATTTTGGGGGCAGATCTGATTTCCAGGCTAAAGGTATATAGAACAGTCTGAGCTCTGGCTGGGTCTGTTGGCTGACCATTTGTACTTGCTGCTTTTTGGTGTTTGCTGGTTATTTTGGTTTCTCTCACTCTGCTTGGAGTTATGAAAGGGAGCCAGAGGCTTCTGCCACTATGGAACTCCACCCTGGATCTGTAAGCCTGAAATAGATCACGTCCTTTTCTAAACTGTGGCTGGTTTGGATGTTCACCCCAGCAGCATGGAGCTGACTGTGACAATGCTTTTCTATGCTATGGGTTCAGGAAACTGAAAGCTATACCTATACTGCAGGCAGGCCATCAGTGCTTCTTTGGGGAATATGGCTTGTCATACCCGCAGTGAGTACCTCACCCAGATACTCCCACTCTGGAACTCACAGCACACCAACCTGGCTCATCTCCTCACAGCTTCCAGCCTACGCTTCAGGAAGTGGCTCCTAAATATCATCAACACACAATAACTTCCAAAAGCCTTTATTTGGAAGATGAAAGATAGTGAAAATGAAGTGGTGTTAAAGAAAAACAACAGACACAAGTAAAAGCTTTTCAAAGAGAAGCTACTATAACCCTGAAACAAAAGTCGTATTTGGGGACTGGAGAGATGCTTGCAAAGCCTGATAGCCTTGGATCTATTTCTCAGTACCAACATAAAACCAAATAATTGCTCTGATTTTTAAAATTTTTTTTTTTTTTTTTTATTATTTGAGAGTGACAGACAGAGAGAGAAAGAGGCAGGCAGACAGAGAGAGAGAGAGAGACAGAGAGAGAGAGATAGAGATAATGGGTGCACCAGGGCCTCCAGACACTGCAAATGAACTCCAGAGGCATGCGCCCCCTTGTGCATCTGGCTAATGTGGGTCCTGGGGAACTGAGCCTCGAACCAGGGTCCTTAGGCTACACAAGCAAGCGCTTAACCGCTAAGCCATCTCTCCAGCCCTGATCTGATTTTTGTTTGAAGTGGCAGGAGGCCCTGGTGTTCCTGTTCTCTCCCTCTCTCTTTTTCTTTCTCTCCTTCCCTTTTTCTCTCTCCCTCTCTCCTTGCAAGTAAGTTAATTTAAATAGATTTTAAGAGGATTTTAACATTAACAAAATTGTGCTGGGGAAATGGCTTAGCAGTTAAGGCACTTGCCCGCAAAGCCAAAGGACCTAGGCTCGATTCCCCAGAACCCATGTAAGCCAGATGTACAAAGCGGCACATGCATCTGGAGTTTGTGGTGGCTGGAGCCCTGGCATGCCCATTCTCTATTTACCACTCTCTCACTCTCTCCTTCTCTCTCTCTCACAAATAAATAAATAAATAAAATTAACAAGTAATACAAAAGGAGAAATGGCAAGTAAGGGATAAAACATCATGTTACTTTTCACAGAAAAGGAAAACTCAAACTTTTAGAGTATCTGCATAGGGGACAAGAGTTTGAGGACTGAGGTGAGAGAGCAGAGGAGGCTAGCTGACTTTCGCTTTGAACCCCCGGATCCTCCAGTGTCAAGCTGCCGTCTTTACACTGCTGCAGACCCACTGCAGTGTCCCAGGAAAATATGAGGACATCTATGATATTTAAAAGGAAGAGAACATTTGCTTGTAGGTCTCGAATGCATGTGTACAATTTATAAATTATATTCTGAAGTGCATGTTTGACATGTTTCTATTGGAAGGGCATACAGTCAAAGAAAGTTGAACTAAAAATGTTTAAATACAAACTGATAGCCTACAAGTCTTGTGAATGATGGGTGTGGCTGTCTTATACTGTACTAAAATTGTTTAAGTCAACATTAAAGTCCAGAGACATCCGGTTTTTCTGAGACACTAGAAGACTTAGCCTGGTGGCTCTATGATTTGCTGGAGCTACTGAGCATATGCATTCAGGTCTTCTCAGCCCTGGCTTATATTCTATTCCACCTACCCCATTTATTAGCCTGATGCTGTAGGCATCTTAGTTTATAGCCTTCAGTTTATACATTTATTTTTTTCACTTAGAGAGAGAGAAAAAAAGAGAAAATAAATGGGCACACCAAGGCTTAGTACTATTGCAGACTCCAGACACATGTGCCACTTTGTGCATCTCCCTTACATGGATAATGGGGAATCAAACCTAGGCTGTCAGGCTTTATAGGCAAATACCTTTAACTACTTATCAACCTTCATCAAACCATTTGTATCTGACAGCAGTGGAAGGACTGAAAATTGAAATTCACTTTCAATTTTGGCTTTAAAAATTGGATTTAGAGTTACCCTGTTCTAACACTATACTTACTCTCTTCCCACCCAGCTGAGGGAGACTAACAGGGAAACAGAGTGCTGATAGACCAGAAACTGAAGTGTGTCAGTGTGCTTCACCATTCCTGGGTGTGTCCTGACTGAGAACAACTGATCAGTAGCCTGTGGTTTTGTACATAATCTCACTACTCACAATGCTTCTCTGTCACTATGAATCTACTGCCCTGTTGACACTTCCATGAAGCAGAATACTAAAATCCTGAGGACCCAGTACTGAGAAAATGTAACAGGCATGTTGGTCGAATGATTAGCATAAAATAGCAAGGATACTGCCACTAACCTATAACTTCTATCCCAGTGAAATATATATAGACACTCTAATAATTATACACAGATGCATGTGTGTATAATAAAAGCCAGACTTGTCTCATCACTTTTTTAATAGTATTCTTGACCTTTTACTTACTCTTTTAATCTTTTCTATAATCATATGTGCAGTGTGTTTTCCATCTTATCTTATTTTTCTAAATGAGTAAATGAGGCTTTGAAAGTAGCACAGTATAATCACACAACTGCTAAGCTGCAAATCAAGAAGCCCTTCCCAAGACTACACCAAAGCCCATTATCTTCACTCAGTAATAGCCACCCCAATAAACAAATGAGCAAAACAAAACAATGTTGCAATGTCTCCAAGACAATATTTCTAATAATAATTTTAGTGCTACTAATGAAAACAAACCATAAAATCAGTATCTTATAATAACCAGTGAGTGAAGAAGTTATGAAAGTCTTGAGTCAAATTAACAAAGGACAAAGAAAGGTGTCCCAGGAGTAGAATTCGGTACAGGTTTAAGCAGTTGATCCAAGGAAGTAAAAATCTTAACATTTCAGAACTTGATCAGCGGTTAGAGTATGGTGGAGATTTTAATCAAACTAAAGCCCCTCTCCTCTTTCTGTGATGAGCAAGCATCCCAGATTCTAAACTAGAAAGAACGTAAATAATCGTAGTCCTACTCTTATCATAACACAATTCAACAGTGTAACTGTGTCTTGTCCTGAGTCAGTTAAATGTAAGACCGAACAGTGTGATACTCACCCCCTTTTAGCTAACAGCTTCTGTAGGCTGCTTATCAATTTTTGCCCACACCCCTAGTCACATAGCTCGGAATTTTAACCCACTAAGTGCAAAGAATTTAAGATGATGTTAAACTGCCGGCCATACTGTCTGTAAATCTCTGAGCTATCAGAGCTCAACACTCAGGCTTTGGAAGTTATTCTCCTGAGTCTATGTCCACATGAATGCATTTTTCTACTCCTGCCCTCTATCTCTGGTACCGGCTCTGTGAAACTCAGTTTCCATAGCCACACAGAGAACCTTGGAAAGTAGCAGCTGATTGAAAATTTCTTGTTACAAAAACAGGAAGTAGCCTGGCGTGGTGGCACATACCTTTAATCCCAGCACTTGGGAGGCAGAGGTAGGAGGATCGCTGTGAGTTCAAGGCCACCCTGAAACTACATAGTGAATTCCAGGTCAGCCTGAGCTAGAGCAAGAAACTACCTTTAAAAAAAAAAAAAAAACCAGGAAGTACCTTCTTGGCCACAACTTTTTTTTTATGTTGAAAAAGTGTGAAGGATGGTGCAATTTTTATTTTTCTTAATACAAAGAGCAAAGTCTCCATTTCAGGGCTGGAGAGATTTTCTAGGAGTGCAGTTAGTGGTTAAGGCACTTGCTTGCAAAGCCAAAGGACCCAGGTTCAATTCCCCAGTGCCCATATTAACCAGATGCACAAGATGGTGCATGCATCTGGAGTTCCTTTGCAGCAGCTGGAGGACCTGCACTGCCCATTCTCTTTCTCTTTCTTTATCAAATAAATAAATAAAAATAAAATATATTTTTAAAAAAATCTCCATTTCATTCATCCAAAACAGGCATCTGCAGCATGGTCAAGAAGCACTGTTAGGGGAAAGTGGCCTCAATGGTTTGAAGATCTAAGTGGCTCTACATATGGCAGTGAGCAAGGACTGGGTCAAGTGAGTCAGTTCCAGCCAGAGATTCCTACCTGCCAGGTAGAGAAAGATGAGCTTTGGATCTGGGGAGGTGGCTCAACAGGTAAAAGTGCTTGCCGAGCAAGCCTGGTGACCTGAGTTCAGGTCTCAAGGACCCACTGAAAGCCACATGCAGCAATGAGCATCTGTAATATCAATGTACCTGTGGTGAGAAGGGAGGTGGAGATGGTGAATTCTGGATGTTTGCAGTCTTCCTAGTTTGGCACATGCAGCATTAAATAAGAAACCTTGTAAGGTGGAAGGTGAGGATTGACATCTGAATCTATCCATATGCACACTGCGGCACGCACAGGCCCTCCGTATTACACAACACTCAACACCTCCCTCCCTCTCTCTCTCTCTCTCTCTCTCTCTCTCTCTCTCACTCTCACTCTCGCTCTCTCTCTCAATCTGAGATAATTTTTAAAAAGCTAAAAGAATATACTTGATGCAGCAGAGTTAAAGGTCACTTTATGCCCAGGCTGGCTCTAACCGCACTCCTAGAAAAAGAGATGTGGTAACCCGAGTATTTCACAATGAGATAAGATAAAAAGCTGAAATAAATTAGTCAGAATGGTTCTGTACATGATAAGAGGTTTAGATGACAGAGGGTAAGTCAGCTGGTGAATAAGAAGAGACACATATTTCTCAGTAGAAGGGAGTTGTGTAATTCAAGACAGCTTTCTTACTGAAGAGAATTTTGTATTAATTAGAAAACTGTGTTGTTATGGATAGATGAGCTAGTGGAAAGTGTGGTAATGAGTATAAAAGCAAAGATAAACCCCTAATTTGGTAGAAAAGCATTCTTAGAGAGGGCAACATCTTGTAATTTTTTTTCTAATTGAACAGTTAATACAGGATTATAATATTCATGGAAAGACTACAAAATAGGTCAAAGTGAAGTCTCTGAGCTACAAAGATGGCTCAGAAGATAAATTGCTTGCCATGAAAGGTGTGAGGACCCAAGTCCAGATCCCCAGCACCCAGGTCAATCCCAGGCACGTATGGCAGCCTGCCTGCAATCCCAGCACTTGGGAGGCAGAAATGGGGACTCCGTGGGGCAAGTTGGCTGGACTAGCCTGTGAGCAAGCTTTGGTTTTGGAAAGAAATCAAGGATGATTCCCAACATCCACCTCTGGCCTCCACACATCCATACACATGGACACATGTGTGCCAACACACATGTGAACATGTGCACACACACACACACAATACATATACAAATGTAAAAGTAATAGCCTTCTTTAATACTTCTCAGTTGTTTCTACTCAAATCTTGGCCACTGCTCCAATGCACTTCTTTTTGAGATTTGAAGTACACAGAGTATTGGAACATGATGCAGAAATGGTACAGAAGAAAAAGCTTTCAGGAACAGTAACATTAGCTTGACTTTTTTTAAAAAATATTTTTATTAAGCAGATGCTCTGCTTGGCAGTCTCTGTATAATGAATTAAATCATTCAGCAAACATGTTGTGCACCATTACCAACTCCTATCCTGACTAGGAAATACAAGAGTGGCTTTGACTTACTGAGCACCTTCAATCTTGGCATCATTTTCTACAATATACTGATAAAGAATGTGAGACTCAGAGAAATTGCACAACTTAACCAAGGTTATTTTCAGTTAAGTGGTCATGCTTGGGTTGAAATAGGGCCCTCTCAAAACCTAGACCTCCTTAGAACTATAACTATCCAGTTTTTCAAACCAGTCACTTTAAAAGCAGAATTTGGGGCTGGAGGGATAGCTCAGCAGTTAAAGATCTTTGTTTGCAAAGCCTACCAACACCAGTTCTATTCCCCAGCACCCATATAAAGCCTAATGTACAAAGTGGTGCATGTGTCTGGAGTTCATTTAGAGTAGCAAGAGTCCTTGGCCTTTCTTTCTCTTTCTCTATCCCACATAAATAAAAATTATTTAAAAAGAAATAAAAGCACAAGTCTCTGAAGTATATTATATAACTGTGAAGTATATTATATACCTGTACTTAAGCAACTCAGTACAATGAAAACAAACAATTTGGGGCTGGGAGGTGGCTCAGTGTTTAGAGGCACTTTCTTACAAAGCCTGAAAGCCCAGGTTTGATTTCCCATCACATGCACAGAGAGGCACAAATATCTGGAGTTTGTTTGCAGCAGCAATAAACCCTAGTGCACCCCATTCTGTATTACTCTCTCTCTCCCTCTCGTTTATAAATTAAAAAAAAATACATTTGAAGGACATCTAAAAAGAAAATAAGAAATTTTATATATAATTTTTAAAGATTTTTAAAAGTATTTTATTTTTATTTATTTATTTGACAGAGAAAGAGAGAGAGAGAATGGGCGCACTGGGGCCTCCAGTCACTGCAAACAAACTCCAGACATGTGCCCCTCCTTGTGCATCTGGCTAACGTGGGTCCTGGGGAATTGAGTCTGGGTCTTTTGGCTTTGTAGGCAAATGCCTTGACTGCGAAGCCCTCCCTCCAGCCCTGAAATTTTTTAAATAAATAAAAGCAGTCTTTAAGTTTGTTCATGAAAATGGAAGCAAATGATCACATTATAGCTCAGTATATAGAGAAAATTAAAGTGAAGGTGCCATGACTCCTTTAATGGCTACCTACAAAGATGAACTTAGGGCAGTAGCTCAGTTGGTATCAGCCTAGTGTGTATGAGGCATTGGGTCCCATTCCCAATACTCCATAAACTAAACATGGTGGTACATACCTATAATCCCCTTGGATGTAGAGACAGGAGGATCATAGGTTCAAGGTCATCCATGGCTAGACAGTGAGTCCAGCCTGCAATACATGAGACCCTGTTATATTTTCATAGATAGGTAGAGAGATGTCAGATAGATAGATAGATAGATAGATAGATAGATACTTGCATACATACATACATAGATATGAATTTGTTTTATTGAGAGCATTAGATGAAATTACTTGTGTGAAATATCTCAATGGCCCAAGTTGCCTAATGATAAACAGCTCTAGAGAAAAATACTAAACATTAATGTTGGTAAAGATCATTGGAGCACTTGTTCTAATCAAAATACCTAGCATAGGCTGGGGAAAAATATTTGCCTTGTAAGCATGAGGACCCAAGTTTGACTCTCAGAGCCCACATGTAAGAAAGCCACACACAGTGATACGTGCTTATAATTCCAGTGCTGAGGAAGAGAAGACAGAAAGATCCCCAAGCCTCAGCTACTGGTCAGTTTAGGCTACTTGGTGGATTCTAGGCTAATGAGACCCTGTCTCAAAAATGACGTACAGGGCTGGAGAGATGGCTTAGTGGTTAAGGCGACTGCCTGCAAAGCCAAAGGACCCAGGTTCAATTCCCAGGACTCAGGTAAAGCCAGATACACAAGGTGGTTGCATGTGTGTGGTGTACATTTGCAGTGGCTAGAGGCCCTGGCATGCTCATTCTCTCTCTCTCTCTCTCTTTCAAATAAATAATAAAAATAAAATATTAAGAACTATTTTTAGAAAGATGCACAGCACATGCACACACACACACACACCCTGGTATTCTACACCAGCTCTGTTGCTTCCAGTCTGTAGGAATGTACCTAATTTTTCTACAGCTATGAGATGCAGGCACGAATCCCACCCCTCCCCTCACACACCTGTCCTAGGCAGGACTCTGAGTGAGCCTCAGAATACCACCCTCTGGTGTACACGTCGGTGCCATTGTTTCACTCCCCCAGTGACAGGAGTCACTGTGGTGGGGTCACTCCCTCTGGAATTAACCCAAAGAGGTAATCCTGGATGAATATCCATCTGGAAGAAATGAAATATCTCTGGAGGACAGGAGTTACTTGACAAGAAGCTAAGCATGATCTTTTAGGCTTAAAGAAGTTACTGTTGAGTTAGCAGGGATTTTGGCCATTGTCCTATTCTGATTAGGCTATTGTAATATCTTTGACTAGCAATTTTTTAAATATTTAATTTTTTTAAACAATCTCAAGCATTCAAACTGAACCCCTTCTTTCCAGGTAGTTCCCTTTCTACCTTTTTTTTTTCCATTGGTTTTTTGAGGTAAGGTCTCACTAAAGCTCAGGCTGACTTGGAATTTACTATGTAGTCTCACGATAGCCTCAAACTCATGGTGATCCTCTTACTTCTGCTTCCCAAGTGCCTGGATTAAAGGCATGCATCACCACACCTGGCTCCCCTTCCACTTTCATGTCTTCTGGGGGAAGACCCACTGAGTTTAATTAGGGGTATTGCATGACATGACAGTTGGCTTGTTTATTGAGAACATGCAAACTACCAGTGTCTACAGCACTAAAGAAAACGTCTCCCTTTTCCCCAGCAACCATTTACTGTCAAAAGTTCCTCAGGAAGGTATGGTGGTCTCCTGAGCACCCTCCTCATCTATGATGGAATGATGCAGGGCCTGATTGTGTAGGGAAGCACAACTGCTGTGAGTTTATAGGTATAATGGTCATATCATGTCCAGAAGGCAGCATTTAAGAGCACTCTTGTCCATCTTACAGCTCCTGGATTCTTTCTGGCTCTTCTAACATAATGTTCCCTTAGCCTTGGTGGGGGTGGTATTGATATTTCATTTAGGGCTCAGCACTCAACAATCACTTATTACCACTTTGACCAGATATGAGGGAGAATGGGTAGTTTAAAAACAATAGAAATATATTGATTATTCTACTTGGCTGCTACGATCTAAGTTTAAGGTACCAACAGATGTGGTGTCTGAAGAGCACTGCACCTTACAGAAGCTGCCTTCTGGATGGATTTTCCTCACTTAGGCAGCCAAAATCTTATCCACTGCCCACTGAACCAAATTCTGATCCAGACAGTGAGAGAAATATTTAGTCACAGGCCTCCTGTGTAAATTGAGTGTTGGAACATGCTTTTCTCAGAATTACCCAGGTTGCCCTCTGGTCCCCAAAGGAAGCTTTCTCTGTGTGCCATACATAATAGATGGACTATTAACTTGGAAGTGTTGTGCCCATACTCATCCTGAAAATCTCATAGACACTTTACCTACTCTCTGACCATATCTTATGAAAGACTTCCTTCTGAACTGACAATATCAAAGCCTTCTTGGTTATCCTGGTCATCTAGTTGACCTTGTGGGGTCAATCTTAAACACTTTCCACTTCTAGTCTTGACTTTCCTGTCTGGGTTCTTGTTAGTCTCACTGAACATGGCATTCCGACAAAAGAAGACATACCTATGGATTGGAGAGATGGCTAGGTGTGCTTTCTGCACAATAATGAGGGCCTGAGGGGCCACCCACCTGGCACCATAGTCCTACATGCAAGCCGAGACTCAGGAACCAAGGGAGCCTCACAAGCTTTAGAAACACCAAAAAAGAGGCTCAAGCTAAAAAACAAGACCAGTCAGAAGACAAAGGAGTGGAACCACCAGCATTCTGCTTGTGTCGCCACAGGCAAGCAACCCTTGCTGCAGGAGAGCATACGAGACACCACAAGGGCACAGGCATGCACTACACGCATCACACACAACAACACATCACACACAAACAGAGATGCACACCACCAAAATTAAAAAATAAATTTAAAATAGGACCCATGCCTAGGAATTGGCTGACAAAAGTAATTGTTGGGAAGCCTTCAGATGGAAAATGTAAAGGAAAATGTAAAGAATACTGATGAGACCATTAAATGCTTGTATTGAGGTCATTCTACTTGCAAAGTTCTATGCCAAGTATGCCAAGTATTATGGAGATTTGGAAGTGTGGTTCCTCTTCACCTCACCTACTTGGAAGAGAGAAGAGCATAGACACACACACACACAAAAAAAAAAAAAAAAAAAAACAACCAGAAACCAGGGAGGTATCTCAGTTGGGAGAGTACTTGCCCAGCATGCATGAAGTCCACAGTTCAATGCCAGCCCTGTATAAACTGGGTGTGATGGGACAGGTCTGTAATCCCAGCACTTGGGATGTAGAGGCAGGAGAATCACAAGTTCAGAGTCATCCATGGCTACACACTGAGTTCAAGGCCAGCCTGGGCTACCTTAAACCATGTCTCAGAACACAAAGTGTAGAAACCTACTTCTTAGATTTGTTGAGAAGATTAAAAGACCTAGAACGTGTAATACTAATAACTCAGAATGTGGCAATAATATATGTCAAATAAACATCAGTAAGTGTTACTATTGAGATGCCCACCAGCATCATTTGAGCTATGTATGGTTTAACACACTTGTAATCTGGGCATTTGGGAGGCAGAATCAGGAAGAACATCCAGGAGTGTGAGGCCAGTGGGGACTACATAGTGAACTCCAGGCCAGCAAGCCACAGCTAAATAGCCTGACCCTATCTTTAAAACCATTTATACTTTTACTACAGAGAAGAGCGGTTGGTTTCCTCAGGTGACAGTGTGAAGGGAGTAGAAGTGCTGCGAGGATATTATGAGAGAATAACGACCTTCGCATCCTCCAGGGAAATAAGAACGTGACTGAGTTGACATCTTGGACATTGAAAGTCCCTCAGACATTAGAATTGTCCAGAAAAGAAGCATTGCTTTAAGTCATAGTCTGACTTCTTGTTGAGGTCAGGGATCCCATAACTCAAATGGCCCAGCATCCCTCCATGAGTGCGCCCACCACTCCTATGCTCCTGTCATTTCTCCATCACATTCCCTGCACCCTGGTTTGAATCCTTTTATCCCCTCCTAGTTCATGTGTTGAAAGTTTAATCCACAGGGCAACCCATTAGGAGGTAGGGCCTAAAGGGAGGTTTAGCTCCCAAATGGATTGATTAATACTGTTTTGAGAAGACTTGCAGGTTGGGTCTCTATTGAGGCTCCATTGCTTCTCTCCTGCAGATGTAGCATTCTAAGTGTCCTCTTGGAAGAGTAGACCAGGCCTTCTCTCAACATCTGTTGGAGTCTTGACCATGGACTTCCCAGCTTTCAGAACTGTGAGAGATAAATGTATGTTCCTCATAAATTACCTAGTCTATCATGGTCTGTTATAGCAACATGAAATGACTCAGCTAGAGGAATAAATGTATTCTCATCTGGTTCTTGATGGAGAAACTTAAATTTGAGAGTTTAGTTCAATTGCCCAAGTCAAGGGCTCAGGCTGGTGCAAATCTGTAAAACTTCAGATCCCAAACTGTGATTCTAACTTCCATCAAATTACTATTTTTTCATTGAGTGGCTTTGAGAATAGGAAGTGAAGGTCAAGTGGTGTTACTACTCTCCCATCACAAAATAAGTAGTACAATGGTCAAGATGAACAGGGGAAAAATACTTGTCATAAATACTGCATGTTACAATATAAAAGCTATGCTTCTTATGATAACTTCAAAAAAGAGGAGTTCTAAAAAGTTCTCCCAAAGAAAAAATGGCAAAAGGACATTAGTCATTAATTTTAGTAGAATTAATTATATGTAACAGATATATAGTTTATTTTAATAAGTGATTGAAGAAAGCATGAGGATTTTTTTTTCTCATTGTATGCTGACCTTGATTTCACTGAAGTAATTTTCCCCATAAAGTCTTAAATTTCTTAATAGTGAATTTTCCCACGAAGAGGGTTTTTGAATACAAGTGAGAGTGAAGAATTGATACTGTTTGGCAGAAAAAAAGGATAAATGAATCCATAGCACTTGAAAAAAAACTATATGTGCAAGAAAAAGAAACTAAATTATAAAGCATAAGATTCTAACTCTAATTATGCTGAAGCAATATTTAGAATGTATTTTTCAAAAATTGGGAAATTTAATAGTAATACACTTAGGATATTGTCTATTTGAAAATGAATGACAATGTAAAATATGTATTAGCTCCACAGGGACAGAAAGCTTAATAGTTGTTCACTGCTGGGTTCTTGGAAGCTAGACCACCCTCTGATGCATAATCTGCTCACCATTCAATACGATAATCAAATTTAAGGGTTTATTCTCTGAATTCTCTGGTAGGTGCCTTTGAACAAAGCATTTAGCTTATCTGAGTGTAAATATTTTTTATAAGAGAGAAAGAGAGAGAGAGAGAGAGAGAGAGGGAGGGAGAGAATTGGAACATGAGGGCCTCTAGCCACTGCAATTGAACTCCAGACACATCCACCCTCTCGTGTCTGTGTAAAACCTTGTATAGTTGCATCACCTTATGCATCCAGATAGTTAAACATGGGTCCTTAGGCTTCACAGACAAATACCTTAACTGCTAAGCCATCTCTCAGCCTGAGTGCAAGTTTCCTTTATCAATTGATGGGATGTTTCGCTTTATTAAAAGATCTTAACACAAGACAATTTGTCCTACTAAGTCTAAAAAATATCATTATAGTATTCTCTAGGAATAAGCAATCAATCAATGGACTAGACTAGATTACTTAGTAAGACTACTGTGTGTGAGTGAAAACATACATTATGTGTAGCCTACAAGGACATCTCAGGAAAGCACTTTAAAAATAAAATTAATTTTTGACCACTTGATTAGAAAAACAATATTCATTGCCATAGCACATGACACACTAAATTTCAGGACAATCATTATTTTATTTTATTGATTGATAATTCATTCCCTCATTTGTTCTTATTTATATTGAGACAGGTCTCTCTATATAACATAGGCTGGCTTGGAACCCACTATATAGCCCAAGCTGGCCTCAAACTTGAGATTCTCAGGTTTCACCTTACAGAGTACCAGAATTATAGGCATATGTCACTATAACCAGCAATATAAACACTGCTCCACCTGAGGCAAGGTCTCATTCTAGCCCAGACAGTCCTAGAACTCAGTTTGCAATCCAGGCTGGTCTCAATCCTGCTATGATCCTTCTGCCTCACCATCACAATTTCTGGGATATTGGTATGAGCCAGTCCCTGAACATGGTTAGATGAAAAGAAATATTCTAGGGCAAGAGAAAAGTTTAGTGGTGACATGTATGCCTTTGCTGCCTGTATAGGGTCCTGGGTTCAATCAGGCCATCAACAAAAATGCTAAAAGCAAGTTATAAAACTACTAGGAACAAACTTCACAAAAATGTTTTTATAACCTCAGCATGATGATGCCCTTTCTAAGAATAACACAAGACCCCAGATAATAAAGAAAAGATTCAAATGTGACTAATTCTGTAGTCTAGACTACATGAGAAAATAATGTTGTGAGATTAAGAGATGAAATAAAAGTTGAGGATGTAACTCAGTGGTAGAGTACTTGTCTAGCATTCACAAGAGCCTGGGTTTGATTCCTAGCATACACACACACACACACACACACACC
The DNA here is from genome assembly GCF_020740685.1 of Jaculus jaculus. Taxonomy (NCBI): domain Eukaryota; kingdom Metazoa; phylum Chordata; class Mammalia; order Rodentia; family Dipodidae; genus Jaculus; species Jaculus jaculus. The sequence goes on from NC_059106.1 coordinate 18,355,737, forward strand.
ACTTAAAAGGAGAAATTAACATGAATATGGCATTGCACATTATGGCCAATGATATTACTGTAAAGTATTCCCTTGCAATGTCATATACCAAAACTTTAGAAAAATAAGTAATGGATAAAAAACTAACAAGTAGCCAGGCGTGGTGGTGCATGCCTTTAATCCCAGCACTTGGGAGGTAGAGGTAGGAGGATTGCCGTGAGTTCAAGGCCACCCTGAGACTCCATAGTGAATTCCAGGTAAGCCTGGGCTAGAGTGAGACCCTACCTTGAAAAACCAAAAAAAAAAAACAAACCAAAAAACAAAAAAAAACTAACAAGTATAACACCATGGATATCATTCAATTTCCTTGCAATGTATTATAGTCATTTGCATATTAAAATAGTTTACATACTATAAAATTAAGTTCTGAACTTTACAATTCTGCAGGTTTTTGTATTTAGTGATTCACATGACACAGAACCATCTTCACTGTCTAATTCCAAAACTCTTCCCTCACCACCTCTCAGTACAATAATGGTAAATGACAGGCAGTTACTCTCCAGCCCCTCAATGACAATAGGAGGCTTGTGTATTTCATTTAACAGCCTATCAGAAACAAGATTTCTATAAAGTGATAAATTACCTTTAGATCTTAAGTATAGAGAAAGCATTTCTAGAATGTCTGTAAAGAACAAAAAATAAAAAAGAAAGTAAAGAAAGGTTAATTTCAGGATAGTAAAAGACAGAGATATGAATAATTTATTAGTAATAATGCAAAATAGCTCAAGAAGTGAATCTAAGTTGGTCAAAGTATTGAAGACAGGGATAGTTTCTTGGGGGTGATGATCTTACTATTATTACCTTGTGGAAATAATATTTCACACCCTCCCCTCACCTCCTAGAACTGGGGATCAATCCCCAGGCCTCACATACTACATGTTTAGATCTTTTTCTGTTTTTTTTTTTTTTTAACAACTTTACACTTTGACAACCATGTGTCAAAGTTGTATGAACACACAATTATTAAAAAAAAAAACAGTCTATTATAGAGCTTATTTCATGCATTCTTGCAACCACCTACTTTCTACTTAAACCACAGGGCGAGCCTAACAACTACAGTTTTGTAATCGTTCTTGGTGGTTATGTCCCTATCACTGATTAACAATACAACTGTCTTGCTGCTTTTTTATCAAGCAAATTTGTCTGATCTGTGGGCTTCCTGCTTCCTTCCCATTCTAGCAGATAGCAGCCAAGCTCCCTTATACTCTCTTCCCTCCCCCAGCATGGATGTCTCCTAACTGTTGGTTCCTCTATTGTCATTTTAGGCAACTCACTTTAGTTCTTCTTTGTAACGTTAAAGATGTATGTATCACTGTTTCCTGCTCTGTTAAACATAATTTGTATTTTCCAAATCCACATTTTATAATAAATTCTCTTTCCTCCCATGTTTGAAATTATCATATTGCTGTATTTTGTTAAACAGGGTTTCAATAGGAAAAGTAAAAAAAGAAAAGTTAAGGACCCCCCCCAAAAAAAAAGTCAGCATAACAGGCTAGATGTGGTGGTGCACAGCAATGATCCCAGAACTTGGGAGGCTGAGGCAGGAAGATGGTGAGTTTGAGGTTAGCATAGGCTACCTCGTGAGACACAGTCAAAAAAAAAAAAAACATAAGCATAGGCTGTGAATTCAGTTTCATCAGTAAAGTTCTATAAAGCTTCGTAGGTAATCTTAGCATAATGGGAGAAGGGATGCTACAATATGCTGTTGGGTGTGGGTGTAATATTTTTTGAAAATGTCTCACACTTTAGCTCAGACTGAATTGAAACTCACTAAATAGCTCAGGCTGGACTTGAACTTACAATCTTCCTGACCCACCTATGTGTTAACACACCCAGCTAGCTCATTTTTCTTTTTCAATAACAGAATGTTCCTGGAAAAAAAAATTGAGGTCTACTTTGAATCCTTCTATCATGATATGGGTAGCCTCTTCTCTCTCTCTCTCTCTCTCTCTCTCTCTTTTTTTCTGTGTGTATGTGTGTATGTGCACTAACAGTCATGTGGGGATCAGAGAATGTATGGCATCCTTTCTCTATTGCTTATCTGCATATTTCTTTGGGACAGAGTCTCTCTCTGAAGACAGAGCTTTGATTTTTATAAGCCCTTGTGTTTCTTTGTTCTCTGCTTCCCACAGGACTGGGGTTATAGACCTGTGTGGCCACACTCAGCTGTTCACATGGGTGCTGGGAACTCAAACTCAGGCAGCTTCAGGCCTCTCAGGAACTCATGCTTGCAGCAAGTGCTCTAGCCAGCTAAAGCATCTCCCCAGCTCCCTGGGTAGCCTCCTAATGACGCTAGAGCTCAAGTTGACAACTTGGGCCCAAAGTAGTTCCTGTAAATACTGGTGAGAGAGCAAGATATGTGTGTGACATACACAGAATTACCCTTTAATGGATTACTGCTTCTCAGATAGCTGCGATGAAACCCTATGTGTGTAAGATGCCTTCTAGTTCTCAAAGTGCTTTGTGGCCTATGGAACAAAGGGGATGTGGTATGAGCTTCTTCCGAACTGCTCCAATAACCAAAAGCAGGAATGGAACTATGAATAGAGAAATTTATGCTCTTTAAATTCAGCAGCTCGGGAGAGGGATTACTGGAAGATCACAGAAAATAGTCCTTGGCCTAAACAAGGAGCCTTTCTCAGGTGCCATTACTTCAAACTGACTTCAGATCTCTGTCTCATATTAGGAAAATAAAATGCCACAGTGATGTTGATTGGCTTCAGGTGTCTGCATTTGTTGTTGCCTAATTCCGTGGCTGATTGTGGTGGACATCTGTGTGCATCTGGCCCACCTTGAGATTATTATAGGAGTGCGGCGAGCCCCTGTCCCACAGGAAAAGCACAACCAGCAAACAAGGATCCTTCTTGATCACACTTTATTGGAGAGCCTCTTAGTTAACAGAAAAGTTGATGGCGAGGGGCGAGGGGCGCAGGAGTGTAGCTGCTTTTATAGGGCAGAATACTATGGGACGCCTGCTGATTGGCTGCCATAGGCTCACCCACCCACAGGAGCCACAGGATAGGCTCAGGACAAGGTGCATCAAGCGCATGCACAACCTCAAGGGAGGTTGCTGCCTAAATGAGGAAGTATTTACCTCAAGACTGGCGAGAATGGCATCTGCATTGGCTCCCTACAGTTCCCCCTTTTTTATTAACTTATGGCATAGCTCAGAAAAATAGCCACCTTCCCGATCAGGTCCGCACCTCATGATGTGTTGACCGATCAAGGGAAGAAGTTCAACCTCCCCTTCCTCAGTGCAATGGGACAGATCCCCTGAGAGTGCAAAGGCGGCGGTCAAATGAAAGCTACCAGATCCCTGCCCATCCTCGTGCAATGGGTACTCTGAGACCCTGAGGGTGCAAGGGCCAGGGGAGCTATTTGCCTTTTAAAGCTGACAGCCAAATTTGGGGGGAGGAACCACTTTCCAAGGCAGCAAGCGCTTGAGGAATGACCACCTTGTCCCTCTTGGTTTGGGTTCGCAGGCGGCAAATCAACCAGAGGCAAAGTACGCATCCTCCCAGGCAGCACACTAGGAACATTCCCACTCCTACCCCTTCCTTAAAATGACAGATAGCAGGAAGCATTGGTGCAATTACTAAAAGAGAAGTTACTAAGAACGAACAGAAATGGTGGATGAACACACACCAGCGCAGGGGCAAAGGAAGTATTCCTCCCACAGCCATGTCCAATGTCATTAACACCCCCAAATGTATTGAGGCGCTTCCAAGACGCCCCTTTATCTTGTGTCCCTTCCTCTTCCACTTGATTCATGGATTCCAGACACAGGAAGAAGACTGTCCACAAGACCTTCATCATCTCCACCCTGATGAACATCACTGTCTCCTGGACCCTCCTCCGGAGATCGCTTGACTGTCCTCACCAGCCGGACTGGAACCCAATGAGGGGAATCCTGTTCCTGTGGAAAAACACAAACAGCTCCCCTGGATCTTATCACAACAAGATCCGGTCCTTTCCATTTATTATCTAAGACATCCTTCCACAACACCATCTCACTAGATGATTGAATCACATGTTGACTGTGCCTGTCAGCTGCAGATTGATTATTATTATCCAAGATTAAAAAATTAAGGGTAAAAAGGGCTAAAGACACTTTTTCCTTGGGGGTTGTATTTTCCGTTATACCCCCTTTTTGTTTAAATAAAAGAGCTTTTAGACTTTTATTGGCTCTTTCTACTATACCTTGACCTTGTGGGTTGTAAGGAAGGCCAGTGGTATGTGCAACCTGCATTTGGGCACAGAAGGCTCGAAAGCCACCAGATGAGTACGCTGGGCCATTATCAGTCTTTAGGCGGTGTGGCTTTCCCCAAGCAGCCCAGGCCTCTAGGCAGTGAGTTTTTACATGAGAGAGCTTCTCATCTGCCAATGGTGAGGCAAAAATAATACCTGAGCACGTGTCCACTGAGACATGTAGGTATTTTAATCTTCCAAACTCTGGAAGATGTGTCACATCCATTTGCCAAAGGTCTCCAGGACGTAGGCCTCGAGGGTTAACGCCCACATGTGGGGAGGGTAAAAAGGTGACACAAGACTGACAAGATTTTACAATGTCTCGTGCTTTATTTCTGGAAATAGAAAATTTTTTTCTCAAGGTGTTTGCAGGAACATGATATAATCTATGGAATTCTATAGCTGAAGCTTTTGTATCTTCCAGAGAAATCATGGCGAGCCTAGTGGCCCGGTCCACGAGGTCATTAGCCTGTGATAAGGGGCCAGGCAGAAGTTAAAAGAAGTAGAGAATGTCTGAAAGACCTCCAAAACAATTAGGCATTTAACAATTTGAGGGGAATCAGGTCTAAACATTTTTACTATAGGCTCCGAGCCCTGTACCAAGTAGGCCCCACAACCAGACTTTGAACCATCAATAAAGATGGCAGGGGCTGATGTAATAGGCTCCTGAACAGTGATTTTAGGAAAGTAAACCAGATTATTTTCAACAAAGGACAAAATAGGGCTCTTTGGATAATGATTATCTATGACATTTGGGAAAGCACACATGAGAATGCTCTAATCATCCACAGTGCCAGACAAAACTTCTACCTGTTTCTTAGTATAGGGGATGATGAGTTTGTCAGGCAGCTTTGTAAAGTGTATTAAGCAATATTTAAGCCCCGAACAAGCCTGTCGGGCTACCAGCTGCGGAAAATATTGGAGAGTGTGGCTCCCAAGGAGTTTTTTTCCCTTTTTTTTTTCTTTCTCTTGAAGCCATAATAGAAGCCCCTCCTAGCGGAGGCCAGCCTCGACCAGGTTTTTGTTTTAATGAAGCGGCATGTGTCCCCAGGGGAGGTTTTAATGAAGCGGCATGTGTCCCCAGGGGAGTTATAGGGTGGGGGTGCGGAAGGCTCTAGGGACTGTAAAGGACTACACCCTTGGCCTTTAGGCCCCTTTGTCTGCTCCCTTTTATAACAGGCGGTGGCCTCCTTTAGTCTTTCCTCTTCCCCTTTAAATAATTCTTCTTCTTCCTCCTCTGCAGAATCGGAGCTAGCCTCCTTATCTGTGTTAAGTACATTTGCATGTGTAAGCTCCTCAATGGGAGGATAGAGCCTGTTAAAGGCTCCTCTTTCCCCCTCAGGGGGGGGCCAATTATAGATTTTACCTGTTTCTCTGAGCTCATCTTGTAAACTTTTATCTTTGTTTAATCCCTTCTTTTTTATTTTTTTTCTTTTTCTAGGCCTAGTTTTTGACTCCCCATTTGAATCTGACTCAGAAAGGCTATCCTGATGCCTTGTGAGAACTTCCCGTCCCCTTCTAATAAGTTCCATGTGGTTTTCTTTAGAATTGCCCATGTTGCGCTCACAGCAAACAATAAAGACAACAAACCACACAGGAATGAAAATAAGAAGGACCAGGTAGGGATCTAAGTAAAAAAACATTATGACTGGGGATGACTTACCGACGTCTTCCTCTCCGACGTCTTCCTCTCCGTGTGTCAAGTTCTGGATCCTCTTCGGCCCCTCGCCCGGTGACCACAAAACACCCAGCATTCCCGGGTTTCAGCACCACTTTGCGGCGAGCCCCTGTCCCACAGGAAAAGCACAACCAGCAAACAAGGATCCTTCTTGATCACACTTTATTGGAGAGCCTCTTAGTTAACAGAAAAGTTGATGGCGAGGGGCGAGGGGCGCAGGAGTGTAGCTGCTTTTATAGGGCAGAATACTATGGGACGCCTGCTGATTGGCTGCCATAGGCTCACCCACCCACAGGAGCCACAGGATAGGCTCAGGACAAGGTGCATCAAGCGCATGCACAACCTCAAGGGAGGTTGCTGCCTAAATGAGGAAGTATTTACCTCAAGACTGGCGAGAATGGCATCTGCATTGGCTCCCTACATAGGAGTCTTATGATTTTCCCAAATGCAGACTGTGCTGTCAACTTGGGTGTTAGCAAGTTGCTCCATTTTGGCAGGGGACAGGTCAGAGTTCAGCAGTGCACACAGTTACATTGCCAAGGGAGAGGAGGAGGAGTGAAACTAATTAATTATTAACTCCATCAAATCTTTTATAGGTTTTGATGTAGAAAAATCAATACATAAAAACCAATGATATAGATAATCCCTATTATGCTAGAATTCACTGAACTTCAAATGAGGTAATGCATATAAACATAATTTAAAAGAAAGATGCACTTTTTTTAGCAGATAGGGACTGCATATGACAAGCTTTTGCCAGGAATATCAATGCTTTTGTCTGTTTAAGACCTGGAGGCTGGCGAGATGCTCAGTAGGTAAAAGGCTCTGTGCAGGAATGAGGACTTGAGTTTGGGTCCTCAGACGTGATAGTTGTGCCTGTATAGTTGTGTCTGTCTCTTGCCACTGCAAATGAAGTCCAGAAATGTGAACCACTTTTTGTGTCTGGTTTATGTGGGTGGCTTGGGAATTGAACTCAAACCAATAGGCAGACTTTGCAAGTAGGCGCCTTTAATTGATGAGCCATCTTTCTAGCACCCCCAACCTACTTTTTCTGAGATAAAGTCTCATGTGTCTCAGGCTGGCCTCAATTTCACTATGACCTTGGATTTCTAATCCTCTTGCCTCCACCCCAGTTGAATGATGCTGGAGATCGAGCTCAGGGCTTCACTCATGTTTGACCAGCAGTCTGCCCACTGAGCCTTACCCCCCAGCCTGGAGAGAACTTTTAGGAAAATATGTACTAAGTGGGTGAAGGCTGTGCAATCCAAATTTAGCATTAATAGTATGCATAGAAAGACTTGGTAGTAGAAAAAAAATTTTTTTTTAATTTTATTTATTTATTTATTTGAGAGCGACAGACACAGAGAGAAAGACAGATAGAGGGAGAGAGAGAGAATGGGCGCGCCAGGGCTTCCAGCCTCTGCAAACGAACTCCAGACACGTGCGCCCCCTTGTGCATCTGGCTAACGTGGGACCTGGGGAACCGAGCCTCGAACCGGGGTCCTTAGGCTTCACAGGCAAGCACTTAACCGCTGAGCCATCTCTCCAGCCCTAGAAAAATATTTTTACCTAAAAAAAAAAATCAATTTGTATTTTCTCTCTTGAACACCCTCAAGCTGCCTTGATCTCAGTTCCCCCTGCTCTGTAGAAAACCTCTCTCTACATCTTCCCACTTGCTCTTTCCTGTATGACATCTCTCATTGAGCGACTCAGGAGAAAGGTTATTTTATTATTCCTTTCCCTTAGAATGGTTTCCTTGATTCTTTGAAGTGTTTGATCAAATATCTTCCCTGTGAGAGTGAGTAGACATTGTCTCTTTTCCTCTGCCCTGCCTTTCTCATCATTCCCTTATCCCTGCCCCTATCACCTTGGAACTTTAAGTTCCCAATACAATTTCAAATATAGAAGCACTCGTGGTTCCTCCCACTAGACAGCTTAAAATGCCTCTCGTTGCACTGTTCTCCCTCTGCTCCCCCTCCTGTGCAGGTTAGATGAGGAGCATGGTAGTTCAGCCTGCTTGGTTCTCCTCTAATGTACCATGCTTTTTTTCCCCCCTCATTGTGCAGATTGGCCTCAAACTTGCTATGTACATAATGATGATCTTGAATTTCTGATCTTCTGACTCTACCTCGCAAGTACGCCTGGTGTATGCAGTGATGAGGCTGAAACCCAGGGCTTCATGTAAGCAAACACTCTATTAATGAGCTACATTCATAGGCCCTGTCATGGTATTTGTTAAACTGTTTCTTTCTTTCTTTCTTTCTTCTTTCTTTCTTTCTTTCTTTCTTTCTTTCTTTCTTTCTTTCTTTCTTTTTTTTTTTTTGCATATGTATATTCGTGTGCCTGCATGTAGAGAACAGATGTCAATGTTGGATATTTTCCTCAAATGCTCTCTTATCCTGTGTGTCTGTGTATCTGTGTCATCTTTTATTGAGCTACTTAGAAGAAAAGTTATTTTACTATCCCATATATACATGTAAAAATTTTTTTTTTGTTGTTGTTGTTTTTTGAGGCAGAGTTTCACTCTAGCCCAGGCTTACCTGGAACTCACTATGTAGTCTCAGGGTGGCCTCAAACTCACAGCAAACTTTCTACCTCTGCCTCCTGAGTGCTGGGATTAAAAGTGTGCACCATCACACCTAGCTGTTTTTTTTTTTTTTTTTTTTTTAAGTGCTCTCTGGCCTTCCTGGCAACTGTACAGGGGGAAAGCCATAAAGCCTTATCTAGACTCACAGAATTTCCTCCTAGAGGCCAATTTTGTTTTCACCTGATCTTGACAAGTAAATCAGGCATAACTCCCAAAACTCAAGCTTTTTTCTCTCCCTCTATATATACACGTGTGTGTGTGTGATATATGCATATTCATATATGTTGATGATATCAGGTGTCTCACTCAAGCCCTCTCAACTTTACTTTTTTCAAACAAGATCTCACAGTGAACCTAAAGTTCAGGGATTCAGCTAGACTAGCTAAACTAGCTAGTCAACAAGCACCAGGGTTCCTCCTGTCTCCACCTCTCCAGTGCTGAGAGGACAGGCACAGCTGTCACACCAGGCATTCATGTGGATGCTGACGACCCAAGCTCCGAAGCTCAGGTCTTCATGCTTACACAGAGATTCTTTTACCTACTGAGCATCTCGCCAGCCCTCTAGGGCTGGGATTACAAATCTGCACCACCATACCCAGTTGTATGCACTGCTGGCAACGGAATCCAGGCTTTGCTCATGCCCAGCACCTAAGCGCATGCTCTACCCCTGCCATTCTGTTTTTAATGGAGCTCTGGTTCTCAAGAGTCTAGATTAAATAACGGCTCATAAATGCATCTCTGTTCAAAGAATTGCTTCACAAACTCAGTGCATCGGTCTAAATGCTAAGGAAGATCACGGGCAGGAAGAGTACATGACAGCCGACCCAGCATCCACTGTAAAGTGGGTCATAGTCATCAATGGATATTGTGCTTAGCATAACCTGTAACCTTTCCAAAGGTTATAAAAATCATTACTACAATACCTAAACCTGATTGTGTACTGTTATCACATTTAATTGTTCTAATATCCTTTAAGATGGACATTTTATAGTGAACATTCAACTGGAAAATTACTGCTGTCATAGCTACCATGATCCCCATTTTCCAGTGGATGGTGAGCCACAGGTTGTGCACCCTGGGTTGCAGGTATTTTATGCTTATTAGTATTTTTGGTGTGTATGTGCGTGTGGCTATTTATGCATGTCCACATGTCATGTCCACATGTGTGTGGGGAGTTGGCGGGCAGAAGTTGATGTTGGGTGTCTTCCTCCTTTGCTCTCTACCCTGTTTTCTGAGGTGGAGTTGCACACCTGAACCTGGGGCTCATCAGTTTGGCTACTTGTTGGCCAGCTTGTCCTGGGGGGTTCTCTATCTCCATCTACCAAGTGCTGAGCTTACAGGGAGTTCATCACCCCTACCCAACATTTGCATGGATGATGGGGATGTGAACTCCAGTCTTCATACCTGCATAGCAAGCACTTTATCCACTAAGCCATCTCCTCACCCCTATGCCTATTACACCTAATATTTCTGGTATCCCAATATAATAGATATAACTACTAATATTACGACATATGTAAGGAAGCTTCAGATTTAAAACAGTAATGTGCCTATCCTTCTGTAATTGGTTGAACTGAAACAGAAGTCAAAACCTGCATATCTGAATGCTAGTGTGCACACATTGGTTTGTAACAGTGAACTCTCAAGTTACCAAGAATTTTGCAAGCCAGTTATTTAACACAATTGTTATCTTGCAGTTAAATTACTTTCAGTGCTGAGGATGGAAAATGCTCAGTGGTAGTGTGATGGTCTAGCATGAACAAAGCCCTAGGTTCAGCCCCCAGTATCACAATATACACATATGTTTAATATTTTTTATTTATTTGTGAGAGACAGAGAAAAAAATGGGTGTGACAGGGCCTCTTGCCACTGCAAACAAACTCCGGATACATGTGCCACTTTATACATCTTGCTTTACTTGGGTACTGGGGAATTAAACCAGGATCATTAAGCTTTGCAGACAAATGCCTCAACCACTGTGCCATCTCTCCAGCCCTGGTATGGGTTTCTGCACACATGTATATCTATAAGACACCCACTTAGCCATTTCTGCAGCCCCACAGTATTTTTTTTCATAAAACAAAAACATAAAAACAAAAGAACTCCTTCAACCATGGACAGTGATACATGCCTATAATCCCATAACACAGGAAACTGAGGCAGGAGGAAGGCAAATTCAAGAGGAGCCTGGGCTACACAGTTAGGTCCTATTTCAATAAGCTTGGCTCTTCTATCAGGTCCATGTTACTTGTCAATTCTAGTGGGAAAATATTTCCTGTTCTGTGTTTCTTAAAATGTTTCTTTCTAGTTTGTAAGACTGTAAGCTCTTCAGTTTGGATTTGTCCATGAATGAGCATTAACATATCCCTGCAAGGCCCACTTCCATCAGTCAAGTAAAGGTACACATGCATATGTACCCACATGTGTATAAAAAATATGTACACATATGTGCACAAACACTTGCACCCACACACATATTAACATGCACATACACATGCATGCCACACATACATAAAAATCTATATTAATGTTTTATACTGTGTAATATATATGAAATATATATTGCAAAACTGTAAGGTTAGGAATAGTAAGTAATACCTATAAAAATCCTGTCCCTTTGTTCAAGGTCATCCATATAATAATTAGCAGTGCTTGGACATTAATTATATAACCTAACATTCTTTGAGGTCTCACACTACAAATAGGAATATTAAGTGTAAAGAACCCACTTTAATCAGATAACAAAGCCCTCCCCCTCTGATTTTTGGTGTATAGGCAATCGAAGCTAGGTGGTCATAAGAGTCAATCTTTGATATTCATGGTTCTGTTTGTGAATGTGTATACTTGCTAAATTTACTCATAACCTCAAAATCAATACCCATACCCCTTTTCGATTATTTATGACCATGTGCAGAGAGGCAAAAAAAAAAAAAAATTGTACTGATGATTACACACAATCTCATTGAATTCAAGCAAGGCTACTTTTGGCTTTGTTCTATCAGCTCTCATAGGTGTGTAATTGTCCTGTTTCATCCGCAAGGGCCATGGTTCTCACACTTTCATCCTTTTGTGGTGATTTTGCAGTTTAAAATGCCATGAGATTGAGGTTGTTGATGTAGCTCAGTGAGTAGACTGCTTGCTTAGCATACACAAAGCTCTGAGTTCAATCCTCAGTACCGCATAAACTGGGTGTGGTGGTGGTCTGCACTTTTAATCCCAGCACGTGAAAGTAGAAGCAGGAGGATCAGAAGTTCAAGGTCCTCTTGGCCAATAGTGAGTTTGAGGCAACCTGGGCTACAAGAGACCCTGTCTCAAGAAAGAAATGAAGCTGCATGAAACAGTGCTAAGTATGTGCCATGATATATCTTGCAGAGAAAATAGGTTTTGCATAAGCTTCATTCCAGCATGAGTTACAATGCTGTCAGCTGTAAGTTCAACATTAATGGATTACCTGATTCTAGATTCAATAGACTTTAAACAGAAACACATACAGGACAAGGTCAAGTGTCTGGTTGACAAATTATGTACAGAGGCTATGTTTCCCCTAGCAACAAAGGTTTTAGCATGCACTATTTCAGCTTTCATAGTGACTTTATAAAATACAACTACGAGAAACAAGGAAAATCAACTGTTTTCCAATCATGATGCCTAATCCTTAGATCAATTTGACTTAATTTTCTCTTAACTATAACTATCATACACCACATTTTTTGAGATTAAAAAAATTGTATTAATTACTTTAACCTTTTCTGTGACTAAATACCTGACAAGAAGCAGCTTAAGTGGAAAAAAACAACAACAAGGGTTTATTTAGTTTGAATAAACAAGAAGATACTTTCCATAATGTCAGGGAAGGCGTGGCAGTAAGGCCTGGCTGCTGGTGGTCACACTGCATCTGCAGACAGGAAGTAGACAATAAACCGGAAGTAGGACCAGGCTATACAACCTCATCACCCATCATGACCCAGTGACACACTTCCTCAGCAAGGTTCCTCCTCCTAAAGGTTTCACAACTTCCCAAACAGCACCACCAGCTGGGGATCAGTGTTCAAACACATGAGCCTATGGGAGACATTTTTTTTTTTTTTTTTTTTGCTTTTTTAAGGTAGGGTCTCACTGTAGCTCAGGCTGACCTGCAATTCACTATGTATTCTCAGAGTGGCCTTGATCTCCTGGCGATCTTCCTACCTCTACTCCCGAGTGTTGGGATTAAAGGTGTGTGCTACCATGCCTGGTTCTATGGGAGACATTTTTATATTCAAACCATAACAAATTACTTTATGGAGTATAAAAATGGTATCTGAGAGCTGGAGGGATGCCTTAGCCTTTAAGGCACTTGCCTGCAAAGCCAAAGGACCAAGGTTCAATTCCCCAGTACCCACGTAAACACAAGGTAGCACATGCATCTGGAGTTCATTTTGCAGCCGCTAAAAGTCTTGGTGAACCCATTTTCTCTCTCTCTGCCTCTATCTATCTCTCTCAAATAAATAAAATATTTTTAAAAGCTATCCGAGTGCATTGTAGGAGTAAATCTAAAATAAAGTCATTTTTGTCGAGAGTGATTTAACTTTTTGCTAATTTCATAAAGTGTAACCTACTTATGATTATGTCAATGTCACCATGCTTGCGTTTGCTTCAGTAATGTACTTGTGTCAAAAAGTCAGTTATGAGCCAGGCATGGTGGCACATGCCTTTAAATCCCAGCACTCAAGAGGCAGAGGTAGGAGGATTACTGTGAGTTCAAGGCCACACTGAAACTATATAGTTAATTCCACATCAGCCTAGACCAGAGTGAAACCCTACCTCGGAAAAAAAAAAAAATTAGTTATGGCCAGGCATAGTAGTGTACCCCTTTAATCCTAATGCTTGGAAGGCAGAGGTAGGGGGATCATCGTAAATTTGAGGCTACCCTAAGACTACATAGTGAATTCCAGGTCAGCCTGGGCTTCCTCAAAAAAAAAAAATATATATCAGTTATGTACTTTACTGTGTGAATAAATTATGTTGGCCTCATTCCCCTACTGTTATCCTCATCCTCTTATATCCACTCTTCCTCGCCTCCATCCCACCGAGGACTCTCCTCAGTGGGGTAATTGTTTTTCACCATGGGGCCATGAAGGCATCAGTCAGTCTCTAGAGGGAAGCAATAGCTCAGGATATTTTGATCTACTCTGTGGCTCCTATAATTTTTCTGCCCTCCTCTTCTGCAATGTCCCTTGAGGTCTGACAGGCTTGGTGTAAGCTCACTTCAGTACTGAGCTCTCCGCAACCTCTGGATTTCTGCTTTCATGAGTTTTGAGTGTCCTCATTGTCTGTTACCATCTCTCTGGAGCATGCTGCAGGACAGCAATGAGAGCTTCTCTCATGTTTAAATGCACACTTCCTCTGTGATGTCTCCTGGGCCCTGGCAGATATGATAGTGTTGAAGAATAAATCACAGAAATCGTCAGTAGAAATGTGTGGGTGCAAAGCACTGTGGCCTGTGGCTGTAGTCTCATCCACCTGGGAAGCCGAGGCAAGAAAATCCCTTGCTTTGTAGGGTTTAGTCACCGGTATGGGCAACATAGTGAGACCCCGTCAAAAAAATAATGGGCCTGGGGCTGGGTATATAGCTTAGTGTTAAAGTACATTCTTAACATGCATGAAGTCATGAAATCAATACATGCTGCATCACTGATTAAGGAACAAAGCTATGGGTACAGTCTGTGGCTCAGTGGTAAAGCATGTGCAAGGCCTTGGGTTTGATTCCCTAGCACAGCAAAAATACATATATATATATACATAGATCCATACATACCAAAGCCACACAAAGAGACAAGCAGTGAAGAGTGTGCAGGTATTCAGCTATAATCTAAGCACTCTTGAGAAGGATAGGGTTCAAGGTTAGCCTAGGGTACACAGCAAGACTCTGTCTTAAAAAATAAAAAATACAGGGCTGGGGAGATGGCATAGCAGTTAAGGCACTTGCCTATGAAGCCTAAAGACCCAGGTTTGAGTCCCCAGTATCCAAAAAACCCAGATGTATAAAGTGGCATGTGTGTCTGGAGTTCGTTTGCAGTGACTAGAGGCTGTTCCATGCCCCTCTCTCTCTGTCTCTCTCTCTATCAGCTTCTTTCTCTCTCCCTCCCCCTCTCTCACAAATAATTTTAAAAAATCTTATAAAAAGTCAAAAATATAAGCAAAGACTCTTCCCTTTGGCTTCTAGTTTTGCCTCATTTAAACAAAACCAGGAAAGGATTTGCAGAGTAACTATAGTTTAAACCTTTCACACAGTAACAAGGTTTGATTTTTATTTTTTTCTAGACAGCCTCATATAACCCAGGCTGGCTCTGATTTACTATGTAACCAAGGATTACCTTGAACTTCTGATCCTCTGGCCTCCACCTTCCTCCAATTTGCGCCATCATACCATGGTGTATCCAGTCTGGGGACAGAACCAGGCTTTATGCATGCTGGGCCAGTACTCTACCCTCAGTACTACATTCCCAGCCCCAGGCTTGATTTTTTTTTTTTTTCAGAGCCCCCCTCAGGGGATGGTTACTCCTCAGTTATTTAGGCTACTGATAACTATCCGGGACTCTTCCATATAATATGCTCACATGACTTCCTACATCTTCAGCTGTTGTTTCATGGGAAGGTCAGGGTATGGTTTCATGGGAAGGTAGGGAGTGCAGTGGGGGTCTTGAACAGGCCTGCAGTGTTGGGCGTGTTTGTCACCCACTGCAGAGATGATGACGTCTTCATGGTTTTTGTTCCATTGTGTTGCCAAAGCTACCAACTATTTTGGCCTCAGTGTGGGCACCATCCTTTGTGTGCTGTGCTGTGCTCCCCATGGCTCCCCTGTTGAGGGAGATTGCTAGAGAATAAGACAAGAAGTACGTGAACAAGGCTTTGTAGTGTGTTCAATGATATGTGCCTTAGTGACTCTGCATCTCAGTGAACATGCTGGGATAAAAGTCCCGCTGCACATACATGAGTTCCTCTGTGATTATGACAATTATTTTGTTCTTTGCCTAAGAACTTGCTAGGTGGGGGCACCCAAGGGTGTGAGATGCAATCATGGCAGAGCCTACTTCAGGTAGCTCAGTTGAGGGCGTTAAATATGAGGAAGGAGTTTCAAAGGTGTAGCACAGGCAGGAAAGTCATACTGAAGCTGGAGGCCTCAGCAAAGGATGAGGCTATAGCAGAAGCGTCTGGTACTCGCCTAGCACTACACAGACCATCAGTGAGTTGGCTTAGCAAAGCTCTGGAACTTCTGACTGTACTCAAAGAATGGCAATAGTGGAGAAAAAAGGGTAAAAACAAAAAACACAAACAAACAAACAAACAAACAAACAAACAAAAACCTTGTGGAGCCAGCTGTGGTTTCCCCTCTTTAATCTCAGCAACTCAGGAGGCTGAGGTTGGAGGATTTCTGAGTTCAAAGCCAGCTTGGGTACAAAATGAGTTCTATGTCAGCCTGGCAGTGAGACCCTGCCTCAAAAATGGCTTAATAAATAAATAAATAAATAAATAAATAAATAAATGTACAGAGTTGTCCAAGTCAAAGCAAGGCAAAGGTGGGAATATGGCTTCCCTTATTGTTTAATGTTTTGTTTTTCCTGGACTGGGGATTGAACCTCAGACCTTGAGCATGCTAGGCAAGTTTTCTGCTATTGAGCTATCTTCTCATCCTTATTTAACTTTTTATATTTTGTTGTCCCACATCTTTTTGGGCATGGAAAAATGAACTAAGGAAATGCAATTGGTTGCATTCAATTGCATCTATATAGATGTAAGACAGGAAAAGCATGGATAGTTCTAGAAGCAAGAAGGCAACTAAGTAGTTCATTAAAGTGAGAGTACAGGAGCTACTGTAGGAGATAGCCCAGTGGGTAAAGTGCTTGCCTCATATGCATGAGGACCTGGTTTCAATCTTCCTTCAGTGCCTATATAAAATGCCGGATGAAATTGTGTGTGTTTGTAATCCCAGTGCATGAAAGGCAGAAACACATTATAAGTATAGAGGTTCAAACAATCTCTTGAGCAACACTTTTGCCTCAACAGGTAAAATATAGCAAGAGAGTGAAAATAGCAAGAGAGGGAGTCAACCCCTGGCAAGATAAAGCTGGCTGTAACACTCCTAAGCCTGCCCTCAGGAGCATACCTGCTCTGCAAGGCTCCACCTCCCAAATTACACCAGTTGGGGGCCAAGCATTCAAAACACATGAGTTTATGGGGGAAATGTGATTCAAACCACTACAATCAAAGAACCCCAAAAGGATTATTTTTCTTAGTTTTGCCAATAACTTGGCCATTTTATCTTTCTATCACTCTCTCTCCCTCTTTCTTTAAGTTATCTAATGTTTACTGACACATCTGCTCAGACACTGTATTTGGAAATGACCTTGCTTAATTGTCATTGCTCTTTCTCAGGAGAGGAGATTATACAGGCATTTATAGTTATTTGAATTTTCTGTTGCTGTGAAATCTCTATGAATAGGTTGTTCTCAGCAAGGAAGGCAAAGATAATGGGGAATAAACAAAGGGGAAATCATCTAATCTATGCACAGATGGAAAGCATAGACACAGAGGTTAACTCACAAATTTGCCTGACATAATCTTCCTTGTCTGTTTGTCCTTCACAGCAGTGAGTACCATGAGACTTAAGTAAGACCTCTTATTTACTCAGTGTAGCACCACATGAGAAAAGACATAAATACTTTGGAAGGGATCATATCACTCTTAAAAAAAAATAATCTTGGGGGGATGGAGAGATGGTTCAGTGATTAAGGTGTTTGCCTGAAAAATCCAGTTTCAGTTCCACAGTATCCAAGTAAAGCCAGATGCCCAAGATGGCACATGCATCTGGAGTTCATTTGTGTGGTTAGATGCCCTCTCACCCCCATTCTCTCTCTCTCTCTCTGCTTGAAAATAAGTAAAATATTACAGGTGTCTAAAATATAATCTTGGGCCTGAAGAGGTGGCTCTGTGCCACAGGTGCTTGCTTGCAAAGCATGCTTCCTCTACTCAGTTCCCCAGTACCCACATAAAGCCACATATCCAAAGTTGCCCATGCAGCTGGAATTCCTTTGCAGTGGCAGGAAGGCCCAGCTTAACCATACCCACTCTCTATTTCTGTCCCCTTTAGTCTCTTTCTTAAATAAATAAATAAGATTTATTTTTTAAATAATAATCTCCCTAGATCCATACAAGCTTATTTGGATAGCTGAATAGGAAATTATTCCTTGTCCTTAATTTAATTGTAAATTTAAATTTATTAATTAGGCACACTTTGCATGTGCATATGCATGTTTGTGTGTGTGTGAGGGGGCATACATGTGTTTGTGAGAATGATTGTGTATGTTTGCATGTGTGGAGGCCAGGGGACAATCTCCAGTGTTATTCTCAGAAGACCTGTTCACCTCCTTTGAGAAAGGGTCTCTCATTGGCCTGGAGCTTACTAATTAGACTAGACTGGATGACCAGTGAGCCCCACCTCACCACTTCTGGGGATTAGAGATGTGTGCCAATACACTCAGCTTTTATTTTTACATGGATTCTGGGAAGCAAACACAGTTCTTCATAGTTGTAAAACAAGTAGTTTACTGTCAAACTCTGATCTTCACGTTCTACCCACTGCACTACCTCCCCAGCCCAAGCAAACACTTTTTGGTGAAACCTAAATTAACATGTATTGGAGGTGCCTATTTCTCTACTTACACAGGCATTTTGTAATAATAAATGCTTGAGAAAAAAAAAAAAAGCATTTGGCTTACTCTTTTACTCACTGCCAACAGGAAAGTAATAATGCAAGCATGTAGAATTACAGAAATATAAATGTATGCAATTATCACAAAGGTGAGGTCAAAGTACTAATCAGATTTAATGAGTTTGTGTGACTGTTAACTATCTAGATAATCAGTAAATTCAATTGATAAAATTGCTGAGCATCAAGACTGTGCAGGCACTAACCTAAGGTTTGAACACACACTGACGAATAGTTCCTGGATGCAGAAAGGAGTATAAATTAGAGAGAAAAGCTAACTAGAGGGCTCTGAGAAAGGACTACTGGCAGAGAGCCACAATAATCGTTCAAAGTAGGTATGTCCCTGATGAGGGTCAGCTAGCCAGTCTCCAGCCCAAATCTTGGCCTCTGGCCCATGGCATGTTCCATCACTGACTGGCCTCCCACCTTGAGGTAATATTCTGTTGTTGAGACACATGGACATGTGTCCTGCTCTAAGCTCACTTCCAGTTCAAGGGCACTCTTTACAAATTAGAACCGACCCAGATTTACCTCCCACATCAAAGAGAGTACCTATCCCTGAGGATTACACTTCTCAGAAATCTCTCTCTCTCTCTCTCTGGACATTAACTTCCCCTCCACCCTTGATGTCTCTGCTGTGATACAGTTGTTCTTAAGCTCTGGTATGTTCTATCAGATCATTCTTCTCTCAGATGTTTCTGTTTCCTGTTTTGACCAACTCTAATGCAGAAGAGCTCTATTTCCAGAATACTCTATTCCCTTTCCTAGTACCTGCTAATGGGTCCTTGCTGCCTGCACACATTCCTTCTCAAACTTGGATGTGCTCCAGAATCAATAGGGATTTTTTTTTTTTTTACAACCATATTGAGATTTTTTATTTTTTTCAAATCTGGGAAAATTTAAGCCATAGTGTCCACAGTCACTGGCTCTTCTATGCACATTAATTCTGCTTGGCATGTCTAGAAAGCAATTACATTTAGACTTGAGTTGTGTTCACATTAGCAAGAGCTATGATTATAGAAATCCTCCTTCACATGGGTGCCTTGTTCATAACTTGTCTGTAGAAAATGTGACCTTTCAATGTCAATTTACATGTGTTTTATCTCTACTCAAAAAGAGAGGAAGGAGGGAGACAGGGATATACCAGTGCCTCTTGACAGTGCAAAAGAACTCCAGATGCATGTGCCACTTTGTGCATTTGGCTTTATGTGAGTACTTGAGAATCAAACCCTGGGCTTACAGGCTCTGCAAGTAAGCACCTTTAACTTCTGAGCCATCTCTCCAGCCTGAAATGGTCTATCTCAAATCAACTATGGATGAAAAGAAAAGGGATCTTTCTTGTCTTTTTTCTAGGGCCTAGATGGGCCAGTGTGTTCAGCTCTTAAGTAGCATAGACGACTGCGTAATTTGTTGAGAGGTGTTGATTTCTCCTACTCATCATTCTCCCTGAGGCATAAAACTACAAACTCCAACTCACTTCAAGTATACTTTCCTTTACCTTCACAAATCTAATTGAAACCTTTGAAATAATGTCTGATGAAACCTTATTAAAGATGCATATTTACAATCTAAGGTAATGGGATAATAGGGACATGTTTTAATCAGATTCTTCCTGAACCAAAATTTACAAATGTGGGGCACAGCAGTTACCTTCTTGTTGTTGGAATGAAACACCCAACAGGATGCTATAAACAGGAGGAAAGGGTTTATTTCAGCATACAGTTTTGAGGGGAAGCTTCATCATGGACCAGAAAAGCATGGCAGAACATAGGCATCACATCTTGCTTCAGCAGCAGAAAGGTAGTAGCAAGAGAAGTCAGCCAGTGAACATTAAGTGCAGCTAGAATAATAAACCTCAAAGTCCACCCCAGTGACACACATTCTCCAGCAAGGCTCCGCCTCCCACCAGCTGGGGATAGAGTATCAGGCTTAATCACAAACACATGAGGCCAAGGAGGACATTTCACATTCTAACCACCACATGGAGCTTGGCCAATCTGTGTTTCTAACACATTCACCAGATGTCTTTATTGGCAGACTGGCTTTAGCTGGAGAACTTGGGTTTTGTGGAATTCAAACTTTGTACATAAAGTCTTTCACAGGACACTTTTCCCTGTACACACCCTTCATCAGTCAGTCATAACTCAGTTCTGAAACACCAGGGTTCTTTTATTCCATATTATTCTCTCTAGAATTGCCTTGTAACTCCCTTCAACCCTGGAAAGCATGCACAAAAGCCCAGCTCTTTGAAATTCTTCCCCATTTCTCAGCTTGGGGGGCTGGGGAGTGCCCTACTACTAAGCCCTGTATGGATCCCTTCTCTTGGTGAGCTTTAGTTTTCACTTGTCTGTTTCCTTTGTTGTATTTGACTTCTTCAATGGGTGGGGTTGCAAATTACTCATCACTTTAGAGTCCACCCTTATTCATGACTCACAGCTGGCAAGTAACACCAATAAACGAATGAATGGATAAATGAATGAGCAGAATGCTAGTTACACTGTGACCAGGAATTGGCCGCACTAAGCCAGTTTCCCTCTGTGAACTGAGTAATTACAGTTTCCAATGAAATACTAAGTCTAGCTAACACAAGCTCATCAGCATTTGAGATGACAAGGAAACCAAAATATACAAATGCTGCTACAAATATATAATTGCAACTTTTCCTCTGTGTAGGACTGGTAGACTCATTAAACATTTAGATTAATGCAATCTCTGGTAGATGTCCAACGTTTTCAGTTTTCATTTCCTTTGATGTTCACTTAAGGACAGAGTACATCTTACCCCCTTCCAAGCTAACCTTTTGCTTAAAGTTTTTCTCTAATGTAATTATCTAGACTCCTCAACCACTAAGAAATTAACAGCTGTATTCATTTGCTATACATGCAAATTGAAACAAAAAATTTAATGTAGGGCTGGAGGGATGGTTTAGCAGTTGAGGTGCTTATTTGCAAAGTCAAAGGACATGGGCTCGATTCTCCAGGACCCACGTAGGCCAGAAGTACAAGGTGGCACATGCATCTGGAGTTTGCAGTGGCTGTAGGCCCTCGCATGCCCATTCTCTCTCTCAAATAAATAAAAATAAAAAAAATAAAAAATATAATGTATTTTGTTTTTGCCTATTATTATTCTTATTTTTATTATTGTGGTCCCTCCTTGCCTTCTGCCCATGTGATCCATTTCAGTGGGCATGGGGTAAGGATGGGGGGTAATCTAAGCTTGGTCAACAGGAGACAAAGCATCAGCTCAGGAAGGATACCTGATCGAAATTGGCCAATGAGAGCCAGTTTGTGTATGTTTATTAGGAGCACTGAGAAAGGCATCCTCCTCACACCCTGGGGTTGACAAATGGTTAGACAGTTAGACATTAAGCCATGGTTACTACTGTATGAGCAAAGCTGCCATCAAACCAAAACAACAGAGGCAAACAGAGCCAAAAGGAAAACAGATTCTGAAGCTATTTTTGAACTGTTATATCCAGCTGTGCTTGGATCCAATATAACCTCTGGAATTCATACTGATCTGAGTTCCACAAACTGAAAAGAAAAAAAAAATGCTTTTTGTTCATACTTGTGTTTAAGTTTTGTGCCTCCTATTTGGTACTAAATGTGTCTCCAGCACAAGGACCTTTGCTGGACTCTGTAGCATTGTTGTATTAGCTGTTTTCCAGCACCATGTGGATTTGCAATATGGTGTTTTTTAAAATTCAAGCTCTCTTCCCTAACTCTCTCTCTGTGTGTGTGTGTGTGTGTGTGTGTGTGTGTGTGTGTGTGTGTTCAGAGGGTAACCTTGAGCATCAGTTCATGTTTTCTACCATGTTCAAGCAGGATTTCTTGTTGTTCACTAGTATATACACCAGGCTAGTTGGCCACAAGCTTCTGGGATTCTCCTGTTTCTGTCTCCCATTTCATTATAGGTGCACTAAAATGACAAACATGTGCACTACTGTGTCCAGCTTTAGGTGGGTTCTGTGGGTCCTCACACTTGAACATGGAATGCTTTAACCCACTGGGCCATTTTCCCAGAACCTTGATGTAGTTTTAATCTGCTATAAAGCCCTAGTGGTATATTTAAATTGAAGAACTTCACTCATTGCTTCAGGGGTCAAATCACTTAACTCCTCTACAGCAGTTCCCTCATTTACTATGCTAGGGAACTATGTATCTTCTACAAAATTATTATTCTGTGAAATGTTCTAAATATCTGATAATTAGCTTATATTTATGGACTTTCATCCTTGGAATAAATGCAGTAATGGCATAGGCTGCATCAGAGGATAGGATGTGTGAAGAAAGTAGGAGAAAGTTTGATAACTTCATTTTGGATAAACTCAAAACAGTCAAATAAGTTTATCGTGTTAGCATTACTGGCTTATTCTATAATTGATAGAATCTGTCCAGAAATGTTAGAACTGTCACAAACTGTCAGATTTACCAAAAGATACAAAAAGATGTGTCAGAAAAAGATGTACCCTTATCCAGTTTCTTTTCTCCAGACTAGAACCAACTGCATGGCTTTAGACTGAGAAAAACCTGAATACTTTTTATTAGTACACATTTATACATAATACTGGATTTCATAATGAACATTTTCATACATGCACATAATGTACTTTGTTCATATTCACTCTGAACCTGAACTTGTGTGTATTTAGCATACATGTTTGTATGGGGGGGCACAGATGTGCATGTGTGTGTGTGGAGGTCAGTAGACAACCTGAGACATTTCTCCAATCATTTTCCAGCTCTCTATCTTATTTTTTGAGGTTGGGCCTCTCTCTGAACCTGGAGCTTATCAGACTTGGCTAGTTAGCTAGCATGCCCTTGTGTCTTCTGTCCCCGTCTCCTCAGCAATGGCATTATAGACATGCACCAACACTTGGCTTTTGCACTTGTGCTGAGGACTCTTAACTGAGGTCGTCATACTTGGGCATTAAGTGTGCTTTATTGACTTGGATCTTAATCAATTGATCAGTAATTTGCAAATATTCATCTTGAATTAAGTACATAACTTGATTTTTTTAAAAAGAGTGTGTTTTTTGGCTGGAGAGATGGCATAGCAGTTAAGGTGCATGCCTGTGAAGCCTAGGATTCAGGTTTGATTCTCCAGGTCCCACATAAGCCAGATGCACAAGGTGGCACATGCATCTGGAGTTCACTTGCAATGGATAGAGGCCCTGGCACATCCATTCTCCCTCCTCTTTCTCTCTCTCCCTCTCAAATAAAAATAAACTTAAAAAGACTATTTTTCATTTTAAAATAGTGGAGAACGAGTGACATACCATTTTCTTGGATACCTCTTGGATCCAGACATTGGCTGAGCTAGGTAAAAGTGGAGGAATAACCCAGGGAATCCTACAGTGACTGGCAATCATCTGTCAAAAGGAAACAATGCTTTTGGTAGTGCAATGAAAAATCCTTAAAAGGGGATTAGAATTTTCTTCTCTAAACTTCAGTTTTTCTTCTCTCTTTTTTGAGGTAGGTTCTCATTATAGCTCAGGCTGACCCAGAACTCACTTTATAGCTCAGGCTGACCTCAAATACATGGCAATTTTCTTTTAATTTTTTTTTTTTAATTTTTAAATTTTTATTAACATTTTCCATGATTATAAAAAAAAATCCCATGGTAATTCCCTCCCTCCCCCCTGACACTTTCCCCTTTGAAATTCCATTCTACATCATATTACCTCCCCATCTCAATCATTGTACTTACATATATTCAATATCAACCTATTAAGTACCCTCCTCCCTTCCTTTCTCTTCCCTTTATGTCTCCTTTTTAACTTACTAGCCTCTGCTACCAAGTATTTTCCTTCTCACACAGAAGCCCAATCATCTGTAGCTAGGATCCACATATGAGAGAGAACATGTGGTGTTTGACTTTCTGGGCCTGGGTTACCTCACTTAGTATAATCCTTTCCAGGTCCATCCATTTTTCTGCAAATTTCACAACTTCATTTTTCTTTACCGCTGAGTAGAACTCCATTGTATAAATGTGCATGGCAATTTTCTTATTTCAGCCTCCTGAGTGCTGGGATTTAAAAGCATGAGCCATTATGACTGGGTTAGACTTTGATTTCTTCGTTGTGTGTGTGTGTGTGTGTGTGTGTGTGTGTGTGTGTGTTTGTGTGTGGGTATATGCATTTAGAAACCCGAAGTCAATGTTTGTTTTCTTTATCTCTCTCAACCTTATATATTTTAGGACAGGGTCTCTAACTGAACCCAGAACTCACAGCTTTGGCTAGACTTGTTAGTCAGCTGGCTCTTTCTCTGCTCCCCAAGTGTTGCAATTACAATTAGGCATTCCCACCTCCAGCATTTACCAGGGTGCTGGAGATCAGAACTCATATTCGCATGCTTGCATTGCAAATACTTACTGATGACTATCTCATCAACCTTGATGCTATTTCTTAGGTTCACTTAAAAAAATCATTTAAACTCTCAACTTCTACATCATTTAGAATCCTTAAATTGCTGCAAGTCATAATAACTGGCTACGGCTAACTGAAATACAAAGAGACTGACTGCAAAGATATAGTAAGACTCACAAAGGCTTGGAAAGTTGGTAGCCATGGTTGGAGACAGACAAGGATCAACTATTTGATTGATCTGATCTAAAAGGAAATTGAATTTGTTAGTGAGCAATGAATGCAGAGCAGTAAAAAACCCCATTTGCCCACCATTCCTTTCCTTTCACTTCCAGCAAGGTCATCTGTAAGAGGTTTCTAAACCTCACATCCTCTGCTTATATGTTTGGAGAAAGGGTGAGTAGGAGTGCATATGCAAACAGGGTGGTCAGAAATGGTTTGGCTGAATGTGTCTCTAAGACTGTGCAGCTGATCGGGTCTGGGTCACCAGGGTAGCACAGAGATTGACCAATTTTGCCAGCATCAAATAGGAAGTTATAAGGGCTCTTAAGCAAGCAAAATGTTTGGGTAGACAGATTATGAGGAACAAGTACAAATGGAGTTTCCCCAATATACTGGAACCTTCCAAATGTTTCCAACAAAATAAACTGCAAAAGAAGGTTTCCTCATGCTTCTGAAATGAGAGCTAGTAGGGGTGAGGTCGTGGGTAAGAATACTTGCTGTGTTCTTAGATTCTGAGACTTGAGTTCCATCCCCAGCATCCCTATGAAACTTGGACATGGCCACACAGGGTTATAACACCAGTGTTGAGTAGAGTGGAGAAAGGAGGATCTTTGGGGCTCCCTGGTCAGCCAGTCTAACTGAAAAAAATATCAGCTCCAGGCTTACTGGTGGTGTCTCTGGGGTATAAGGCAAAAAAGCAAAAAAAGAAGTCACCTGATCCTTTCCTCTGGCTTTTGCACGTGCATGCACAGGGCATGTGCATCTGTAAACACACATGCACATACCACACACAGAAGGCCCACACTACTAAACCACGTAGAGCCTTAACTTACAAAATGGCAGCCCACAGCTCAGCTGTAAGGCCTGAAGAAAGGAATATTTAGTATTTCAGTCTATTTTGTGTTGTTGCTCTACCAGAATACCAAAGACTAGTTCACTTATAAAGAGAAGGAAGTTATTTATCCCAGGTCTAGAGGGCTTCTTGTACCATAACATAGTGGGAGGCATAACAAGTGGTATAGAGAGAGAAGTAGGCCAAACTCATCCTTTGATAAGAAATCCATTTTCAGGACTAGAGCGATGGCTAAGTGGTTAAGGTGCTTGCTTAAAGACCCAGGTTCAATTCCCAAGTACTCATGTAAGTCAGATGCACAAGGAGGCACATGTGTTTGGACACTGTCTGAAGTGCTAGTGGCTCTGGCAGCCCCATTCACCCTATCTGCCTCTCTCTCTCTCAAATAAACAAAACAAATAAAGTATATATATTTAAAAAGAAATAAACCCATTTCCTGCCTTTTGGCTAAGATCAAGTGTGTGAGAAACCCATTCCCAGACTATTACAACTACAGAAACCTTTGAAATTGTATTGAATGCATTTTGCATTATGAGATGATCATGATCCTATGGGGTCCATAAGACTGCTCTGGTTTGAAACTGGAATGTTCCACATAGGCCCATGCTAGCACTTACTTAGTCTTCAGTGGGTGGAGCTATTTTGGGAGAGAGGGGATTGGCCTTTAAAACTTACATGTTTCCAGGGCTAGTGTAGCTCTCTGCTTCTTGGTCTGGCTGCCTTGGGAGGAGTTCTTTCACATGTTTCTGTCACCATACAGCTATTGTACTGTGATTTGCTGGCTATGACAGACTGTACTTTTAAAAGAAACATAAGAAACCCACTCTAAACAATAATGGCATTAATCCATTTGTAAGGGAAGAGCCCTCAAAGTGTGATCACTTCTTAAAGGTCTCACCTCTTCATACTGCTACATTGATAATTTTTGTTTTCTTAACACATACACTTTGAAGGATGAAACCTGAGCACTTAGCAAATATCAAACAACAAACATTTCTCTTGGAGTGGGAAAAAGGTTCTGATAATACCAGGCCTGCATTCCTACATATCAAGTTACCTACTGCCTTCTTCTGTCATGTGTGTTCTCAGGTTGTCACATCCTCATGGCCTGTGTCACCCATCACATTAACCAGAGTGGCACTGGAACCCCTCAAGTTTCTGATCCTTGATGTAACTACTGCCTGACAACTGTCCAAGGTCAATGTCAGGCAGTCATCTTGAGGACTTCTGGCTTGAAATGCCGATTCACACTTTCAGGGTCTAAAGCTTTCTTTGGGAGCTTTTTAATAGATGAGGCCCTTGGAGTTGATGAGTCTAGCCTACTGTGTGTTCAGACCCAGCTCCTGCTTGTTGTTCTCTCTGCTGCAGATACGTAACATTATGAGCCAACAGCTTTTCTCTGCTATGATCAAGCTTCTTGTCAAAAGTGTAATTCTGAAAATAAACCCTTTCCTCCCATAAGCTGCTTTTGGTTGGGTATCTGGTTCTAGGAACAAGAATCTAAGTGTTACATCCCTCCTTTTTCCAAGGTAGTCTTCAAGACAATGCCTCCCAGCTGACCACAACTACTTGAAAGTGAAACTTGGCAGCAAAGGACTCCTATTTAACTACCTTTTAAAATGTAGGGGCAAAACCAACAATAATGCATCTGAAAGAACCATCTATGTTTGACCTCTTTGAAGACAATGTTTCAGAAAAGCCTCCCTTTAGGATTTGTGTGAATAGCTGTAAATATGCTTAATGATACTTTATAATGTTGCTCCTTAGCAAGTCTCCTTCGTACATATCAGATCCCATTTGGATGCTGATTTTCAACATATTTTATCCCCAATCTCTAGCACATATTGTATTTACTCTGGACTCTGCAGGTTTATTTCTCAACAAAACAACCTTATTTTCTTGAATTCTTTTGGTGATGTTTAAGTTGCTTTTAGAATAAACTTTAAGTTGAGTAGAGTACTCTCCAAATTTCTGCATTGTTTCACACTTCCTTATCTCTCAGGCTTCACTTCTCATTGTGACTTCCCTGGCTGTCTTCATTTAAACCACTTCAAGTTGGGAAAGAAGCCAAGCTTCCCCTCCCCCTACCTGCTGTTTCTTCCTGGGAGCTTCATTCATCCTTCCTTTATCACCTACCACCTGTAGGCTCTAGCTTTCAAGTGCTACTTGGAAAGAAGAAACTTCCATCTTCCACCTCTCTCGAGTTCTCCCACTACTCAACCCCGTTTCTCATGGTCCTCAACACATTTCTACCGCCCTTAATACAATTTGTCTGGCTCTCCACCAACCTAAGAATGACAGCTTATCTATTCCCTATCCCACTATATTCAGGGTCAGCGTGTTCTCTGCCATAACAGCAGGTGAGAAATACTTTTCTAGCAAACCCATGAATATTGTTAAAAATGAACTTAAAAGCAATATTTCACACCCCAAGTCAGCTTAACACTAGACTGTGCCATTTTTACTAGGGCATCCTTGCTTAAGGAAAGTAACTTTATTACAAAGATCAGATGGCTTATCAGAAGACAAACCTGATGGAGAAGACAGCTATTAATCTTCGTTATTTATGTGGGAACCTAGGAGCTTGTTGGAAATGCAAAATCTTATGCTCCATTGCAGGCAGACTGAACACTCTGGGGATGTGACCCAGCAAAGCATTTAACAAGCATTCCAGGTGACTGGTGCACACTAAAGTTTTTAAGACATTATTTCAGGCATTTAGGTTTGCAATGGAAAACACACACACCCACCCACCACCTTTTGTTGTTGTTAAAAAACTCATTTATTGGTGGTACTATGTTCAAAGTAGAATCCACTACTCCTGAAGGGAGTCCTCACCTCTAAATCCTGAATAAAAATCTACTTGTGCAAACCATATACAATAGAGAACTGCAAAGCACAGCTCCAGGAGCCCGGTGCAACTGCAATCTACGATGCAAACGTGTAACTTTATAAAAACCTCAGAACAAAGCCAAGGGCCAAGGTGCATTCTTTTGTCCCTCCTGTTTTCCAGCTGTGCATCCTCGTTCTTGCGTCCCACCCAAGCGCTAAGAACGACTGCACCTCGTTGACCACGTTTTCAATGAAGCTGTTTCCCCTCGGGCCTTGGAAGATTTTTCATGGCTGCGAGACTCCGCTTCTATTTCTTCCTCAACCTAGCACAGAAGCAACTGAAACCCCAAGACGATGGATTAAAAAAAAACACAAAAAAAACCAAACCCACAAATAAACCAGAAATAGAAGCTCGGGCGGAGTTCCCCGAATCTACTTTGCCTTGAAAACTCGAAGCAGATTTTCCGAAAATCGGGACCGGAGCTACAGTCCACCGGCGCCCCTGCCGCCGCCACCCCGCGGCGCATGCGCAAGCACGCTCGTCCCGCCCACCCGGAAGCGGAAGTGGGAGCGCTCTCAGCCCGGGGCGTCGGCACCGGCGGCCATCTTGGCTTTCCGGCGAAAGGCGGCGCGAGGGGGGGAAAGAAGAAGAAGTTGTCGGGTGGGGGCGGGAGTGAGGAGGAGGGAAGGGCGAGAGCCGGGAGGAGGAGGCCGCGGCGGGGCAGGGCGGGGACTGCCTGCCTGCTAGCCAGCCCGGGTTGCGGAAGTGGTGGCCGCTGACCCAGCCTGCTGCTCTCTCGCTCCTGGCCTGGGCGTCCCCTCCCCGCGGACAGAGGGCGTCCCCGGGCTCGTGGATGGTCGCACAGCCTGCCGCTGTCCTGCCGCCCAATCCCTGGCCGCAAGCAGCAGCACGGAGCGAGACGGAGGAAGATGGCGGGGCGGCTGCCGGCCTGCGTGGTGGACTGTGGCACGGGGTACGCGGGGCCGGCGCGGGCTTGCACGGAGGCGGGGAGGACGGCGGCGGGCCGGGGAGGAGAAGGGGCGGATGAATGGGGCGAAGGCGCCCTTGGGCTCCGCGAGGGCTGGGGCCGGGCGCCGCGGTGCCCCCTTGCTCGGTTCCCGCGGGCCCCCCGCCCCACGCGCGACCCCTAGCCCAGGCCCTCGTCGCCCCGCTACCCACGAGGAGAGCCCGGGTCGCCTTGCTGGCCTCGCCTCCCCGGAACCTGGCTTGCAGTCGCCGGGCTCGGGGACCCCGGGCAGCGGCCTGGCGGAAGGGCGAGGAAGAGCAGCGCTCCTTCGGAAGGTTTTGTCACATTGCTGTGACAACTCCGGGTCCTGGGTGTGGGTGGGGAAACGGACTGCTCAGGCTCTGACCGTGGGCACCTAGGATGGGCATTGCATATAATAGACCCACCCACCTCTTTTCGACTCCCCTTTGGCGATCGTTTCCATCTTCCCCCGGTGTCTTAAAAAAATTTTTTTTAAACCGGTGAAGGGAGTCACATTTTAATTCGAGAAAGATGTCATGGGTTACTTCTCTGGCTTCAAAAAAAGTCCCCCCCCCCTCCCCAGTGAGCAAGCGCGCTGCAACTTCCTTAGTTTTGTCAAAGCCGCTTCCTGCTTTCAGGCTTTTATGGCCTTATAAGGTAGTTTTTCGTGTCCAACGTGAGCACATCTTATTACAACTTTAAAAATTAAGCAGGTTGCACAGTGGCTGTGTGACTGGTGCTAGCTAGATATCAGTTGGTTTGAACTCTGTCAATGTTCTTGTGTTCACAGAGAGGGAAGGGAAGGGAAGGTGCACTCTGGAAAATAAACTAAGGTCGTATACATTCATTCCCTGACAGCTGAAGCGAGGTAGAAAGGAATGTGTCTAGTCTGAAGTTCTTGTTTGTGATGGATATGACATGAAGCTTGTTAAAATAAAGGATAGCTGTAAAGTAGTTTTTTTTTCCGAGTAATAGACATTTTAGAGAGCTATAACACACCTTTTATAGTGACCTAGAGAGGAGACTGTATATCTCTAATGGAATTCTGGGCTGAAATATTAGAATTTCTTTGCAGGGGGGGGATGATGCAGGGGAACATATGCTGATTGCATCCCTTTAATCCCCCAAACAGCCCAGTTTCTGAAGGTAGGTAGGGGTGATTGCCAACTCTGCTTTCCCTTTATTAGTCATCATCTACCAGTTACAAAGATGCCTTTCCTCTTCACTACTTAGCATATAGAAAATTTCTGTCATTACCTTTATCTCTTACCTTTAGGACAGCGGCAGTTTCCAAGATTCTACTCAGGCTGAGGTTATCAATGGACTTTTCGTTAATTTCCCTTGGAAATACTAGCTTAGTGTAGCCATGGAATTTCTATATATTTCTTTTAATCCAGTTTAACTTTCTTAAACCTGTATGTATGTATGTGTATATGACTGATGAATAATTTTACGTTTAGGGTTAGATTTGAAGTAAATTCAGTGTCAGTAGGGCTTTTCAATTGTGTTGTTAGAATGACAAATACTACCACATTATACTCATTGCTATAGAAATCACTACTAGTGAAAATTGTCACCCTTATAAATAAAATGGTAACATCTTAAGTGGATTTTTAATGTGTGTTGTTTTCGCCTTTTGCAGTACAGTTTTGGTTATTTTTGAATGAGTGTATTATGTATCACATTGAGCCTAACTGTCCTTAAGTGACCTCTTTTCTGAAAGGGCAACCTTGAATTTTAAAATACATACTGAGTGAGCAGGAGTAGAGAGAGTGATTCAGTCTGTACCTAGGCTGTTTTTATTTTAATATCTCAGTCGCTTAATCATTACATTGTACATTAATTTCACTGCATAAGCAGAGATGAACTGGACATTTCTTACCTGAAAGGAACTGATTAGAAGGCCCTTTCTCTACTCAGTATGTCACAGCTGGAATTCCCAGTTTAGAATTTTACTTATTTTAGTTCTCAAGGGGATTTTTGGGTTTTCCAATTGCCTATTAAATGTACCTGGAAAGTTACACCTTCAAGGGTGTTTGTGCATAGAAGATAAGTCTTGTCAAGGACTCCTAAGATAACATCTCTAAGAATGGTCATAGCAAGGACTTTTGCATCTAAAAAAAATAACTATGGCTCCCAAGTGCAAACTATATCCATACAACTTATGCATTCCTTTTTATGTTTTAAAAGAATGCATTCATCTCCCAGGTATCTAATTGTAGTTACCACTTAGTGTAAGTGAGAAATTATAACCTGAATCAAGTGTGCATTCCAGTTCTGTATCGTTATAGAATTCAGGCAGTAAGTGGCAGTCTGCTGGATTTGTTGGTGGCCTTAGAAGTGGTAAAAGTTAGGACACATTAGACTTAATTTCAAAACGTTAGGTATCCTCCAGCAAAATTCAACATCAAAGAATCACCAATCATGAAAGAAAATACTCTCTCTGGATAGAATTTAGAAAGAAATTCCTCATATTGCTATCAGATGTACATACCTTTTTGGTATATATTGGAAAGGATTGTAGAATGGTAGATATTTGGGCAAATAGTTTTCCACTGACAGGGCTGGTTGCTTAAAAGCTAAATTACATGGGTTGGGAGCGTACCTTAGTGTAGTGTCATGCACAAGACCCTGGCTTAGTCCTCAGAAGCCTAATAAAGTAAATGACAGTTATGAGAAAAGCAAATTTTAAGGCATTAAAAAATGTAATATATAGTAAAGCATAAATTTTGTTTTGCCTTTTACTGTAGTTTCTCTAACATTCAAGGGACTTAGGGAACTCCTTATGTTTTTCAACAGTGTCTGGTTTGGTTACAAAGCTTTTCATTGTGAATTTTCTCCTCTTAACATGCATTTTGTTTTTCAGTGATAAATACTATTTTGGCAGATCATTTCCATTGATTGTAATAACAGGCTAGTTGCTTTATTTTGCAAAATCCTTGGAGAAATTCAGATCTAGAATGATAGGATTTTCTGACACTGACTTAAACTGTTTAGCAGTTTAAAAATGTAAGCATAAATTTTTTGTTGGAGTTGGTGAATGGGGAGTCTCCTTTATTCATTTGTGGCCAAATTCCAGAAGTTAGTACAGATAAGGATGATCTTGTTTGGAATTAGCAAGGAGAAGCCAGGTGGATGCAGGAAAGCATACCTGAAAAGTTCATTTTTCTTAGTGAGTTCTGTATATGTCTAACAGCCTGTCCCTGTAGCCATCTCCAAATGCAGAAACATTTGTGACACCTTGTTAACAAAAAATATTTCTTTGCATGTTATTTGATATGACAGGTTGCTGTTGAGAAGTGTTTGTGATTGCTATTTGTTTATGTATTAGTGTGTGTGGTGCATGTCTGTGTTTGTACACAGATGCATGCCCCTGTGCACATGTGTGTGCTGAGACCAGTGGAGAACTAGGTGTTCTCTGTCACTCTTCTGCCTGATTCTTTGAGATGGAGTCTCTCACTGAACCCAGAGTTGTTGTTTCTGGCTAGACTGATCAGTGAACTCCAGTGATTCTCTTGTATCTACTCCTCACAGGACTGGAGCTGTTAGAGGCTTATGTTGCTACATCCAGCTTTTTATTCAGGTGCTAGGGAGGTGGTCTCATGCTTGTGCAACATGCACCTCAGATTCTTTTTATTTTATTTAATTTTATTAGAGGTGTGAGAGAAACAGATAGAGAATGGATGTGCCAGGGCCTGTAGCCACTCCAAATCATGTGCCGTCTTGTGCATCTGGCTTTATGTGGGTACTGGGGAATAGAACCTGGGTCCTTAGGCTTTGCAGGCAAGCACCTTAACCACTAAGCCATCTCTCCAGCCCCACCTCAGAAACTGGTTTGGTTTTTTGAGGTAGAGTCTCACTCTAGCTCAGGTTGACCTATGTAGTCTCACGGCGGCCTGGAACTCATGGTGATCCTCCTGCCTCTGCCTCCCAAGTGCTGGGATTAAAGGCGAGCACCACTACACCCAGCTATCCTACCTCAGGTTCTTAATGTTCATTCAAGTCTTAGTTTCCCGCCTGCCAGCTTTGTGTTGAAATACGTATGTTGACTTTGGATTGTGTATGTATTTTCTCTAATGAACTTTCCAGTCTTGTAAAACAGTTCAGGATTTTTATTTTTTAAGAAGGAAAGGTTGTCTGGTGGAGAGCATAGTGACCAGGCTTTTTATTTGCCAGGTCCTATTTCACCCATGATAGTGATTTTTTTGCTTCATTTTATAAGTAGGAAAGAAACAGAATTTTAAAATATAAATTATTTTGTTAGTGTTAGTAAATTAGTAGGTAGTGGAGTTGCTTTTTGTGTGTTTCCATTGTGAGTTCTTTTCCTTTTTTGTTATATTGTGGGGATCCCTGAGCCTGTTTTAAGAACTGTATGTATGCATTGCTTTGTTTTTTGTTAGTAGAATTCTGTTTTCTGGTTTAAAGTGATCTTATAAAAGTAATTCTATCCATATGGGTTTGATTCACTTAATTAGTGAAATCTTTTGGTATTTTTTTTTTCTGGAAATGTAACTTCCTAAGCTATTTTGTTGTAACTTTGCTTGATAAGAGTGAATATCAAGAGTGAATATCAATGTAACTTTGCTTAAATTTAGTCTGATATATATATATATATATATATATATATATATATATATATATATATATATAAATATAATTTTCCCCCCTCTCTAGGGCTTCTCAGGCAATGATAGCAATCAGTTTGTAAAAGCTGTGTGTAAGTCCCTCAACCTGATCAGTATTAGTATACTGACTGTAGACAAGAAAAGTTAGGCTCTGAGAGATTAAGCTACTGCCTGATGTGTTGTAGCAAGTCAGAAGAGTGTGGCATCTTCCCCTTGTAAGGGATGAATGAACCTTTGACAGTTTCAATTTGATTTGAGGGGGATAACTTATGATAGTATAGAGACCCAAATCATGGTTAGTAACTTGAAGATGACTACAGGCAGCCAAGGAGATATACTGTTCATTGAGGCTGACTATACCCAGCAGGAAGCCAGTCACTCTTATTACAATGAAAATGATTAGTATAGTCTGCTCTTGTGACTCTTAATCACATAAGAGCTAAAATCATTAAATAAAGGTGGTAGATAAGAAGAAACTCTTCTCTGTTTTCTTTTTGTTTGCTTGCTTTTGTTGTTTGAAGCTGGCTTTCTCTCTTAGACACTTGGTAGCTCAAACTGGACTGGAACTCACTATATAATTCAGGCTGGTCTCAAAACTCACTGTGATTCTCCTTCTTTGACCTCCCAATGTCGGGGATTACCTAGCTGATATTGGCAGTTAATCAAATGTTAGGATATGTTCTTTTTAAACAATAATAACTATTTGTTGTGGTCAGGGAGTCAGGAACATTGCAGTGAACATCATATTTGAACTAGTCAGTGCAGAATATTTTATGGATTTTTGAATAGGAAGACATGTTCAGTTGAAAGGGAAGTAGGTCCCACTTGTTTTTAGCCTGACATACTGTATACTGCTTCCTTCCTGTGTGAATTGAAGTCTATTTAATGACATAACATGGATCTAGATTTTGTAATGTGCATTAACATTTTTGGGACACCTAGTCTAATTTAATGAAATAACATGGATCTAGATTTTGTAATGTGCATTAACACTTTTGAGACACGTGGCAAAGCTTTGATTGCAAACGAATTTTACTTGATAGGAAATGAAATAAAAATCTTCAGCTAGAGGAATGAATGTTAAAATAAGGCTTTTGGTACCTTTATAGAATGAAACGTAGTAGAAATATATGTAGAAGAGGTTTGAGATCAAGTTATAGGGCTGGATGCATAGAAGGAATTTAAATCTTCATTGAATGAGCAAATGAATGAATGAACAGATGGACAAACAAGAATCAGGAGTATAGTTTTGTTTGTTTTTGAGACACACTGTAACCTTCAACTATATAGCCAAGCCTGACCTTGAATTTGGGATTACTCATGTCTTCATATCCAAAGTTGGTTGGTTTTTGAGGTAGGGTCTCACAATAGCTCATGTTGGCCTGGAACTCACTCTGTAGACTAGGCTGGCCTCTGTCACAAGGGAGCCCTCTGCCTCAGCCTCCTATGTACTTTCATGCCCAGTTTCCTAGATGACTTATAAGTAGCCCACCAGCTTTGCAAGACCAGCTTTGTGGAAATTCTGTGATAGAATATTGACACTACTGATGACTGAAGATACACATTTGGGGAAGACTACCTCTTTTACTCCTTCCTCATGCTGGGAGTGCTTTGCAGTCAGTTGTGAGTCCAAGCTCTGCCACTTCCTACTTATATGATTTTGCACACTTGAAACTTGGTAGGTCTTATTTTTCCTACCTGAATCAGAAATCATAATACCCACCTTATTTATTTTAGTTTTATAATGCATTCAGTACACAGAGTCTAGCACACAGCAAGAAAACAGTCCAATTATAATCATCGGTTCCTTCTCTTTTTGAATTAATGTTCCTGAGAAAAGGAACACAATGTCTTGTGTCTGCTTATTTTTTAATCTCACACTGGCCTTGCTAATACAGTTGGATGTTATCAGTGTGTTTTTGCTGATTTAAGGGATGAGACTGAGGCTTAGCCAGGATTTAGACGCTGATTGTAGGATTCTAGATGGCATTATAAAGATTTCAAGATTGTGTTATTGAGACAATCAAGGGGTTAATTTTAGTAGCCAGCAGAATTGGAATTTATTGTTGAATTTTCAGTGATGCTTTCTAACTTAAAATAAAGCTAGTTAAAAAAAAAAATTCAAAGAGCAGAAAGAGTGAATATCAAATTTCTTTAAAACATGTGGGCATGTGATCCAGTGTCTTGAGCATCCTAGAGAATGAGTGAGCACATTTGGCTGGTGTTGCACCACCAGTCAGTCAATCTTTCCTTCATCCTGTTCTCTCAGAAGCCAAATCTCTAATCAGGAGAGTTGAGCTTAAAGTAGTGCTATGATTCCCTGTCCAACAGGTTCCAGTTCCCCTCAGTGAAAATAGTGTTGGCCTAGAGGCAGAAGTATTAATGGTTAAAATGTAGCTTCAAGCAGTAAGTGACTTGCAACAAAATTCCACTGATTAATAGAAGCTTTTGAATGCTCCCTGTAATTCTTTTAGAACTTGTAACCATTTTCTTAATGATACTACCTGTTTGTTCTAGCTACATGCCTGAAAAAGCAAGAACAAAGCCTGTAACTACTAACACTACAAAATGTAGAGAAGCTTACCAAGCACTTATATTCATGAACTAAACAGTGTGAGAAAGGTGATATTATTGGTCTGTTTTAAATTTGTTGATTTAAATAAGATAGTGATTAATATTACCTTGCATGTTGGTTGTTGTATAATTTTGGGCCTATACATCTTAAAACAAAGGATATGCGTGATTATTACTGGAGCAAAAAGACTAATGATGTTATTATATTTCTAAAAAGCTATTGTAAAATTTGATAATTTTATTTCAGAATCCTTTTCAATGTTGCTTTAAAATTAACTTTATTTGTACTTACTGCTAGCAGAAAGAAATAGCCATGACTTTGTGTAGTCTGTTTTTTTTTTTGTTTGTTTTGGTTTTTGAGGTAGGGTCTCTCTCTAGCTCAGGGTGGCCTGGAACTCATGGCGATCCTCCTACTTCTGCCTACTTCAGTGCTGAGTGCTGAGATTAAAGGCATGCACCACCACATCCTGCATTAGTCTGTATTCTTTTACCCAATTTTTCACCCCAGCACATACTTAATGTGTTTTGATACAGAGTATTCCATCCTTAAGCATCCTTCTGGATTTGATGCCTCTTGTCCTTGGGAAAGGATGTCTTTATGCTGTCATTAATAGTTAACATGAATCAGCCATTTCTAAATGTGGTATAAAAGCCCATAAGGAAAATTAGAGCACAAAAGACCTTACTTGGTTTAAGCTAGTTTCAAACTAAAAATCTCAGCTATGTTTTTTAGTATTGGTCTATAGTAGAACACAAATATTTACTTAAGTTGTAGAGATTGTTAGGTGTTTTTCTTTAACTATGTGATCATTAAGAAAAGTCAATTTAAGATAGTATTGAATGTATACTTGTGAAATTTGCTCTAGTGACTCATGTGAAGTGTCTATAATGCTTTCCATAACATTGCAGACCTGAGGTCTGGGGCAGTGGCTCAGTGGCAAAGTGCTTATCTACCATGCACAGGCCCCTAGATTCCATTCTAGCACCGCAGAGAATTCCAGAGCTGAGCATTTGAGAAGTAATTTAATCCACCATTAAAAAAATGTTTAGTTTTCATGTTTATATCATGTATACCTTTGATGAGAATATATTCAAGTTGTATATACTTTTTTCTCCCGATATTGAGGATTGAAGTAAGGGACTTGGGCATGGTAGGCAAGCATTCTACCATTAAACTGTATCACCATCCTTTAACCCAAACTGTATTGACAAAAGAAGTAGGTTCAGAGTTGAGAAATGTCTTTTAGGAATGTACCCAGTTACTAGTTGATATTACTGTTAAATTCTTTTAAAATCTTTATTGAGTTTGCAGTAGTTGAAATTTCTTCTTGGTAGTTGGAATAAAATAGTACATAGTATTTATAACTAAGGTAGTGTTATTTGAAGCCTGGTCCGGCTCATCAGATTTCTTTAGTGTTTTGTCTGAAGAATAATGTGGGGTACAAATTTTTAAAAATTGTGTTATTTTTAACATTTTATTTATTTGATGTGTGTGTGTGTGTGTGTGTGTGTGTGTGTGTGTGTGTAAGATAGAGAGATAGCTATGTAAATATTCTGGAGAGCAAACCAAGACCTCACACATTAGGTAACAACTTTACCACTAAGCTGTGTCCCAAGTTCTCTCTAGCATTTATTTATTTATTTAATTTGGGTGAATACTTTTCTTTTTTGAGGCAAGCCCAACAGACTGACCTTTGTTTTTAATGTGGGGGTAGGAGAGAAATGAATAAATTGGCATGCCAGTGCCTCCAGCCACTGTAATCGAACTCCACATGCATGCACTGTCTTGTACCAATGTGTGACCTTGTATGTCTGGCTTATGTGGGATCTGGAAAGTAGAAGATGGGTCCTTAGGCTTTGCAGGCAGATGCCTTAACTGTTAAGCCATCTCTCCAACCCAAGGGTGACTAGTTTGAGAGAGAGAGAGGGAGGGAGAGAGCAAGAGAGACAGACAGACAGACTTGTTATGTAGCCCAGGCTGGACTTGAATTTATAACCTTGCCACTCCTGTTTTCCCAAATATTTAGAATAGAGACATACACCACCTTGTCTGGCTTTAACATAACATTTTAAACCAAATTTAGAAAATTAGTTTTTCTTTAATCCAGAGATACAACAAGGAATATTTGGAGTATAGTCTATTTTACAAAGTAATTACATAAATTGAATATTTTGTTGTTTCTAAGTAATAAAACACTGGAAATAATGCCTGCTTTAGGAAGCTTACACATATATAACTAATGCAACCTACTATAATTCTGCTGGGCATGATAGTTTATGCCAGTACTCGCACCTTGGAAGGTGAGGCAAGTAAGGCAGGAAGTTTGCAGGTTCAAAGCCAGCCCCCAAATCAAAACCAAAACAGTAAAAAAGAAGAAAATTATATAAACATATATATGTGTGTATATATATAATATATATATATAACTATATATATATATATTTTTTTTTTTGAATGCCTTAACAGATATAAATGAGACTTTCTTGGAGTCATAGGCAAAAGGAAACTAACATTTTCTAAGGAGAATGGGAAAGGCTGCCTGATGGAAATGATATGATTTAAATGGCTGTTTAAGGTTGAGTGAAAATCATGGTAGGTAGAGATCAGGCTAATGTACCAGGTAAAAGAAGAGTGGGAAGAATGAAAGGGAGGTAGGAATATCTGGAATGTGGCACATGATGTAGTGAAGGAGCGATAGATTGTGGCACTTCATAACTGATACTAGCATTGAATTAAATTGAAGACAGCTATGGCGTGGGGTTGTGCAGACCTGTAATCCTAGCCCTCAAGAGGCTGAGGCAAGAGAATTACATATCTGAGATCAGGCTGCTTAGATAGGAAATCTCACAACAACAACAAAAATAGCAAAAAGGATGTGTTGGAGACTAATTAGAGAGATCTGAAAGTTTTTGAATTCTATACTTGGGTTATTTATGTTGTAGACAGTTTGCAAGGCCATGACTTATGAGAACAAGAAGCATGTATCTGCTGACTTCAGTCTGGTGACTTGTGATGGTAAAAATAAGTCACACGTGTACAGTGCATACTATATGCCAAACACTGTTCTAATTGCTTCCATATGCTAATTTATTGCATTCCCAATCCTATCAGGTAGGTACTGTTTTCTTTTATTGATGAGGGAACTGGTACTCAGGGCAAATTGCTTACCAAAGATCTCATGCTGTGTGATCATGATAAAATTTACCCTTTTATAATTCAGCACTCTTTAGATTATTCACAAGGTTATACAGCCATTCTCAGTTAGTTTGGGACGTTTTCAACACAAAAAGAAACCTAGACCCGTTTATAACCTTCTATTCCATCTACCCTTAACCTTGGTAAACATTACTTTCTATCTTTATGGATTTACCTATTTTTGGCCACTTCATAAATAGAAACATGTAATTTGTGGCCTTTTTTTTTTTTTTCCTTTTCTTTTCTTTTTCAAGGTAGGGTCTCACTCTAGCCCAGGCTGACCTGGAATTCACTATGGAGTCTCAGGGTGGCCTCGAACTCACGGCGATCCTCCTACCTCTGCCTCCTGAGTGCTGGGATTAAAGGCGTGCGCCACCATGCCCGGCTCTTTGTGACCTTTTTGACAGACTTCTTTCATGAGACAAATGTTGCTGCAATCTATGTTTTTAGAGGCGATGAACTGGTGTAGCAGCACAGGGGTTGGGAAAACCTGAAAAATCTTGGGAGAATTATTACAGGAATGGCTAGATGGATAGTAGTCCTATGGCAGAAACAATGTCATTCAGGAAAGGATATGTTTACTGCATACTTAGTAACTGTTATATCTTAAATTTTTGACAGCCTTATGAATTTAGGCTGCTATGAGCATGTTTGGGGACAGTGATATGTTTATATGATCCAAGCTAATCATTGGTAGAAGAAGCATCTATTACTTGTATCTGATTGTCTGACAGCCTAGCCCAGTAGAGCTGGGGCAGTTTAGTTTGGCATGGAACTGGCCATCTAGCACAGGCTTGCCTCAAACTTATGAGCCACAATACTCAGCTCATTCACACCTTTGTATTCTATGCCTCCCCCATTTCTCTCTAGATTTTAAGAGTTAGGCTTGAGAAAACTGGAAGAATGTTTTTTCTGTTGACATAGGCATCCAGGTTGTCCCCACTCTGTATTCTATCCATCGTTTGTGTAAGATTAAACATTTACTTCCATGGACTGAAAAAAAAAAAAAATGGAGGTCCAGAATTGGAAAAGCTTTCTAAATAGTTGGAGTTTATCCTTATATTTGCTACTCTACTTGGGTAATTTCCTTGCAAATTAGCCATTTTTATTCTAAGAGTTCCTAATACTGGATTGCTTTTTGGGTTTTGTTCTAGTATGAAGAAACTTTTTTTCTATACTGAACAAGTTTTTAAAAATATTTTTTTATTTATTCATTAGAGAGAATGAGGAAGACGTGACTCAAATAGAATCTAAGCAATATAGAAATTATACAGATACAAACCATTACTTAACAACTTGGAAAATATTAGGATTGTACTGATTTTGCTGGGGAGTTACTATGAAAATTAAATGTATCCAAAAAGTATTTTTTTGTTTTGGTCTCTTATTTTTATTATATATTTAAAATATACAACATGATACTGTAAATATACCTGGTGTAATATACCAACAAATTAACCTGTCCTTTACCTGGCAGTTACGTTTTATTTATGTGTGATAAGAATACTCAGTAGCTCCTTTAGGAGATTTCAAATATGTAGTGCATTACTACTGACTGTAGTTACCAAGCTGTTCCTCACCTCTGTAGTATTTATCATCTCACAACAACATGTGTACTTTCTGATCTGCATCTCTCCATCCTCTCCATCCCATCTCAACTACCATTCTCTAGTGTTTTCTAAATGTGACTTTTAGTTCATCTTTTATTTTCCATAGCTTACCTTTGATATACAGAAGTATGGTTTTCTTTGTGCTTATCTGCTTTGAGTTTTCTCAGTCCTTTTACTAAATTGGGAAAGTTCTCAACCACCTCTCCTAAAATATATCACTTGGCATTATCCAATGAATCACTGAGGTCATTCCCTCTCTCTCTCTCTCTATGTTTAACCCTCTCCTTTCAGAGTTACTAATTTCTCCTGTTCTCTTGCGACAAACCCAGTCACTGCCATTGTGCTGTTATGTTTATTCAGTGATTTTCTTTTTATAATGTGATACTGTGTTTTTTACCTTTAGTATTTCACTTGTCCTTTGTGTAATTTTCATTTTGTGGCAATTATTCTATCAAATAGAAGAATTGTACTGGTATTAAATACAGGTAGTTTCTTGTTTTACTCATTATAGTAGTCAAAGTTCTTAATCTATCTGATAATTCTCGCATTTGGATCACTTTGGGATTGCCTGGCCTAATAGGTCACATCCTTGTTTTTCGTATATGGATCTTAATTTGAGCTGATTATGGAGTACCTCAGTACTCAGCTCAAAAATTCAGAAGATCTTACAACTGTTTTAATCTGCTGGGCCCTTTAGGAACTATTTTATAGTAATAATCTTGAAGAAACCAACAAGATTGTACTCTTATCTTGTAGGCAGTAGATTATCTTTCGAAGAGGTTTTAGTTAGGCAGTGATTTCTAGAGATTACTTTGTTCTGCTTTCAAAGATCTTAGAATTCAAAGCAAGACATCCTGTTTTAGAGTATTTTGGTTTTAACAGTTTCAGATTATCTGTGTTAAGTGTCTTTGGTATGGTGTGTTCAGTTGCAATTGTAAATCATATATTTCAGGCTCCTCTTCCTATTAGCAACCTATGCTGTTTTAGGTATGGTTTTATAAAAATCTTGTCTTTTTTTTTTTTTTTGGAAGGTATCCCATTCCTGACACTGAAATTTTCTAGTAACAATCCCTATCTTCTAGGCACACATTCTCCACCTTCACTCAGATAGGTCTGTCCAAACTCTCTCTCTCTCTCTCTCTCTCTTTTTTTTTTTTTAACATACATATTACTGGCTAGTAAAGAAGTAATCTTCCATATGGCCATCTCTCCAGCCCTTCTCCATTTCTTTACTGCTACACAATATACCATTTTAAAATCTTCCCCTTTTAATGGGCATTTCCATCTCTTCTTATTACAAGCAAGATGGTAGCAGATTATCTTACTATATTTTATTTCACACATGTGCTGACATTCCTAGGTTCAGTTTCTGAAGTAGAATTCTTTTCAAAATCTATGGACATGAGGCTGGGAAAATAGTTCAGTGGGTTAAGTACATGGTACAGATAGCTAGTCTAACCTAAGTGCTTAGTTCTAGGCCATTGTCTCACAAAGGTAGATGATATTTCCTGAGGAATGTCATCTAAATTGTCCTCTGGCCCCTGTGTGCACACACATGCAAAGAAAACAAGAAGGCACTCTGGGCATTTCGTCTGAGGGTATAGCTCAGTCATAAACACTTTACCTAGCATGCTCAAGGCACGATGGACTTAGGCCGTAACTCAACACACACACACACACACACACACACACACACACACCCCAAACAAATAAAACCAAAGCTGGGTATGGTAGTGCATGCCTTTAATCCCAGCACTCAGGAGGCAGAGGTAGGTAGATTGCCATGATTTCAAGGCCACTGTGAGACTACATAGTTAATTCCAGGTCAGCCTGGGGTAGAGAGCAGGACATTACCTTGAAAAACCCAAATCAGTCAATTCAAATCAATAGGCCAAAAACAAAATTATGGTCATTTATGATTTTGATATAATTTCAAATTATAGATGTTATATGAACTTAAGTTGGAATGTTATATACAATGAAATTTTGCTTAATAACATAGGAATCTAAGAGTATTCACTAAAGTATTAGTAAAATTTTATAACTTTTTTTTTTGCAGGTATACAAAACTAGGATATGCTGGAAATACAGAACCACAGTTTATCATCCCATCCTGTAAGTATTTCTTTTCATTTACAAATTAACTGATTTAAAGATTTTCCACATAGTCAAAGTAAAATAAGTAACCATGTTTGCCATTCCATCAGAATCAGCCCTTAGGAATGTGTGCCAGTTTGTAGATGTTTTTATTTCTGTATCTCTGGACTATTGCTCTGCTATGTATACCAGTTCTAGACAGCATCTTTTTAAGGGAAACAGAACAACAGAAAATAGGCAAAGGAATGGTAATTGAGTATTTTCTGCTTAGAGGCTATTGCTGTTGCTAGTTTCTGGGCC
The DNA here is from genome assembly GCF_020740685.1 of Jaculus jaculus. Lineage (NCBI taxonomy): Eukaryota > Metazoa > Chordata > Mammalia > Rodentia > Dipodidae > Jaculus > Jaculus jaculus. The sequence goes on from NC_059106.1 coordinate 18,399,699, forward strand.
TAACTTTCCCTGCATACAGCTAGAGCCTGTCCTTCGGTTTATGCACGTGGTGGTTGTAGGACCTGTCCTTGTGGACATTCCCAGTGACAGCTCATGCTAAGATGAAGACAGCATGTCACCTTTGAGATAACAGTCTCAGTAGCTTATTAGTTTTCTAATATCCATAAGCATACTGTTTTTTTTTCAGACTGTTTTTGTTCTGTTAAAAAAGTATTTATTCACTTGAGAGAGAGAAAAAAAGACTTAACAGATCGATGAACAAATTCCAGGTACATGTGTCACTTTGTGCGTCTGGCTTTACATGGGTACTGAGAAATCAAACCCAGGCAGTCAGATTTTACAAGCAAGTGACTCTACATCTCTCTAGCCCCTTGTTTTCTATTTTTGTTAACCTTATCTTTAATACCAGTTGTGTGTTAGTAATTTTTGTTTGCTTATTGTTTTGTTTTTTTTTTGAGGTGGGTCTTGCTGTAGTTAACACTGATCTAGAACTTAACTATGTCGGACTGATCTACAACTTAACTATGAAGCCTGTGCTTGAACTCACGGTTATCATCTTACTTCACCCTCCCAAGCACTGGGACTGATGTTGTATACCACCATGCCCACCAAGTTTATTATTATTATTATTATTTGTTTTTTAATTGTCACATTGGTTGGTTAGAACTTCTTTATTAGTATAGCTTAACCTAACTATACTATTGTACTTTTTAAAATTTTTTGGTTATTTTTATTTATTTATTTGAGTGCAATAGACAGAAAGAGAGAGAATGGGTGCCCCAAGGCCTCTAGCCACTGCAGATGAACTCCAGATACATGCGCCACCTTGTACATTTGGCTTATGTGGATCTTGGGGAATTGAGCCTTGATTTGGGGTTCTTACTCTTCACAGGCAAGCACTTAACCATTAAGCCATCTCTCCAGCCCAATTCTTGTATTTTAGATTTTCAAATAATTCATCTTTTTTGGGTAGATTATACTGATAACACTTCTTATCTATTTGTTCTACTGCCATATTGTCTTGTGTTGTATGATAAACCTTTTTAGCCAATGCTTATGGATGCTGTGTGCTAGTTCAATTTTAAGAGCATCACTAATTTTTTTGTAGCAATATTTGACTAAATATATTCTTATAATATTGTTCATTTATGGAAATAAAAAGGAAATGCAGAAATGAATATTTAGAATTAGAAACTGATCAGGGTTCAAAGTCAGTGCAGTGGAGAAAGAGTAAAACATTTTGCCTCAGACTACAAGGTATTTAGTCTCAATTGGACACTGAATAGTTTCGTTTTGGGTCGTGAGGATATTATTTTTTAAAAAATTTTTAATGTATTTATTTGAGAGCGACAGACACAGAGAGAAAGACAGATAGAGGGAGAGAGAGAGAATGGGCGTGCCAGGGCTTCCAGCCTCTGCAAATGAACTCCAGATGCGTGCGCCCCCTTGTACATCTGGCTAACGTGGGACCTGGGGAACTGAGCCTTGAACCGGGGTCCTTAGGCTTCACAGGCAAGCGCTTAACCGCTAAGCCATCTCTCCAGCCTGTGAGGATATTATTAAATGTGTGAAATATGATAGGCTGAGAAAATTCTCTAAAAGAGAAGTGCACTTAGGGTATATGTGCATACCTGTACAAATACACATTTTTTTTTCATTTTCTGAAAACTTGCTTGATTTTTATACTTATCATTTTGTAATTTACTTTTCTAGGAATTGACTATATGTAAACTTAACTTAGGCTTCTGCTTAAATCTGATACTTTTAAAAAATCAAGTATATTTTAGATGACTCATGGAAGTAGTTCATTAATGTGAATCTTGTGGATTTAGTTTAGTGATATTACTGCTTCCCTGCCCTTTGAGTTAGAGAATGGCCTCAAGCTCACTATGTAGCTAAGGATAGCCTTGAACTTGTGATCCTCCTGTCTATATCTCTAGAGTACTGAGATCACAGGTATGCACATCTTGGCTGGTTTATGCAATACTGAGCATCAAACACTGGGTGTTCTATACCCTAGCCCTTTGTATTTTATTCATTCATACACACACACACACACACACACACATACATATACATACATACATACATACACACATTTCTGTACTAAAGAACAAGTTCACTGTTATTTATATTTTTTTCTCCACAGATATATATCAATATGTTGACTTTTTTTTTTCTATTTTAAGAATTTTATGACTGGTGTTGGCTTGATGCTGGCTAATGTAGATGTTCTGTGGGCTAGTACTTGAGCTTAGCTACAATTGTGTTTAATGTTAGACCATTGTGTACACTTGCATTATCTTGGGTTCCTAAGTCTGTTATAACAAAATGCCAAAAACCCAGTGGTGAGTGGCTTATATCGAGATGCTTAAACTCCTGGAGCCAAGGGGTAAGTAAGGGTCATGCTCGTGCTAATGGAGCTCTGGTCTAGAACCTGTGCTGTCTCTGTCCACACTTCCTCTTTTGTAAGGGGTCTTAACTATGCTAGATACAGGGCCATCACAGTAACTCCATCCCTATTTTCAACTCAAAAGTTCCTATTAAGGTTACGTTGTGAAATTCTGGGTATCAAAGCATCAATATAATTTACTCCAAGTAATGCTAATTCTGTGCTCACTTAATTTGTAACATCTGAGACATTTTGTTGTGGTTGTGATTGGGATTATTACAGTGTTGCTACCATGTTCTGTGTTGTTTCTGTTCACAAAGAGCTTAGTTTTTGTTGGAGGCCCTTATAACCTTTATCATTTGGACCTTGGGATCTCATCTCATTTAGATCCATTCTTTGTTTCATCTCTCTGCCAAAATGTTCATTCTAAGTTTTCATTCTCTGACGAGAACTTACAGCATGCTAGCACTTCTCTGCATACTGGGAGCTGAGTTTTGACTTTTGAGCTCCCCCCATTCAGCTTCAGTGCTGCAGCTGCTGTGTTCTTAGTCAGCAGACACAGACATTGCCTCTGGCTGTCACTAATAAGTACAGGCATGTCTCCTGGAAAGCCAGTGGAGATAGTGTGACGTTCTTTCACATGTCTATGTTTTCCAGGAAATGTACTGTGAACCATCTGGATATCTAGGTACAAAATATAAATTGCTGCAGAGATTCTCTTACATGGAGTAGAATGGATTTATAACTTTGTTCCTTCAGTTATTCTTAAATGAAAGAAACAGTAGAATGTCAGATCACTTTAATTTTGTTCACATAATTATTGTGAAAGAAAAGCTGCTTAACTTGAAAAATTCAAAAAAATCGTAATTTAATTTAAAAGCACATAACTGGTTTTGCCTCTGGAAATATACTTGAGACTTGTGAAATTATGTAAGTGATTATTGTGAGTTTTTCCTAAATTAATTGAGAAAATTTTATGTGATGAAATTTTAACAGATTCCTAGTACATCTAAATCACTAGACCATTGTAATGATACAGTAAAGATAGGAAGAAAGATAGTGTTTAAAAGTTCTTGCAGATTTCCTCTTTTCAGTTGTTGGTGGTTTGTACTAAGTATATATTGACTTGGTGGTATTATAATTTAAAGCTCAGGCTTGGTGTTACAGTCCTGTATTCCAGTCATTTGAGAGGCTGACACAGGAGCATCCCAAGCCTGCTTTAGGACTTAGTAAAGCTCTATCTCAAAAAAAAAAAAAAAAAAAAAAAAAAAAAAAAAAAAAAAAAAAGGGTTGGTGATACAGCTTAGTGATAGAGGATAAGCCTACTGTGTATACATGAGGCCCTAGCCTCGGTGCCCAGTGTAAAACTACAACACACACACACTCAGAGTCAACTTTACATAGTTTTTGGAAGTATAACTGAAACATTGCTATAGTAGTTCCTTTCCTTGGTATTTGCACTTGAGACCTCTCTCTCAATGGCAATTGAGGCTTCATTCTGTAAAATGAAATTGTCACAGGTTTCTTGTGACTGTTGTTCAATAGTTTTCTAGTTATACTAGTGGATATAACATTTTATAATAGAAAAAGGACAAGTTAAAAGTGTGTCTTTTTTGAAGAAATGAAATTTTTGAAATGTACAAATAACTTATTTTCAAGGTATTGCTATTAAGGAGTCAGCCAAAGTAGGCGATCAAGCTCAGAGGAGGGTGCTGAAAGGTGTTGATGACCTAGACTTCTTCATTGGTGATGAAGCAATAGAAAAGCCTACGTATGCAACAAAGGTATGTTTCTATGGTTGATGTAAGTAAGTAACATTTCTCTTACAAAAATTAGTTTATTCAATGATTATGCCCTATGGCATTTCACTCTGTTACAGACCTAGCACTCTCATCCTTTTAGCCACAGAAATTTCTTCTTCCCTATGTCTTTGATTCCCTGCACACACCTGCCCAAGGAAAACATCCAGCTATTTAAGTGGGCAAATTGACTTTTCTGTACTCTCCGGATGTCACGGCCTCAGTGGGGTGGGCTTTGCTGTCACAACCACATTGACTCCAGAGTGGCCTCCTTCTTTTTCCAAGTATTTGTCATTTCTCTTTCAAGGTTAGGTCACCTGGAATACTGTTCTTTCTCTGTTCTTATTCTAGTTTTCCTCTTTTACTTCCCTGCCTTTTCTCTCTGTTTCTTCACTGAGATATAATTTATACAGTCAACTGTGTAAGTCTTCATTGTACAGTTTCAATTTTTGTGACTGATAATACTAGTTTTAGAATAAATTTAACAAACTTGCTTTGTTCATGTCCACAACCAGCACCCTAGTCTTCTCGAAAGGAAAGTCCCTCTGACCACATCCATCTTGATTTTGATGTTGACCTTCCCTAACCTGGCATACTTTCTCCTTGGCACTTCTTCCTTCCCTTCCTTCATACTGTATTTGTTAATGGGAACCACCATCTACATAAACATTGGCAATTTTGCTGTGTACTGAGAATACAGTGGTAAGAACAACAGCTTTCTTCCCTGACTTTTTAAGGCTACTTATAGTGTAGAAGAAAGGGAGACATTGAAGAAATTACAAATGTTAACAGGGTTAGTAAGAGGAAAGCATAGGATTTTCGGGACCTGATATCATAGGAATAGCTCACCTCTTTAGGAATATAGCACTCCTGGGGAAATAAATGTTTTATTTTTGTTTCCTGAGGTAAGCCCAACAGACTTCCATATTTTTTTTTATGCAAGCAAGCAAGAAAGAGAGGGTGAGGGGAGAGTGAATTGGCACATCAGGGCTTCAGCCACTGCAGCCAGACTCCAGACACACGTGCCTGCCATCTTGTACCCAGGGGTGACCTTGCATGCTTATGTCACCTTGTTTGTTGGGCTTATGTGAGACCTGGAGAGTAAAACATGAATCCTTAGGCTTTGCAGGAAAGTGCCTTAACCACTAAGCTATCTATCCAGCCCAGAATAAATTAATCTGAGCCTTGTCGAATGAAACAGAGTTAGCTAGGTGAGACATGCAGGCAACCTTAGGCGAAGAAGCCATATATTAGAGGCTTTCAAAGGTGAAGGACAACACAAACCAGTGAGGGTAGCATAGAGAAAGAACTACAGAGACCCCATAGCTAGGCCAGGAACTGTAACCCAGAAGCAATCACAGGTCTGCCTTTGCTTGTTGGATTAGGTCTGTGTTGTGTTTAACTCTGCAGTGTTACTCAGTGACTTAGCTTTCTGCATTTGAATTTATGTATCTGTGTGGGAGCATTCTTAGTACTGCAGGGTTTCTCTGACCTTAACCAGGTAAGAAACTGCTGCAGTTCTTTCAATAATGACAAGTTGTTTGAGGGAAGTACTGTGATTGTGGAAACGCGAGCGACAGCATGGGTGTCATTGACTTAGATGACCATGGTGGCAGTGGGGAAAGAGAAATGAGGACTCTGTGCCCATGTTCACACATATATGCATTAAAATTTTATTATAAAAATATTAAAAGACCCCAGTATGCCCATCACTTAGTCCTGACAGCGACCTACCTGTAGATAATCTTTTTAGTTCCTTTTTCTCTAACGATTATACAGTAAATCACAAGTACTTATCTATCTCCTCATCATGTAAACCTAATATCTAGTTAATCCATGGTAAATTTCTGTTTAGTTCCTATGTTGGTAAACCTCATTGAATATATATTAAAATAAAATTTAGTCATTGGACTTTGTTAAGTCTTTTGATCCATAGTTCTCTGTATATGTATTTTATCTTTTTTCCTTACTATTTTCTTAAAGAAAAATATGTAGTTGTCAGTTTCCATATTCTGGGTTCTAATAACTCATCACATCCTCATTGAGTCAGTTAACATGATCTACCATTTCTTAGGTTTTTTAATGTAAGTTATTTATTTATGAATGAGAAGGAAGGAGAAAAAGAGAGATAGACAGAAGAAGAGGCCGATAAAATAGGCGTGTCAAGGCCTCCAGTCACTGTAAATGAACTCCAGACTACCTTGTGCATCTGGCTTATATGGGGCCTGGGGAGTCAAACCTAGGATCTTAGGCTTTGCATGCAAGTGCCTTAACCGCTAACCTCTCCAGTCTACTACTTAGGCATTTTTGCTATACAACGGTATTTAAAAGTGAAAGTCTGATATAGAAGTACATGAAGGTTTTACCTTTTTAAAAATTTATTTTATTTTATTTTTTATATTTTTGGTTCATTTTTATTTATTTATTTGATAGTGACAGAGAGAGGGAGAGAGAGAGAGAGAGGCAGAGAGAGAATGGGCGCAGCAGGGCTTCTAGCCACTGCAAACGAACTCCAGACACATGTGCCCCCTTGTGCATCTGGCTAACGTGGGTCCTGGAGAATTGAGCCTCAAACCGGGGTCCTTAGGCTTCACAGGTAAGCACTTAACCACTAAGCCATCTCTCCAGCCCGGTTTTACCTTTTTTTTAAAATTTTTAAAATTTTTATTAGCATTTTCCATGATTATAAAAAAAATCCCATGGTAATTCCCTCCCCACCCCCCAAACTTTCCCCTTTGAAATTCCATTCTCCATCATATTACCTCCCCATCACAATCATTGTACTTACATATATACAATAGCAACCTATTAAGTACCCTCCTCCCTTCCTTTCTCTTCCCTTTATGTCTCCTTTTTAACTTACTGGCCTCTGCTACTAAGTATTTTCATTCTCACGCAGAAGCCCAGTCATCTGTAGCTAGTATCCACATCTGAGAGAGAACATGTGGCGCTTGGCTTTCTGGGCCTGGGTTACCTCACTTAGTATAATCCTTTCCAGGTCCATCCATTTTTCTGCAAATTTCATAACTTCATTTTTCTTTACCGCTGAGTAGAACTCCATTGTATAAATGTGCCACATCTTCATTATCCACTCATCAGTTGAGGGACATTTAGGCTGGTTCCATTTTCCAAGCTATTATAAATTGAGTAGCAATAAACATGGTTGAGCACATATTTCTAAGGAAAGTGTTTTTATTTATATATTTGAGAGAGAGAGGAGGGGTCGAGAGAATGGGTGTGCCAGGGCCTCCAGCCACTGCAGACATACTCCAGATACATGTGCCACTTTGTGCATCTGGCTTATGTGGGTCTTGGGGAATTGAACCATTGTCCTTTGGCTTTGCAGGCAAGTGCCTTAACTGCTAAGCTATCTTTCCAGCCCAAGTTTCACTTTTAAAAATAAAATGGATATTTAAGGACTAACAAGGAGTGATGAATGATTACTGGTGGTAACTAGGTGTAGTAATTGAGTTTAATTTCTAGTTTCCATGTAGTCTTGTTCCTGTCTCCTGAGATTAGGAACATTAGAACATTTGGGTGGTGTAGAGAAGAAAGGATGTTACCTGTGAGACATCTTGACGTATAGCTGGACAGTCCTAAATGTGGTTTTTGAACTCAGAACCTGGTAGTTACAGACAGATTAGGAAGGTCATCAGTTACCTTGGGAGGTGAATGCAGTTACCTAAGGGTGGATGTAGTATGAGAAGAGCCTAGATGGTATGTAGAGATAAGCAGTGTACCATATCAAGTAAGATACAGAGTAAGTTGAGTGCATGTATCATTTGCTGTCTTTGATTATGAGGAGATCCTCCCTGACCTTTGTATAGCTTCAGAAGTGTAGTCCACTCTAGAAAGCAGGTTTATGAATAGTAAACCAGGAAAAGATGACAGTAAATGTCCAGTTCCATGAGGTTTGGACTATGACTAGAAGGGGGAGGTATCTAAACTAGAAAGGGGAGGTATTGGATGAAAGGACAAGCTATGTGATTAAGATGAGATTCGTTTGAAAATGCTTTAAACTCATTAGTAAAAAAATTAAAAGGAAAGGTGGGGCAGAATTAATGACTCCCAGGAAGCTAAAGGAACAGAGTTCAGATCATCAATTTCATATGAGGAGTATCTCTGATAGTAGAAGTTCCACAGATTGGGTGAAGTGAGGTTCGATTTATGACTGTTAGGTTCCCCTTTGTGAGTAAAGGACATTTGGCATTTTACTGCTGCTCAGAGACACTGTTCTTGGGAGAAGGTGAAATCAGTGAGGTCAAGAAAGTAATGAAAGAGTAAAGATGAGCCAGGTGAGCAGAGAGAAATGAGAGAGAGAGGGAGGGAGGAAGGAAGGGAGGGAAAACTGGTATGCCAGGGCCTCCACCCACTGCAGACGAACTATAGATACATACTCCACTTTGTGCATCTGGCTTTACATGGCTACTGGGGAGTCAAACCCATGTCATTAGGCTTTGTAGGCAAGCCATCTCTCCAGCCCTGACATTTAGGGTTCTGATCGTAATAAGGAAAACAGTTGATCCTGTTTCAGACAGTTTAGCACACCCAGGACCACCGTAGGGTCTCCTGATACCTATTTCATTTTAGACAACTTAATGAGAACTTTAAGGCTCATAGCATGAACTCCTCCATGTTTACTTTTATTGCTTAAGCCACCTGCCGATCTCAATCTTGGTGCTTTCAGTGGTAGTGTTGTAAAAGTAAACAAATCAGTTACCAAGGATTAAAGGCAGCTTTTTCTTAGAGGCTGTTACAGAAGACCTAGGACATATCAACACTGTATCATTCTGTGTATCTGCAGACACCATCTTAGAAGAGCTGAGTTGTTTATCCACCTACCTACATAATATTTTCAGTATTCTGGGAACAGACAAGTTTTTACTGTAGGATCATAACAGGTTGAGTTTGGGTAGATAGACCAGCAAAGGGAAATGTGAAATCAAAGGTCACTGGTGAGGTGTAAACTCTGCAATGTGTTTGATGACTAGGGAATCTTAGAACAGTGGAATGACGATCTTAATTGTAATCAGAGATGTGTATAGAGGTGGTGTCGTGTGCGAGAATAAGGAGCTGTGATCAGACGAGGAGTGCACTTGCATTTCAAGCATTGAGAGGTGATCAGGAGATCTAATCTGGTCAAAATGGAAAATCATGGAATGAGATGAAGTCAGTGAGCTAAGCGCAGTGGTTCCTTTCCACTGCTTCTCTCCCACACCTTTTTAAATCTTTGAATTGGTACAGAGAAGCCAAAGCAATAAAACTTGTCCAACTTTATCCTGTCTCTGTCCTCATCAGCTTAGCTATTGCTTTTTAAATGAATTTCAGCATATTTGCTCTTTGTTAAGTCAAATTATATGAAAAGTCCTTAGCGTTTTTTTAAGGTTTTATTTTTATTTATTAGAGACAGAGGGAGAGAGAAAATGGGCATGCCAGGGCCTCTAGTCATTGCAAACAAACTCCAGATGCATGTGCCACCATGTGCATCTGGCTTATGTGAGAACTGGGGAATCGAACCTGGATTCTTAGGCTTTGTAGGCATGCGCCTAAACCGCTAAGCCATCTCTCCAGTCCTTAGCATTCTTTGATTTGTCTTTGTTCAAGGAATCACTCCATTCTCTTCCTAACATAGACCATCAAAAAAAATTTATTTATTTATTTATTTATGTTTTTCCAAGGTAGGGTCTTACTCTAGTACAGGCTGACCTGGAATTCACTATGTAGTCTCAGGGTGGCCTCGAACTCACTGCCTCCCAAGTGCTGGGGTTAAAGGCTACCATGCCCAGCTAAAATTTTTTCTATTGTCATTGATTCTACCTTTGCTGACACTTGAAATGCTAGTATTCCTTAAGTACCCTCCCTTTCTTACCTTTCCCACACTCTTCCTCTCAATAATTTTTCCAGTGTGTTGGTATAATACTCTAACTCAAAATTCAATTTGTTTTGTCATTTCCCTGCTTTAAAGTTTCCACAGCAAGCCAGGTGTGATGGTGCACGCCTTTAATCCCAGCACTCGGGAGGCAGAGGTAGGAGGATCGCCGTGAGTTCAAGGCCACCCTGAGAGTCCATAGTGAATTCCAGGTCAGCCTAGGCTAGAGTGAGACCCTACCTTGAAAAACCAAAACAAAACAAAATTTCCACAGTAGCCTACTTATAGAATACAACCCAAATGCAAAAGCACACAAGCTTTATGAGGATCTTTTTTTTAAATCTAAAATAGGTTATAACCCTTCCTCTCAGGCTTTTACCATATGTACTTTAATTTTTTAGTTTTTTTTAATTGGTGTATTGTGCTGAGTTTTATTATTTTTTTCTATTCTTTGTTGACATGTCTCCCTCCCCCCCTACCTTGCCCCTCCAACCCAAGAAAAAGAAAATAAAAACAAGGGCTAGAGAGGTGGCTTCGCAGTAAAGGAGCTTGGTGGCAAATCCAAAGGACCCAAGTTCTGTTCCCCAGTACCCATGTAAAGCCATCTAGTACAAGGTGGTACGTGCGTTTGGAGTTCATTTGCTGTAGCTAAATGTCCCTGCATACCCATTATCTCTCTTTCTTCCTTTCTCTCTTTTACTCTCAATAATAAATAAATAAAATCTAAAAAACAAAACAAAATGAAAACAAAAACCTGAGATCTTTATTTTAAGACTCAGATAGGGCTTTCTCATTGGAGTTTTCCTTCATAAGCTAGTGTGGTTGGTCATTTGTTCCTGGGAATTTTATTTCTTTACAGTACATGAAGAATTATAATGTGCTGATTGTGGTGGCAGACACCTAATCCCAGCACTAGGGAGGCTGAAGCAGGAGGATCAATAGTTGAGGTCAGCCTGGGCTATATTGGCAGTGTGAGGACAGCTGATCTACACTATAGCAAGACCCTGTCTCAAAACCAAAACCAACCAACCAAATAAAAATCTACAATGAAACATGTGTTTATGTGTACTTTGTTCACTAGAATGAGTTTTTTGTACCAATAGTTCATATTTGGTGTAGTGTGATAATTGATGAAGTAACACTTGGAATATTTAAATGAGTAAACTTCATTAACATACAAAATGAATGATAAGAGTACATTATTTCCTTCCCTAAAGCAAACTGAAGACTATAAGTCTTTTGTTCTTTTGAGACACTATCTATCTCTATAGCCCAGTGGGTTCAGGATCCTCTTGTCTCAGCTTACAGCTATCTTAAAGCCATTTACATCATTAGGATCTAGCACCACAGGATATTGACCTTTTTACTCATTTATCCTTAGGTGTTGGATGTATTCTGTGTTTATATAAGGACACTTACTGCAAAATACCAAGCTTTTCAAGGCATTTAGGATCTCAGTAACTTTTTACAGTGCATGTATGTAGCAGTTAAGTAGCTAGATTAAGTTTAAATAATATAGTATTAATATTTTAAAGTACTTAAATTGAAAAAAAAATTTTTCTTTGTTGTTATACCATTAGTATGCTGTGGTCCGATGGTCCTTATACACTTACTCAAACATGGAGTCAGAGTGGATATTGTTACTTTTGTCTTGTTTACATGGCTAGTTTTTGTGCATGATGCTTTTTTTTTTTTAAACCACCAACAACTGAAAGCCCAGATTTTTATTTTATTTTTTTAAATCTTTTTTTTTTTTTTTAATTTGAGAGCGACAGACACAGAGAGAAAGACAGATAGAGGGAGAGAGAGAGAATGGGCGCGCCAGGGCTTCCAGCCACTGCAAACGAACTCCAGACGCGTGCGCCCCCTTGTGCATCTGGCTAACATGGGACCTGGGGAACTGAGCCTCGAACCGGAGTCCTTAGGCTTCACAGGCAAGCGCTTAACCGCTAAGCCATCTCTCCAGCCCAAGCCCAGATTTTTAAAGCGTTGTTGCCATGGAATGGAATATAGCATTATACTGTGTTGAAACTGAACTCTAGCCAAGTACCTCATGCAGCTCTAACTGATGCTCTCTCCAAGGGAAATGTAAAATCCTTGTGGGAATCATCCTTGCAGACTGTGCTGTAATAAACTGGGATGCCCCAGCATAGTTTGGGAACATGACTTTATGCAAATTTACATGACCTTTCTTATAAAATCTATGTGCTTAATTTTTATCTTATCCTAGCATATACTTACAAGGATATTTTACCTGCTTTTTAATTACTGCTTTGAGATAGAGTTTTACATGTTGCCCAGGGTGGTCTCCAACTTGTGGGCTTAAGCAGTCCTGCGTCAGCTTCTTGAGTAGCTGGGACTGTACACGTGTGCCACTGTGTCTAACTACCAAGTGTTTTGTAGATTATGTTTGCAGCAGACATTAGTTAATAAGCCAATAAATTAAAAATTAAGGGAATTGTGATATACTGTGATTTTATAGGCTTAATTTTAAACAAGTGCCTTTAATCACTGAGTTACTTGTCCAGCCCAATCAGCTTAATTTTAAATGGACTCATTTTTCTCATTACGTTTTCAAAAATCTGAAAGGTTAGGGGAAGATGGCTCATTGGCTAAAGGTGCTTACTGACAAAGCTTGTTGACCTTGGTTCAATTTCCAATCCACCCACATAAGCCAGATGAAAAAAAAAAAAAAAAATCTGAAGTCTATAACTATGACCTTTTGTCTAATTTTAAAATATCTTGACATCCATAAAAATTTCCATTGTGGAAATAATTTTATTTATAAATACTTAACTATATGTATGCTAAGGATGACCTATAGTATTATCATACCTAAAGAAATACATCTTTTTTGAATTTCCATTAATGAGCTGATATTGTCAGTTATGTATTTTAATTAGACATAATTTGTGAATTTTGTTTTAATAGTGGCCAATCCGCCATGGTATAGTTGAAGATTGGGACTTGATGGAAAGGTTTATGGAGCAAGTGATATTTAAATATTTAAGGGCAGAACCTGAAGACCATTACTTTCTTTTGGTAAGTACAAATTATAATTTTATTGGGGCTTTTTTTTCTTTTTCTTTTGGAGACAGGGTTTCACTAGGTACTCCACTCTGGGTTTGAACTCAGAATTGTCCTGCTTCAGCCTTCCAAGTGCTGGGATTACAGATATATACCCCCTTTGCTGACCTATGAGGAATATTTTTAAATGGCCTAGTGAGAATATTTATTATTACATCTGTTGTAACTACAGAGCATACTTAATTATTTGTTAAATTGTCATAAGCTTTAAAAGGCTGATACATAAAGCCATATTTTCTTTGTGATATCTAGTTGCAGGTTGTGACTCAACCAAGTCCATTCATCTAACTCATCAGGAGGTAACTTCATTGATGAGGTCAGAGCCCTCAGGATGCAGTCACCCTCAAATGCCCTTCAGCTGAGTCAAGGGCTTCACACATGAATCTTCACTAGCCATTTTATTTATTTATTTTAAATATGTTGCTTATTTGCAAACAGAGAGAGAGAGAGAGGAGTGAACGTGCGTGAGAGCAATGAGTATGATGATAACGATAATGGGCATGCCAGGGCTTAGTGCCACTGCAAATGAACTCGAGAGACGTGTCACTTTGTGCATCAATCTTTCACATGGGTTCTGGGAAATCGAACCCAGGCTGTCAGGCTTTGCAGTCAACTACCTTTTACCACTGAACAATCGCTCACCTAGTAGCCAATTTTGGATTAAACCATAGTTATAATATACTTGAGGCACTTTCCTCTCTTGAAAAAATATTTGTATTTTTTAAAGATTACATTATCACTTCATTGGTTATTATTAGTAGTAAAAATATAATTGAATTTTAAGCTCTTTTAAAATAATCGTTGTGCTATAGAGGTGGCTTAGCGTTTAAGTGTTTGCCTGTGAAGCCTAAGGACCCCAATTCGAGGCTCAATTCCCTAGGACCCATGTTAGCCAGATGCACAAGGGGACACATGCGTCTGGAATTCGTTTGCAGTAGCTGGAGGCCCTGGTGCGCCCACTCTCTCTTTCTCTCTCTTTGCCTCCCTTTCTGTCTGTTGCTCTCAAATAAATAAATAAAATGTTGCATGGACTTTTTCTGGGTAGATATGAATTTAAATGTTTTTCAACCCCCCCAGATATGGCATGATGGCCAATCAGAGTAATGATTCTATCCAAGTCTAACTTGGTGAATCATTGAGTTAGTAGGTAACCCCAAAGCAGCAGTTCACCAAAAAAAAAAACAAAAAAACATCCTCAGCATCTCAGCATGGATGATGACTTCCCTGTAGCTGTAAGATGGCATCCCCCTTCAGTTAATCTTCCTATACTGTATATACTCCATCACCTCAGACCCTGTGCAGATAAGGATGGAGCCCTCTCCCTTTGGTTTACCTTCCTATATCCTACATTTCTGTACCTCTGAAACCATGAGAGTTTGTGCATCCTCTCTCAGTTATCTTCTGTACCGTATACTCTAGTCTGAGACTGTGGGGGCATGTGCAGCCAGGCACAATTAGTACAGCTGCAGGAAGGCACAAGGAGGAGGGACTGAGTTTGCAGGTGAGGGTCCCCATCTCTCCTATATGGCCGTGTCAGCTTGCCCCGTCTTCATGGTGCTCTGCCTTCAGTGGGCCTTCATAGTAGTCACAGCTGCTCTGAGGAAGAATGATAATGGTGGTTAGTCCCAATGACAGCATTGGGTAACCATAGTTCATGTTCATAGCTTAAAAATATCAAATGGTTTTAGAATAATGTTTTCCTGTGTCATATTTCCTAACCTTGGTTTATATTCACCAAATGCCAACACTTTTATTTTTAAGAGTTTCTCTGATAGTTAAACATGTTTCTTTCATTTCTTCTGTGCTTTTTAAAACATTAAACATCTGCTAGCCTTCTAAGTAGGATAGATGAGGACTTTTTTTTAAACTTCTTTCACTCAACAGAGAAATAGCATCTTGTTCTCTCCTTCATTATAGTAACATCATAATTTTTTTATTAAAACAATATTCAATATTTTATTGTTTGCTTTGTGAAGACCTACAACCATACACCTAAAACCTAACATTAAAAGTTAACATTTTAGTATAATTACATTGTAGCGTGCTTGCTTTTGACATTTGTCCATCTGTTCCATCCATCCATCAATCCATTTGTTTTTGAATCATTTCAGAGTGAGTTGAATCATTTCGTGCCTAAGTACTTCAGCATGCATGTCGTCAGTTAATTATTTGCCTAGAGTTATTCTTTTCATATAAAATTTAAATGTGATAAATTAATAAATCTGAACCATTCTGTGGATTTTGACAAGGGATTGGAAAAAAGGCCATAAAAAGAAAGAAAAATAAAATTTTACTCTGTAGTTTGTTTGGTCACTGAAGGAATTGAGAGCTTAATGGGTTTCTGTCACAACTACTCACCCATCCAGCTCTACTGTTTAGCGCCAACGATACTTCAACAGTAGACCAAATGTAAATGAATGGGTGCCAGTAAAATTGTATTTGACAAGTAGGTAGCAGGCCAGACGTGGTCCCTAGAATGCAGGATTTAGTTTGATCCATTTTTTTGTTGTATTTTTCTCACAGTTATATACATACTTAGGAACTGAACCATTATCAGGATACCTAACATATTGTCAACCTGATAAATTTTTATATGTCCTTTCCTGGTTAGTCTATGCTTCTCGTTCCCTAAAGGCATCCTTTGTTCTGTTTTGTTTTTATTTTCCCCATGTGAGATTAATTTTGCCTGTATATGGGTTTCATATAAATGGAATTATTTAGGTGTGCTCTGCTAAAACTTGTCTCAAACATAATCTTGATTCCATTGTTTTTGACTTAGAGTTTGGTTGTACTGAACATTCCTGTACAGTCTCATGTTTGTGTTCTCTTGGGTAAATGTGTATATTTGATGGAATTCTTTGTTAGGTGGCTGGTACATATTTGGTTTTATGTGAATTAGAACTCTGTATAGGGGATTGACCCTTTCTACACACCCACTACCAGTACGTTAGTGATCTGATTGCTTGTGTATGCTATCTAAGATGTGTTCTTTTTAATTTTATTTTTTCTGTTAGGTGTACAGGCCTTCTCAGTTTGTTTTTAATGTGTTCATGGTGATTAATATATTGGACACACTTCTTTTGCTTATTAGCTATGTGTCTTTTTTTGAGAGGTTGTCTGGTTATATTTCATCTCATAGAGCTTCTCTGTTTCTACACGTTTGCTTAATTTTGTATGTACCTATCACTAGGTTATCTTCAAACTTTTTTTATTTTTGGCACAGAGACCAGTTTTATATTGCAGACTGGTTTCAAATTCTTGGTATCCCTCCTACCTTGGAGTCTGTAGTGCTGAGATTACGGGTGTGTACCACCATGTCCAGTGTCACTCCAGACTTTAGAAAAAAAAATAGTTCCAGTGTTTCCAAGAAAGGTGAATTAGAATCAAGAGCTTAGCTATCAAAACTTTCATGTATAGAAAATGTTGACTCATCTTTTTTTTTAACCTTATAGTAACTTTTTAAATTAAAAAATATATAGTGAGTTCAGCATCTAATTATTCTGTGAGTTGTGCTCTTTGAGTTGCAGAAGCCATTCTTCTGTAAAAAATACTTTTTTATTTATGTAATAAGGAGAGAGACAGAGAAAGAAATGGACAAAGAGCATATGGGCCCTCTGGGGCCAACTGCCACTGCAAATTCCATATGCATGTGCTACTCTGTGCATCTGGTTTTAAGTGGGTACTGGGGAATTGAACCTGGGCTGTCAGACTTTGCAAGCAAGTGCCTTTAACTGCTGAGCTATGGCTGTAGCCCCAAAGAAGCCATTCTTTTTTGTTTGTTTATTTTTATTTATTTATTTGATAGTGACACAAAGAGAAAGAGGCAGATAGGGAGAGAAGAGAGAGAATGTGCGGCGCCAGGGCCTCCAGCCACTGCAAACAAACTCCATACATGCACCCCCTTGTGCATCTGGCAAACGTGGGTGCTGGGGAATCGAGCCTCGAACCAGGATCCTTAGGCTTTACAGGCAAGCGCTTAACCGCTAAGCCATCTCTCCAGCCCAGAAGCCATTCTTTATCACAAGGAAAGAAGATTCTTCTGTATTTCTGAAATTAATCGGGTTTTCCTTTTTTAAATTTTTTTTTGTTTATTTTTATTTATTTACTTGAGAGCAACAGAGAAAGAGGCAGATAGACAGAGAGAATGGGTGTGCCAGGGCTTCCAGCCACTGCAAATGAACTCCAGATACATGCACCGCCTTGTGCATCTGGCTTACATGGTTTCTGGGGAATAGAGTCTTGCACCAGGGTCCTTAGGGTTCACAGGCAAGCACTTAACCACTAAGCCATTTCTCCAGCCCAGGTTTGCCTTTTGTATTTCTAAGTATTTGCAGTACCACAAAGGATTGGATTGTCAGGTCGGTCTGGAGAATCAGGTAATGTCTAAAGATCTTTAATGATGGAAGTGTAGTCAAGTTAGGATTGTCAGTGTTGCTTCCAGGTCCTACCTTATGGCTCTGAGATGCTCTAACAGGTACATGGCTCACTATAACATTTCCAGTAAGCTGTGCCATTCTGTAAATTCCTAGTATATTTAATGCCATTCTAGGCAAGCTAGGAACATTGTGCTAACATGACTGAAATGGAGATGCTGTCACAAAAGCATGTGTTTGCCTAGAGTTGTCATTACTGTATTTATATGATAATTCAATTGTACTGCCCTTACTCTTCCTCTGTTCTCTTCCTCCCTTTTCCTCCACATTCCTTCCTAATGTTCAGTCTTTATGAGTGTGTGATTCGGTGTGTCAGTTTTCTTTTAATGTAAATAACTTTTCTTTTTAAATCTTTTCGCCATCACCTTCCCTGCTCCCCATGCAGGGTCTCACCTTACCCCAGACTGACCTGGAACTCATTCTGTAACCCTAGGCTGGCCTGGAACTCATGCTGATCTTCCTACCTCAGCCTTATGAATGCTGAGACTAAAGGTGTGCACCACCATGCCCAGCCATTTTATTTTCATCTATCTGTAGGTCTGCTTTAATTCTCTATAATTACTATTTTATTTTTACCTTGTGTCTATCTACTATACATTTACTGCCTTTTAACACAATATTTTTAATAAATTGTTTCTCATTATAGACTTACAAAATTCAAGCCTGTTCTGATATTTTCTACTTAAAATATTGTTCAATTTAACAGACTGAACCACCATTGAATACTCCTGAAAACAGGGAATATACTGCTGAAATAATGTTTGAGTCCTTCAATGTTCCTGGCTTATACATTGCTGTACAGGTAATCAAGTTCTGCGTCCCTAAGCTTGATGTGTACTTTTTTTTCCTGCCTTAATTTGCTCCTAAAATGTACATATTTTAATGATTTTCACTGAATGATTAATCTTAACTTCAAAGCATTTCATAGTTGTCTTCTGAATGGATAGTTTAGAAGCAGTTCTTAGAATCTAAATAAAATGAGGGGTTAGACAGAATTCATGGAATTGTACTTGGGAATCCCTGCTTCTCTTCTCCATGCTAACTATGGTAGTAGTGTGAGGTACGAACAGACTGAAGAGTTTTGCCCCATTCTTTGTAATATGATGTTTCCCCTGTGTTCTTGGATGCTTTACGTCTAATCCATCTATATATCTGTCTGTCTACTTTTTAAAAAAATTATTTTATTTTATGTCTTTGAGAGAGGGAGATAGACAGAGGCAGAGAGAGAATGGGCACACCAAAGCCTTCAGCCACTGTAAATGAACTCCAGATACAAGTCATAACCTTGTGCATCTGGCTTACATCGGTCCTGGAGAATCGACCCTGGGTCCTTTGGCTTCTTAGGCAAACGCCTTAACTGCTAATCCATCTCTCTAGCTCTCTGTCTACTTTTTTTTTTTTTTTTTTTAAACACAAGGCTCTCCCTCTGTTGCCCAGGGGCCTTGAACTCCCTTTGTAGCCTGCACTGGCCTTGAACTTGTGGTGTTCCTCCTTGCCTTAGTCTGCCAAGTGCTGAGTTTGCAGCCTTGCTTTGCCCACTTTGCTTTCCATTGCCCCCTTCCTCCTCCTTCCCCTCGCCTCTCTTTCTTTGAAACTAGATCTTAGTATGTCTCCTTGTCTGGCTTACACTAAACTGTGACAACAGCTGGCTCAGCCCTCGCGGTCACCTCGCCCATGCCTTCCTAGAGCTGAGATGATAGCTGTTCTGCATGCACTGAGTCTGAATTCCTCTGTGCTTTTACTTCACTTGTTGTCTTCCGTTCTGTTCAGTGGTCTAATGTGCTCACATGCGCCTTTTCTAGTTTGGGATCTTAACTGTCTCTTAAAGACTTGTAAAATTGACCAAAAGATACCTCCTGGTTGGTTTTTGGGTGTTTTTTGAATTTTTTTATTTTTGGGGTTTTTTGAGGTAGGGTCTCTTGATCCTAGACCAGGCTGACCTGGAATTCACTATGAAATCTCAGGCTGGCTGTGAACTCAGTGATCCTCGGAGTGCTAAGAATTAAAGGCTGAACTGAAAGATACGTCACAATGATGTTTTTATTAGCAACCTTTCTTTTACTAATGCCAGAATGAGAATTTTCAAAATACTGTGGTGATTATGTGGTTATTGTATAAAAATGACTTTTTGTTAAAGTCAAGTGTAGCTCATGGGTGCCTTCTCAGGTTGGAGAGGGGAAGGATTACTATATAAGTTTAAAAAAATAATGTAGAGGTCTAGATACCTTTTTAGGTTGCTGTTAGCTATTGCATTGCAAAGTAGGTAAACTAAAGTCATTTTGTCACATTTTTTAGTTATTCATTATATATCTTGATTCTAAGAAAGTAACTTTTCAAAAAATGAACTCTATTATTGTCTAAATTTTGAAAATAAAAAGTTTTTTTTTCTGTTTTAAGAAAATAATTATATTGACTGCAGAGATTTTTCTTAGGAAAAATGTTAGCTTACCAGTTTTATTTTAATTAACTTGTAATCTTGGACATGTGCAATGCTTTTTCGGTTAAAGATAAGTTTAGTTAAAGTTTAGTTAGTGCTACCTCTTAAAATTTTTGTTACATAATTCTAATGTGGGTTGCTTTTATAATATTTGAATCTCAGTTTTTAAGGATGATACTTGCGGGCTGGAGAGATGGCTTAGCAGTTAAGTGCTTGCCTGTGAAGCCTAAGGACCCTGGTTCGAGGCTCGATTTTCCAAGACCCACATTAGCCAGATGCAAAAGGTGGCGCACACATCTGAAGTTCATTTGCAGTGGCTGGAGGCCATGGTGCTTCCATTCTCTCTATCTGCGTCTTTGTCGCTCTCAAATAATAAATAAAAATTAACAATTTTAAAAAAAGAACGATACTTGGTTGCCTAATAATTCTTGAGGGTGGGTCCTTATGCTGTAGTAGTTATAATAGGCCCACTCGTGTGTTGTCACATGTGAATCCTGGCAATTTAGTCCTACCATTGAAACTGTTCATGTCACTCTTGCTAGTGGTTTTGGCTTTTGGAGAAAACCAACTCTCACTAAAATCTATAATGCTTATAATCTTTTGAAAATATTTTTCAATATTTTCAGAATCTTTTTTCAATAAAATGTAGACTTAAGGAATTATTGAATTATATTCTTTCCACAGATTTTATACTTAAAATTGAATAAAGTATCCCATTGAACTATTCTTTTCTTATAGTAGTTCTTTTAACAGCTTTGTGTTTGCCTATTACATTTTCTTTTATCCTTTTCTAGGCTGTTCTTGCCTTAGCTGCATCCTGGACTTCTAGACAAGTAGGAGAACGTACACTGACAGGCACAGTGATAGACAGTGGAGATGGAGTCACTCATGTCATTCCTGTGGTAAGATTTATAAATTACTACACGTCATAAAATGCTACATCTGGCAATGCTAAATTATATGAAACAATGCTACCTCTTAAAATCTTCACCTTAAAATTTTGTGTTTGGCTTATATTTTGTTTAACTTTATAAAATTTTATAAACAAATCCCAAAGTTTTGTGGTAGGCTTTATTATAAACCGATAGTTTGCTTTTTCTTAAATGTGGAATTCTGTTTTCTAGTTGGGTGTGTATGTTTGTATATATGGGTTAGCCAATTGATGGCCCTTCTTATTTTTCATACATTTCAGAGTGGTTTTCAGATTAGCTATATAATATAACTATACTGTAAACACTAAATTATATTAACTATGTAGTCCATGAACTCTGTCTTTTTGCTAGCAATAACATTTGCATCGAGCTAGAAAAGAGCCCTTGATGTGTAAAACTGTGGGGGAAATATATACTCAGGATTCTCCAGAGGGGGATGTATGGATAGAGACATACACACAAGTTTACCTTTTAAGGTATATCAACTAACATTTAAGAAATGAAATTGTTTTAAACTTTAATTTGTTATTTGTTACTTTGAGTTCTTCTTTTACTGCATCTGGTTGCCTCTGTTGAGGATAGCAGCTTCAGGATGTCTACTATTGGATTATATTTCTTGTCTCTCAACCCTCCCACCCTCCTGATACTTCACTAATTGAGTAATCTCTGCTCCTCCTCTCTTAATCAGTCCTCTCTCTGTCCTTCTTGTGGTTCTGAAGATTGAACCCCAGCCTCAGACATGCTTAGGCAAACATTCTACCACTAAGCTCTACCTATAGCAGCTAATGAATGCTTTCTTTTGGTGTGTGTGCGGGGGGGGGGGGGGAGTCCTATGTACATGTGTGTATGTATTTATGTTTGTGAGCATGGCCACATGTTTTCCCCAGAGTGCATGTGCAGTTCAGAGGACAACTTTTGGTTTCATACCTTGCCTTCCAACTCAGTTGAGTCAGGGTCTTGTTAAGTGCTCCACTGGTCAGGCCAAGTGGACCATGAGCTTCCAGCAGATTCTCCTGTCTCCATGTTGGTCCTTTTCATAGTCACTTCAGAATTATAA
Source organism: Jaculus jaculus (assembly GCF_020740685.1). Lineage (NCBI taxonomy): Eukaryota > Metazoa > Chordata > Mammalia > Rodentia > Dipodidae > Jaculus > Jaculus jaculus. The sequence continues at coordinate 18,421,705 of NC_059106.1, forward strand.
ACACCTACTACAGCATTTGCCTTTTTTTTTTTTTAACTTTGGTTCTTGGAGTCCAAACTCATGTACTCATGCTTCAAGAATTTAACCCACTGAGTCATCTCTGCCCCTGTAACTGCTATTTTTCATAACGGATCTATTGACACATAATGCACATTTAGAATATACAATTTATTTATTTAAAATTTTTTATTTTAGTTTTTAAAAAATATATATTTTAATTAAATAGTTTTGTATTCAGTAAATACAGTCAGTTTGGTACCATTATTAAGCTCATCCGTGACCCACCCCCTCCCCTTGGCCCCTCCTTGTTGAGGTATAGGGTCATACATTATGAAGTTAGCCCACAGTTATGGGTAAGATAAATGTCTCTGCATATCATGACTCAACATGTGGCTCTGACATTCTTTCCACCCCCTACCCCCTCTTCCGCAAAATTTCCCTGAGCCATGTTGGGTTCATTTTTGGTCTGCTTCAGTGATGAGGTGTTGGGGGCCTCTGGGGCTCTGACTGTCTAATTTAGTAGGAGTTGATTTTTCTCCATGTTGCTCTCCTTTCCCCTTGTGTTGGTATCCGGTTCATCAGGAAAACAGCACTCTTGCTTATTTCGCCAGTTTTTCTTAACTTTCAGCGGGGGCCCTATTGAGGTATCATGGAGTGACTCTTTCCTTAGGATCTGCATCTATCTGAAAAATAGAAGCTGATTCCCCAATGGAGAGTAGGTTAGCACCAGGACAAATGAGATAACTCTTACTTTTTTTATAGAGAATTTAATAGGTGTAGATCCTCTTGTAGCCCATGATTGATGGTAGCTTGATATTAGAGAGTGGGCTTATGTTTGGATATGGTTCTGACTTGTTTCCCAGCTCCAGCTATGGGTCCCATACCACTGAGGGAATCAGTTAGCCACATCAAGAGCAGTTGGTTCCCCACCATAGCTGTGTGCCACTATTGCACTTGTGTGGGCATCATAACAGGTTATTTGTTGCTAAGTAGGTTAGACCTTGAGTTGCTTGGACAGATATTGGTCATTTTCCCCTAGTCACCCATGTAGCACTTTCTGGCACTAGACACGCTGTCTGGGGACTGACTCTCTTCCAACTTCCAGCCATGCCGTTCCATAAGGTGTCTTCAGCAGTAGGGTCTTACCACTAACCTTTGGTGGGTCATCAAGTACTCAGACAGAAATCTGTCTTTTAGAAAACTTTGTAGGTCTCTCTGATCAAAAGCTCATTGTGGATGATACCACATGCTGGTACTGGGCGTTACAGGTCAGTGCCCCCCAAGAGAAGGAGGAAAAAGATAACTAATATACAAGAGTTAGAGAGAAGACAGAGAGGGAGATGGAGAGGAAGGGAGGGAAGATATAGAAGATTAAGGTAAGTCTTCATCATACCCTCTCCGGTGTCTTGTAGTCTGGGAGGGATGGGGAGGGAGGGAAGGGCATCGATGGGATGGGAAACACAAAACTAGACGCAAATGGCAATGGTATGACAAAATTCTACTTCCTAAAAGGCAGACCAAATGGCTGAACCTGCACCAGGCCCTTACAGGGCACACCTGAACTAGAATATACAATTTGTTTTAACATATTATAAGCTAAGTATATTACCATGATCGATTTTAAAATGTTTTGATCATCCTGTAAAGAAACCCAGTAAACATTACCTATTGCTTTTCACATCTCCCATGTTCTCAGTCCCTAGCCATGAGTCTTTCTATGTGAATCAATGTGCCCGACCAGCAGCTTCATCTAAGTGAAACCATGTACTATGTAGTGTTTTGTGATTGGCTGTTTTCACTCGCCTGCATTGCCAAGTCATATTTCATTACATGGATATTTCACATTTTGCTTAGCCCTTGAATGAATTTTACTGTGTTGATTATTAGTATGTCCAACATTTGATAACCATATAATTAATGTTTTTTTGTTTGTTTGTGTTTCTTAGTAGCACCTTAAACCAGTTTCATTAATTTATACCTTAAACTAGTCTGGAAAGCAGATTATTTTTTTCTCTAAGTACTTGTGTAACCCAAGCTTGCCTCAGACTTGAAATCATCCTGCCTCAGTCTCTTGAGTGCTGGGATTACAGGGGTGCCTTACTACACCTGTCTAAGAAATGGATCTTTAGTAATTTATTTTTATAGGTTATAATACTAACAGTAAATGTGATACCTCTTTTCCCTTCCACCTAGGCTGAAGGGTATGTAATTGGAAGCTGTATCAAGCACATTCCAATTGCAGGACGAGATATAACGTATTTTATTCAGCAACTGCTGAGAGACCGAGAAGTCGGAATCCCTCCAGAACAATCCCTGGAAACTGCTAAGGCAGTCAAGGTGAGCAGCACTGGTAGATTGTAACGCAGCCAAGCATTATAGTCACATACACAGCAGTGACATGAAAAACATTCTGAAGGGTACAATGATACTTAAAAGTCTTGTCAGCTACTTATAAATGATGACTTTGTATTTGGTTTCTCTATGTTTCTAGAAGAGAATTGCTGAAGATTACCAACTCTTGTCATATTGTTGCCATCTTTGCAATTTAATAAATGAATTGATAAACATTTTATGCTTATTAATTTTACAAAAGCAAATATTACTTCACCCTAGAATCATTACATCTCAGTTTATTCCCCCAAATTTTTTATTTTAATTTTATGTTTTGTGTTATTAAAACTATTTTGATGTAATTGGCTCATTGAACTCTATATTATAGGCAATGTTTAAATGTGGAACCTTGACAAAAATGTGAAGGCTGTGTAAGGTATTTGATAATTTTAGATACATAATTATATTACATCAGTGCATCATTCATGCTATCAGAATACCTTGGCCTTGTTTTCAACATTTATCCTTTACCAACATAACCAAAAGTTTTCAGCCAGTCCCACATGCTTTAAATATGTAAAAATAAAATTCTTCTTGCAAAATTAACTCATGAGGGATTCTTTGCTATTTAAAGTTATAAATGAAAATGTATTGAATATTTCCTAGCTATTAAACCAGTAAATGGCTTCCAAAAGTTATCTCAAGTGGTATCCTAAAACTAATTATGTAAAAAAAGTAATGTGAACACTTCTTTTTTAACTGTTTTGGGAAGTTTGTGTTGCTAAGAGAAAGAAAAGTAACAATTTAAGTTTATTCCAGGAAACACTAATGCTCAGGGTAAATTAAATGTCTTTTAAGGAACAACACTTCCATATAATTCTCATTTTCAAGGTTCATAGCAAGATTATAGGTAGGATAACCAAATTTCCTGCCTTCCTTAGTATTCAGTGTTTTTACCATCAGTGATATTTATATTTCTCTCAGAAAGATCTCTTTCCTTGATGTGTAGAATAGTGGGGAATAGGTACAGGTAGAGATACAGTAATCAACAGCTACAGATAATAGCAAGATAGTGTAGTTTATATTTTTAATGTATTTATTTTTTCATCCCTTTTCTTTGCTCATTTACTATAATCAGAATTTTTTTCCAGATAGATATTGAGTTATAAAGACCAAGTCTAAAGTAGTAAAGACTGAGTCTAATCTTTTTACATTGTAGTTTTGTTGATATATCAAGTAAGAAATTATGTATAGATGAGCTGTTCATTTGTTCAGATTCTAACAAAAATTTCTCTCACCAAAATTTCCCAATTTTATTTAATGAACATTTTTTTGAGTCTCATTTAATGATAGTATGCCATCCTAAGATAAGAAAAAAAGGTTGCTTTTGCTTCTCTCTGTTTTAAGGAACGCTATAGCTATGTCTGTCCAGATTTAGTGAAAGAATTTAACAAGTATGACACAGATGGATCAAAGTGGATTAAACAGTACACTGGAATCAATGCTATCTCCAAGAAAGAATTCTCCATTGATGTTGGCTATGAGAGATTCTTGGGACCTGAAATTTTTTTTCATCCAGAGGTAAGCTTAGCTCCTCCCCTTCAAATAGAATTGCTTCAAAATGTTCACAAGAAAATCATGTAGAAAATCTCAGAAAGAATCTCAGAAACTTTGTATAGTGTAATAAGGCATTACAGTGACTGTTAAAATTGCAAAACAATATTTTTCATACATTTGGAAAATGCTTATGGCTTAAAGTGGTGTGTGTGTGGGGGGGGTTATGGAAAAGCGTGGGAAGATGGAGCCCTTAAAAATTTTACAGTTAGGGCTGGAGAGATGGCTTAGCAGTTAAGCGCTTGCCTGTGAAGCCTAAGGACCCCGGTTCGAGGCTCGGTTCCCCAGGTCCCACGTTAGCCAGATGCACAAGGGGGCGCACGCGTCTGGAGTTCGTTTGCAGTGGCTGGAAGCCCTGGCGCGCCCATTCTCTCTCTCTCTCCCTCTGTCTTTCTCTCTATGTCTGTCGCTCTCAAATAAATAAATAAAAAATTAAAAAAAAAAAAGCCCTCATAGTTTAAAAAAAAAAATTTTTACAGTTATTTATTTAAAAATCAGCAAGCTCATTAGAAAGCATCCCCCAGTGCGAAATGGCCACTGCAGAAGGAGTCTTCAGTTAACTGTCATAAAATATCCAGTAGCAGAATAATCTCCTGTCTGTGAAGCCTTAGGAACACAAAGCTGTGTTGGAATAGTCAGTCAGTTGCTTTTAATGATGCATTCTCCTGGTAACTGAGTACTGGGAACGTGTCACAATCACTGATGTTACATGCCTACTCTGCTTATTTAGCATCAAGAGCACTTGTAACTTAATGCTTTTTCACTCAGCAAATAGTAATGATGATTTTCCTGGTTTCAGACTAAGCTTTGGGTATTCCAAGATAAAACATTCTTTAATCTTGCTCTTACTGAGCTCAAAGCATAAGAAAGACTCCTTAAATGGGCATAGCTGCTTTAACAAATGCACATGTCTGTTGAGGTGTAGGAGCTAGGAGTCAGGAGGTAACAGTTGAATTCAGGGCATGTGAACAGTTAACTGAGTATCAGATGTGTGTCACGGGTTCCATGCTGAGTAGAAATCTTTACCATGGAAGTGACATAGAATCATGTGCAGTATTTAGAAGGCTATTAGGGGGCTGAGGAGAGGGCCTAGTGGTTAAAAGAACTTGCTTTAACCTATCTACCCGAGTTTGATTCTACGTCACCCATGTAAAGCCAGATGCACAGAATGGCGCATTTATGTGGAGTTCATTTGTGCTCCTGGTGTCTGTCTCATAAACAAACAAACAAACAAATAAGTAAATAAATAAATAAAATGTTTGTAAAGGCTATTCTGGTGTGAACTGTGTTGGAAGCAGGTGGGTTTTATTGCAGTTTTTCACATGAGTAAATGCGTAGGTTAATGAGAATGGGCCAGTGTAGCAGTAATTGTGAAGAATGTGTGACAATTCTAAGCTTTATTTTTAATTTTTATTTATTTATTTATTTATTTTTTTGGTTTTTTTTGGAGGTAAGGTCTCACTCTACTAGCTCATGATGACCTGGTACTTCCTCTGTAGTTTCAGGCTAGACACAAGCTCATAATAACCCTCCTCGCTCAGCTTCCCAAGTGCTGGGATTAAAGGTGTGCACCACCACACCCAGCAGTTTTGAACTTTGTAAGTTGAGAGACTTAGATGAGCTGTCCAATGAAATGAGGGATGCTGAAGAGGACGGCTAGGTGCAAAAGGAACAGACGAATTTCTGTGCAAACTTGTTTTGGTTTTTCGAGCTAGGGTCTCACTCTAGCTCAGGCTGACCTGGAATTTACTATGTAATCTCAGGGTGGCCTTGAACTCACGGCAATCCTCCTACCTCTGTCTCCCAAGTGCTGGGATTAAAGGCGTGCGCCACCTTGCCAGGCCGAGTTTCTGTGTAAACCTTTTAAGAGGTCAGGAATGAACATTGAGCTAGGTCTGCCTCTGCATGTCTCTTATAATCTCAGCACTTAGGCAGAGGCAAGTGAATTAGAAGTTCAGTGTCATCCTTGGCTATATAATGAGTTTGAGATCCACCTGGGATATATAAGACTCCACTTCAGGACAAGAAAAAAAATGTGTCCTTTCTCCCAAGCAGTGTGAAAGGGAACATGCAAAACTCTTCCCCACAACCACCATGTGCTGTCAATACTTCCAGCTAGTATAAAAGTCCTAGAAAATGTTTTCTCTTCAGAGTAGGTTAGCCAGTTCTAACTACTTGTCTCCTTGATGAAAAGGAGGCATTTGATAAGCTCCTCTGTGGACAGCTTCTTACTGGGAAGCAAACTGTTCCTGTCTTGATTTCACCTTAGTTCCTCAGCCCGCAGGTACAGTGTCATAAAATAGGCTGGTCCTTGTGTATATCACCGGTGATTTGTGTTTTGAAGTCTGCAAGGTTTGTCTCTGTGCTTCTCAGTGCCTATCTTATCAAATTTTGCTGTTTCATATTTCTTCTCTCTTTTCAGTTCTTTTGTACACTTTAGATTTTACATTATAAATTAGTCTTTTTTACTTATACTTTCAGTGAAGTTTTGGGAGAGAAAATTAGATAAGTACTTTTAGTTTTCCCAGAGTAGGCTTTTTTTTTTTTTTTTTTTTTTTTTTGTATTATATGAACTGTGTCACCTCCCAAAGAGATTTTAAGATAGTTGTTCTTATAATTTTAATTTTAGGTATTTCTGTATCATAGCTTCCCTATCATTGGAAGTATTCATTCAGATTTTTAAAAAAAGATTTTTGGTTTATTTATTTATTTATTATTTATTTGAGAGTGACAGACACAGAAAGGGGCAGAGAGAGAGAGAGAAAGAGAGAGAGAAGGAGAGAGAGAGAATGGGCACACCAGGGCTTCTATCCACTGTAGATGAATTCCAGACTCGTGCGCCCCCTTGTGCATCTGGCTTACATGGGTCCTGGGGAATCAAGTCTCGATCTGGGGTCCTGAGGCTTCACAGGCAAGCGCTTAACCGCTAAGCCATCTCTCCATCCCCAGGTTTTTTTCTTTTTAAATTTTCACTCAATGAATGCTTGCGCATCTGTACTGACAGGACACTGATGATGTAATATATAATGAAAGAAGAAGAAAATTTAAAAGAAATAAACTTTTAACGCCATCCTAAGTTTTAAACTTGGGAAATATAAGACTAGGAAACATCATCCTTTAATATCCTCTTGATATTCTCAACCACCAGGTGTTAACCAGGTCCTGAACAGGGAGCAGTGACAGCTAGGACTGGCTCTGGATGGGAGCTGAAGGAAAGGCCTAACACTATCGTAGGACCAATTCAGTCTGTTAAAGGATTGAATAGTGGTTTATTGTTCATTCCGTTTTGTTTCCCTTACAAATATTCTCTATTGCTACGTTGTTACATCTAATACTGGTTTCTCATTTGAAGGTCTGCAGCCCAATAATTCCTGGAGCTTTTCCAATGACAAACTCAAGGCAAATTTCATTTCTTTCTTTAAAAAAAATTTTTTTTTACTTATTTGAGAGGAAGAAAGAGAGAAAATGGGTGTGCCAGGGCCTTCAGCCACCGCAAACGAACTCCAGATGCATGTACCACTGTGTGCATCAGGTTTAGGTGGTTCCTGGGCAAATGAACCTGCATCTTGTGGCTTTGCAGGCAAGTGCTTTAGCCCCTAAGCCATCTCTTCATTGCTTTCCTTATCAGGATTTCTATAGGTGGAGCCAGAGTATGTGCATATTTAAAGGTTTTGTGAAGTTCTGCTTTTCTTTATTTCAGATTAAAAACTCCTGTGCAATCTTGAGTTTGGTAGTACATGCTTATTATCCCAGCACTCAGGAAGTTAGGGTATGTGGATTGGTACCAATTCAAAGCCAACAAGGTCTACATAGAAAGACCCTGTGGGATAGAGGAGCAACTATGCAAAGGACACAGATACAACAGAGCAGTGAATGACCCTGTTCTTGTTGTTTAATGCTCGCTCGCATGTGGCAGATAAACTATCAAAGGCAGGGGAAGGAATATGGGGAAAGTTAGTTCTGTGTGCAAAGGTAAGGTGTGTGTGTGGGTGGAGGGGTATATGCTGCTGATTTAGGTAAATACTGGCTAGGACACAGGACAGTGTAGAGACTTTACAAGTTTCACATTAACAAATTAATAATGTTTTGCAAAATGAACATATTTTTCATCAGATTGTTAGTATTCTGTCTAGATTTGAGTGAATTAAGTGTTTTTCTTATAGTTAGAGCCAATGCCGGCTTCTCAGTTTGTAGTCTCACTGTAAAATCACTAAAACATAATGTTTTGAGAACTGAAGGCTTTTTAGAGAGTTCATCCTCTAAAGCCAGGAAAATTATAAGATCACCATGATCATGAATTTAATGTTAGACAGTGAGATTCCAGGATTTTCATTCTGCTGTTTATTTGCACAAAATCACTGACTAAACCTTTCTCTGTCCATTGGGAGCTTGTTTTTATTATTTGCTTATTTATTTGAAAGAGAGTGGGTGTGGGCATCCTGCCACAGCAAACTCCTAAAACATGCACCACTTTGTTAGGAATATTTTACTTTAAAAACAAGTGGTGAGGGGGGGTTGTATCATTTTGCTTTACCTTAGAAACATTCAGTTTTTTAGTCTTTGGCTTCAGTTTTGTGTTATATAAAATAAATAGGTTTTCTTATAACATTCCTTTATATACATCATCTATCTCATTGCACTTAGCTCATATTTACTCCTCCATTCTTCTCCACCCTAGTGTCTCCCTTCTGCTATCTCTTTCCTTCTTCAAAATGTCCTCTATTTTTTTTTTTTTTTTTGTTGTTGTTGTTATTTTGAGACAGTTTGACTGTGTCCAGGCTGTCCTTGAATACACGATCCTAGTACTTCTGCCCATTCAAGTGTTGGCATATGCCCTGCCAAAACTTTTCATTATATGTCCTTCTCAAGTAATTTAAGAGTAGCTTTTTCAAAAAAGAAAAAACGAAAAGCCTGCAAAACATTGACAAATGTCTCATAATTGTTACTACAAGTGTTTTTTGTTTTTTTTTTTGAGGTAGGGTCCCTAGCCCATACTAACCTGAAACTCACCGTATAGCCCAGTATGGCTTCAAATTCACAGTAATTTGCCCAAGTGCTAGAATTATATGCATGAGCCACTGTCTTTGGCATTAATTCAGGTTAGAATTAGTTTATCACTCCCATTTGAAAGACCTAATTCTAAAAATGAGAGGCCAAGATAGACATCATTTTAAACCTTACTTACGTTAATAAAGTACATAAAAAAACCAGAGATATATTTTAAGCTAGAAAAAAATCCCACTAGAATTTAGTTTTCAGTTCTAAAGACTAACTTTAATATTCAAACTTTTAAAAATATATGTAAACAACCAATTATAAATACATGACTTTAAATACTTTTGTAAAGCTTTAATAAAGTAGGCCCTTGCTTCAGAATATACTGAAGTTCTTAGAGTATAAGTTACCATATCTACAACTTGAAAAAGTGCTTGTGAGAGGTAAGTATGCATATAAACTACCAAAAGTAAGATACCATCCCTAATACTGTTTTTTTTCTATATAAAATCCTTTTTTATCTTCTAAATATCTTCATTGAATTTTTAAAAGTTTATTTTTAAGCTCTTATTTCTGTTCTATAGTGATTTTAACTTATAAACAATTTTCAATCACAAATGCAACTATGTACCTTGCTGGTCTATTAAATACTGAAAAAATTAGTGTCTATAATTATAGAAGTCCTCAATAATAATAACAAGAAAAATTTTCCATGTACTACAGACATGTGCTGGTATTTCCACATTTATATAGAGTTCTAGGTAATGAAATATTGAGGCGCACCTCCCTTTCCCAGATACTTCCCTTTCATCTATCTTCCTTTTTTATCCTGAAGAAGAAAAAGTTCATTTTAATGAGCTTGATGTTTATTCAGTATAAGCTTACTCAAAAATGTATGTGCTTTGATAATTAACATCTGTGAAATCATCCATATTTTCTAATTAAGTTTTTATGGGTATCTACTATTTGGAAATAGTTCTAGTTTGGCTATCACGTGAATACATAGCTGAGTTCTTTTTTTTTTTTCCCCCCAAAGTAGATATGTTGTAAAGCTATTTGGAAGCTCTGTAAATTAGTGATGTCTAAAGTACTGCTCCAGGGGTTACATTGTCATGTTTTCATCATTCTGTCTGTGTATCCTTGGTTTCTGTTCTGTTCTAGTGAAAGTTTTGATATGTATTCATTTATTGAACTAATAGCCAACAGCACTGTAACTCTTGTCCAAACAAAATGATCTGACTGGCATTTTCTCACTGAAACTTACCATCCAGCCTTCTTGGCACTAAGGAGCACCAACATTTAAGTTAGCTAACCCGCCAAGCTTGCTCGGAAACATGACACCAAGGGGACCCTGAACAGCGTATTTGCTTAGAGTGTAACAACTAGACGTGGCACAGGAGTATACACATTGGTGGACTTACACCTGATGCTTCCTCTGTTTGTACATGCACAAATAATGGCAAAAGTGCTTTACACATTGACAAGTCATTTTTAGGAAGTAGACTAGTTTGCAGACACGGAATCTAGACAATGAGTATTGACTTTGCAGCTTTTACTTTTGTTATCCTCTTATGCTGGAGTCATTGGTTTTTTTTAATGATTTTCCATTGAGTCTGTCTTATGTGAAGTGCATATGTATGAGAGTTCCCTTCGGAGAATGTTGTAGAAGTGGAGGAACTTATGTTTTCATTTAACTTTTTCTTAGCTGTTGCCAGATTGTCTTCCAGAGCAGAGGTTCTGTTGGACAGACACTCTCAGTGTACAAGCGCTCTCATTCACTCACGCCTTGGCCATCTCATAGTATATGGATGGCTTTACAAAACTGATCTTCTTGAACTTATAAAATGGTCACTAGCATCATTTTAATTGACTTTCTTCTGAAACCTCTGTTTTCATTAGCTCTAGTTTGAGTGTGTTACAGATCAGAATTTAGTTTCTGCGTGTTCTTTTGTTTTTGGAGCTGGATATTTCTTAATTTTCTGTGGTTGTGATGTTTACAAATTTACTTCTTTTTCAGTTTGCTAATCCAGATTTTACACAACCTATATCAGAAGTTGTAGATGAAGTAATTCAGAATTGCCCTATTGATGTCAGACGTCCTCTCTACAAGGTCAGTATTTACATAAAAAATTGTTATATATTTCTCATGTTATTAAATAGTATATTTAAAATGTCTGTGTTTTCTGTTCATTGTTGAATAGTAATTTAATCACATCTAAGGATATAATTAAATTTTTTTTACTATTTATCTTTAAACTTTCTCTTTAAAATAATGATCATACTTGCTTCTTTTTCTTTTCTCAAATAATACAGAATATTGTCCTCTCTGGAGGCTCAACCATGTTCAGGGATTTTGGACGTCGCTTGCAAAGAGATTTGAAAAGAACTGTAGATGCCCGGCTGAAGCTAAGTGAGGAATTGAGTGGTGGCAGATTGAAGGTTGGTTTCTCAGTTATTACCGAGAAGGCCCAGGGTGTTTGCTTACTGCATAGGCAGTGGCAAAGGTTGCCATCTTTTGCTCTTAGTTGGCAACATAAAGAACCTAGCACATGCTTTATATTCATGTACATAACATTCATGTCCAGTGGTTGTTTGATTCTTTTGGGAACATGTCTGTGTTGAGTTTTGTCTCATTATGACCTGACTGTACAGTAGTAGCTCAGGCAGTTTGCACCACTAAAAGTCTTTAGTTTATTTTTTACCTCCCCACAATCCACCCACACACTTGCTTACTACCCTTACACTCACATGTTTCTACCCATAAAATAAGCATAGTTTTAAATTGTGAGTATTGGAAAGTGGTATGACTGACTATAAAGGCATTGTTAAGCTACAGATGTGAGGTAGATGTCACCAATATAAATGCTTTATGCTCTGTAGTCCAGTCAAGGATGATGAATTCCATTTAACCCTGATAGTCCTGTGGCTTTCAGCAGTATTCTGTGCTTGTCTTTAGCCTCACCTCCTTGAAGGATACAGGCAGTGGATTTTGTAGAATGTTCTCAGCCTAGGCCTGTCCAATGTTTTTGCATGATTAGGCTCAGTTTATACAACAGGAGTGCTGTAGTATCATTTTAGTGCATTTCTTCAGTGAATTCTTGTGGTAATTTGATCATTTATTTAAAGTTGTTCCCAGCAGGGTTCTCCACTATATGGTCATTATTTTCCCTTTACAGTTAGTAAGAACCTTAGAGAGACACTTTCAGACCATATTGTCATATAATACTGTTAACATCATTGTCATGATCGAAATTTCTAAGTTTTGGCCACTAGGACCTATTCAAATAACTGTTAGGTTCTTTTGATGCACCCTTACCAAATTTCTGTACTTCCAAGTTGTCAGTCTTATCTTAAGGACTTCATGTTTTCTGACTCTGAAATTACCTCCTCCACTCCCCACACACACAAAAAAGAAACAACAACAACCCATTGTTTTTAGTGAAGAATGTTAAGAGAAACCAAGTTTTTTACATGCTAGGAATGCTCATTTCCACTGGAATGTCACATCTGGGCCTTCTCAGTGGTCAGGTTTGGGTGTATGCATTTGTGCATGAGTTCATGTTCATGTATTTTTGATTTCCAGAACACCAGTAGTTCATTCTAACCCTCTCAGTCAGAGATGTGTGTATGTACATGTATACCCTATGAGTTCCAAAATACTGTGGCTTAATTTTAGCATTGCATCTCTCCCATGTTTGTAAGATCTGTCCCTGACAATGAGAAAGCTGGCTCCCACCATCCAGTGTTTCCTTATGTGGGAGTGTGTGTTTAGTAGTGTGGAATTGTCCACTTTGAAACATGAGCCTACTTGCCTACTTACTCAAGTTCAGTATTTGCTTGTTTGTTTGTCCTCATTTGAGAATATTGGAACAAAATACTGAGTTCACAAGTCACCTAGGTTATCGTTTTCCTCACTTCAGCGTGGACGTGTTTTTAAAATATAGTTGGTTAAGTTTGTTTTTGTTCTGTATTTGGCTCCATGCATGTTTTTGCCTTTTAAAGTTGTATTTATGTATTTGACTTTTATGTTTAAAATTTAGTTTTCATTGGCCACATAGTAATTGTAATACTTAGGAGATACAATGTGAAATTCAATACATATATGCAATGTAGTAGATAAAAGCAAGGCAGTTAACATTTATGGCTCTTTAAACATTTATCATTTGTCTTTGGAGTTTCCAAACTCCGATTGCTTTATAAAATATATAGTAATTCTTGTAAATGACTATCCTGTAAAATGTATATTTTGTATCTGTTCTGTTCTATTTCCACTCTGACGTTTTCTCAGTATTCCATCTCTGTTTCTCTGTAGGTAGTCTCAGTTGTTTCTGGTTTATAAGATATCAATTGAATTTAATATAAGCATGATTTTCGTGTATACACATTTAGATTAAATGATTCAGAAATTGCTAGTTGACTTTACTCCTGAAGTGATCTTGTTGTGTCCCCTTTTAGCCCAAGCCCATTGATGTTCAGGTCATCACACACCACATGCAGCGATATGCAGTATGGTTTGGAGGGTCGATGCTGGCTTCCACGGTGCGTAGGGTGAAGCTTCCTTGTAAATTTATTTTATTTTTTAGATATAGAGGTCCAAAGGTACTTAACAGAAATACAAAACAAATTCTTGTACATTTTTATCTAAATATAGCATAGGAAACTATAAAAGTTATGTATGTATATACATAGAATTTTTAAAACTGTAAGTCATTTCAAATTAATGTTCATTTTAATTTGAGAATGCCATTTATTTCAGAGTGCGCATAGTATATTGTATTTTAAGATTGTTAGGAAAATCATTTTAAACTATAGTAGCACACTCATCAAAAGCTTTTTTTTTTTCTTTTCTTTTCATCTGAACTTGTTAACTTTGTCCTTTGAGAATGTGCAACACAGAGCAGGGGATAGTTTTTTATTGTATGTGAAGTGAGAAAGACAGGGAAATGTCTAAGTTTGTATCTCCTAACTGTGGCAGTTTGTCTGTGTACTGCTGTTGCTATGGATTGCTGGCTCCACCTTCTGTGTGGGAAGGTTGCAACAGAATAGCTCAGACATGGAAGTCTACCTTCTAGACCTCAGTGTTGCGAACTTCCAGGCAGGATGGGACAGAGGATGGCGAAAATTGAGTTGAATGCCTCTGTAGTTACAATACAGATTTATAGCTGATTTTTTTACTGAAGATTTTTAGGATTCTAAACAGACATTATAGGCTTAACATGTATTTTAAAGTATATTTAAAAAGAATATTGAAAGAATTTAGTTTTGGATCCTTATAAAAATGCATTTGCTTTGTTTGCTTTGTTTTGATTTCAGCCTGAGTTCTACCAAGTATGCCACACCAAAAAGGATTATGAGGAAATTGGACCTAGCATTTGTCGTCACAACCCGGTGTTTGGAGTCATGTCATAAAAATCAACTTAATAGTTACTGGGGTTAGGGAGATGGAAAAGAGATAATCTTTCTGATGAGCTGTTTCATCTGAATGGCTGGTTTGAGGTTTTAAAGCTGACTTGGAATAATAAGACCAAACATGACTGTACAGGAGTATTTTAATAAGTGTATCGACATGCAGAGGTAGAAGAAGAGCCAAAATGATTGTTTTCCTTTAGACTGAATCTTATGTGTATCAAAAAAGAAGTGGGTTTTAGTTCTTTCTGTGCCCTGATATTTTGTATATTATTGAACTGTCCAAGATTTGATGGATTTACCAGTGTGTAGATAGCTCTACAGAGCTTGAAGTGTACACTTCTGAGGGTGCAGTGCAAGAGCTTGTTTATATTTCATACTTTTTATACTTTGAGGAAAAAAAGTCAAAAGAAAAAAACTAGTATTTGAGGGAAAAAAGTGACCAAGTAAAGGATAAATTCAACAAATAGCCTCATGAGACTTGGCATCGCACTCACGGGGTTCCAGTTATTACGGATGGCTGCCAGTCCCCTCTCCCCACCCCACCTGTGGTTTTCTCTGCAAGTGTTTTGGGAACTAAGAAGCTAGTCTCTTGGATTAACTGATGCCTGCTAGTGCTTTCTGATTGCTCGCATTCTGTTTCTTGCTTTAAAAGAAAAGTAAAGACAAGATTGGTGGACCAGTATTGAAGTTCTGTAGTGTCATTTATTAAAAATGAACAAACAAACCATAATTTGATTACCAAACTTGATATATTTAAAGCCTAACACCATTCTAATAAAGGCAAAATTTTCTTTTTAATACTTGTTTCAGGCTCTTTGATCTCTTTATAAGTTAACTAATAAGTCTATTTTCTTCAAACTTCTGCAATAGTTCTTGAAATTCTTAACAGTTGGATAGCAAGCTGACTTTTTTATGTGCTCTGTACAAATAATTGTGAACTTTTAATATGTTGAGTGCTTTCATTTTGATAACTGGATCTCCATTTGATATTTTCATTTGTATAACTCATTTGCAGTCTGAAATTTTTTTTAGTGCCAGTCCCAGACATACCATGGAAAGTTAATTTTCTTTGCATTTTAAAATATCTGGATCTTGAAAAAAAGTGATGACAATAAATTAAAATTGAATTACCTTTTTGGTTTTTTTTTTTTTCCCCCATGCAGTATAGTTTACCTCATTATTTGTATATTTGATATGCTTTCTGTTTCTAGGGAAGCAACAGAATCCCCGAACTCTCTATCATATGCAGAGTAGAAGAATTTCTTGTGGACATAAAATTTTACCAGTTGCTTCTAGAGCACTAAGATGGGGTATCTTTTATAATGTCCTCTAGGACTTAGAGAGCAATGCCAATAATAACAACATTATTCCTAAAACACATAGAGTTAAGAATACCTCTATCCAGAGTTTAAACTGTAGAGGCAGATTTGGGAAGTTAACATTTGTTTTTATTTAGAGTATATCTAAATAGTTAAGCTTCTAAAAATAATTTATGTGAATCTTAAGTTCCTTGAGTATAGGAATGAAGGATAGATCATATGTCCTATATGAACAGTACATTAGCAATAACAAAGGTGTTTTTTTTTTAACTTGAAAAAGTGTTTTATGAGCATTTAAAGCAACTGTTTGAACAGTACCAAAGAATATGTAGTGAAAGTGGGTTTCCTTCTCATCCTCTCCTGCCTCCTTTTCTCATCAGTACATACTCAGAGTGTGTTATGTGGTGTTCTTTTCTACACCTGTAAAATATACTTCATATTTCATAAAAGAGACTCTTCCTGTATATATTTTTCTGTATGTTGCTTTTTTTCAGGGATCTTTTGATATCAAACTACAATA
This sequence comes from Jaculus jaculus, assembly GCF_020740685.1. Classification (NCBI taxonomy): domain Eukaryota; kingdom Metazoa; phylum Chordata; class Mammalia; order Rodentia; family Dipodidae; genus Jaculus; species Jaculus jaculus. The sequence continues at coordinate 18,437,893 of NC_059106.1, forward strand.
TCAGCTAGCAACTCATCTTCTGACCCAATAAAATGTTGTTGGCTTTGTCATAAATATGACTTTTTACTTACAATGGTTGAGTAATAAAAGAATAAACATGTTTGCAAAGTCAGATACCTTAAAAAATTTGACATTACAAACTTAGGCTTCCACTTGTTCAAGGACACGAGCAAGCACCAGATTTTCCTATGTACATTGTGATACCGTTTGATCTGCTTTTAGGAGGATAAGGCTTGGAAATGACTGAAGCAGTACTCTCTTTTATTAGTTCCTATGATTGTATGTCATTTCCATGACTTACTGCAAATTCAGTTGTAAATTTGTTGTGCTTTAGCCAGGAGAAATGGGTGTCTGCATTGCCGACTCTTGTTTAGCAGTGCAGGCATAAAGCATCAAACTGAGGCCAGCGATTGGAATTTTTTTTAAAGTTTAATTTAGTTTAATTTAATTTATTTATTTGAGAGAGAATAGGCATGCCAGGGCCTCTAGCCACTGCAAATGAACTCCAGATGCATGTACCACCTTGTGCATCTGGGTTTATGTGGTAAAGAACCTGGATCATTTGGCTTTTTAGGCAAGTAAGTGACTTAACTGCTAAGTGATCTCTCCAGCCCCTGGAATTTTTATTCTAGTTCTCCTAAGTGATGACATAGCTCCTTCAACTTTCTTTTTGTTAAAACACAATCCTAGATAAATTCTTTGAACTCTGCCTCTGAATTACAAGGTAGAAATGTTAATGTTGAATCATATTACAGTTTCTTTTTATAAATATAGCCTAGTCTTTCTGATTCATTTGTAATACTAAAGGTGTTAAATGTTGGCTTTTGAATTAGCTAGGCTTTAATCAGTTGAGAAATAAAGTAAATGATCATTTTCTAACTTGATGCCTACCTTGACAAGAGTGTCTCAATTACTTTCTTGTTACTGGGATAAAACACCCAACTAGAAGCATTGTATGGGAGGCAAGGGTTTATCTTGCTTTCAGTGTCAAGGGAAGGTTTTGTCATGGTGGGGAAAGCATGATAAGAACAGACAGCTGGCATCTACACAGAGGAAAGGAGGAGAAAGAGTTAGCTTGCTCTGAACACATAGTGGGACTAGATGAATAAACCTCAGGATCCATCCCCAGTGATACTTCTCTAGCAGCCTCTCAAAGGCTCTACCAGCTGGGGATCAACTATGAGGTTTCATCACATACATGAAGCTGTGGGGGCATTACGTTTGTACCACCACCCACACTGTAACTAACAAACACATTAGAAGATACCCCCCCCCACACACACACTCTAATCTTAACTCCTGCTAACTCCCTGATATTTTGCTTTTCTTACTCTCTAAGCTCCAGTCTCTCAGATAGACCTCTGGGGTATCATCTCTTTTACTGGTTAGCACCCAGATGCCCACCTCAGGACAGTAGACAATATACCAGAATACATTCACTCTCAAAGTGCATACTCCATTTACATTACAATGCCATGCTTTTGAATACATTTGTATTTGAGTGTAGTGTGCTCGGAGTACACAGCTGGCAAAGGGCAGAATTGTTGAGGAATTTGTACCACAAACCTTGAAAGTAAATGCTCTGCTTTTGAAATAGGTTTGTAGCATCTAATAAGACCTTTAGGAAGAGGTTTAGACCTGCCAGAGATCTGAGGAGACATAAATTTAAGTGAAAAAGTGCCTGCTGCTCATTGTTGACAACTCAATACTGTCAAAATGCTCATACCTCTTCCACATAATATACATTTTTCAGTGGAGAATATTTGTTACGTTTCCCGGGTCTTGATACATTATTAACAGTTAACATTGCGGTTGTCATAGGTATTCACCATGCTATAAACTCAGTTAACATATACATTGGAAATTTGGGAGTTAAGTACAATCTACTATTGGATGGGGAGATGGCACAGTGCTTAAAGGCGTTTGCTCCGAAAGCATGCCGACCAAATTTGGATCCCCAGCACTCATGTGAAGCCAGACCCAACGTGGATTACGTGTCGAATCCCAACATGACTACAGCAGAGGGAGGTGGCGTCAGGAAAATCTGAAGCTCTCCTCGTCTGGCCTTCCTAGCAGCAAACAACAAGTGTCCTTGTTGCAAAAGAGATAGAAAATGAGGACCAACTCTCTAAGGTTGTCCTCTGATCTCCACAAGTACCAGGGCACATATGCATACACACACACATACTTATACAGTCTACCGAAGACTAAACATTGAGTTAATTTAGTGGCTATAGGAAAGAAGAAAGAGAACAAGAATAAAAATAGGTACCATAGGAAGAAGAGTAGCTAAAGCCCTGAGATCAGAAAATTAGAAGGGAAGCAAGCATTTTTTGTTTGTTTGGATGTAACCAATGATTTTTTTTCTAGTGCCCCTTCACTTTTGGTAACATTAAAATTGAGATGGTGAATTAAAATGCTATATATTTATTCAAACACGTACTTGCTTTCTATATATTGTGTCAAGTTTTTGACCTTCACCCCAGGAAGCACTTATTGACTTCCTACTGTAGTCCAAGCCTTTTACAGTCAGGTACACATTGCTGGCAGAAATTCCACAATGAAGAGCAGCTTGTGTGTGTGTGTGTGTGGGGGGGGGGTATTTTGGCTTACAGACTCGAGGGGAAGCTCCATCGTGGCAGGGGAAAACGAAGCCATGAACAGAGGGTGGGCATCACCCCCTACCCAACAGTAGGTGGATCACAGTAATAGGAGAGTGTGCCAAACACTGGCACTGTGAAACATAAGCCTGCCCCCAACAATACACTGTCTCCAGGAGGCACTAGTTCCCAAATCCATCAGCTGGGAGCCTAGCACTCAGAACACCTAAGTTTATTGGAGACACCTGAATCTGAATCAAACCACCACAAAGCCCTATGCATGATGACAAGGAAGCGATGAGCCTGGAGGCTGGCGTAAATAGAAAAAGTATTTTCAGGGCTGGAGAGATGGCTTAGCGGTTAAGCACTTGCCTGTGAAGCCTAAGGACCCTGGTTTGAGGCTCAATTCCCCTGGACTCACGTTTGCCAGATGAACAAGGGGACACATGCATCTGGAGTTTGTTGCAGTGGCTGGAGGCCCTGGTGTGCCCATTCTCTTTCTGCCTCTTTCTGTCTGTCACTCTCAAATAAATAAATAAAAATAAAGAAAAAAAGTTTTTTAAAAGAGGTATTTTCAGAGGTACTGGGAATAATTTTCTCTGAATAGGACTTGAGAGGTACATACATAATGGCAGAATAAGGTTTGGCAACAATGCCTTTGATTTTATGATGTTTGAATAGCATAAGACATTAAGTGTTTTTAAAATAATTGGGAAAAATTGATATGCAAACATTTCTTAACCTGTGTCCCATTGCTTTGAGAGAGCTGGTAGCAATATCATTAAGCTAGTTATTATTAGTTAGCATTATTAAGCTATTATTGAGCTGCTAAGTGACACTGTCAAACAACCTAGTTGCATGGTGCAGTTATTAAAGTCTGGACTCTGAGATGTAGCTCTAGGTGTAACTACCTAGCATGTATGGAAGCCCTGGCTGTGGTCGCAGCGAGAGGAGAGAGGGTCAGAAGTGACACGTCCTGTGTCAAAAATGGGGTGGCCAGGGGGAAAGACATTGCATGCACTGAGAAGCCACTGGGACTTCAAACTCCCTGGTCCAGGCTGAAGACATAGTTGAGCTTTGACATTGGAGCCATTTATTTCTAAGTCGGTACTGAATTTTTATATCTCCATTATGCAGATTAAGACTTCACTTTCCAGTGTGGACCTGGTCTTTTGTGAGTCGCCATGTTGTATTTGGAACTGGGAACATACTTTCTTAGGCACCAAATCAAGAAGTTTGTGCTTGAGCTGTACAGTTTTTGGCATTTGGCAGATACGTATCTTTTTGAATAAAGTTACCTGGATCAAAAAGATGTGTGGCCAGACGTGGTGGTGCACGCCTTTAGTCTCAGCCCTCGGGAGGCAGAATGAGGAGGATTGCTGTGAGTTCAAGGCCAGTCAGACTACATAAGAAGTTCCAGGACAGCCTGGGGAGGGGGAGCGAAGGGGAAGGAAAAGGAAAAGACTTCTGGGGACGAAATTTCTGATCCTAGCACTCATGATCCTGGTTCTTTTTTTTTTTTTTTTTTTTTGACAAAAAAAATCAAGGGTTTTGTTTGTAAAACAGTTTACATATTTGGTACTGTAAGGATATACTTACAGCTATGTTAAAATTCTTCTTTTATCATGCTCTGGTAAATTCTCCAACTGTGCCCATTCAAGCTACCCAGATTAAACTCTGGGTCATACCACAGAACAATAATAAAAGAAAAAAGACATCAAAGTAGAAAAGGGACTAGCTGGGAAGAAGGGGCTTAGTGGAATGGGGAAGGGGCCCAAGAGAAGGTAATGAGACTATACATGTATAAAAATTGTCAGTAGAAGTGTAAATATACTCCTTTTGAGATATTTAGTGGCTGTCCCACCTTATGTACATCTGTCTTAATTATTTCAAGAGTAAGAACCTGCTAGGGATCTCAAATTCAGATAACATTTTCGATTTTTGACTCAATTCACATGACACTGGTATACCTCAAACAAATACATATATATTTTCTTGGATGGAGCAATGCTATCGTCCTAATTTCTCACCCAATACAAAATTGATATTTGTGAGGGCACTGGAAGGATGAATAAAATGGTTTTGTCTTTTTTTCTTCATAGAGAAGGAAATGACTTTTTTCATCCAATCATTAGAATTTTGGTGTTTTTGAGACTGAAGTAGCTACTTTTCTTCAACCAATTTCACAAAGACAAATGATTTTTTTCCGAGATGTGTGGCAGGAAGGAAAGGAATGGGGAAGTGCGATGTGTGTGTGTGTGTTTGTGTGTGTGTGTATGTAAGTACATGTGGAGGTCAGAAGACCACCTCAGATAATCTCTTTCTGGCCTGGATCTTCCTGAATCAGCTGGACTGGCAGGAGAAGCCCTTTGCCATTTGTCATTGCTTCTGCTCTTCTGTGTTTAATATTGTCCCTAAAAGATGTGAGCCACTTCCAGGTGTGGCTGATACACAGGCTTAAAATGGCCACTCATTATACGGAGGCCCCTAAGGAACATTTTTCATTCAGTCATCTAAATTTTGACTGATAACTCTTTATTGTCATTTGGTGCAGATACTGCTATATACTGTGGAATGTTTCAGCTAATTTCACCCAATCCCAGTTTTTCTCCCAAACTATTAAGTACACAGTTCCATGTCTTTGAGTTTGTGAACAACTGTCCTTTGTACTGTTTGTCCTCTGGTTTACACCCACCAGACCAGTGCGCAAACAGCTCCTTGAGTGTGTTAACATTTCATGATGAAATGAAGTGGGAAGTGTTGTGTGACACAAAAGGCCTTTGCTGAAGGAGTACTGCAGGGTTAAGACCCACTGTCCCCCTTCGAATGCCTTCATTATGTTTCCTATAATGAATGTGATTGTCTAATGACAGATTTGGGCTGAGATGATTGAACATATTATTTGAGCAAATAAAAACTTTTGAGTTTGAAGCAAAAGCTTGTCCAGAAGCAAATTAACATATGCCTCGGGTAGAGTAAGACAGCAGAATCTTTGAGTGGGATCTAAAAGAGGCAGGTTTCAAAATGTACCGTTCATGGGAACAGACTATGCAGTTGTCCTGTGTTCATGGCTGTCAGCTTCTGTTGAGCTTTGAGAAACTGCTTTTGTAGCAACAACTTTGTTAAATGGGTCTCTACTGAAACCCTGCTCTGGTAATATTCTTTCTGTAGGAGGGAGGGTGACCTGCCTTCACTTGTGCTCTGGGAAGCTTTGTTGTATTGTAACAGAACTATCTAACTTACCACCTAATTTGGTGTATGTTTATTTATTTTTGTTTGTTTTTTATTTTTTTATTTTTTGGAGCTTGACATGACTGCTTCAATGATTTTGAAATACTGCTGCTTCCTGGTCATTAGGTTTTCTTCAACTTTTTTTTTTTTTTTTTTTTTTTTTTGAGAATCTGCTAATCATGGGACACTGTTAGAAGTCATTGAAGATACAGACTACTCTAAATTTATAGCTTAGCATGGAAGTATTCATGAGCATAAGTAATCAAAATACAGGACTGTGTGTAAATAAAAATTAGCTCATAGGAAGAACATGTAAACCTGCCTTGTCTTTCATCAAATGCAGGTGAAGTCGCAACAGTAACAGGAAACAAGCATTTTCTCCAAAGACAAGCTGCCACTGAAAGAACATAATTCTCCTCAAATGACTAATGCTTTCTTATTTTGTTAACCCAAAGTTATGGACTATCAGAAATTTGGATTCTGGAATTACATCATTAATAATGAGACATCTTTTGTACAGTTCACTCACGCACAGTAGCCTGGATTTCCTTTGGAAGTCTTTGGCACCACATTTCACATGGATTCTCAGTAGATTGCAAGGGTAGGCATTATTCAGTTTGCAAACCAGACTTGATAGTCAGCCCTTTATACAGAGGCATGTTTGTTCTAATCCTAGCAAAACATTTAAATTTCACCCTTTGCTCAAATCTTACACTTCACAGAGTTCCTTCATGTGTCACCCCCTTCATTGTCATAGGCTGTTGTAGTTACCTTCTTGCTGGAACAAAACACCTGACCAGAAGCAACTTACTGGGAGGAAAGTGTTTATTTCATGTGTACAGTTTTTAGGGGAAGCTTCATCTTGGCAGAAGAAGCTGGCTCATTTCGTCATACATCCACACTGTGGACCACCTCTGAAAAGAGTAGCCTAGATTCCTCAACCCCAAGTTCCACCCCCAGAAACACACCTTTTCTAGCTAGGCTCCACCTCTCAAAGTTCCTCCAACTAGGGTCTGAATAGGAAGCTTAATCAAAAACACCACAGGCTATGGGGATATTTACATTCATGTTTTATAGATACTTCCACATTGAGCCAAAGCAGTTGTTTTAGTGATTTCCTTAAGACTTTCCCTGAATTTGAAAGCTAACCTTGTCTGTGGTGGCTTTTTCATCACAATTCCACCTTTGACAAGTAAAGCACAGTTACCCTTAGGCAACCATGCACTGTGCAGTTGAAGCTTCTCATAGCTGTGTCACTGAAATGTCAACAGAGAGATGTGGTTGTTGCAGTATATGGTGAGTGCACGTAAGTCCCTGTTGCTAGTATTCTTAGAGATGAAATAGATAACCAAAGTAGGTGATAAACTATCAGATTGCACATAAAGAAAAGACAACATGTCATTTGCAATTGAAGATGTGCTGAAGTAAATACATATTCACCCAGGTATGGTGGCACATGCCTTTAATCTCAGCACTCAGGAGGCAGAGGTTGGAGGATGGCTGTGAGTGCAAGGCCACCCTAAGACTACATAGTGAATTCCAGGTCAGCCTACCTCAAAAAACCAAACAAATAAAAGTAAATACATATTCACTCCAACTTTTATGTTTTCAAACTGTGGCATGTTTACATTTGTACATCCCTTACTTTGGCTATCCTAAGGAAATAAACCATTAACAATAGCTCAAAATAACTTCTGAGGAAATAAGTAGATCTGAATAAGGCAGCAGCAGAAATGTCCCTTCAAGGTGGGCTGTGCCCTTTGGAGAAGTTGGTGGAAAAGCTGAAGTCCCTTCCACTCCTGCCTTCAGTGAAACTTCCCTTCCTGAAACACAAGCATACAGTGACCTCAGCTATTCATAAAATCCACAGACAGAGAAATTAAAAAAGCCTTTTGAAGGGGCTGGGGAGATGGCTTGGTCAGAAAAATATAAGCATAAGGACCTGAGTTGAGTGAGATTCCCAGTACCCACATTAAAGCATGCACTTATAAACCCATTTATGGGAATGTGGATATGGGGGGATCCCTAGGACTTGCTGTCCAGGTAATCTAGATGAATTGGTGAGGTCTAGGTTCAGCAAGAAAACCCTGTCTAAAAGTGGTGAGCAATTGAATAAGACACTCAGTGTTGACCTGTGGCCTCTGCTTGCACGTGTGACCACACAGCACACGAGAAAAAGAAACTGTAAGTTGGGAGAAAGGATTTGATGAAATTTTTGTACTAAAGTTCAATCCATGCTTCCCCCCTCAGTGCATGCTTGTTGGATATGCAGTAGGGAAGACCTGTTGTCTGAGATTTGGCCCCGCCAGTTGTCCCTACATCAGGTTTAGAGCTGGTCTATACTTGTCTATACTCCTGCCTCCCAGTTCCTCTAGATGAAGCCAACGCAACAACTGAGGTCCACATCTGATAAAATTATTCTCTCCACTACCTGTATGAAAGAACAGGAGGGAGTGAACCCCCCCCCCCTCTCCTGTTGAATACACTGTTAAATTATTAAAATGGCATTCTCAAGTCATTTCAGAGATTCTGTCTCCTACCATGAACTCAAGCTAGGTTTAAAGAACCTAGAACTTCAAGAACATGGGGCTAAGGTCAGCCTGGAGAGCTACTGTGCTCTATTTATTTATTTACTTTTATTAGTTATGTACACAGTGGAAACAGCCATCTTGGTACCATTGTTAGCTTCCTCCCTGTCCTCCCCACTCCCCAGCGACCTTCCACATTGGGGAATGTGGGTTGTGCATTGTGGAGTTAGCCATCATTCACATTCAAGCCACTGCAGATTATGGGGAAGAGGCAATGTCTCTGTGCATAATGTCCCAACTTGTGGCTCTAACAATCTTCCTGCCCCCTTTTCTGCAAATTTCCTGAGCCATGTTGGGTTCGTTTTAGGTCTACTTCAGTGCTGATGTCTTGGGAGCCTCTGTCTCGGGATCTCTGGTTTGGTAGGAGTTGAGTGTTCTGTGTCTATCTCCTTCACCCTTGTGCTGCTATCAGGATCACCAAGACAGCAGCACTCTTGCTCATCACCCCAGTTACTCCTGGTTTCTGCTGGGGCCCTGATGATGTGTGATGGGCTGATTATCTCCTCAGGATTTGCATCCATCTGAAAAAGAGAAGCAAATTCTCCAATGGAGAGTGAACTCAGCATCAGGTAAATGGGATAACCATTATTATTTTCGAGGGAATTTAATAGGTGTAGGCCCTCTTGTAGCCCACGATTTATGGGAGATTGATAATGGAGAGTAGGCTCGTTATTTGGATATGGTCTTAACTTGTTTCCCAGTTCCAGCTATGGGTTCCATTCCACTGAGCGGACCAGTTAGCCAAATCAAGAGCAGTTGGTTACCTACCATACCCACAGCTCTCTTTATCCACTCCTGGTTGAAGGCCACTGCTCTGTGCATCATCATCCAGATTTGCCCATTTTTTGTTGGCATAATAAAATGCCCAAGGCAAGCTACTTCTAAAGAGAAAGTTGTTTCCTTCACAGTTTGAACATTAGGGCATGGTGCCAGTGTCAGCTTGGCTCTGGGGAGAACCGCGCAGTAGATGGCAGGAGGGCTGTGGGGAAGCAGACTACATCAGGAAGCCAGGGAGGATTAGGCAGGCCAAGCTCGCTGTTGTATAACAGTCTTCTTCAGAAAACTAACACAGGGCTCCCCCAAAGGGACTCCAAAAACCTCCCACTAGGCTATATTTCTTCATGTCACATCAAATTAGTTTATAGACTGGTAGCTCCAGGATTAATTTAGTAGCCTATCAACATCACCAGAGGCTGTTTTCCCCATCTCTCAGGTTCTCTCTTCCTTTAGTTAATGTCAACAGTGGTTTCTGTCTGTGGCCTCACTCCCAGATATAATCAAATCCGCGGGGGAAAAAAAGGAAAGAGATACTATTCTTGGGTGGTCCTTGGTAAGAGAAAAAAATCTACAAGCCTCCCTGAAGAGTTCTCACAAGTCGGTGATCAGAAGTGATTTCTCCGATAAGTGTAACAGTGGAGCTGGTATCTATTTCTGCAGTTGGCTTCTCTCCTAAATAATACTGGGGTATATAATCCAAGTGAGAACCCCAAGTAGATTTGATCAGAGAAGAACCCATCCACAACCTTTAATCAAGATGTCAAAAACACAAAGTGGCAAGCTTAACTGTAAGGGAAAACTCCGACTCACCTACAAAGATTACACGTCAGAAGCACATCAGCTCTCACAGCCACAACCCTAAAAGCCAGGCAAGCATGGCAGGATGTAGCCCAAGCCTGAGAGTAAATAACTGCCAGCAAGATCACTGCAGCCACCAAAGTTACCTTTTAAAATTGACGGGAAAATAAGAACATTTCAAGATGAACACCAACTAAGGGAATTCATGACAATTACTCCAGCACTGCAGAAAACACTTAAAAGAATAATATAAACAGGATGGGGGAAACCAGTCTTGTCCATGAGAGCACAGGGATACATATTACTTGAGGGTATGAATAAACAAAGACCTTAGATAAATACACTGTGGGGCTAGAGAGATGGTTCAGTAGTTAAGGTACTTGCATGAAAAGCCTTAGGACCAGGGTTCATTTTCCCAGTACCCACATTAAGCCAGATGCATGGGGTGGCATGTATGTCTGGAGTTTGTTTGTGGTGGCTAGAGGCCCTAGTGTACCCATATTTTCTCGATCTGCCTTTCTCTCTCTCCTGGTCTCTATCTCTCTCTCAAATTAATAATATATATATATATATATTATTTTTTTGTTCCTTTTTTATTTGTTAATTTGAGAGCAACAGATACAGAGAGAAAGGCAGACAGGGGTGGGGGGAGAATGGGCACCCCAGGTCCTCCAGCCACTGCTAAGGAACTCCAGATGCATGTGCCCCCTTGTGCATCTGGCTAATGTGGGTCCTGGGGAATGAAGCCTAGAACCAAGGTTCTTAGGCTTCACAGGCAAGCACTTAACCGCTAAGCCATCTCTCCAGCCCAATAAAATATTTTTAAAAAGCAATCCATTGTGTTCCACAGAATAAACTAGCAAGGCCCTATTACTAACATGAGAGCATATATGTGTTTATCTAAACAATCTGTATCTTTGTAATGATAAATCTTCTTACCTTCATGGTTAAGCTTACTCCTTTTATACCTAGACTATATTCGATTTTATCTTTGGTTGACCTTGATAGTGATTTTATGAACTGTATTCTTTTATTAAACTACTATTTTGTTTAGTCAATATAAAGTATGTGTTTGAATAACTTGGTGTACCCTGAGTGCTTTGATATCAGAAGTGCACTAATGATGTGTAAGTAAAGTTTAGTAAACCAAAACAAAGGGTTCCATTAAAATAGCACTACCATATGATCTAGCTGCGCCATTCATGAAAGGACTCAAAGTTAGAGTACCACAGAGATACCTGCACACTCATGGTTTCTCTGACACTGATCACAATCATTGAGTCACAGAATTGGTGTAGATGGCCCTCAACAGATGAATGGTTAAAGAAAATGTGATGTATATTTTTAGATGAGGAGTTTTATTTATATTATTTATTATAACAAGGTTATTCATTTACAGGAAAAGGGGGGGGAATTGCAGATTGTATTAAGCAAAATAAATCAGTGTCAGAGATACAAAATATCTCTTGTTTTCTCTCATATGTGGAATTTAGATTTTAAACATGTATGGACACATGATATGAAAGTAGAAGGCATACTGTTTAGGAAAAGAAAGGACTTATTTGGAAGGGAATGGGATAAGAGAGGGAAATGAGGGTGAGTATTGTCAAAGTGCACGGAATACTTAAATGAAAACATGAAATCCATCACTTTGTATAATGGATATATGCTCATAACATTTTTTAAAAAAATAAATGAAATAGGGCTGGAGGGATGGCTTAGCAGTTAAAACATTTGCCTGCAAAGCCAAAGAGCCCAGGTTCTATTCCCCAGGACCCACATTAGATAGATGCATAAGGGGGCGCGTGCATCTGGAGTTCGTTTGCAGTGGATAGAGGCCCTGGTGTGTTCATTCTCTCACTCTCTCTCCCACTGTCTCTGTCCAATAAATAAAAATAAACAAAATATAAAATGCCTAAATCTTATTAGGTATTATAAAATTATTATAAAATGTGAAACTGGTTAAATAAGGACAATATAAAAAGTTAAAGAAATCACTGGTAGAACTGGCAAAGGCAGAAGAGAGTTGAAAATTAAATAAAAGGTCATTACATCATCACAGTCCCAACAAAGACTTCTATTGGCCCCTGACAGGTCACCTTCAGAAGGGAGATAGGAATGGAAACAGGTTGCAATGAGCTGTGGAGAAGGACAGGGCAAACACATGGTGGAGTCCTTCTTGAGTAGCTTTGTTCAAAACGTGTGTGTAGAAGGAAAGCATGCGCTGGGCCACTGGGTAGGGTTGAAGGAAGGTCTCAATCTCATCTGGATTTGTTTCTCTGGGGAGCTGAGAACATGGATGAGTGCTGAGGTCAGGAAGGGATAAGGGTATTTTGTTGTTGTTGTTTTCTGGCTTTTGGTCTTTTGAGGTAGAGTCTCGCTGTAGCTCAAAGCTGACCTGGAATTCACTCTGTAATCTCAGGGTGGCCTTGAACTCATGGCGATCCTCCTACCTCTGCCAACCAAGTGCTGGAATTAAAGGCGTGCACCACCATGCCCGGCAGGGGTGGTTTTTAACATAGTGTCTCAGAAGATCTCTGAGTGGTTCCTGGCTAGGATAGCACCAGAGCAGGAGAGGGTGGATGGTACAGCCCACCACAGAGGAAGCAACACCAAGCCTCCTTGAGATTCACATTTTATGTCTGTAAAGTGCTTGGGATGGAACTCTGGGTCTCAGGCATGCTAGGCAATCACTCTACCACTGCTACACCCAACTCTGTCAGATTTGTTTTTCCACATGTACTTGAAACAGATGAGGTTTTTAAACTATTTTCTTTGGGGACCAGGAGTCAGGATTTTGAAGCAGTCCTTACAGCAGCCATTCCCTTCTGCTCCAGGCCAGGTGGTAAAGATGGCCACCCCTCCCCAGGAGAGGATCAGTGATCATTCTGTTGCATTTATGACAAATGGCAGCAAGCCCCAGCTTAGCAACAAAATTGTACCATGTTCATAAGTGGCACTGGGCACAGGTCCTTGAGCCAGATTAATAAAGGAGCAAATAGGTCATTAACAATTAAGATTAGCATTGGCTTGGTTGGCTGGCAAGGTGAAACTGAGAAAGGCCAGGCTTTGAATTCAGCCACAACCTGGTCTGCATGCATTTCCAGAATTATGTCTCTAGCACAAAAGGGGCTCCCAGCAGACTGAATTGGCTTTGCAATTAGCACGGTGCTTGTAAGCATATGGTTCTAGAATCACTCTGCTCCCCAGTGCACTTCCGTCACACGGCAGTGGTGCCATGGTGCTCTTAACTGACCTCCCATAGTCCTGATGCTCCTCTGGAAGATTAGAATTCTAAAACTCTGATGACCCCTGTGTGTGCGTGAGGGCATGCTCCTGGGTGTACAGGTGCACATGGACCTGTGCGTGTGGAGGCCAGACAATGACCTCAGGTGTTGTTTGTCAGGCACCGTCCAACTTTTTTGAGACAGGGTCTCACTGGCTTGGAAGTCACCAACTAGGCTAGACTGGATGGCCAGTGAGCCCTCAGGATCCTCCTGTTTCTGGGATTACAAGAGTGCCACCATTGCTAGCCTTTTTTTTTTTTTTTTCAACCCATTGAGCCATCTCCCTAGCCCTTCTTTACTAAGTTTTACAGACTTAATCAAAGGGAGATACTTAGTGCCTCTCTTTCCTACTTAAGTAGATTTTAAGAACTTCTGTCAGTTTTTTTTTCTTACCATAGTGTCCTCAGTTCAAACTACTTGTAGTGGGTGTGACACCTGCTAACACATGGAAGAGACACTGGGGAGTAGCTCACGTGACGGAGAGCTCGGCTTGCGTGCAAGAAGTCCTGGGGCCTCCAGCATCTATCTCATGAACCCAGTGTGCAGCTCGAATCTCAGCACTTGGAAGGTGGGGGCAGGAGGATCAGAGATTCAAGCTCAGCATTGGCTACAGAGGAAATGAAAAGCCAGCCTGGGATATATGTGACCCTGTCTCAGAACAGAACAACAATAAAAACAAAAGAGCAAAGAGAAAAGGAAAGAAAGTAAGCATAGGCAATGTAGGAATCTCAATCTAAGTTGCTGTTTTCGTCCTGGAAGCTCACTCACTGTACTGGAAGATATTTTAATTTTTCTCAGTGTTCATGAATCTGTCCTGGAAATCCTGTCATGTAAGACAGGAGGGATAATTTAGAGACCGAACCCTGCTGGCTGGTCTCCTTCCAGCTCCAGCCTTCCTTTCCTTCTTGCCATGGTTGGGGTCTTACAGTATGTGAACTGCATCTGCCCGGGCTTGGACAGGCTCAGTGCCGAGCCCCTGGGAGGAGCGATATGCCAGGCCTCCGAGAATGTGTACAGGATGACAGACGGTGGCAAATTAAACTGGCAATTGAAAAAACCGGAGTGTTTCCAAGTCCTTTACTAGAGGAGCTTTCCAGAGGGCCCCAGTGCAGGAAGATGGATAGCTGCTAGCCTCAAACACGCCGTGGACATCCGTTTGTTCAGCAAACTGTTACGCAGAAGGTATTCCAGAGCAGGGAGGAGATGCATGATGGAAGGGGATCTTCTGCCTTACACCCCGAGAATACTGACAGCACACTGGACAGACCGGTAACAAATCTGGGCTAGGCAGGAGTAGGATCAGAGATTTCTTTGAGGGAGATCCCCAAGTTATATTGCTGTAGTATGGCACAGACATGGATGTGAATAAGTGAGCTTTTGAAGTAGCATGATGGGGATGAGCCGGGAGAAACCTCAGTGTGGGTGAGGGGATATGAGGCCGATTCAGGAAATTCCTTCACTGAAAGATTGATGGGGACTGGGAAGATGGCTGTGTTGGTAATGCGCTTGCCTCACCAGCATGGTTGATCTCTAGAACCCATGTACAGATTGTAGACATGATATAGTGCACCTATAATCCCAGTGCTAGAGAGGCTGAGACCAGAGAATGTGGGGGGTTAAGCTGGTTAACTACAAGAGCCTAGCTGTGAGCTCTAGACAACAAGGGACATGGAATTCCCAAGGATGACATACTTGGCCTCCAAACACATGCACACACATGTCACACACACACACACACACACACACACACACACATTCATACACTTACACACAAAAGATGAGAATGGGATCCCTGTACTGTCCAAGGTCGAGGTGAGTCAGTAGTAGTGCTCAGTGTAGAGTGATATGAATAGTTTGTCAGAGAAAGCTGAGCAAGCCCTTGCTCTATTTGCTGCTAAGTGCATTAGGAATATTCACTACAAACTGACTGTATCCTTACAGTGTGTTATTTCCACCTCCATTTGACAGATGGAGGACTGAGGCAGAAGATAACCACATGGTCTCGAGTCACAGAGCCCGTGAGTGGCAGGGCTGAGGGAGTGCAGCGACTGGGTTCCTAGGTCTGTGCTCTCACCGTGCCCGGGTGAGCTACGTGGCCCGCAGGGCTATGAGTCCTGTTCATGACTGCGTGTCTTTGAATTTAGCATCACGAGACCAAGGAGATCTATACTCTTTGAAACCGGAAGACATCACCAAGGAGAAATTCTCAGGGTGCTTTTGGCAGAGCAAGAAGAAACTGTTAAGAAATGGAAAAAGGAAAAAGAGACATGATGGAAGAATTGTCCAAATTCACTCGCGATGGGGCTGGAGAAAAAGATTGGGAAGCTCTCTTCTTGCAAACACAGAGACTTGAGTTCTGTTGCCAGAGCTCACATGAAAATGGCAGGCATGACTGGGCGTAGTGGCGCACGCCTTTAATCCCAGCACTCAGGAGACAGAGGTAGGAGGATTACCATGAGTTTGAGGCCACCCTGAGACTCCATAGTGAATTCCAGGTCAATCTGGGCTACAGTGAGACCCTACTTCAAAAAACCAAAAAAAAAAGGCAGGCTTGGTTGCGTGTACTTTGCATCCCAGCACGGGGAAGGTAGAGGCAAACATAGAACCACATACCTTAAAATGTTTGTGTGTGGGCTGGGATATGGCTTAGCAGTTAAGCGCTTGTCTGTGAAGCCTAAGGACCCCGGTTCAAGGCTCAATTCCCCAGGACCCACGTTAGCCAGATGCACAAGGGGGTGCACGCCTCTGGAATTCGTTTGCAGTGGCTGGAGGCCCTGGTGCACCCATTCTGTCTCTCTCTTCCTCTCTCTCTCTCTATCTGTCTGCCTCTTCCAATCTCTCTCTCTCTTGCTCTCTAATACATAAATAAAAATGAACAAAACATTTTAAATGTTTGTGTGTGTGTGTCATGCATATGCACATGACATGTTCTTAAGGCCTGAGGACAAGCTTGGGTGTTGTTCCCCAGGCACGGTCCACCTTCTTTGAGAAAACTCATTGGCCTGAAACTCAACAAATAGGTTACACTGGCTGGTCAGTGGTCCACAGGGATCTGTCTGCCTCCCTAGAGCTGGGATTATAAGTGAGTGCCACCACACAGGGCACTGGATAACTGGTCCTCATGCTAGGAAGTCGAGCTTCAAGCTTCACCACTGAGCCACGTACTCAGCTCAGTTTTTACCATTTTGATTGACATGTAATGACTTCACATATTTATAGGGTGAATGAGGATTCAACACAAGTATGCAATGTGTAATGATTAAATCAGGATAATTAACATTTGTCTCCTTAAACGTTATTTCTTTGTTTTGGGAGGTTGTAAGCATCTGTCTTTTAATTATGTACAAAATACATGTGGAAGATAAAACCACGTTGCATAGTTGAGGGATATCAGCCGGTCTTGTCTTGAGTGCTGAGCTCCATTCAGGCCATTTCCAGGGGCGTTGACAGGCAAGCTGTCCTCAGACATTCATATCCACGCAAGTTGCATGCAGTTTTACAAATAGCCACCAGATGGCACCTTCCTACCAGAAATTAGGCTACTGGTTGTGGCACTATAAATTGTTTTGAACCTGCAAACACACTATAGAGTTAGGTGCCTGTTCTGGTTACTGTCAAAGGAAAGAAATCTGATCAGAAAAAACGCCCAAAGAGCAATAAAGAATGTTCCTAAGCTGTGGAGTGTGACAGAGAACTTTGTTGTAGTGGGAGCCATTGCTGTAGGAGTAGCACAGATTCATGGACAAGACCAGGTGTGGGTGAGGCTTGCATCAGCGCCTCAGGAGAACTTGTGATGAAAGTCCTTAGTGACTCTGTGTGTAGAGTGTAGTGTGCGTGTGCTGTGAACATGCATGTTCACTGATGTGTAGGAGCATGGGTGTGAGGAATGCATAGATGCATATGTGTATGCATGTGTGCACATACATGTAGCGGGCAGAAGTGAACATTGGATACCATTACGAATAGATCTCCATGTTATTTGTTGAGACTGGGCGGCTCATTGAACTCTGTGTCATTGACTCAGCTCTCCCAGCTCGCCAGCTTGCCCTGGCATCTGCTTATCTCCACCTCCCCAGTGCTGGGATTACGGCCACGCACCACCACACACAGCAGTTTTACATAGGTTTTGGGGATTAAGTTTATGTTCTTATGTTTGTGCAGCAAGAGGTATTACTGACTGCGATTTCTCCTTGGCCACCTCCCGGGTCTTAAAACACTGGCTTGTCAACTTGAGTCTTCAACTGCTGAAACGCTATGAAATGATAACCAGTCATCCTGTGGAACAACGCCTTTGTTGGAAGCATTTCTTCATTGGTTTAATGATTTTTTTTTTTTTTTTTTCCGAAGTAGGGTCTGACTCTCTCACTCTAGCTCAGGCTGAGCTGGAATTCACTCTGTAGTCTCAGGGTGGCCTTGAACTCATGGTGATCCTCCTACCTCTGCCTCCCTCACGAATACTGGGGTTAAAGGCGTGCACCACCACACCTGGCATAATGCTGCTGCTTTTTTTTTTTTTAACCCATTTGAGAGAGAAAGAGAAAGAGAGAGAGACAGAGAGAGAGAGAGAGAGGGAGATTGGGCAAACCGGGGACTTCATCCACTGCAAATGAACTCCAGGTGCATATGGCACCTTTTGCATCTGGTTTGTGTGGAACCTGGAAAATCGAACCTTGGTCCTTTGGCTTGCAGGCAAGCCCCTTAACCGCTAAGCCATCTCTCCAGAACCAGTTTAACTCGTGATTTGGTGTCTCAACACATTGTCCCCTCAGACTACAGTTTAGCCACCCTGGGCCGGAGGAGGTCCCTGAAGCTGGCTGTGTGACCAGCTTGTCCTGTTAAAATGGTACTTCCCTGGGCTACGTTGACTATCCGGACAGGGTATTATGTGCTTTTGTACAAATTTTAGGATTTTTTTTCCTATTTCTGTGAAGAATAGTGTTGGAATTTTGATGGGGATTGACTCAGTAGGTTGATTTTGTTAGGATGGCCATTATCACAATATTAATTCTTCAAACCCTTGAACATGGGAGGTTTTTCCAATTTCAAGTGTCTTCCTCAACTTCCTTCTTCAGTGACTTCAAGTTTTCACTGTGGAGATCTTTCACTTCCTTGGTTAGGTTTATCCCAAGGTGATTTACTTATTAATTTATTTTGCAGCCACTGTGAAGGGGATGTACCCCCGATTTCTTTCTCAGTATGTTTGTCATTGGCATATAGGCAGGCTACTGACTGGTTCGGTACCACAAGTAAAGCGCACCTGGGAAGTGAATTGGCCATACTTGCTTATTAAGTGTACTGGGGAGGCAATCCTGGCTGTTCGCACACAAGCGATAAGCTAGATGATTGGGATGGACGGTGGGATACTGTTTTCAAATTATTAGTCATTACATTCCAAGCAGTTTTGTATTAGTCTGCTCTGTTTTGGGGTGCAGGCTGGTTATTGGACCTTTTTGCTTCATTTCCTCAGAGACATACACCAGGAAAAATAAAAATGAAGAGGCCTTTTCTTGGCTATTGAATTTTAGAATTTTCAGCCCTAGATAGGCAAAGCCTGGTAGATTAGGGAAATGTGCTAAGTAAATCTAGCTTTACCAGGCTGGGTTGGGAGCAGAGAAAGGTGTTGTGAGGGCAATGAGATGTGGTTCTTGTGAGCCTCCCAGCAAGGGGAACTTTACTTTGCCTCAATTCTGCTCTTGTGGGAAGGGCAGTTTGTAAGACCCAAGATCCCTTTGCTGGGTAGAAATCCAGAGGAGAATGAAGATCTCATAAAAAAGAGACTTTCTTTGTCCAGAGCAGAGGGACGAAGATATTGGAATGGTTTCTAGAGATATAGACCCATCAGGAGAAATCTTTGGGCCTACAGGCAGCTCTTATGTAGTTGAATAGTGTTTCCCCTAAATTCATACCCACCTGGCCCCCCAGAATGCAACCGGATTTGGAAACAGGGTCTTAGAAGATCTAACTAAGCTATGATGAGGCCATACTCATTAGGGTGAGCCCTAACTCAGTGGAGGGTACTCTTACAAGAAGAGAGAGGTTGGACCCAGAGCACACACATAGGGGAGGAGTCCAAGTGAAGACGGAGGTTGAACCTGGTCTCACAGGGCCACAAACTAAGGAATTCCAAGAGACTATAGCATCTACCAGAAGCTAGAAGAGGCAGGAGACATCTAGCTATAGAGCCCTGGATCATGGCCCTGCCAACACCTTGACTGCAGCCCTTACAACCATGAGGGAGCCATTTCTATGTGGTTCTTTGTGACAGCAGCCACATTCAGCCAGGTAAGGGACTGATGGAGAAGCACTGGGTTCAATTCACACCTGAAAAGCAAGTGAACTGGAGAGGTAGATTGAGTACCACTGAGTCCCTCACTGAAGAGACCTGTTGCAAGAGTCCTTAACTCTAGAAGATTCTCTCTCTCCTTTTAGGCAGCATGGTGGGTGTTGAAATAGAAACTGAGCAAGAGAAAACAAAGTACGTGTATGTAGATTTGTGGTACCCTGAACACATGTTACTGGAGGCCAGAGCAGAAGGCCAGGTGTGTCCCCTCCTCCCAATGATTATCCATGTGTGTCCTTGAGATAGAGACTCTCCCTGATTTTGGAGCTTGCCATTTTAACAAAACTCCTGTCTCCAGATCCCCACAGAACTGGGGCTATTGATGGGCATGGATATATGTGCCCCACTGTTGATAGGGATGGTGGGGAATTGAGCTCAGGCAACTTGAGGCACTGCTCAGACACCCATGCTTGTTTAGGAAGCGTTCTTACTGGCTGAGCCACATCTCTCCAGTTTCAAAGATACATTTTCTTGTACACTTGAGTTTGTGAAGGGGAAAGAGAGAGAGGGAGGAGAGAGTATGGGTGCATCAGGGCCTCTGGCTGCTGTAAAAGAACTCCAGAAGCATGCACCACTTTGTGCATCTGGCTTTACATGGGTCCTGGGAAATTGCAAGCAAGCACCTTTAACTACTAAGTAGTCTCCTAAGCCCTGCTCTTGGTTTTTGACCATATGCCTAATACTTTGGTTGCATGAAAACGTATTACATCCTGAGCCCAGTACTGTGCTTTCTGCTTGGGGACCTTAGATCAGAGTGCAGCTTTTCTGAACAGGTCTTTCCTTCCATGTTTCCCTGACAAAAACTTAACCTGTTGTTCTGGGCCCAGCTTCTAAGCACTGAGTCCCTCAGGGCAGTTTTCCAACCTTGAAACCTTGAAGGCTTTGGACAATTTGTCACACATTTGTGAAAACAGACCCTGGGTCTCATCCTTTCTTATGATGTCATAAATTAGCATGGTATCCCCATCTGGTGGGTCTCCAGCAGAGACCTGTCAATTTTTAAGTTTAACTATTTTAAACAACAACAACAATAACAACTACTATTGAGGTTTGGAAGTAAAATGCCCCTATAGGCTCGTGTGTTTGAACTCTTGGTCCCCAGCTGGTGTGCCCTTTGGGAAAAGTTAGGGAACACTGAGGGGGAGTCACTTGCAGATGATGCTGTTTGAGGTTTGATAGCCTGGCCCCATTTCCTGCCCACTCTCTGCTTCCTGACTACAGACGCAACATGACCAGCTGCCACACGTTCCTGCTGCCCTGCCCTCTGTACTGTGGTGGACGGCGTCCCTTTTTAAACAGTAAGCCTCCCTCCCCCTCCTCTCCCTCCTTCCCTCCCTCCTTCTCTTCACCCCTCCCCCCATTCTCTTCCTTCTGTTACTTCTTAGGTATTTTGTCATAGCACTGAGAAAAGTAACTAATGTGAACTCCTGCATTCCCCAGTGCTCTGATAGTTAGGATCCCTTGTCTGTGGCCAAAGCAGGCTTTTAAGGGTTAGGGGAGACATGGAATGTCATGGTGTGACTTTCCAGAAAGGCAAAGAAGGAGCAGCCAGATGGGGTAGGCGTTCCAAGGACTTCACTCCCCTGCATTGCTGCACCCCTCCCCAGCCTCCCTGACACCACACAGTGGGACTACAGCCCTCTCAGATCACAGCTACACCTTGACGACCACTTCCCACTCTGATTTCCTATTACCGATGCCCAAACCCCTTGCCTTGGCCACGTACACCTGCACTCTGGAATGAGAGAGAAGGCAGAGTTCCCTGGGATGGGAAATGAGCTGCTTCTAATTTTCAGTGAGGTGTTAAGCTGCTAATGATGCAGGATTTAGGGGTTCAGGAGGGGGCCTCCCAAATTTATGAATACCAATTTTGGGTCTTGTTTTATGTTTAACTAATAATTGATTTAAAAAATTGACTCAAGAAGGATAGTTTATGAATTACTAAGTGTATTTAGGGAGAAATCACAAATTGCGGGGTTTATTTAAGGGAAATTGGGATCTAGGAAAATGGCCAGAGCAGAGTCATAATAAGCACGTGGAAAGTAGGAAACATGCACTCATGTGGAGAACACTGCATAGTCCTTGAGGTGCACTTAAGAGAAGTGGCTGGGGTAGAGCCACGCACACGTGAAAGATAGAACCTAGGTGCTTGTGTTGGGAATTAAGAAGAGACACAGAGCGTTTGCCCTGAGCTTCCCCATGGAAGAAAGATAAAAGTGCAAATGATGGTGGCTTAACGAAGAATAGCTGGGGGAAAACATCGAAGCAGGGACCAAGAAATTCCGGTGAGAAATGAGTAGTAAAGATAACTGTACCCATGGTTACCCCGAGTTTAGAGAAATTATGCAGGTAGCAGTCCGGAGTTTAGAGAAAGAACCCACATGGAGATCTAGACTGTCAGGGAGCACACATGACCAGAAGAAAAGCAAACATGTCATTAAAGTGTGATGTTACCCCAAAGTATAAAGTGAATGCAGGCAGCAAAATACCCAGACCCAGAAGCAGTACTCTGCTCTCCTCCCAACCAGCCAGCTGGGTGTGTGTGGGGGAAGCCAGACTCACGTGTATCCCTGTGACTAAGACAAGGAGAGGGAGAGGGAGAGAGAGGAAAAGGGTGCTGGAAACAGCCTTTGTAATGTAGTCTTTCATCAGATTCAGATATGTAACAGGAAGACCCAATTGGTTTATAGATTCAAAGGGCAGGCTCCAGGGCCAGTCCACCTGGGGAGTGATGGTCACCCACCTAGCTAGTGTGCTGGACTGTGGGCAGCAGGGGCCACTGCAGCTGTTGTAGATAAGTCCATTCCTGTCAAGAGTTATATTCCTGCCAGGGCAGAGTGGCACCTTCTGGCTCTCTCTTTTGGACTTCTGCCACTAACTGAGACTGTCTAAAAGAGGCTAGCTTTATCCTGAGCCACCTACATCAGTAGAATATTTTCTTGAGGACAAGTTTCACCTTGGGAGAGGCGGCTGGGCAGTAAGGAAGTGAAAGGATGTGGGGTTGAAGGTGGGCTAAGGGAGGGTTGAGCAGAAAGGAGGGAGGGAGCAATGGCATGGAAGGACAAAGCCTAGGGGACAAATGATAAAGGTCATTGCTTCCTGTGTTTTATAAAGGGTCCATAAAGCTTCTTATGTGTGTGTATTATGTGTGCATGTGTATGCATGGGTACTTGCATAGGTGCATACCATAGTGCACATGTGTATGTCAGAAGATAACCCTGGGTATAATTTGTCACCTTTCACCTTCGTTGAGGCAAGGTCTTGTGGTTTGCTGATGGGAAGGCCAGACCGCTGACCCACATGTTCTTGGGTTCTCCTGACCCTGCCTCCCGTTGCTGTAAGCACGCTGGGTGACAGACATATGTGCCGCTTACCTCTGGCTTCCTGGGCCGTGGGGACCTGAACTCTAGTCATGCGGCATGGGCAGAGAGAGCTTTTCACTGCTGACCATGTTCACATCTGTGAATTTGTATTTCAAAAGCCTAAAAAGCAACTTTCTTTAAAAAAAATCCTACAATACCATAAAGTTGTCATTATTTATTTGATTACATAAGAACATTAACTATAAACAAATATAACAAAAGCCCTACCATTTTCATTCATAACAGCAACTAGGTTTTGTATGATTAAAAAGTTGGGGAAAGACAATATCTAAATAAAGGATATTCTTTTAACTTTGAAGAATATGATTTATGAGGAAGAAAATGACTACCCTTACTTATTTCCCTTTGCTATGACCCCTTAAAAAATATAATCAGAGAATGGTTACCAACAGGTTTTGGAGCTCAGCGTCTATAAAGCATCTGAAATTTGTGGTACCTTGCTGCCCTCTGGTGGCCACACAGTTGCAGATGGTGCTAACCCATTTTCCATGATAGGAAGGTGTTTGTCTAAGTACACTTGGGTATGTGAGGTATTTGCTGAGCAGTGGGTGTGGCATCAGGGCCCATAAGGTGGGGCACCAGCCCAAGATTTGTTAATGAGGAGTTTTCCTGAAACACTGAGGATTCAAATTGACGTCAGCAAAAAGTTTGCAGTTCTACATTGGATTGCCTAACAATTTTCCTTTTTATGTCCTTTTAAAAAAATAACTGGGGTAATGCTTAGGCTTCGAGTCAAAATATTTTCTTAGCACAAATGAGAAATAAGTTAGTGAAGGCTAAATTATTTGGCAGTAAAAAACAATCCCCAAGTCTTTATGTCTTAAGAGAACAGAGGTTTATTTCTGCCTCATCTTACACAATTACTAAGGGCCATTTAAAGCTAGAAGAATTACCAGAGTTAGCAAAGGAAAAGGCAAGACACCCAGGTAAATTTAAATGTCAGGTAACCATTGAATTTTAAAGTAGTAAGTCCTAGATGTTCTATACTTTTTTTTCCCCTGTGAAATGTGAAAGTAACTGGGCATCCTGTGTTTTATCATATTCTGAGGCTCTGCTCCAAATCTCTGTGCTGGACTCAGCCCTCCATGGTGTCAGCATCACAGGAAATAAGGAAACATGGTCATTTCACATGGGTTCTTGATGTTCCCATCGGAGGTAATGCATATCACTGGCAATCACATTTCTTTAGCTAAAGCTAGTTCTCTGGGCATTCCTAACCTGAAAGGAGTGGGGAAATGAAATCCTACCATATGGAGAGAGAGAGAGAGTGAGAGAGAGCATTCAGAATGCTAACCATATATTCTGGTGATAGCTGTTAAGAAAATGATACTTTACCTTATTAAGATAAATTATATTATTGAGTTTAATGCTCATCCTTGTAATTTCCCTGTGTGTGTGCATGCATGCATGTGTGTTTGTGTGTGTGCATGAATGGGTCCACCCGTACTATGGGGTGTGTGTGTGTGTGTGTGTGTGTGTGTGTGTGTGGACAGCCTTGAGTGTCATTGTTCACCTTCCACTTTGTTTGAGACAGGGTCTCTTGTGCAGAACTGTGGACACCAGGCTACCTGGAGATTCCCAACTCCACCTTCCATCTCCACTATAGATATGCTGGGATTACAGATGTGCACTACTGCATCTGGCCTTACATGGGTTCTGGGGACCTGAACTCAGGCCTTCATGCTTGTGAGTCCAATGCTTTATCCACTGAGCCGTCTCCCCAGCCCTGCCCATCTTACTCCTGACTTCAACTAAGCAGAGAAAGCATCCTATACTTAAATGAACACAGTTTAATGCTGTCTCATTTTTTCTTCTCTAAATTAATCCCCACCCATTTTAAAATTCATACTATCATCATAGGATGCAGTTTCCAGACCTGTTAGCATTTGTCATGTGTGTCAGGGATGGAAGGGGGGGCTAGAGTCTGTTTCACACTGCTGCCAGCAGAAGCCCAAGGAGTTCTCAGAGGCCTTCACTCAGGCAAAGCCAGGATTCTCCACTGCCCACAGAAAGGAACGTCACAATGAGCCTCTGTGGAGCAGAGCTGGAGTTTATTAAAAAGAAATGTCAGCATAGAGCTAAGTATGGGAATTAATAGAAAGAGAAGAGTTCAGGGAAAGCACAAGACACTCCCAAGAGTGGGCATTGGCTTCTCTATTGAGAATGGCACAGAAGTGTCTGTTCAAAAGCTATACCTGTGATTTTGGGTGGTTTCTGAAATTGTACTATCAAAGTGTTGCTTAAGAGCTTAAGTGAGATCATAGTGTGGTGCCTGAGGTCACTGGGTGGGATTATAGCTGATAAGGCCCCACTCTAGATCACAAGGGTTGGATAGGAAATTAGGATGTTGTCATTATGAACACATTGAATAGTATTGCTTGTGAAAGTCCCAGAAAATATCTGGGGAAGTTATAAGGCCAGACTCCTGGTCATGTGCTCTCTGGCTGTATGCAGGTTTATTGTTCTTTTTGCATTCATTTGAAGACATCTTTATATGGAAGGTTGCCTCTGTGTTGGCAACCTTACAACAAATGGTAATTTTAAAAGTTTTTATTAGCATATGTTATTTATAATACATAATAATGGGTTTCACTATGACATTTTACACACATGTACTTTGATTATACTTACTCCCCCATTGCCTTCCGTTCACGGGCCATTCCTGTGATGTCATCCTCTTCTCAGATAGCTCCTCTTCTACTTTCATCTCTTTTTGTTTTGCATGGTTTTGTGAACCAGTGAGCTTCAGGTTTCTCGCAGGGAGATAGACGAGGCACTGTCTGCACTAGATTTTATTCGTTCTTAGAGGAAAGTCCTTCATCACTGCCTGGCCCTGCCCCTGTTCTTCTCCTGGCCAGAGGGTAGGAGCACATGACCACTAGCTGGAGAGCTGGTTGGCTCTGTGTCTGAGTATTTCTTGGTTCCTAGTGTCTTATTCAAAGAACTAGCAAAGACACACAGAGAACAAATGGTTAGGAAATTTATTTACTGAGAATAAAAAAAGAACCACAAAAAGGGGGCAGGGGAGAAACCCACTGCTAAAGAGTTGCAGGCTCCTTACTGTCTGAGGGCTTTGTTTTCTGGGGCTTGGGGGAAGGTGGAGATTGCTGCTATGGGGAGTAGTTTGATTGACAGACTTGAGCTTTATGTTTTGTTTTGTTTTTATTTTATTTTTCCTACTACACATGTGCCATCCCAGGATGTATCTAATTTAATCATCTGCATGTCCAGTCATGAATAGGCATAAGGGGATTTTCCCAAAAAATTCACTTTCAGAATAGTTTGCCTTTTTGCACATGGCTCCAAAACTAGTCCAGACTGAATGGCCTCTGCTTGCTTTGACTCCATATCTATCTATCTAAGAGCATGGTTGAATATAGACTGACTTCAAAAGGGGAGTGACTGGTGGTCACTAGGGGAAGGGGAACTTAGTCCATTGCTGGGAGCAGGGCGAGCATGCAGCTCCATGCAGGCAGGGAGCCAAGGTTGCCACCAGGTTGCTAGGTGTTTGTGAGGAGAGTGTGTCTTTACTGTCCAAACTCACCAGTGTCCCAGGTTGCTAAGCTATTTTCCAGTGCATGCTGTTTCAAGCTCACAGTGGTATCATGTGCTTCCCCCCCCGCCCCCGACATTCCTGTGCCCTGACATCAGACACAAAGATAGCTCCATCTTTGGTCCAGGTCTTGAAATTCGAAGAAATGGTGACTCAGTGGAGCTATTCTGGAATCCCAAGTTACTCAGAAGGCCATTCCTGACTTGTCCTGGTTCTCTCAGGCTGTGTGGATCGTGAGATCCAGGCCAGTGTCTGTCAGTGGCTGGGGAACTGTGATGATGTTCCTGTGGAACATTAAATATTTACAAACAGAATGGGGACCTGAAAGACTTGGATAGAGAGAAGCTCAGATAGAGTCATAAAATCTAGGCTCAAGTCACTTTGGAGATGAAGTATTTATGAAGCACGACGTACCCACAAAATGAATTTCAATCATTTATTATCCAAACTCACAGTGTCACAGTAACACAAGTATCTACGCTATGGCTAAGAATCCAGCCTTGAACTGCTCTCTGCCCATTGCCTTAACTTTTTCTGGGGCACTGCAAATGTTCATTGACCCCAGGCGGGACATCCATGACAGACCAATTCCACCTAATTCCAGTGAACCTGTGAGGTTAATAAATTTAGTTGCAGAAGGAGGGGGTGGGGGGCGGCATTGGTTAAATAAAGGAGCGTGGGTGACTCAAAGGCAGCCCCATCACCAAAAATTTTACTCTAGCATGAATGACAATTCAATAAAGCTATCTCCCTGGAGCTCACAGCACAAGACAGTCAGCTTGTCCAACTGGAGACTCTCCTCTACACACAATCGTTGCTTATCCAACCTTGGGGAGAGACCTTATGAACCTTGTCAGTTTCAGGAGCTTCCTGAGACTTACTCAATTTGTTTACTTCCTAAACTTTGTAAGGTTGGTTTATTTCCTGTCTTAACAGCTTTCCTCCTGGAAGAAATGTCCCAAATCAGAGGAAATGGCTATACAACAGAGCCCCTCCCCCCAAGGAGGGAGGGGACATTTTCATGCAGTTGGGTCTAGAATTAATGCTGCCATGAAGCAAAATGAAGAGCTTGAAACAGACAGTGGAGGGTCAACATAACTGCCAATGTGGAATTCTCTTCCTTGGTGCTTCAGCAGGTGTTGGCTGTCCTGATGTCCAGTAGCAGTGGAGGCTGTTCTTTCCAGTGAATCTCAAATCGGACTTCTTTGTCCCACAGCATGGGATTTCTTTGCTGCAGCTGTTTGCCTTCTGAAATGACCAGGTGATGAGTTGAGATAGTAGTGATTCTGACTTTGTCGGTGGCCGAGAAGATCACACCACTTGATTCTCATGCTTCGTTCAAGGTGAAAACCACCTTTTTCAGTGGAGGTTCTTTGCATACCAGGCTAATTGGAAACCTTAGCTCCATCTTACCTTCTCTGACTGTTCACATGCCCAGCTTTACATAAAGATTCTACCTTTCCTTGCCTTCTCTATTAGTTACCCGCTTGCTGCAGTCAGGTTTGCATTGCTGGTAGAAATCACCCAACCAAGAGTACCTTGTGGGAAAAAAGAGTTTAATTTTAGCTTACAGGCTTGAGGGGGAAGCTCCATGATGGCAGGGGAAAACGACGACATGAGCAGTGGGTAGATATCCACCCCCTCACCAATATCAGGGGGACAATAGCAACAGGAGAGTGTGCCAAATGCTGGCATGGGGAAACCGGCTATAACATCCATAAGCCTGCCCCCAACAACACACAGCCTCCAGGAGGCATTAATTTCCAATTGCCATCAGATGGGGAGACTAGCATTCAGACTATACCTAAATTTATGGGGGACACCTGAATCAAAGCACCACACTGCACTTCCCTGGGACAAAATATGACACCAATCAGTTTAAAGGTCTATTTCACCTTACATTGCCATGTTATCATCATGGTGGGGAAAGCACGGTGGCAGTCACCTGCGGTCCACCTGAGGAAGCGGAGCCAGGAATGCTGCTGCTCAGCCAGCTCTCTCCTTTTTCTCATACGCTTGGATCGCAGCCTACAGCTAAGGTGTGTCTTCCTTTAATCTGATCAAGACAATCCCTCACCAACACTCACATAATCTACATAATCCCTCACAGGTGATTGTAGGTCCTATCACATCACTGTCAATGCAAACATGGCATCTTCCCTTCCTTCCTGGTCCTTCCCTCCCTTCCTTTCCCCTTTCCCTTCCCTTCCTGACAAGGCTACCTACACAATGCCGGCTGGCCTGGAACTCAGGATCTTCCTGCCTCCTGAGCTCTGGGATGATGGGCTTGTACAGCCATGCTCACCCAGATGTTTCCACTTGGGCTAGAGAGATGGCTTAGCAGTTAAGGTGCTTGCCTGCAAAGCCGAAGTATCCAAGTTCAATTCCCCAGGGCCCACATAAGCCAGATGCACAAGGGGGTGCATGCATCGGGAGTTCTGTTGTAGCAGCTAAAAGACCTGGCGTGCCCATTCTCTATCGGTTTGTCTCTCCCTCTCTCACAAACACATAAATAAATAACATATGTATTTTAAAGTTTCCACTTAACCTACTCTATCTGTGCATAGTGTGAACTGATGTGATGCTGGTGTACAGAATCATGAGTCAATTTAAGGTAAAAAATCCAAATTAGGGCTGGAGGGATGGCTTACAATTAAGGCGTTTGCCTGCAAAGCCAAAGGAGCCAGGTTTGACTCCCCAGCACCCACGTTAGCCAGATGCACAAAGGGGTGCACACATCTGGAGTTCACTTGCAGTGGCTGGAGGCCCTGGCACCCCATTCTCTTTCTCTCCCTCTTTATCTGTCAGATAAATAAAATATTTAAAAAAATCCAAATTAACCTGGCTTTAGCTGGGTGAGCAGCCTCCATTACATCAGCATTGAATATTGGCTATTCTCATCCATGTTCTCCTTGAAAGTCAATATTTGGAACAGGCTAGTGTGAGCTAGGAGAGATTTAAAAAAAAAAATAAAAGACCAGAGAGGGATTTAGTGCTTATTTATGAATTCATCTTTATTTCTCTTTATCTCTTTTTAAAGAATTGCAGTACATATGGAAACATTTGTAGCAGGTTGAGGTTTTTGGAAAGTGGTTCATTTTTACCAATCAATACTGTTGTTTGATGTCAAAAGCCTAAGGTGATTCAGTGCCCTGACAAATCTGATTTCATATTTGATAGGACTCTGGGGTTGCATACCATCTATACTTTCTTAACTTTGATGGTGTCTATATGACCTGACATTTAATTATTTGTGCAGCTTGTTTAAAATTAAAAAGAGTGATGACTTTGAGTTCTTTTTAAGCTTGAATACACTCTCCTTTTAAAAATATATGTTTCATAAATTACAATGCTATCTGGCAAGCCACCACACTCTTCAGTTACTGTAATCAAGGGGGATGGTGTGATTTGGGTGTGAACCACAAAGGAGAGCACTGTGGTTAAACAATGGCAGACACTGATCAAGTCCATTAATCAAAGTACCTTTTAAATCTCTGCAAGTTGAGAGAACTGCAGCATCCGGGGATTTGATTAAAGAGGAAATAGAAAATGGCAGAAGAGGCAAACTATCTGCCTAAGCAGGTCACATCTCAGAGCCCCTGATTAATACGATGCTGCTTTCAATGTGATCTGCTTTCCCTGGTTCAACTCTTGGAACGTATTTGCTAAGAAAGGATGGATTTGAGCTTCCACCCCTCTTCTTGGGGCAACTGGAAAAAACACCAAATCTGCATGGTAGAAAGTTGCAAATCTCTTCAGGCTGGCATCCAGCATTTTTTCCTCTTTGGATTACCCCGAGAACAGACTTTCACATAAGAAATAGTTTCCTTCTAGGCTAATCACAGTTGAAAACCACAGGGATTCCTAATCACTTCAGAAGTATGTTTTCATCCTAGAGGTGATGTCTACTGTTTTTAGTGGCATTTAATCATTCTTTGGTTTGTTCATTATTTTATGAATCAAGTCATTCAGAAATACTTACTGAATATTTTGGTCAAAGCCCCAAATTACAAGTTAGAATAAAGGAGAACAGACTCTGCCACTCTTTGAATTTCTTAAAGTAGAGGGAGATCAGCCAATATCTACTACAAACAATGGTGAGTTCTAGGACTGGAGAGATGACTGTGGGGGAAATGTGCTTGCTGTGCAAGCATGAGGACCTGAGTTTGGATCCTAAGCTCCCACATAAAATGCCAGGCCTGGTGGTGTATGCCTGTCTAGCTCTGGTTAGGTGGAGAAAGATGGAGCCACAATGATTGCTGGCTAGCTTGTTTAGTCCATTTGGTGAGGTTTGTGTTTAGTGAGAGACCCTGGCTCAGAAAGCAAGATTGTAAGTAATTACGGAAAACACCCAGTGGTGACCTGTGGTCTTCATATGCATGTGTACCACAAAGGAAGAAAATATAGTGATGTCTGTTACCCTGAAGGATGTGGTTCTAGAAGCACGTTAGTTATCTTTCCCATCAAAATGACCAAATCCCTTGTAAGCTTCATCATGAGGGAGGAGAGGTTTATTTTGACTCACAGACTGAGAGGGACTGAGTTCATGGCAGTGAGAGAATGTGGCTGAATTTCCTAACATTTCCACAGGCCAGGAAGCCAAGAGTGGGAGTAGGACTGGGCTACAAGTCCTCCAGACCGCACCCCAGTGACCCATTTCCTTTAGGAATGCTTCACCTTCTAAAGGGTCCACAGTCTCCCTAAATAGGGCAGCTAGCTGGGGATACAAATGCCCTCACATATGAACCCACTGGGAACATTTCACATCTCAACCATAGTCAGAGATCTGCTGAGAGAAAATAGAAAAGTACTCGACAATCTTGAATAGGTTTTCAGGTAACAGAAGAGGAAGAAACCCAGGTGAGTGAAATCATCTGTTCAGGGTGGAACTGGCAGTGTACAGTGTTCAGCAATGGTAAATGCAGGTAGAGAGAGTTCAGGTGTTGGAGTATAGACAGTCCCATAGGAGCCAGGTAGCAAGGGGCCTCTATTACAGGGTCGATGGGAAGCCAATCCAAGTTACATCAGATTTCTACACTGGGAAAATGGCTCCTGGAGAAGCATGGCAGTTAGGTGAGATCCAAGTTCTCATCCTGGAGAGGAATGCTGAGAGTGTAGATAAAGTTGGAAGGTGGTGACTTGAGGTATGTTCCAGAAATCTATAGGACTTGGGGCTGGGTGGATGACTCAGCGAAGTGTTGGATTTGTAACCAGGTGGAGACAGAGGGTCCTTGGGGCTCACTGCCCAGCTAGTATAGAGTCTACTTTGTGACCTCCAGGTCAGTGATAAACCCTGTCCCAAAAAGACATGTAGAGCATCTGGGAAACAGCACAAAGTTGTCGTCTGGCTTCCACATGCACATGCACCTCCAGACATGTACACTCACACACAAATGCACATGTGGGCACACACATCCACACACACACACACACACACACACACACACACACACACACACACACAGAGAAATCTGCAGGACCCATGCTGAGTAGACAAATCTAGAAAGAACTTGGTCCAAGGTTGCATTTTGATTTGCTTATAAAGCTCAAATGAGCAGATAAAATATCAGCTGTAAGACTACTGAAGAGGCATCTTGTTTTTAGAGGTGTCCCCTATTTGAAAGCCTTGGTCACCCACAGAACTGAGAGTTCTGTAAGGCAAGGGGAGTCATGGACTGTGGGTATATGACTTTGACCACGTCAGCTTCTGCAGTTGCTCACAGCTTCACATGGGCAGTCGTTCCTCTCACACTGAGTTCCTAATTTTGGGACTTGATAGTGTAGATTTAATGACTTCCCTCTAAGTGCTACAGTTTTTGTCCTCCCCAAGGGAGAGTCTCACTGTAGTCCAGGCTGAGCTGGAACTCACCCTGTAGCCTGAGGCTGGCCCAGAATTCACAGAGATACTTCAGCCTCCTGAGTGCTTGGTGTAAAGGCGTGTGACACCACACCTGGGTGACAATTTTCATACATGGATATGATGTAATTTGGTCATAACCCCCTCTCACTGCCTTCTCTTGCCCCCTTCCCTTGTTCCCTTTCCACTGGACCACTTCTTTCCAACTAGTCCCTCGGCTCCTTTGGTGTCTGTTTGTTCCTCTCACCCACCACCCATGATGCAATGTTGATGGGTCCAATATTTTGCAGGAAACAACAGCTGTGAGGCCATGAATGAAACACCCACAGCGTGTCTAGAAGACACAGAATGTTTCTTTTCTATCTTATGGTTTTTCTGAGGGTCTCAATGGCTGAGGCTTATCACAGCCCTGTGCAACAGAAAAATATCTTGACTGTCTCCCAGATTTCTGGTTCATGAGTTTGGCCATGCCATTTGATCACCATGGTGGAGGACACAGATGAGCTGTGATTCAAACAGTGAAGAAACTTAAGGATATGTATGTGTGCACATGTGCATGTATGTTTGTGCCTGTGTGGATGTGATATTAATACATAGGGCAACAAGGCAGCTTTCTGTAGGTAGAGCCTTCATCAGACCCCAATTCAGCAATACTGTGATCTTGGACTTCTCAACCTCCAGAGCTTGACGTTTCTGTCAAGTCACCTGTCTATGGCATGTTTTAAACCCCAGAAGTTATTGTGATGGTAGCAAGCCTTCATAGGAAAAAAATTATGTTAGAGCCAAGAGATGTGCTTATGCCTATAATCCCAGGATTTAGGAGGCTGAGGAAAGAGTTCTGTGATTTCAAGGCCAGTCTGGGTACATAATGAGTTACAGGACAATCTGGTTTACTGAGTGAGATCTTGCCCTAAAACAATGAAACAAAACACAAAAAAGAAACTTAGACCATGGCAAAAGGTTGAAACCCCCTCTCCATCTCTCAGCTGTCATCACTCTTCTTTCTGTAATATTGCTGTCTGGTGAAACTGCTTTTAAAGCTCAGTTTGGGGGTGGGGAAGCAGATATAGCTCAGTTTGTAGAGTGCTTGCCTAGCATCAAGCCCTGGGTTCCCTCCCCAATACCACTAAACTGGGTATATTGCCATGCACCTGTAATTCCAGCACTTGGGATGGAGAAGCAGGAGGATAAGAAGTTCAAAGTCATCTTCAGCTACTTAAGGATTTCCAGACCCATCTGGGATAGAGACCTTACCTCAAAAAAAAAAAAAAAAAAAAAAAAAAATCCTGCTTTGATGTCAGTCTTTTCTCTCTCTGTCTCTCTCCTAACATGTACATACACATAGAGAAATACAATGGAATATATTATTTTATAACCTGTTTCTTCAATCTAATGAATTCTTTCCATGCCAATGAAGTTTTGTCAAGAGAATAATTTCTTTAATGACTGGAACCAATATCCTATTGTTAGAAATTTAAGTTGCTGTTATAAATAACATTGTAATGAGTGAACTTATAGCCAAAAATTAATTCACAGTCTTAATTACTTTCTTAGATTAACTTCATTAAAGTAGACTTGTGGGGTCAAAAAGAGTTCATAGTTGTAAGGAAGCCCAGTGGCATATAAGTGGGTATAAGAAAGCCCAGTTTACTGTATTATATGAAATAGTGAAATAGTTATACTCTGCACTCAAACTTTTCTCTCTTTTGGCAGTGCTGGGGATTTAAGCCAGAGCAGCACATAGGTTATCAAAGCACTCTCCCCAAGAGCTACATAGTTAGCCCCCAAAATCTTTAAACAGAATATTCCATGTTTTCTGCTTTTTTCACATGCTGAAGTTACTTGTGCTAAGCTCTTAACATTTACTTATGCATTTGTTACAAGTTCTGTCATGATGTATTGAATTTTCCTGAGCTTACTCTTTGGAAGATTTGTGTGTGTGCATATATATGTATGTGTAGCGTGCATGGGTGGGCATGTATGTTCGTGCATGTGGGGCATGCGCGCGCACGCGTGTGTGTGTGTGTGTGTGTGCATGCACACATGGGGAGGCCAGAGGCTGTTTTCAGGTGTCTTCTTCAACAGGTATCTTACTTACTGGGGCAGGCTCTCTTACTTGTACCTAAACCTCACTGTCGTGGCTAGTTTGCCTTTGACAACCTGCCAGGCACTGGGATTATAGGCAAAAGCACATCTCTTGGCTCTAACATAAATTTTTTCCTATGAAGGCTTGCTACCATAACAATAACTTTTAGGGTTTAAAACATGCCATAGACAAGTGACTTGACAGAAACGCCAAGCTCTGGAGGTTGAGAAGTCCAAGATCACAGTATTGCTGAATTGGGGTCTGATGAAGGCTCTACCTGCAGAAGGCTGCCTTGTTGCCCTATGTATTAATATCACACCCACACAGGCACAAACATACATGCACATATACACACACATACATATCCTTAAGTTTCTTCACTGTTTGAATCACAGCTCTTCTGTGTCCTCCACCATGGTGATCCATCTCTGGACCTCTTGCTTACCCAGTAAAGGCAGTAGTATCCACTTAGCCATCTCTCCATCCCCTCTGGAAAATTTTACTGCTTCTGGCTACCTCCAGTTCCACTTATGGGACCTGACCTTGTGAGTGCATCCTTGCTGCCTATAGAACTTCTGTACTCCCCAAGCTGATGCTGAATACATGGAAATACTATGGGGATGGAGGGACATTTGAAGTCTCCTCTGGTGGGGAGAGTGGCATCTTGGTGTAGTCTGAGCTGGAAAGAGCTCCCCTTTTAAATAGTATTCTGGTGGGTCTTACGGAGTGCTCAGCACATGACTTTTAACCACTCCATTTCTTCATACAGAGACCACGTTTTTGGACAAGGTCCAATGACATTTAAAAAAAAATAATGTATTTACTTCATTTATTTATTTTTTACTTTTTTTTTAGAGAGGGAGAGAGAGAGAGAGAGAGAGAGAGAGAGAGGGAATTTGTGCACCAGGGCCTCAGCCACTGAAATCACACTCTGGATGCTTGGGCCACCTAATGAGCATGTACTACCTTGTGCTTGCCTCACCTTTTGTGCATCTGGCTTATGTGGAATCTGGAGAGAGATTGAACATGGGTCCTCAAGTGTCTTAACCATCAAGCCATCTCTCCATCCCCCAATGCCATTTTGAGCTATATACCCACTACTTATGTCCATGTGGGGCTTCCCTTTTTGTAGCAGCACATAATAAAATCAAATTTTATATTACAAATGATAATTTGACAGTATGTACTGCTGATTGGATAGGTTTCACAGGGATCAGGATAGTGGAGTACATGGTTGGGTTGCATGAGGAGTTGATGTCTCAGCAGAGAACTGAATAATGAAAAGGAGCAGTCCATGGGTAGGTCTTCCACAAGTGTGCTTAATAGACAACATAAGTGTACTCCTCATTGACAAAAGGCCTGAGTCAGACATGTTTGAGCTACAAGATGAGGGTCAAGGTGATTGGGGCATGGATAAGAGATGAACTGGAAGCAGATAGGGGATGATAGTATGAGGTCTTAAAACCTATGGTAAAGAAAGTGGGTATATTAAAAGATGAGAGTGGGCTGCAGAGATGGCTTAGCAGTTAAGGGGCCTGCTGGCAAACCTAAGAACCCATGCTGGAATCTCCAGGTCCCACATAGTCAGATGCAGTGATGCAAAAGGGTGCAGTACTGCACATGGACACAAGGGGGCATATGCATGTGGCTTTCGTTCACAGTGGCCGAAGGCCCTGAAGTGCCCATTCTCTCTCTGCCTCTTTCTCTCTCTGTCTCTCTCTCTCAACTAACAAAAAAATATGACGAGAATGACATTTCTGTTTTGCATTTACAAAAGGTTGTGGGAAGCAGATTGCAAGATAATCAGGAATATATCTTGTTATGGAGTCATTAAGTTTCACAAAAAAACCCCAACAAAACGTTAAAAATACACATTTCTAGAAAGAGGAAACACTAAACTGTTGAGTTGTTCTGAGAGGCTGAGTAAAACGAGGATAAAAATGCTTCGGGCTGAGCAGGGTGGAGTGGAGAAGTGTCTTCATTGCAGAAGCCACGACAAAGAACTGAGGAGATGGAGCCAGAAAGAAACTGAGGCGGAAGCACACCGGTCTTGGGGACAACCACAGCATGACAGGTAGAAGTTAGGCAGGATACGAACAAGAAAACCAAAGGAGCCTGGAAGTACTGAGTGAGGGGATCACTAGCCTTCGGTTCTTTCTCAGCAATGGGACACATAGACACTATGCCTCGGAGCCATGGCAGGAGGCTGGAGGACTTCTACTTGCAGACACTGTTCAGTGCAAGAAAAAAAGAACTCCAGAGACTTGCACCTAAGGATTTAAGGAAAGGAATCAGACGTACAGTCCATGAGGATAGAGAGATGCTCACATGTCAGTGCACTCTTCCCTTGTGCACACAGCTGCCAATCATGCTCGACTCTTAAGCATGACAGACTGCCAACAAAGAGCATATGTCTAAAGTGCTATCTATGATGAAATACAGATACCTAAACTAATAAATAAGGGTTGAAGTTGTATGAAAGGATCTTGAGGAAACAGAAAATGTTGAAATTGGACATATATATCAAAAACCCCATAATTATTATCTTCAGAGACATAAGAAAGTCTTATATACATAAGAAGAAAGGTGCTATAAAAAGAAAACGAGGATTGAAAATTTAAAATGTGATAATGTGATAGAAGGGTTGATATATAAAGTTGAGAAAAACCTTCCAGATTGTAAAACATAATAAAAAAGAAACTTAAAAGGAAGAAGTTAAAAAATTAAAATTTCTTTGACAAACTGAAAGTTAAAAAATAAGTTTGGTAGTGTGTCAAAACTCAAGATTTTAAGTTATCAGTAAGCAGAAAAATGTAATTAGATTTTTTATGTAATAATTTGTGCATGTGATGGAGAGGTTGTACCATGGTCTTTTGACACTGCAAATGAATGTCCATCTGGCTTTATATGGGTGGCTGGGAAATTGAAACCAGGATAGCAGGTTTGCAAGCAAGTACCTTTAACTGCCAAGCCATCTCCCCAGCCCCTCTATTCATTTTCCGGTGTATAAAATAATAGATTTCATTGTGGCATTTACATGCACATGAATCATTGTAATTACTCATATTCTCCCTCACAACCCATCTCCTCTCCTTCTTTCTGGTATCCTTCCTCTCTGCAAATAATCTTCATTTTCCATGCAGCATATATATATATCTCATATATATGCATGTGTCCATATAGTTAAATTTAGATTTCACAAAATGGTATTTTGCCCTTCTTTCTTCCTTCATCACCCTCTCTTGTTCCTCTTCCTACATCCATTTAGACACCTTCTTCTCCATTTCTAATCCCCCTTCTACTTTCACATACATATATATATGAAATTATTATATATATATGTATACATATATATATATCTACTTTCGCATACATACATATATATATAATGTCATATATATATATATGACATTTCTCTTTTTGGATCTGACTTATTTCACTTAACATGATGACATGCAATTCAATCCATTTTCCTGCAAATGCCATGCTTTCATTCCTAGTCATGGCTAATAAAACCCCATAGTGTGTATATATACAACATTTTCTTTGACCATTTATCTAAATTTGTTTCGTATATTGGCTGTTGTGAATAAAACACTACCACTTTCTAATTGTGTGTGCTCTTGTCTTTGTATAACACTTCATTCTCTTTTATGAGTGAGGAGATTTACTTGTGTATATATTCTACATTTTCTTTTCTCACTCCTTTATTGTTGGGTACGTAGAATGGTTCTGCAACTTAGCTATAATGACTAGTGCAGCAATAAACATGAATGGACAAGTATCTCTGTGACGTGTTGACTTGTGGTCTTACAGGTAAATACCCAAGGAGTGGCATATCTGGGTCATGTGGTAGTTCTAATTTTAGATTTTTGTACAGCTTCCATACTGGTTTCCATAGTGCTTGTACTAGTTTACAATTTTACTAACAGGGTACAAATATTTGAAGACTGAGAATAAACTGAGACTTTTACCTGCCATTTCCAGGTTCTTGTCACCATCAGAAAAAGAATTCAGAGAAGAGACCATGTAAGGACTTGAGAAGAAGTTTTATTATGGGGAGAAAGCATTCATTCATGGGCTGAGTGTGGAATTCTTTATAGAGCAAAATTACTGGGATTTTTGGAGATCTTATATTCTGGAAAACTTTAATGGACAAGAGATTTATTCAGGAGCTAACTTAGTATAAAGGGTTGATACTTCCTTGGAATACAGTTTACTTCCATTTAAAAAAACTTTTTTTTTTTTTTTTTTTTTGAGGTAGGGTCTCACTCTAGCCCAGGCTGACCTGGAATTCACTATAGAGTCTCAGGGTGGCCTAAAACTTGCAGTGATCCTCCTTCCTCTGCCTCCCAGTGCTGGGATTAAAGGCAAGCGCCACCACACCTGGCCCATTAAAAATTTTTTTTTGTTTATTTTTTGTTATTTATTTGAGAATGACAGATAGAGAGAGAAAGAGGGAAAGGGAGAGGAAAAGATAGAGTGATAGAGAGAGAGAGAGAGATAATGGGAGTGCCAGGGCTTCCAGCCACTGCAAACGAACTCTAGATGCATGTGCCCCCACCTTGTGCATCTGGCTAACGTGGGTTCTGGGGAATCAAGCCTAGAACCGGGGTCCTTAGGCTTCACAGGCAATTGCCTAACAGCTAAGCCATCTCTCCAGCCATCTTAAAAATTTTTTTTGTTTATTTTTATTTATTGCATTTTTATTCTTATCTGGTATTTTATAGATGTGTTCTGGCAATTTTGCAAGGCAAATGATGTAGCAATGCCTTTATTATTATTATTGTTGTCATTTTATTTATTTATTTGAGGGAGAGAGAGACAGACAGACACAGAGATTGAGTTTGTGTGTAGCAAGGTGAGTATGGCTGCACCAGAGCCTCTTGCCGCTGCAAACAATGCATACTCCACTTTGCACATCTGATTTATGTGAGTACTGGGGTATCAAATCTAGGCTACCAGGCTTTGCAAACAAGCACTTTTAACCACTGGGCCATCTATCCAGCTCTTATTTTCATTTGTTTTGATAATATTTCACTCTGTAGCTCAGGTAGGCCTGGAACTCGTGATCCTTAGTGCTGGGATTACAGGTGTGTGTCACCATGCCTAATCAGAAATGACATGATAATGAAAGTCAATTATCAGTTATCTATGTTGGCCATGTGGTTCCAGCTAGTTTCTTGTTGCATTGCTTAACATAACTCTGTGATTGCATCAGGTTCTGGCCACCCTGCAGTTTGACACTCTCCCCAACCCCATGCCTACTTAACCTACCTTAGCTGCATCATTTTACACTCTCACAATGTATGAAGTGCAATATTTTCACAGCCCCAAACACTTGCTTTCATATGACATTTTATTTTAGCCAGATGTGTTAGTGTATTGGTCAGAGTTCTTCAGAAAAAAAGGGCTAATGCAGTATCTATAAATAAATCAATCTATCTATTTTATAGCTATCTATCTATCTTCCTATTTCTCTCCTATCTATCTATCTATCTATCTATCTATCTATCTATCTATCTATCTATCTTCCTACCTACCTACCTACCTACCTAGGACTTATTAGAGAAGGAGGTTTACGTGGTAATGGAGGCTAAGAAGACTCACAGAAGGCCATTGCAAACTGAAGAACCATGGGGCAAGTAGCATGGCTCAGTCCAACCTTGAAGGTCTGAGAAATAGGGAAGCCAATGGTGTAGCTCATTCTAAATCCAAAGGAATAAAATATTGGGGGAATAACTAATGCAAATCCTTCATTCTATAATGAACACAGCTCTCACCTCAAATAAACAGTTTATTCTATAGCCAAATATGAGTGACCATAACCAAGGAACACAGATTCAGGTTACCCCAAATTCCATGTTTCAATGTTTCATGAAGGGGGCTAAATATAGTCTAAGATAATTTTCTATGGGACCTGTAGCATTCCAACTCTCCCCAATCACTGAGGTTCTAATCAGTAAATGCTGTGTGAAGAGATGCTCTTAGGGATCACCCACATTCCACATTCTATGTCCACATCTTGCCAAAATTGCTCTTGTAGGAATAGTTTCTGAGGGAAGTGTCTAATTTGTGTTCTAATCCCAGGAGGGCTTCTCCTGTATGTCTTACTTCCACCCTTTCCTGAAAACCAGCTAGCATACAATGTATGTAATAGCTCCTTGAACCTCTTCTCATGACACAATTTCATCTTTCCTCAGAGTGACTGTACTGGATATTTTTCTCATTGCTGTGACAAAATACCTTCAAAAAGCAACTTAAGAAAGGAAGGTATTGTCATCCCCTTCACACCGCTGGGATGAACATACAATTCATACACAATTTATGGGAGGGAAAAGGGTTTATTTTAGTTTATAGATCCAAGGATGTTACATAATGGCAGAAGTGGCTGTTCCCTTTTCCCAGATCCAATCAGAGAGAAACCACCACCAGCCATCACCATAAGCAAGTTCAAAGAGGCAGCAAAAAGCAGTGGCCAAGGCACAGTTCAGACCTCTCTGTATCTTTGTCTGGAATTCAGATCTGCACCCACTTTCCCCAGCCCCCACATAAGGAGTCTGCATGTTAGGGCCTGAAGCTATAAACTTAATTTTAATAAAACACATGAGTGTTTGGGGGATATACATTCAAATTACCACATTCTGCCACTCACCTCCAATAGACTCATGACCATCTTACATTGCACATTGTGTTTAGTCCAATTTCAGAGGTCCCCATAGTCTTTGCGAACTTTAGGACTGTTATAAAATCCCAAGTCTCATTTGAGATTCAAGGCTGTCTCCTAACTGTGAGTCCTGTAAAAGCAAAACAAGTTACATATGTCCAACACATAAGGGCAAACAATAAATATTTCCATTGCTATAAAGCATAATAAGGACAGACCAGACCAATAAAAAACTCAATAACCACTGGGTAAACATCAAACATCTGAGTTCAAGTCTGATACTCACAGCTGGTGACTGATAGTCTCTGGGTTTTCCAATTCTGCTCCCCAGCTGGGCCGAGTAGCCAGGGAAAACTTCCACCTTGAGGCAACAACACTCTATCATAGCCTTTGCACAGCCCTGGTATATCCAAAATATGGGTCTCCATTGTAAACCACAGTCCATCTTCCAATGGCCTCACTGATTCTATCAGGGACTTCATGCCCTGCCTCATATGCTGCATCTCAACAGCAGCTCTTGGAACCATGTGCACTTCATGACCAACTGTACAAACTTTTCATGCTTCTAAGACCAATACCAGGTGTGCAAGACACAGCCATGTTGGTAATATAGGGTGAAATAAATCTTAACCTTGAAGAGCAGTTTCTTCCATTGAGCCATCTCCCATTAGAAAATTTTGCATTTCTACCATATAGTCTTTTCTGACCTCAGGCACCCTTTCTTGTTTTAATGTAAGTAGTTGGGCCAAATTCATTAATATTGCTCATGTGCTTGACAATAGCAGCTTCAGTAACCTAAAACCAACCTCTGCGCCTGTAATTTTAACTTCTTTGAATTTAAAAAAATTTAAATCTTACATCGCTCAATTTCATATGTGCCTAGCACATAAACTCACTTTCAAATTTAACCTTGATCATACTTTTAGGACCTAGGCAGGAGGACACAGCTAGCCCTTATTCCAGTAGCTGAGTTCCAACATAGCTTTCTGTGTTCTTTCCTTTCCCTTTAAAAGTTCGTAAGTATGGGCTGGAGAGATGGCTTAGCGGTTAAGCACTTGCCTGTGAAGCCTAAGGACCCCGGTTCGAGGCTCGGTTCCCCAGGTCCCACGTTAGCCAGATGCACAAGGGGGCGCACGCGTCTGGAGTTCATTTGCAGAGGCTGAAGCCCTGGCGCGCCCATTCTCTCTCTCTCCCTCTATCTGTCTTTCTCTCTGTGTCTGTCACTCTCAAATAAAAAAAAAAAAAAGTTCGTAAGTATGGACTCCAAATACAACCCTTTCTTCATTTATCAATTTCAAGATATCACCAAAGTTGTCCATAATTCTTGGCTTACCACTCTGGAAGGCCTCTTCAGTTGTAAGTAACAAGTCTATATCCATCCCTCTAGAACAGAGTTTGAAAAGACCAAAATCCACATGGTTAGATTCATGGCACATCAATGACTCAATTTCTTGGTACCAATTTTCTGTTGTATTCAGCTTATGTTGCTGGGATGAACATCCAAACCTGACACAGATTATGGGAAGAAGCATTTATTTCAGCTTACAGATCCAGAGGAAGTTCCATAATGGTGGTAAAGGCTGGCTCCCTTTCACAGAGCCAAGCAGAGAGAAACCACCACCAGCCAGCACCACAATCAGGCACGGGGCAACAAAAAGCAGGGACCCAGGCAGAGCTTAGAATTCTATGTGCACCTTTGTCTGAAATTCAGATCTGGCCCCATTGATATGCCCCCTACCCCATAGCAGGAGTCTGCCTGCTAGGGGCTGAAGCTGTAAACTCAATTTTAAGAAAACACCTGGGTTTTTGAAGGATGCACATTCAAATTATCACAGAAAGGTTGATTTTAGATCACTGTTTGAGGATACAACTCATCAGGGTAGGGAAGCCATGGCAGCAGGAATATGTAGCAGTGGTTCACATTGCATGTGCGGTCAGGAAGCAGAGAGCGATAATTGCTGGTGCTCAGCTCCCTTTCTTCTTTTTATCCAACTGGGGTTTCAACCCATTGTATAGTGCTGCCAGTATTTAGGAGGGGGTCGTCTCCCTTTAATTAGCCTAATCTAGAAACTCCCTCACATACGTGACCAGAGATCTGTCTCTGAATTGACTCTTGGTCCTCTCAGGCACAATCAGTAATAATATCACTGTGACCTTAAGCATGCACTGTTCCTTGCTTTAGCACCAATGACGTCAGTTCCCCTGGAGAAACGTCAGGAACTATTTGTTTTATGACCAGAGGATGCTGGTGCCATGCATTTAGACTTCTAGGACCATACTCCAAAATAAAATCCTTCCCTTTATAAGTTAGTCTCAGGTGTTATGACCTGCTTCTTCTATTCTCAGGCAAAATCGCTGATCCAGGACTCTGGAGCATGAAGACAATGCTAAGCCCATCTTTGAGTGAAACTCATACTCTAGGAGCCTGGCATCTTCTCAGTTTGACTCTCCTGGGGTAGAGCTACTATTTCACAAGTCATGACAATAGCTTATCCACCTCTAAGGTGTGGGTTTTCTCTCATGTGTGGCAACTGGGGGGAAGAATATCCTACCTTTCCTTACAATAATGATGTAAGTCCTGCTTTTTCCTTTTTTCTTGAGACAAGGTCTCATGTAACCAGGTTGGCCTTGAACTCACTGTGTGGCTGAGAATCACTGTGAACTCCTGATGCTCCTGTCTCTGCCTCCTAAGTGCTGGGATTACAGAGATGTCCCACCCACTCCTGCTTTATGTAGTGCTGGGGATAAAACCAAGAGCTTCTTGCCTGCTAGGCAAGCACTCTACTAAATGAGTTGCATTACCAGTACCTGCTCTATGGTTTCAATATGGTTTGCCTCCACCAGAAAGTTTTACAAGGCTTATTCCTCAATGTAATAGTGTTGATATGTGATGGGGCTTTAAGAGGTGTTAAGGTTCTTAAGAGTTAATGCTTGGAGTGAGCTCTTGCAGGGCTGAATTTGTTACCACTAGAGCAGATTGTGACAAAACGAATTAGATTTCCTTGGTTTTTTCTTGTTTCCGCTTTCACAAGAGTGCCACCCTTCTGCTTTTTCATTATGCATGGAGCACCAGAAGCTGAGCGGATGCTGGTGCCATTCATTTAGACTTCTAGGACCATGATCCAAAATAAAATCCTTCCCTTTATAAATTAGTCTCAGTAGGATTTGCTTCTCTTACTCTTAGGCAAAAATCTCTGATCCAGGACTCTGGAGCTGGGGTGTAAAGACAATGCCAAGCCCATCTTTGAGTGAAGCTCATACTCCAGCAATAGGAAATGGACTAGAATAGGTTATCCTTTGCAGCAAGGTATTAAGAGAGGGGCAATAGATGCCTAAATTCTGCTCCGTGTCTTAGGTGTGGAGTTTGGGATGCAATCTCCACACTGCTGAGTTGGTGTGTTGGGGGAGACTAAAGAATGGTTTTGGCTTGCATACTCCACCTCCTTATGTCCTTGCTGAATTTGTTTGTTTGTGTATGTGTCTATCAGTGTGCATGCATGTGTGTGTATGTGTTTGTATGTTCATGTGTATGTGTGCACTCACATGTAGAGGGCCGAGGATGTCCTTGGTTGTTCTTTTAAAGGTG
This sequence comes from Jaculus jaculus, assembly GCF_020740685.1. NCBI lineage: Eukaryota > Metazoa > Chordata > Mammalia > Rodentia > Dipodidae > Jaculus > Jaculus jaculus. Next base: position 18,482,646 of record NC_059106.1, read on the forward strand.
CTGTGCATCTATTTTGAGACTAAGTCATTAGCTTGGAACTCACTGATTTAGCTAGATTGGCTAGTCAATAAGCCCTCGAGATCTACCTGTCTCTACATCTTTATTGTTGGGATTACAAGACCATACCACCTTTCCTGGCTTTTTTTCCAAGTGACTTCTGGGGATCAAAGTCATGTCCCTATGCTAGTGAGGTAAGCATCTTACCTACTGAGCTATCTCCCCAGTCCCTTTTTGCTGAATTTTCATAGGCTTTCTTCAACAGCTGATTCTTCATTGGCTGCTTATCCTTAGGACCATTTACAGAAGTTATTCATTGACCAAGACTAGTATCTATTATGCTATTTTCAACACATGGTATCTAGTGTTTGCCATTAAATCATATGGGAAAAGGAAAGTGTGTAAAGGAGTATACACAGGGGACTTACAGACCATATTAGGAAATAGTACACATCACCACCTCTTGTTTTTCATTGGTGGATAGAAATGATCTGTCTTGGGCTAGAGAGATGACTTAGCAATTAAGGCCATTGCCTGCAAAGCCAAAGGACCCACAAAAGCCAGATTCACAAGGTGACACATGCATCTGGAGTTTGTTTGCATTGGTTGAAGTCCCTGGCATGCCCAGTCTTTATCTGATCCCCCTCTTAAGAAAGAAAAGAAAAGAAAAGGAAAAGAAATTATATGTCTCACACCATCCCTCCGGCCCATACACTTCAGGAGAATGAAATTGTTCACCATTAGTGACAAGGGAAGCTGGGAAATGTAGTTTACCCTTTCCTTAGGAGTTTCTACATAGATACTTTCAATTTTCTCTTTACCTAAATTTTATACAAGTTATCTATGTTTATAATGCAACATAAATATAAGTTAAATTTAAAAATGGAGAATAAGCCGGGTGTGGTGGTGCACGCCTTTAATCCCAGCACTCAGGAGGCAGAGGTAGGAGGATCGCCAGAGTTCGAGGCCACCCTGAGACTACAGAGTTAATTCCAGGTCAGCCTGGACCAGAGTGAGACCCTACCTTGAAAAACAAAACAAAACAAAACAAACAAACAAAGAAAAAAGTAAGAAAGTAAGGATTCATGGACAATTGGAAAATGGAATTTGTAAGGAATGATCCCTCTATGCAATGTAGATGTTTACTGTTGCCTAAGGAACGGATGATCCCTCTATGTAATGTACCATGACCGTCCTGTATCTCGTGTTTCTAAATATCTTTGTCATTGCATAGCATAGAATGGTTCTTGCCTAAGTTCTGCCTATGTGACTTATGTAACCTTGTGACTTCTTGTAATAGCACACCCCCTTGTTTAAGAGTATGCAGCTTTATTTCCAATAAAAGCTGACACTCCAAACAGATAAATGTTGCATCTTGAGATCCCAAACTCTGGGATGCAGACCTGGCACACCAGCTATCCTCTTTTTATTTCTTTCTACCCCATGAACCTTTGCTTCACATTCTGTGTGTCAATGGTCTTACTTGTGCAAAACCAGACCCCATAACACAATGTCTTCTAAGAAATTTTGCTGGTGTCATTTCTGGAATTTGGTAATAGAAGGATAACAACATGGATATTCTCACATATTTTTGTAAGGTGATAAAGAGTTCTGCAAGAGATACAACAACTGATAATTAATCTTTGTGTTGGCTATCCTTTAAAATGACATAGACTTTCTTATTTGAGAGAGGTGAGGAGAATCAGGAGAGATGGGTTGGAAAATGAACACCCATCCTATTTTCTCTCAGTGGAGATTGAGATTCTGAAACTCACAGCTTTGTCTGGGAGACTTGTGAGCAGGGTTGGGGGGTAGCTAGTATTGAGCTTGACAAAGTAACAAATCATGGAAATTTTCAAAGCTAATTATTCTTGTTTTTATTTAAAAATCCTTTGATATGCTAAGAGTTTTAATTAGGGTCATTAAAGACAGAAACCCTTAGGTTGCACAGAATACATAACATCCCATTGATGTGCTAATTACAGGTGAATTGCTGTTTACCAAAGGATCTTCACTCTTGCATACAAAAAGAGACCATCATGCCATGGGGTGCCTCCATATACTTTCATGGAATTAATACCAATATCTTAAAATTGTTTTTAAAAAAAGTATTAGAACAGATAAAAGGGGTGTTCTATGGAACATATAAATGAAGAAGTTATTTCTATTGATGAAATTGGGATCAGGTTCAGGAAGAAGGTGGCATCCCAACAAATTCTGGAAGGTCAGTAGCATTTTGACAGGGTCCTGGAGACAGGGGGCATACGCTGGAAGCGACAGGTGGCTGGAAAGCATAAGATGGGTTCCAGGAGGAGACTGAGTGCTGCAGTTGTGTTAGTCAAGCTCATGTCATTATAATTAAACATTTGATGCAGGCTGCAAGCTCTGTGGATCTTCCTGTCTGCACCTCCCCCAGTGTGGGGATTACAAACATGTGCCATCATTCCTGTCTTTTTAAAAAAAAATATTTTATTTTATTTTTATTTATTTGAGAGAAAGAAAGAGGCAGGACTTCACTAAATGCTTAAAGAAGGTCTGGTTCATTGTAGGGGCCCATCAGTGAACAGCACAGTCTTGTAATTACCTGATTGTTGCTGGGACAGAACACCTGTCCAAAAGCAGCTGATGGAAAGAGAGTTTATTTTTCCTGATTAGTCTACAGGGGAAGCTCCATGATGTCAGTGAAAGGATGGTAGAGCAGAGGCTAGACATCACTTCTTGCCACTGCAGCAGGCAGAAAGCAGCAAGAGAGTGAGCTGACTTAACACTGGCAAGCAGCAGGAGGGGGGCATTAGTGAACCTCAAGGTTTTGTACCCAGTGACATACTGCCTCTAGAAAGGTTCTACCCCCCATATTTCCACCAGCTGGGAACCAAACATTCAAAACATATGAGTTTGTGGGGGACACCTGAGTCAAACCACCACATGTAAATGCATCCAGGATGGAGAGACAGGGACCAGCTTCAGAATTGTAAAACAGAAAAATTATCCAACTGGGAAAATACAGTGTTACTGGAGTTACTATGGTCAGAGCCTGGACTCTGGCAGCTCAAACAAGCTGGGATGTCCACCCATCTTCAGCATAACAATTAAAGAGGCAAGTAATAGTGAAAAGCAGAAACAGCAAGAACAACTGTAAGGTAACCCAGGGATCCTTCTGGAGCCAGATCCTGGTATTCAGGTGCATGAAACCATGGGATCCATGGAGCGTTTTAGTTATTACATGTTGACAAGTCAGTTTCTTTTGCCAGGACAGGACTACATCTGTATGTCTTATAGCGCATACCATGGGAAATTAATTAACCTAACTGACCATGTGGGGGGATTGCAATTGTAGAAACAAAGGAGAAGAATTCTGATATCTCTGTGGTCTGATTGCTCTGGTAAGAGCTCCTTGATGCTTTATGGTAGCCCATCAACCACAGTGTGGCTTAGGGCTGATGTGGCTTTCGTTTAATTTGCTTTTGCTTTTAGGAACACACACGTGTGACTAGAACACAAATAACATTTCCCCAGAGTAAGAGAAGTCTACTCCAGAGACATGGGCAAAGACAATTACGCTTGTTGGAGACTAAGCCTGGGGACCAGGATGATGATAGAAGCTTTGCAGATTTTTTGGGTCTCCATGGAGATAGATTCTGAAGAAGCTTCCTTCTTAGAAAGATAGGAAGTATTAGCTGCTGCCTTTTCTCCAGATACCTCAGAATGCAAAATTCATGAAGCAGTTGTGTATGGATTCAATTTATGCCCTTTCTGACCTCTTCCAAGCTTGCTTGCAGAGTTCTTTGGCATTCGAGGGGGTCCAGCTGCCTCAACAAACAATGAGTCCTCAGTAATGGGAGACACAAGTCAAACAGCCAACAGCCATGTGTCTACTTCATCTTCCTGTCTCGGGGCCCAGGATGGCATCTTACATAATGTGAAAAGCTCAACACACTTTTAGCAAAAATGTGCAATGATGAAAAGGCCTCATAGCCAAGTTCCCAGGTGGCCTTCTTCCTTAGCAATGAAAATCAAAAGCACGTACTTCAGGCTTATCCAATTTTGAGTGCATACAATTAGCGAGAAATCTTGTTAAAGCATAGCTTCCCATTCAGTAGGTCTGGGGTGCAACTGGAAGTTCTGCATCTCTAACAAGCTCTCAGGTGATGCTTGTGCTGCTAGTCTGAAGACTACTGGTAAGGCAGGAATGAGACAAATGGAGCAGCGTTGTGAACCAAAGATGAGTATGCAAACTCGAGTTTACAAGCACCTTGGATTATTCATTTCTTTTATCTTGGTGATAAATATGTGAGCATACATACTAACCACATGCACTGAGCATCACCATCTTCATATGTGAGATAGATCCATGGAAAAAGCATTTGGCACACAAGTGTGGAAACCCTAGCTAGGAACCTCAGCACCCACAAATGCTGGGTGTGTGTGGCAGCCATCTAACATCCCAGAGCTTGAGAAGCAGCAACAAGGACTCTCTGGGGGTGAGTTAGGCTAGCTCAATTGATGAACTCTGGGCTCAAGTGAGAGACCCTGCCTCAGCAAAATAGACAGGAGAGTGATTGGGGAAGGTGTGTCACATCAATCTCTGGCCTCTACACATATACATGTGCACATGCATCCACACACATGCGCTTTCTCACACATACACACTACAGACATCAAAAGAAGACTAGCATTGTAAGGCAATTCAAAACAGTACATATTTTCAACTAATTTTATAAATATTTCAGAATCATTGGACAATTGCCCATTTTTTTTCAATCATAACTTCTTCATTCAACAAGCAGGTATAGACTATTTATGGAAGCATTTCCCTGGGCTCTGGAAGGTAACCCTCCCAACTTCATTGAGCCATCAGCTCTGGTAGTGAATCAGAGAAATAACAAATAATAACAACATAATGCCATGAATATTTCACACCATTATGATATGGCACAAACACAGCATGTGCTACAAATCTGAGGTATCAAGGTAATTTAAATTTTCTGGTAACTTGTGTAGAAAATAGTAAAAGAGAAAAGATGAGAAATTACATTTAATAGTATATTTTATTTAACCTAGTGCATTCAAAATTTCCTTTTTATATATCAATCTAGGAGGGTGTTAGTAAGAGTGGTTGGAGGATGTATCCCACCTGGTCGAGTCCTTTCCGCGTATGCACAAAGCCCTGTGTTGGATCTCTAGCACCTCATAAACCAGATGTGGTAGATGATGCACTGGGGAGGTAAAGGTAGGAGGATCAGAAGTTCAGGATCATTCTTGGGTACATGGGGAATTTCAGGCCAGTGTGGAGTACATGATACCAAAGGGAGAAAGAAAGAAAAAAAGAAAGAAAGAAAGGAAGGAAGGAAGAGCCTGAGAATATGTAGGATGAGAGGACAGGGAAAGAAGATGGGAGATGAATTATCAGCTTGGATTACAGGTAAGTAGAAGTAGATAGGTATTTGCTGAAAGCTTCTGGAAAAATATGTTTTCCTAAACAAAGACATTGGACCAGGCATGATGGCACACACTTTTAATCCTAGCACTCTGAAGGCAGAGGAAAGAGGATCATCATGAGTTTCTGGCTACCCTGAGACTACATAGTGAATTCCAGGTCAGGCTGAGCTAGAGTAAGATCCTACCTTGAAAAAACAAAACAAACAAAAGAAGCAAAGAAATTGGTCAAGCTTAATTGGCTCTTATTCTTCGACCCTTTTTGCCCCTTGACATTAGGACTCAACGTACAGTAGCCATCTCTATCACTGAAACATACAAAGCTGTCAGAGGCATTAGACAAGATCTGTAGAGTCCCTGGTCCAAGGGTGGTGAGTACCTAGTAAGCAAGCCATTCTCTGGAATGTTCTGCAGCTAAGCCCCTGTGCCTTCAAAGATGACCTCCCTCTCTGAAACACTTCACCTAGACTATGCCAACAGGAAAGCCAGATGCAAAACAGCTAACAAGCTGCTCCCATGATGCAAAAGGTCCCTTTGTGATTTCAAGGGGAGGCCTTTGCAACACTCTCCTAATCCCCATTCATCATAGCTAATCTCCAAATGGACAAAGTAATCAATTTAAGTAATAAATATGGCTTATTCAAAGAGCTGAATAAATGGTTGGAACAATTCCCCAAACTGGTTCCCATCGAATAATTGAAATTATGCAAGGGCATGGAAATTTTTCAACAAATAAAATATGTCTGAAAATCTATTAAAGATATGTCTGCAAAAATCATTTGAAAAAGCCCAACTCAGCAATAAAAAATAAATTACATTTCTGTTTCTTGCTGTTGCTCCCTTTGGGAAAGAGTACATTGCTATCCACTTCATAGACAAATGGAATCAGTACCTTTCGCCATAGATGACTCTACCCATGAGCTTTAGACTACTACATAATGGCTCTGCATTGAAAAAGAAATAGAAAACATTTCCCCAAAGTTGTTCAGGTAATGAATCTGCTGTTTTGTGTCATCTGTGGGGTTTGGAAATCTGTGTTTCTCAGTGTGACCCTGTGTGAAAGATAACTACTCAGACATGTTGGAGCTGATTTGGAACAATTAGACCAGTCCTATGGGGAGGCAAATAGTTCAATGGAAAAATCTCTTAGTTTTATTTTCATGTAATCTTGAATAACAAAGAGGCTTAGAGGAGGAAGGACCTCTAAGGTCCAAGGGCTAAGCAAGAAACTCCACTCCACCAAGGGAATGTAAGCTTTGAACAATGAATTTATTTTTATTTTGTGAATGGGCATATGCAGCTGTGTATGGGCACATGTGTGTGATGGTTTGGATGTGATAGTTTGAATGAATGGCCCCATAAACTCAGGTGTTTTATTCAAACTGAGCTTTTAACTTGAGCCCCTAGCAGGAAGATCCCTTGGGGGTAGACCTTGGAGTCTAGCCCTAAGGTGTGTTTGGGCGTGGATCTTGAGTCCAGCCCTTTGGTGTGTGGAGAGCAGTTGGATCTCTGGCTGTTTATGTTTTTTGGTGTTTGCTGGCTTTTTGGTGGTGTCTGCTTGGATCTATGGAAATGAGCCAGGTCTTCCACCACTGATGGTGTTTCTCTGGAATTTGTAAGCATAAAATAAATTTTTCCTCCTATAACATGCTTTTTAATTTTCTCTTCCATGTCGCTTCTTCAAGTACGTATGCTAAATATTTCAGGCAAGGCATGATCTGCAGTTTTCTCTCTTCAGAATGGCACCAGCACTCAGGGTCTGCTTATGTATGCTGGGTTAGCATAGCTGTGCTTACTTCCCAGCACATGGAATTCATTGTCTGAAAAAACTTGGAATAGGAAATAGATGTAACCTCTCCTCACATCCTCACATCCTCATGTTGAGCCCAGGTCTCCTTCCAAATGGGAAATAGTATAACCATCCTGACAGATATAAAGATAATATAGGGTTGGGGAGATAACTCAGTCATTAAAGGTACTTGCTTGTGAAGCCCAACAACCAGGATTGGATTCCCCAGAACCCATATAAAGCCAGATTCACAAAGTGGTGCATGCATCTGGAGTTTGTTTACTGTGGTAGGAAGCTCTAACTCACCCATTCTGTCTGTCTGTCCCTCTCTCTGTGTTTACAAATGAATAGATAATAAACAAGCATATATATATATATATATATATATATATATATTCATATATATGAATAATCATCTGAAGAGACACTTGTGCCCTGCCCTTCCCTTTTCCCTTTGGCTGTAAGAGTATTGAAACAAAGGGCTCAAGATTGCTACTTTCGGAGGAGGGTACTTAATAGGTTGGTATTGTATATATGTAACTACAATGATTGAGATGGGGAGGTAATATGATGGAGAATGGAATTTCAAAGGGGAAAGTGTGGGGAGGTGGGGAGGGAGGGCATTACCATGGGATATTTTTTATAATTTTAGAAAATGTTAATAAAAATTGTGAGAAAAACCCCCCAAAATAAAATAAAATAAAGTTCATATTCCCCCCCCCCCAAAAAAGATTGCTACTTTCCCAGACATCTCATACTGGGGAAAGCAAAAGATGGAAGCATGGTGCCAGCCAGAGGAAACTTTTCTCCGGAAAGAGATTTCAAAGAGTGCTGACAACTTGTCAGACAGCCTTGCGGGAGACAGTGGAGCTCAGAAAATGATAACAGGCACAACACACATTGGCTGACATTGACTGCTTAGCTACACATGGCTCTGGCCCACTACTAAACATTATGCAGAACCCATGAAAATGGACTTGGGGAGTGGTAATTACTGCTTCTCTTTGACTTTCTCCCTAGTGTGACCACGTTAGATAAATCTCCTTTATCTGCTTTTCACTATTAATTTGGCTCTTCCACTTGACTTACTGAAGACAGGTGCCTGGTGTGGTAGGGCTGCTCAGTCTCAGGCTCTGGTACTATCTTCAGCAACAATAGCAGAGCTGCCATTCCTTGTTTAATAGAAGTCACTGGCTTTGAGTGGAATGTAGGAAAAAAAGAAATAACCTGCTGTGTGGAAGTTACCTGTAGGGTTTAAGGATAGAACCAGTGGTTAAGGTAGAAAATGGTATTAGTTCAGTATCAAATGTTCATTTCTCCAGATGGTGCTGGAGTTTGCTGTGCGTGAGGGCCCTGGAGCCTCTCTCAGCCCTTAGGTGGGCAGAAACTCGGGAGTTTAGGGTCCCAGACTGTCATGTTAGCACACAAATTCCACTGAGTCAGACTGGACTCTTCTCTTATGAATTCACCAAATGGAATCTACAGACCAGAGGAAAAGGTTCAGAAAGGTGTTATGATAGCTTAGAGTTTTCAGAGGGAGCATGTTAAGAGAAGGAGAGCTTAAGAGAAACAAACAAACACGAATCCAGAGCTCTTATCTAAGAAAAGACTAGAAGGAGTTCATGGAAATAAGAAGCCTACTTAAAGAACCAAATTGGGGTCTTTTATGGGACTAGTCCCCAGTGGTGTGGGTCAGGCTTTTTTGGAAAAGGGAAAATTTCCCAGAAATCTTAATTCTCCTGGTAAGGTCTTTTTGGAAGGGGGTGACTACCTCATGAAGTAGAAGGACTCTTCCAAGGGGCAGAGATAAGGATGGCCCCAGGCCTTCCTGACATTTCTGCCCTGTAGCAAAATACAGTTCCCTAGATTCTCTCCCTGCAAGCTCATAAACGTGCTTAGGTTCTGTTTTAGTAGGGCCCTGTTACCCCTAAACTTCCTGACAAGCACCGGGAAGGTGACAACCACAGCACAACTTCTGTGTCTATTGTGCAGGGGAAGTGGGCTTCATTAAATAACACTGGGTGTCCCTGGGAAGAGAAAGGAGGTAGATTTTTTTTTCTTTTCTGTCCATAGTGGAACAATCTTACCAAGCATTCATGAATGTCCTTGTTATAGAAGCAGTTATTTATTTATTTATGAACCAGGACTTTCCACATTGCTTAGGCTTTCAGGCTGACTTTGAACTTTCTATCCGGAGCAGTCTAGATGCCTCTCAAGTCACAGTCCTCCTGCCTTAGCCTAGCTCATGTTGGTAATGTGAGGCAGCAATCCTGGAAGGGATTGTACAGATGTCCATAATGATACAAAAGGCCCCAGGCCAGTGAAGCCCAACTTTGGGTCTGCATCCAAGCTATTAAGGAATTGAAAACACAGACTCAGGGAAGGATAAATTATGGATTATGAGATGTATTTTAGGGACAGTTAGGAGGGAAAGCAAAGCTAGAAAGTGCAGGCCAAAATACATTCTCCCACACATAAGGAAGTTCTCTCTCTGGGGAAGGAGTACACACACACACACACACACACACACACACACGGAAAACAATGCAGGAAAGTGCCCAGGCCAAAAGCCAGGCTAGGAAGGGGAGAGGAGCCCGAGTATATTATCTCACATAGGAAGTAAGAATGAGAACTTAGAGAGGCAAGAGTACCAGAGGGGAAGAGGAGCCAAGAGCTTACAAAATGGGCCGAGCTCGGAGAGAGTTCACACACGTGTTTCAGGTCCATTTATATGAATTAAACAGCCAATTAGAATGAACCTCATCCCCAGACTCAGGTATGTACAGGAGGGACCTTACTGGCTGGTGGGCTCAAGAGACTGACTAAGGAAGGGCCAGCCCACAGGTTGTGGTAAACTGAGGACGAAGCAATAAGCATTTACTGTGGGGCCATCTTGGATGAGACTGGATCAGATGAGGTTCTAGTTTGTCAGAGCAGGCATGGTGGCATTTGTTCCTGTGGGTCATAAAAGCTATCTTACTCCTAACTTGTGTCATTGGGATTGCAGTTATGTGCCCCCATGTTTGGCCTGGTGAGAGAGAGTTTTTTTTCTAAATTTTATTTATTTATATGAGACAGTGAGAGAGGAAAAGAGGGAGGGAAGGAGGAAGAGAGAGAGAGAGAGGGAGAGAGAGAGAGAGAATGGGCACACCAGGGCCTCTAGCCACTGCAAATGAACTCCAGACACATGTGCCACCTTGCTCATCTGGCTTACATGGGTCCTGGGGAGCTGAACCTGGGTCCTTTGGCTTTGTAGACAAATGCCTTAACTGCTAAGCCATTTTTCTAAACCCTGGTGAGAGAGTTTTGATTGTTTTCTATCTTCCAGGTCATAGGCCCAGGACTTTTTATATTTAACTCACAGACTCCACAAAACAACCCAATGGAAGCTTCTCTCATCATGTGTGTCTCATACATGAGGAAGAGGAGGCTTAGGGAGGTTGAACAATGCGCTCAGGCTCACAAGTAATGAGCAGTGTGGTTGGACGCAGAAGGAGGTGGTGAAGCCACCGCTCAACCTTAGGCACCTGCACTGAGGGTGGCTGGACTGGCTTTTGAAGACACATGACTACAACAACCAACAGAGCCACGGTCAACGTAGAAGGGTTTCTATTTGTTGGTGACCAGAAATCTGCCCTTGCTATTACTGGAGGTTTCATAATTGTTATCAGAGTTACAAAGGGTCTGAGCCTGGACCTTGACAGCCTAGCAATTTCAATAGGCCAATAATAGTGAGAAGCAGAAAAAGGAGAGGCATTCAACATGGCCATGTAAAGTTACAAACAGACCCAGTGATGTTCGCAAGTCCATTTTTAGGGTATGACATGAGGTTGAGGTTTAAGTACGGGCCCAGAGGTTTGCACAGCTAAGCAATGTCAGTCAGGGTGTCCTGACCATCACTGACCCAAGCTTGTGTGGGCCCTAGTCTATCTTGCAAGTTGTTCTGACAAGATGTCAGCACTGTGTGAGATTTCTTCCTGTGGGACAAATTCCACTTCTGGCTGGCACCAGAGTCCCAGCCTTTTCTTTCTCTCTATATGGGATTCCTGGGGAAGGAAATTCCAAGTTTTTGCATCCACTGCTTCCATAATCTGGTAACCAAAAAGAGGGTCAAAGTGTCTCTTATTTTGCCTATCTTTTTCTTGAGAACTTTGATGTATGAAAATGTTCAAGTTGTTCATAGTATCATCAGGTTACAGCCTTATGTCTCCTTGCTGCCCGACACATTCCGCGGAGGCCCTCCTGTTTGGAGTACTTTCAGGCCTGTCACGGCGGTCACCTTACCAGGTGTGAACACTCTCTACCACCTCTCCCCGACCGGCTCTCTTATGATCAGTAAAGAGGGCGGCAGTAGTCATTGTCATCTGAAGGAGAAGGTTGCTTCAGTAGCTTTGAGCTTTCTTAGAGTGGACCCTGACTGGCTGTACACAGCTGAGCCTGGCAGCTGTGGGTCCTGGGGCACCAGCCTTGCTAGTCAATCACCTCAGAGGCAAGTTAAACTTGACTTCACCTCTGATCTGAATGCTACCTGCTATTCTTACTGACATTTTCTTTCTTTCTTTTTTTTTTTTTTTCTGATCTGGCTGGAGGTGTTTTCAGGAGAGAAATGCCAGGAGAAATGCAAGCATGAGAGAACCCACCACAAAGGACCAGCGGACATTCACCAACTCGTTGTTGCCATGAAGCCTAATCATCCAGGGTGGTGGAGTTGTTAATCAAAGGGTAACTGTGGTTGAGGCAACTTATGGACCCTCGGGAAGGTCCATACTATTCTTGATAAAATGTGTGTGTGTGTGTGTGTGTGTGTATGTGTGTGTAAAAGCACATTATTATTAATTCACACGTGTGAAGGTCAGAGGAAAACTTTAGTGTCAGTCTTCACTCTCCACCTAGCTCTGAGGCAGGGTCTCTTGTTCACTGCTCCTTTTGCCAGTTTCTGGAAATTTCCTGTCTCCACCTCCCTTCATAGCGTAGTCACACTGTGATTACCAAAGATCTCCATCATTTCTGGCTTTTCACATGGGTCTGGAGATCAGAACTCAAGTAGTCAGAGTTTCACAGCAGTAGCATTATCCTGAACTACCTCTTCAGCCCTAGATTATTTTTAAATCAAAAAGTCACAAGGAACTCAAGCTGAGCATGCTGGTGCATTCCTGAAATCCTGGCTTGGGAGGTGGAGGCAGGAGGTCAGGAACTCAATGTCAAACTCAGCTGTTATAGTGACGTCAGCCTGGGCTACTTGGGACCCTGTCTCAAAAAACAAACAAGCAAAAACCACAAGGAGATCATGTTATGAATCATAACACACATGTAAGCTATATGTAGTTTTAAGAAATAACGTTTCAGTTTGTATTACATTCAGAAGTGAGTATGGGCTGCAAAGTCTTTCTATAGCTTTTAATGCTTTTGGTCTTAGGCTAGGCCTAGTTAAAAGATTGGTTATCTTGGAAGTCTACAGCTTTGTATTAGCTTTCTCTTGAATATATTAATTTACTACATATTTAGCCACTTAAAACAATATATAGGACTCAGGTGATAGCTCAGTGGGAAAGTACATATGTCCCAAGCATGAGGACCTGTGTTACATCCCCAGGACCTACATAAGATGCTGGGTGTGCTGCTGACACATGCTTGTTATCCTGTTGCTGTGGAGGAATATACAGGAGGATCCCTGGGGATCACTACCCAATCCAGTGGAAACTAATGGGTGAGGCCTAGGCCAACAAGAGACCATGTCTCAAAAAGAAGTGGACAACAATCCCAAAGATGAAATCCAAGGTTGTTCTATGACCTGTAAAGCTACATGCTACACATATGATCATACCTTCCCTATGCTTGCTAAGGACTTTACCAGTCTAGACATTCCAGAACTTGGCCTCCAGATCATATAAAATTTTCTAATATTACAGAGTTTGGAATTAAGTAGAAGGACAATGCAATGGCTTAAATGTATGCTTCCTAAGGCTCATATGTCTTCAGGCTTGGTCCACGGTTGGTATTCAGATATAGTGTTGGGCTTTTAAGTAAGGGAGCTAATGGAAGTTGTTTGAGTCATTTAGGGCATGTCTTTGGAAGGGGATATGGGACCCAGGCTCTCTTTCTGGCTTCCTGGACTAAAATGTAATGCCTTGTTCTACATACACGTGTTCCCACCATTACCCCTGGATGTAATGAAATTAAGCCATGGGAACCTTTTTCAGAACTGAACTGATAACAGTACTATACCTTTGAACCTCCAAAATAGGGATCTAAATGAACCACAGCTTACTTATCAAGTTTCTAAATACAGTTAGCCTGCATTTTGTTATGGTGTGTAAAAGCTGACTAAAAGAGAAGAGTAATTTTTTGCGACCCAGTGACTTTATTTATCTCAGTGGTAGAGCATTTGCTGAGAAAGGGCAAGACCCTGGGTTCAGACCGTATGACCCAAACCAAAACCAAACCAAACAAACAACAGTGAGATTACATTTGGAACTCAAGCCGAGCATGGAGGCTCGAGTGAGGGTTATTCACTAGAGCATGGACAACTTACCAGTGGTTATAGCACTCAGGAAAATCACTATCTTTTCCCTACAACTCTTAACCTCCCATAGCTTCTCTGGCAGGGGTAGGGGGCCTCATGATCTCCCCCCCCAGTTATGATGGAATCTGATAGGCTCAATCTTGCAAGGAAGCCACATCTTCTGTGAGTTTATGGGGATAATGGGCATGCCGTGTCCTATTCACAGCACTCTTCCCCATCCTTACACTATTGGTACCCCCTCTTCTGTGTTGTTCACAAAAGTTTAATTCTGTTCAGGTCCCTCTAATAGTAGAGCCTTTATGATCATGATCATCTTGTAATGATGGGGAACTTTGAAAACCACTAGCTTATGTCATAAGAGAGGGACAGCAAATGTGTCTAATATTGCGTTTTCTAAGTCAACCCATTCAGGTTCTCTTATCCTTGAGCATTAAAATAGAGTTTTCTACTATGCACCTGGGTATGCAATAGCAATGTAAAATGCAAGCAATAGCAAGGCATCCTAGATTTTGGAGCAGGACAAGTGTAGAAGAGAGCAAGGTTGTAGACCAATGCCTTGCATGTCTGTATGTGTGTGTGCATGCTCATACGTGTGTGGTTCATGTATATGAGGTGCACCTACACATGTATACACATGCATATGGCGGTCAGAGGTCAGCGTCAGGAGTGTTCTTTAATCCCTCTTCACCTTACTTCTTGAACAAAAGTCTCTCACTGAGCTTGGATTTCCCAGATTCAGTAGACTGGCTAATCAGTAAGCCCTAGAGATCATCCTGCCTTCCTCTGCAGTGCTGGGACTATTTTTTCATACCACTGCACCTGACGTTTTACATGGGTGCTGGGAATCTGGAAATTTCATGTTGTGCTGACACCTGCATGATAGACGAGGACTCTCATGTCTCCCTCTTCCCTTTTACTTTAACCTAAACCTCAGGTGAGGACCGCGAACATGGCCTTGGGATTTGGGGTGAGGGCCACTAGATCTGTTTTTCCCTTTTCCCTTTGTGGCCACATTGAATAAATCTTCTTTCTCTACTTTTCACCATCACCTGTCTCTTTAACTGGCCTATTGAGGATGGGAGCTCAAACCTAGCTTGGTAGGTTTATAGGGTATAAGTTCTGATTTTTAAAATTCTGATAACTATGTGAGCCTGGGGACAGCTGCTTGGGGGTACCTAGAACTTGAGAGACACTTTGCATAACTGAGAAATGGTGGTTGTTATCTACCAAGTTATGTAACCATCCTCAGCATATCCAGACAGAGCAAGAAGCAGGCCATCACGTTAGCAAAGGTGACTATGATATACAGATTCACTAGTTAGTGACAACAAAATGCCCTGACCATCTGAGTTTCTGGATGAAGAATTCTGTGTGTTATGATTCATAACATGATCTCTTTGTGGTTTTTGTTTGTTTGTTTGTTTTTTGAGACAGGGTCCCAAGTAGCCCAGGCTGACGTCACTATAACAGCTGAGTTTGACATTGACATTGTTCTGTTTTCTACAAGGCACAAAAGAGTTAGTGAAGCATTAAAAAGCCCACTGCAGGGATCAGACAGAAGTGAAGAGTTAGTTTGGATTTTCCCATCGAACAGCCAAGCTCTGCCACCCGAGAGGTGCAAGTTTACAAGCTTAGTGTCCTCCAGTCATACCTTTTATGGTACTGTCTACAGTCTTCCTGGATTTGTTTGTCTGGTTTTTGGAATTTTCATTGGCTTACTTGGCTTAGTTCTAATGGGCTAAATGCAATAATTGGAATTCTGCTTCAACTTAATAACTTGGGAATATTTTCTTCTTTTTTAGCCCTTTATCTCCCTCTCTCCCCCTCCCTCTGCCATTCCCTCCCCCTTCCCTCCCTCCCTTCTTTCTTTCCTTCTGGTGTAAGATTTTGGGGTCCTAGAAGGAATTTCCATGCCCTTGAACCCCAACTTTTGAGTTCTTATCTGATTTTAGCAAAGAATTTTTTTTTAAAGCTCTGATTCTGAGAAGGGCTATTGTAATCAGTTCCATGGTGCAGGGATAAACCTTTTTCTTTCTATTTTGGGTTTTTGTTTGTTTCTTTGTTTGTTTTGCAGTTTGGGAGCTGAGGTATTTTGTCCATCTTTTCAAAAACTTTTTTTCCTGCCATTTCTCACTCAGACTATTTCTGAAGATATTCTTTAGAATGAAGGTTATATATTTTTTTAATTTTTATTTATTTATTTGAGAGCGAGAGCGAGAGAGAGAGAGAGAGACAGACAGTGAGACAGACAGAGAGAGAGTGACAGACAGAGGGAGAGAGAGAGAGAGAGAGAGAGAGAGAGAGAAAGAAGAGAGAGAGAGAGAGAGAGAGAGAGAGAGAGAGAGAGAAAGAGAGAGAGAATGGGCATGCCAGGGCTTCCAGCCACTGCAAACGAACTCCAGACACACGCTCCCTTGTGCATCTGGCTAACTGGGGTCCTGGGGAATCGAGCTTCGAACAAGGGTCCTTAGGCTTCACAGGCAAGTGCCTAACTGCTAAGCCATCTCTCCAGCCCAAGGTTATATATATATATATATTTAATGCATATGCGGTGTGTGTGTACAGATGTGCTTGTAGCTGTGTGTGAGTGCATGCAAAGGCCAGAGATCAACTTCTGATGTCTTCCTTAATCACACTCCACTAATGTTTTGAGATACAGCTGGCCTCTCACTGAACCTGATGCGCATTGACTTAGCTAGACTGGCTAGCCAGAATGCCGTGGAGATCCCTGGTCTTCGGCTCCCCAGTGGTGGGATTACAATACTCACCATCACACAGTATTTTATGTGGGTGCCAAGAATGTAAACTCAGACCTTCATGACTGCACAGACAGCAGTTTACCCACTGAACTGTCTCCCCAGCTCTGTTCAGAGCAAACTCTTCTGATTGCCTGTTGCTTCCTCATGAGGAAGTTCTGTTCCAAACATCAACTACAAGGCTAGAATTTAGGATACCCCTTATGGAAACTTAACCTATATTATTTTTCTCCACATGCCTTGTTCCATAAAATAGTCATTTTGAAGCATCAGAGCAGATGAAGACATGAAGTTCAAAAGCAGGTCAAAGTAAGTTTAGAGAAAAGCTAAAAATTGTTTTTGTTTATTATATTTTAATTATTAACTGAGGTCATCTTATTTTATTTATTTAACGTTAACATCTCTATATTTAAAATATTCATTTGCCTCAAAATTACAAAGTTATAAGAGGGTATGTAGCTAAAGGTCTTATTAATTTACCAATTACTCAGCTACCCTCTCTGATATGAGTATCATTATTTGTTTTCAAGGTAGGGCCTCACTCTACCTCAGGCTGACCTGGAATTCATTCTGCAGTCTCAGGGTGGCCTTGAACTCATGGCAATCCTCCTACCTCTGCCTCCCAAGTGCTGGGATAATAGGCATGTACCACCATGACCATCCCTATATGATTATTTATGTATCCCCTAAATAGATGTATTATGAGTGCAGATATCTGTGCGTTAGGATATATGCAACTCTTTTCCTGGCCCATGCATTTTCTTTTACACAGCTGATGTCATCTGATATTTGCGGTTACACTCTTGCTTCCCTTGCTCTGTGGTGTGTCCACTTTGTTGGTCTTTCAACATCAGTACATAAAAGACCTTCTTGTTGTTTGAAAGCCCATTGAGTTCATATGGACAAATTTCCTGTCACTAGACATTGGTTTACCATTTTTGCCTTTTGCAAACCACACTGCAATGAATGACCTTGCCTTGAGTCAGTTTAAATCTCTGTGACTGTATCTGTGGAAATAAATTCTTGCAGAATTTCTGGTCCATGGTATTAGTTTAATGGTGAATCTAGGGCATAACAGTCATACTGCAGTGTGTGTGATCAAAAGCATAAATATACTCATAAACCACATGTTGCAGTTACCTTCACATTGCTGACACAAAACACCCTACCTAAAACAGCTAATGGGAGGGAGGTATTGATTTCAGCTTAATGTTTCAAGGGGAAGTTTTATTATGGCAGGAAAAGGATGGTAGAGCAGAGGCTGAACATCCCTTATTGCATCAAGCACCATATTAGAAACACTTCCTCTCTCATTCCTCTTTTTATTCTTTTAATCCTTGTGTGTGTATGTGGGTAAAACTTGGGTTCTCCTACACACACCTAGCTAACTGAGGTGGTGGTATGTACACTATGCATGTGTATATGCCCATGTGGCATACCTTACAGACTTACCAATGGTGGGGTGCACTCACCGCAGGCGGCCAGGGCAGAATACCAGGTGTTTCACTCAGTCACTCTTCTGTCTATTCTTATTTGAGTCACAGTTTCTTACTGATCCAGAATCTTGCATGTTTTTGTAAACTCTGCTTACTCCCTATGGGACTGGGGTTACAGACACACAGGGGCACACCCACCTGTTTACATGAATTCTGTGATTCAAATTCTAGTGGTTTCTCATGCCTCCTTCAGTTGTCATGCTTGCACAGGAAGTGCTCTTAACTATTGAGCCATCTTTCTATTCCTCATTCTTCTTTTTTATTTTTTTAAAGGAATTTTGCTATGAGGGTTAGACAGAGATGAATTGATAGAGTGCTGGTCTAGCACTCATGAAAACCAGCATTCTATAAAAGTGTTGTGGTCACCTTCTTGTTGCTAGGATAAAGCACCCAATCAAAAGCAGCTGATGGAAGGTAAGTTTTGTTTTTATTTTGGCTTACAGTTTTGAGGAGAAGCTATATGATGTCAGGGGACAGCAGTGCATGAGCAGAGACTGGACATCACCTCTGCCACATCAGATGGAAAATAGCAGCAGGAGAGCGAGCTGAACTTTGGCAAGGGGGATGCTAACTATAACACCCATAAGCCTGACCCCAACAACACATCTCCTCCTCCAGCAAATCTCTATTTCCAAAGCATTCAATACATACAAGTTTATGGAGGGCACTTAACTCAAACTATCACAATTAGGTATAGTGTGCTTGCACTCAGGAAATGGAAGCAGGGCATTTGAACTTAAAGGCCATCTTTATCTAGAGAGTGAGTTTTGAGGACATCCCAGACTACATGAGGGCTAATGAGAGTCTGTGTCAATCAATCAATCAATCAATCAATCAATCAATCAATATTCTTCAATGGAGGAGTAGATACCCCTTGGAATTCATGGTCGTCTCTTATTTCCCCATATCTGAGTACCACCCCCTGACAATGAAAATGTGATTTTTTTTTTCCTGTTCTGCTTTTTATCTTATCTGAATGTTTACTCTACAGAATAGACCAGGAGCTGAACTGGCCTGAAGAAATTTTTCCTTCACAGATGCCAGGATGAATAGGTATGCCTAAATTTTTATTGTACTTGTTTTCCAATAATACTTTTTGTTTTTCATTGATCCTAAGAATATTTTATTTTATTTTATTTTTTTATTTTGGGGGCTGAGATTTATTCATCCTTCACAGTCAGGCTGAACTGGTTCTCCCTCTGACTTCCCAAAGTGCATAGTAAAAATTTGGCCCATTGCAGTGTGGTTTCTTTCATCAGAACTTGCTTACTTGTGGCCTCCCAGCGCACCTAAAAATATTTTTGACTTGAGCTTGGTAGTAAAATATATTGGCCATGATGGTGGGAGTAAGCAGAATTTCTCTTCATTCCTCTTCTTTCTCCTGTTCTTCTTTTGCTTGAGGTAGGGTCTTGCTCTAACCCAGGCTGACCTAGAATTCACTTTGTTGTCTCAGGCTGGCTCAAACACACCATGATCCTCCTATCTCTACCTCCCAAGTGTGGGGTTCAAGGTATGCACCACCGTGCCTGACTTTCTTCCTTTTTCTTCTTTGCTCTGTGTGTTGTGTTTTCTAATGTTGCAGCGAGGCAGATATTAGCAGGCTTGGTGGTCAAGATGGACCTCAAGTCCTGTCTCCTTGGAATCACTCATCAGGGAAACATCTCAATTGTTCCTCCACTGGATTCCTCCACATAAAAGGAAGGAGGGTGGGGATATCAAGGTTTTGTGAGGAGAAAAGCTACTAACTACTGCTCAGAGAAACACAGTCTTTGGAACTATCCCAAAGATAAGATTTTGGACCTCCTTTAAGGAACAATCCAATGGAGACTGCCAACCACCTGGTAAAGAGACCACCCCTCATACTCACCTAAAGGGATGCTAGGGAGATGGGAAGAGTGCTTATCATCCCAATTAGCTGGTGTGTGTATTTCCTGGGACAAGGCTGCTGGTAGATCATCACAGCTGAGACTTCTGACTTCTGCCATTCTGAGATCTAACTTAAAAAATGTAATGTTTCCTGTTTCCTTTCTCTCTGCTTTGGATGCTGGCCAAAATCCTAAGCATGCTCACCCTGACACTCTGGGGTTTTTTCGCTGTTGTGTCAATAAATCTCTTTTGTTTTACTGACTCCTTGTTGTCTGTATGCCCTAACGTTTTGTGGTCACAGGACAAAGGACTCGACAGCAGGAAATGTGACTTTTTAGCTCTATGTTGAACCATGAGAGATGTCAGGATGGTTTATTAGTCTTTAACTGTCCTGGCAGGAGGGATATTCTAAAGTGAGACACATGTGCCCCTCCCTTTGGCCATCAGACTATTGAGACAATGGAACAGTTCCCCCAGAATCTCATGCCCAGGAAGGAGAGGACGAGGGTCTCAGTGCCAGACGTTGGGGGGGGCTACCTGTGATAGTAATTAAGAGCAAGGCAGCCCAGTTTTTAGGCAGCTGGTCAAGGTCACATGCTCAGTTGGACAAAAATTTCTACATGCCCTGGCAAAACTGAAGGTGAACTCCGAGAACAGGGGAGTTTTATAATGAAGTCTACACAATTAGCCAACTGTGGCTACACTACAAGCTGGAGGCTAAAGGGGCTTTTACCAGGAGATAGACTCATTTATTTTTCAAGTATCCTTTTAAAAAATGCATGCATGCATGTGTATGTGTGTAAGTGCACGTATGTGGGGGTTCTTGTGTGTGCATGTATGAGTGTCGTCTGCAGGAATGCTATCCACCTCCCTTGAGGCAAGTTTTCTAACTGGCCTGAAACTCATCAAGTAGACTGGACTGGCTGGCCAGCAAGTCCCAGGCATCTTCTTCTCTCCACCAACACAGCACTGGGATTACAGGCATACACCAGCAAGATGTGGGTGCCGGACTTTGAACTTTGATTCTTAATGCTTGAGAGATAAGCACTTGGCTGACTAAGCTATGTCCCCACCCCTCAAGCATCTTTGATGAAGGGCTCTGGTAAACACCACTGTCACCAGGTGAAAAGCCCTGAAACCTCTCTGGGCTCTGGATCGGCCTAGAACTCCTCAAACCAGCATCTTTTGAGATCTTGTCTTACAATTAGCAAAACGGTGATAAACACAGACATGAAGATGGGTAAATAATGAAGGATTTGTTTCAAGAGAGAATAAAAATAATAGTGAAGAAATAAAAAGAAAATATCCCAAGCTGAGAGAGGGTTCCGCCTCCCAGAGAGATCCATGTGGCAGCTTGGTCTTTTCATAAATTAGGCATCTAATTGGGATGAACTCAACTTCCGAGTTTAAACACATATGAAGATTGGTTGGTGGACCCTGGACAAGAGCACCGACTAAGAAAAGACCTGCCAAGGGTAGTGGTGGTGGTTGAGGTGTGGGGCAGGGTAAGGAGGAAGAATCAGGAAGCTGTTCCTTTTTATCCATCTTGAATCAGACTGACTTTCTCATCCAGTCTCACCAGGGTAGGGTAGCATCTATGTTGTTTTGGGCCTGTGTCCCTGGCTGTCTACCTGTAGAAGATTACCTCACTCCTAACCTTATCACCACTGTAAACACAGTGAGAGGATGGACGACAGCAAAGATAGACCAAACACTACCTTTCTTCTTCGGCCTGCCATTTCAGGTGACCACAGGGAGGCTGTTGCTAAGACGCTGAGGAGAGGTGCCGTGGTATGGAGGTGAAATGCCCTCTACAGGCTCATGTTTGAACACTCGGGCTGTAGTTAATGATACTGTTTTGGGAGATTTGTGAAACTTTAGAAGGTGGGGCCTCCTTGCAGGAAGTAGGTCACTGGGGAAGGTGGCCTTTCCTATCCTCCCCTCGTTTCCTGTTCACTCCACGCTTCCCGGTCCATGGAGACTTAACTAAGCAGCCTCACCCTCCTGTTGCCACATGCTGCTCCTACCACCATGCCTTGCCCTCAAACTGTGAGTCAAAGCACATGGTTCTTCCTTAATGTGCTTCTTGTCGGGTGTTTGGCCAGGGCACTGAGAAAGTTAACTGATACAAATATGAAATAGAGACAGGTGAAAAAGGACAGGATCAAGGTTGACTGGAGGGCGACCCTGCAGGGCCAAGCTGCTTTTTGCTCTCCCATTCTGAATTAAAGGAAAGTGGAGAAGAATTGTGGCCATTTGTTTCCTCTGTCATTACATAAAGTCTGTATATAATTATATTGATTTGTATTTGTCTTTTAGTCCATAAAGCCTAAAATATTTACTATCTGGCCTTTTAGAGGAAAAGATCGCTGACCTCTGGGTTACAGCCATGGGCATAAATCACAGGTCTAGATAAGATCTTCCACGTAGACTGAGTACAGGCAAGAAGCGAATCAAGGGTTCAAGGGAACGTTATTGCACAAATAAGCACGTCCTTTTCTTATGAAAGACGGCATTTATTCTACACTGTCCCTAACAGGGCATGCACCAGGAGAAAGTAGTCAAGGCAATCACAGAGGCTGCAAAGCCATCCTCATTCTCCCGGGTGCCAGTTGGGGCAGCCAAGACACCCAGGAGCCTGAGGAGGACTTCACAGTTCTTGCCACGTGGGATGTGAGAAGTTACGAGGGGCCAGTGATGCTGTATGCTGCTGTTCTCACCCTTTACTGACATTGGCTTCACTTGTCGCTACGGAGCCTTGCTACAGCACAGTGTGTGCAGTGTAACTGTCCTTCAGTTAACAGGTTACTAAGCCACATTTCACTCATGGCATTTTATTTTATTTTATTTTTATTTATTTATTTATTTATTTATTTATTTATTTATTTATTTTTTAATTTAATTTATTAGTTTTCATTTCAGTGAATACAGGCAGTTTGGTACCATTATTTAGGCTCATCTGTGATCTACCCCCTCCCATTAGACCCTCCTTGTTAATGAAAATGGGTCGTGCATTGTGGAGATAGCCCCCAGTTATTAGTATGATAAATGTCTCTGCAAAACATGACCCAACATGTAACTCTGACATTCTTTCCGCCCCCCTTCCGCAAGATTTCCCTGAGCCATGTTGGGTTCATTTTTGGTCTGCTTCAGTGCTGAGGTGTTGGGGACCTCTGAGGCTTTGGCTCTCTGATTTGGTAGGAGTTGATTTTTCTCTGCGTTGATCTCCTTCCCCTTTGTGCTGGTATCCAGTTCACAAGAAAACATCACATTGTTTATTTATTTTTTTAATTAGTTTTCTATTCTGCAAGTACAGGCAGTTTGGTACCATTATTAGGCTCATCCGTGACCTACACCTTCCCATTGGCCTCTCCTTGTTTAGGTATATGGGTTGTGCATTGTGGAGTTAGCCCACAGTTATTGGTACGATAAATGTCTCTGTATATCATGACCCAACATCACATGGCATTTTAAAATGGGTATATTTTAATTTTTCACTTTTGAGGAAAAAATGATTCTCATTAATCAGTTATGTAATCGTGAACACTACATTGTAGAAGTTTAGACATTAGAAAAATAGTACCACTGATCCTATTATTGGGATTACTGCAGTTTACTATGGATTTGTGACCATAATGTGCATAAACTTTACTCTCTTTTTAAAATAAACTTGGTATTATGGTAATGAAACTATGTGCCTTCCTTTTTTTTTTTAAAAAAAAAATTTTTATTTGAGAGAGACAGACACAGAGAGAAAGACAGATAAAGGGAGAGAGAGAGAGAATGAGCGCGCCAGGGCTTCCAGCCTCTGCAAACGAACTCCAGACGTGTGCGCCCCCTTGTGCATCTGGCTAACGTGGGATCTGGGGAACCGAGCCTCGAACCGGGATCCTTAGGCTTCACAGGCAAGCGCTTAACCACTAAGCCATCTCTCCAGCCCTGTGCCTTCCTTTTTAAAGATTAATTTAATTTATTTATTTATGAGAGAGAGAGAGAGAGAGAGAGAGAGAGAGAGAGAGAGAGAGAGAGAGGTGTGCCAGTGCCTCTAGCCACTGCAAACAAACTCCAGATGCATGTGCCACCTTGTGCAACTGGCTTACCTGGGACTTGGAGAGTGAACCTTTATCCTTAGGCTTTGCAGGCAAGTGCCTTACTCACTAAGCCATCTCTCCAGCCTCTATGAGCCTCTGATGTGAGAGTTTTGAAGTGCAAGGAGGGATTAGATGTCCATAAAGATGCAGGAGCCCTAAGGCACCTAGACCCCAAATTTTGGTTCTCTTGTTCAAGTTATCAAAGCACTGAAAATGCAGACTTAAGAGAAGGATAAGTTATGAATTATGAGATTTGTTTTAGGGAGAGTTAGTATCGAGACAGAAGGTCCAAGCAGAAAGAAGTTCTGCCCTTTTCCAACCTGGCTGGCAAAGGGAAGGAGAGATGGAGAAAATCTTCACGTCTTTAGAGGAGAAGCCCTAGGGAAAGGGGCTCACACATGCGGCAAGCAAAGCAGGACAGCCCAAGCCGAACAATCTTACTTGCATAGGGCATCGGAGAAGACTAAGAAGAGGGTAAAGGGCTCAGAACTTAAAGACAGGTCACATATGCAGCTAAACAGGAAAACACACAAAACTAAACACAAGTGGAAATCAAACCAGAAAATGCTCAGGCAAAAAGACAGAGATCTCCCTCACATAGTGAGAGAGCCAAAAATTTACCAAAGGAGCCAAGAAGCTAGGGCCAAGGGGCAAGAAAGAGCCAGTGGCCAAGTGACGTTGAGGCACATAGTTGGGCTCATTTATATGGGTCCAGTATCCAATTTGATGAACATCAACACCAGACTCAGGTGTGTACAGAAGAGACCTGATTGGTTGGTGGACTCAAGGGGCTGACTCAGGGAAGACCAGCCCACAGGTGTGCTAGGCTGAGACAGGGACAGGAAGCACTGCTGAGGGGTTGTTGCTTGCAGCCATCTTGCATGAGCCTGCATCAGATGTGGGTTCAGTCTTGCTAGGGCTGGTGAGGTGGCACCCATATTCTCCTTGGGCCTCTGTCCCTGGCTGGCTATGCATAAAAAAAGCTACCTGCTCCTGCTCTCTACTGCTGCCCAGTCCTTTCTGAAGATAAGAAATTGAGATTACATTAAAACTCAAAATGCATTTGGGAAAGTTTGACATTTCTGCAATATTTAACTCACAAGTGCAGATGCATTGTGTATGCGCTCATTGATTCAAACTTTAAAAAGTATCCTTTCATTTCTCATACCACTTTAATATGTGCTATATGCCAGATTAAAAAAAAAAATGTTTCCTAGCCAGGCATGGTGGCACATACCTTTAATCCCAGTACTCGGGAGGCAGAGGTAGGGAGATCGCCATGAGTTCGAGACAAGCCTGAGACTACACCACAGTGAATTCCAGGTCAGCCTTGGCTAAGAGCAAGACCATACCTCAAAACAAACACCCCCTCCCAAAAAAAGCATGTTTTCTTCTTACGGTCCAGTGCTTGTAATAGCAGATACTGATGAAGTTCATGGACAGATGTGTTTAGATTAATGTCCGCAAAGTCAAGTTTCTCACAAGCTATCTATTCCTGGTTCTTTATTTTCTTTATTCATATATGTAAATATATATCTCACATATGTATGTACATATGTATTGGTGTAATTAATTATTGTCTTAATTTATTTTGTAGCCCTGACATTGAGAAGCCAATCAGGAATCTTGGTTGATGAGGTTTAAGGATGGCCTGCAGATTTAATTTATAATGATGAGCAGGAATATAAGGAAGAGGAGGAGGAGGAGGAGGAGCAGGAGGAGGAGGAGGAGGGAAGAGATGGTCTAAGCTCAGCAAACAGGAGGGCAGTTTAGGATAGTGCCCATGTGATTTAACCACAGGGATACTCATGCCTTTGTGAGGGGCCAACATAGCCACAGAAAGCTGCAATAACAGATAAACCTCATCTCAAGCTTCCTGACAAACTTGGAAACCCAGACCCTACCCAGTGTCCATCCAAATAGTGAGCAATCATTGATGCCTGATGAGTGGGCAGAGCAGACTTCAGGCTGCTGGGATCACAGTTCTGGGGTTCTGGAAACAGCCCGCTTCTGGCCCTGCCCAGTGACCCTTCCTCAGCCTGCTGGGCCACATCTGAAATGTCTGAGAAGAGCTCACTTATATTCTACCCCTCCACCCCCCAACAGGCAGCAATGAGGTTTACAATATTGCGGGAAGAGAGCAACTTGTGAATGACTCTAAACAGCCCAGTCTTGTATCTTTGATCTCTTCAGACACAAAGGCATTAAAAGCATGAGTTGGATGAGTAGTAAATGATGGGGTGTGATGAAGGGAAGTGAGCACAGGGTGCTGGGAGATCAAACAGGGTCACATTTGACTTCCCTCCCCACATGGGCCGGGTCTGTGGAGGTGTGGGTGCCTGGAAGGAAAAAAGAGGTAATAATGAAGGGATGCGGGGAGGGATGGTCCCTTCATCTGCCGGCTAGGGGCACCAGCACCAGTAAAAGCCTCACACTGGTCATGGCCGTGTTTTCCCTGCAGGGTGACCCTGTGGCAGAATCATCAGAATTGACCATCAGTTCCAGTAAGCGTGGAGAGGGACAGCAGCTCATCCAGGAAATGGGAGGGAAAGCAGGGAGCGAGCAAGAGGGTCTGAAGTGGAGGGAAGTACATAAATGGCCCCAAAACTCACCAAAATGTCAACAGTGGTCTGTACCGTTTTGTCAACGGAGGAATCTGAATTCAGTCTGAGCCACTAGCGAGTGCAGTCACCTCTGCCTAGGCTCACACTACCCAGGCCCCAGTGAAGGCCGGCAGCTTTGCTTCTGTTTCAGAGTAAAACCTTCCACTGAATGGTTAGGGAACACATAGATCACATACCACTAAAACTGCCCATTCCCATCACTTTCCCACCATTAGTAGAGAACATACATCATTAAAGGAAGTGAGTTACAATGTATGAAAATATGGCCATTCTAAATGGCAGGTTTAAACTGACAGCCCCCTCAGGAGGCTGCGCTCTTGAGCTGTCCCCAGAGACCTTACACGTAGTGAAAAGACATTTCCCAGAAAAGTTTTCATAAATATTCGCCATGGGGAGAAAATGTATATTTATCACTTCATATAAAAAGAAATCTCAGGAAAATGTGTTTGTAGCTCTTCTCAGGAATTTCCTAAGTGTTTTAATCTATATGTGGGAGAATTTTTCTTACCAACTTTGTAGGAGTAAGGAACCTAAATTGTTATTAACATAGTATTATTTTTTTTTCTTCCCTGTTTGTTCTTCCTCACAGCTGTATTGTACATGATGTTGGGGAGAATGCCAATTGTGTTTTCTGTTTCCTATTTTGTGCATGTATGTGTTACGTGTATGTGAGTAGAGGTCAATGTCAGGTGTGTCCTTCGATAACGCTGATTTTATTCTTTGAGACAGTGTCTGTCACTGAACCTAGAGCTCAACATATTGGTTAGACTAGACAGCCAACTTGCCCCGGGAACCCTCCTGTCTCTGTTTCCCCATTGCTAGGGTGACAGGCATATACTATGAAAGTCAGCCTTTACGTGGGTGCTACAGATCAAAACTCAGGTCCTCATGCTTGCTTGGTAAGCGTTTTGAAGAGGGGGCGTAGAATTAGGGTGACTGGAACCCTGAAGGTAAAAAGCGCAGGAAAGTTATTCTTATCTTTTGCCTAGTTCCAACTTGTCAGGAGGAGGGAGGTCTTTCACAGGAGTCAAATATTGTGGTTGGTCATGTTTAGTCTCCAGAGCTAATCTCTTCTTGAGACAGCCCACCGCCCTAAGGTTATAAATACCCTGGCAAGGGGAGGGCGGGCTCTCTTGCTCTCTGATCACTTGGGAACTTCTAGGTATGGGTGGGTTTTTCCTTGGCTGGGCCTGGGCTGGCTTAGGGGGTAGGGGCCCTGCCCAGGCCCAGCCAGGAGGGGGCCCCAGCCCTTAATCTCCACATGGGCTCTTTATCTCCTCCAGTTCCCCATATGGCAGGAGCTCCTTGAACTTTTCTCTTTCCTTTCCATGCTTTTCCCCCCAGATCCCTGTCTGGTCACATAGACTTCTGAGCTACACGCGGCCCACATGGGCTTTTGGGCTCCACGTGGTTCACTTCTCTTCTCCCCACTTTGTCTCCTCTTACCTCCCAGCCTTCCCTTTTCTGCACTCCTTTGTAAAATCTGAACAATATGTGGTATTTTAAAAATCATCCTCTTGAATCTGGAATTGCCAATTCTTTTTTTTTTTAATTTTTAAAAAATTATTTATTTATTTATTTGAGAGCAACAGACACAGAGAGAAAGACAGATAGAGGGAGAGAGAGAGAGAGTGGGCTCGCCAGGACTTCCAGCCTCTGCAAATGAACTCCAGACGCATGCGCCCCCTTGTGCATCTGGCTAATGTGGAACCTGGGGAACCGAGCCTCGAACCGGGGTCCTTAGGCTTCACAGGCAAGCACTTAACCGCTAAGCCATCTCTCCAGCCCTGGAATTGCCAATTCTTTGGTTAGTTTTCAGATATGAATTCATGGCTTGGAGTTCCAGGAAGCACCACAGAACCCCAGTTTCCCCATTAAAACTTGACTAAGTCAGCCAGGCATGGTGGTGTATACCTTTAATCCCAGCACTCTGGAGGCAGGGGTAGGAGGATCTTCATGAGTTCACTGCCACCCTGAGACAACATAGTGAATTCCAGGTCAGCCTGGGCTAGAGTAAGACCTTATCTTGAAACAAACAAACAAACAAAAACTTGACTAAGTCATCTTTTTCCCTACTCTTATTTCTTGTCTTTTATGATATTTTGACATGTTGGGTTTTGTTGGCAAGGGAGAAATTGTCCTCCACAGACTAGCCAATGTCTACAGACAGTGAGTGATGCCCTTTTAGTAGTCCCATCTTATGTAAATTAACCATGAGACCCTATCTCCAGCCTTCTCTTTTAATGGGCTTGTTGCAGTCTGGTTCACATTGCTGGTAGAAATCACCCAACCAAGAGCAGCTTCTGGGAAAAAAGAGATTTATTTTGGCTTATAGGCTCGAGGGGAAGCTCCACTATGGCAAGGAAAAACGATGGCATGAGCAGAAGGTGGACATCACCCCCTGGCCAACATAAGGTAGACCACAGAAACAGGAGGGTGTGCCAAACATTAGCATGGGGAAACTGGCTATAAAGCCCATAAGCCCACCCCCAACAATACACTCCCTCCAGGAGGCATTAATTCCCAAATATCCATCATCTGGGAACCTAGCATTCAGAACACCTAAGTTTATGGGGGACATCTGACTCAAACCACCACATTCCGCCCCTGGCCCCCATAAACTGATATCCATACATGATGTAAAATACAATGCATTCAGTCTGACTTTAAAAGTCCCCATAGTTTTTATCAATTCCAATGAAGTTCATACATCCCCATAGTCCAAGATCTTTTAACTGAGCCATAATACCAAAAAATAACCTCAAAAAACCCATAATGGCACAGAATAAATATTCACACTGCAATAGATGGCATTGGGCATAGCAAAGAAACATTCAACCAATACAAGATTTAAACAACTAGGGCAAACATCAAACTCTGTAGCTTCAAGTCCAACAACTCTAGCCAGTGACAAATCTTCAAGTCTGATAATTCTAACCAGCAACAAGTCTCTGGCATTCCAATTCCGCCCCTCCAGCTAGGCTACTGACAGTCCTGGGAAACCTCATTGGGGCCAGCAGCGCCTTGGCAGCCATCTCATGGTCCTGGCATCTCCACTGGGTCTCCACTGCAAACCAAGGTTCATCCTCATGGCTCCATGGGGTCTCTATGCAGGCAACCAGCAAACCTGCTTCACACTGCCCATGGCCATTTCCAAAACACAAGACCGTGTTGCAAACTCAATGACCCTCTCTCCAGCATTTCTTATACTCCACGATACCAGGTAGGGTGCCAATTTGTTAATCCAGGGGGGAATAAAGCAGACTTTGAAGAACAGGACACTCCTTAAGCACTGGGGCCCCTTCAAAAGAGTCTACATTCTTCTTGTTGCCCCCATGCAGGTCAGTTAGCCCAGTCTCAGAGGTTGTAATCTCTCAATTGCAGCTGAATGGGCAACAGTTCACCCAAAGATTTTTCTTTCTGTGCCATATCCCTCTGCACACACCAGTTCATTTCTACTCAAAGCAACCCTGCACAACTTCTCAGGACATGAGCACAAAAGCAAGCTTCTCACACAAATGGCTAGCCCAGTCCAAGCACAGCTCTTTCTCACCCTCATAAGCCAAACCTCACAGTTCATAGTTCTTACTGCCTTCAGGTCTTTCAGCTCTGACCAGGATAGGCCATCAAGCTGTACTTACAGCACTGCAAAGCATCTCTTAGGCCAAGGTTTCAAATCCTCTCACATTCCTCTTGAAAATCAGCTACAAAAGGCCAAAGCCACACAGTCAGGTGTCTAGCAGCAACCCCACTTCTGGTACCACTTTACTGTTGCAGTCCGGTTCACATTGCTTGTAGAAATCACCCAACCAAGAGCAGTTTCTGGGAAAAAAAGAGATTTATTTTGGCTTACAGGCTCGAGGGGAAGCTCCATGATGGCAAGGGAAAACGATGGCATGAGCAGAAGGTAGACATCACCCCCTGACCAACATAAGGTGGACCACAGCAACAGGAGGGTGTGCCAAACATTGGCATGGGGAAACTGGCTATAAAGCCCATAAGCCTGCCCCCAACAATACACTCACTCCAGGAGGCATTAATTCCCAAATATCCATCATCTGGGAACCTAGCATTCAGAACACCTAAGTTTATGGGGGACACCTGACTCAAACCACCACAGGGTTCTTGAGCTTTAGGTAACCATCTCTATAGCCCAGCATAAGGTACCAGGCAACTGTACACAGGCCATTCACCCCAGTACACACTGCAATTATTCAAATGAGCCAATATTAAACTTTATGAGCCTGCTTATCCTACCTCACTTACCCTGTCCCTGAAAAACAACAGTACAGTTACTGTCTCTAACTCTCTCTGCCTCCTGACTGACCCTGGTATTTCTTCTTGTATCCCACCTGTCCCCAGTTGTTAGGGTCCAATCCTGGGCCATGGCAGCTCTAACAATCTAGTCCCTCCCCCACATCCTTAATGTGCTAATTAAAGAGACAAGCAACAGTGAAAAACAGAGAAGGAGTTATATTCAGTGTGGTAACATGGCAAAGAAAGTCAAATAAAGGGGTCCAGCGAACCCTAAATCTACCAAAAGGGTTCTGCCATGAGGGTTAGGTTTAGATAGAGCATTAGAGGTGTTCAAAGTGAAGCAATACTGGTCACAATGTGATCTCATCTGCCCATCTGCCATTGACCCATCATTGTGTCAGCTCCTGTCTTTCTTGCCAGGTGGTCTGTCTGACAAGTTGTCAGAGCTGTGTGAAAATTTTTTCCTGGAGACAAACTCTGCTGGTACCAGAGCCCCATGGTTTTCTTCTCCCAGCATGAGATTTCTGGGGAAATTCCAGTTCCATGGGGCCCCTTGCTTCAATCCTGTGATAGGCAAAAGGGAGGGGTACGAGTGTCTGTGTTTAGAATGACTTTGTTCCTGACAGGATGGTTACACTTCCTTGATATGCCACGATTCTTTTTCTTGAGAACTGGGAAATAAACTTCCTCTTGCTTGATAGTCTTCTCTATTAGGACACTTTAAGAGGTCTTGCTGCCCAGGACCAAGGACAAGGAAGAAAGCAAGACCAACCCTTCTGTCATTAGGTACCCCCAAAGCCATTGAGTTATGGCCTTGGGGTCTAATTCAGTGTCTTCCTCTGTGGCTCCTAGCTCTCTTCTGAGTGGTTAGCCTCCTTCAACCTGAATAATGGTGATATGCATTCACGTCCCAATGGTGATCTGCTGTCCGTGGACTAGGAGGAATAGATTTAAAGATGGCCTCTCAAGCTGCACATACATCATCACAACTCGCCATTGATTGATAACTAAATATTTGGTCTCAGTTGAGATAACTTCCATGGTTCTATGGGTCACACTGTCTACTACCTGAGGAGCACTATACATTGATGATATAGTTTGGGATACAGCAATTGTAGGAGAGAAGTGTCCAGATAGGTTCAATTTAGATAGGGAAGGACAAAGCCACTATTGGAAGTTTTGTGAGAAGGCTATTAAAAGATTCAGATTAGGGTGGGTAAGGCACTTTCCTGTGAAGCCTAAGGATCCAGATTCAACTCCCCAGAGCTCACATAAGCCAGATGCCCATGGGGGCACATGTGTCTGGAGTTCATTTGCAAATGACCTGGTGCACCCATTCTCTCTTTCTCTCTCTCTGATAAATAAATAAATTTTTTTTTTTTAAAAAAGATTCAGATTGAAAGAGGAAAATACATTCATTGCAGGTGGAGTGAGGTAAAGAGACTATGATTGGTCAGAATTATTCTTAGGGCAGAGCTCTGTGTCCTGATGAATGTAGTGATAAATGAGCGGATGAGGTAAATGGGCAACATGGTCATCCCCAGAGATTCCTGGGTGCGAAGTGCTCATATCCGCTTGTGGCACTCCATGGTGTCTCAGGATATGCTGACATGGAAAATCAGTAGTGCTTACTTAATACATGTGCCCCAGGAATAACTTTAGGGGCTGTGCGCGCACAAAGGAGGGATCTTCAGAGAAGTAATTTCCTGCAGCTGAGATGTATTTGCTTGGAGCAGTGAGATTTGAAGGAATGTTTTAAGATGGCTCCAAGAGAGACCAGAAGAGAAAATGAGCCAGGGATTGAGTTCATATAAAGTGATCATGTAAACAGACTTCCACTATTTTTTGTTTTTCCAAGGTAGGGTGTTTTGCTCTGTACTGTCAGGGTGGCCTCGAACTCATGGCAATCCTCCTACCTCTACTTACCACTACTAAAAATTTTTAATTGCAGTAAAAAAAAATAATATTTACCACAGTTTTTTTTTCTAGCTTTCTTCTTTCCTTCCCTTACTTTCTGTTTCCCTCTTCCCCTCTCTTCCTCCTTCCTTATTTTCTTTTCTCCTGTCTTTCTTTGACAGAGTGTGAGGATGACCTGCAACTTCTGATCCTCCTGCTTGTACCTACAAAGTGTTGGGATTATGGCATGAGCAACTATGTCCTGTTTATGTGGTGCTTGGGATCAAATACAGGGCTTAGCACATGGCAAGCTGGCACTGTATTGACTGAGCTGTGTTCGCAGTCCCCATTTTTTTGTTTTGTTTTGGCAATAGCCTGCATTGTTTTCGGGATTTCACGGGGCTCTGTGACCAGCAGCGCACTGTGGGGCGCAACCCAGTTCTGGCACTGGGATTTACCAGCCAGAACCATGGTTTTAGCTTTTCCCACCCTCTCCAGAGCCCTTCTGCCCAGGTGATTCTCCCTCCCCTTATTAAGAGTTATATCTTTTAATTAATTTGCTATCCAGGAGAAGGGTTTCTCTGGTACTGGTTTATGCTGCCATGAGTGTTTTTTTTTTTTTTTTTTTTTTTTAGAAGGTAGGGTTTCACTCTAGCTCAGGCTCTCCTGGAATTCACCATGTAGTCTCAGGGTGGCCTCGAACTCACAGCGATCCTCCTACCTCTGCCTCCCGAGTGCTGGGATTAAAGGCGTGCGCCACCACTCCCAGCTTGCCATGAGTTTTGTGTATTCCCCTCCCTCTTTCTATTCCCCTATCCCTCTCAAGACCCTTTTGACACCTGTGCTCTGTTCCTTGAGTTGCTGGTCTGAACAACAGCTCTTCCCTCTTATCTTTGTGTTAGGCTGTTGGATGCTCATGGCCACACAGACTTCCACTGAGTCAGTGGCCTCTACATTCTTCTCTTATGAATTTCAGTGAGTGAAATGCACAGATCATACAGAGTGAAGTTTAGAAATATATTGTTATAGAGTTTAAGAGAAGGAAAGGAGATATAGCTCCTGCTAGGTGACAGGAGGAAGTTTCCAGAAATGGGAAAGTGTACCTGGGGGCCTTGATTGGGGTATTTTATAGAAATTTATTGGATAGTAGCTGAGCTGGTCAGTCCAGTTTTCATACCAGGTGTCCAAACACATTGTAATCTTATTCATGTCTTTCTGTCAGATTTCTAGGGAAGAGGGATTTCTTTAGGGAAGAAGATATAGGGAAAAAATAAGATCATATACCATGTGTTCAGGGACCTAGCAGTCTTAATCAGATCCTTCTTTCATATTTTCCAGAAAAAGAGATGAAGAAAAAAAACAACAACAACCAGATCTCATACCATATGTTTAGGAACTTTTGGGCAGGTTTTAGGGGAAAAGAGAGAGAAGGAAAACAACAGACCCCCTTAAGAGGCTTAAGGACATTCAAAGGACTATCTTACTAGCATGAGGTTTAGGCTTAAATAGAAAATAAGAGGTATGTATAACGAAGCAGTCCTGGTCAAGGTGTGATCCTGCACATCATCAACCCATCACTCTGTAGGGCCCAGTCTATTAAAACATGGTTTGCCAAATTGGTAGAACTATGTAAACCTCTTTGCAGGAGGCAAGTTCTTCCTCTGACTGGCACCTGGGTCCCTGCTTTTTCCTTTTCCTGGTATGAGGTTCCTGGGGTAATTACAATTCCTTGGGGTTTATTGCTATAATAGTCTAATGGCCAAACGAAGGAACTCAAATGTCTCTCATTTAGAATATCTTTGCTCCTCCATGGGTACTTATAATGCATGATTGGCCTATCCCCTCATCCCTCCACTGAAAAGTTGGGTTTTACCACCTCTTTGCTATCATGAATAATGCTGCCATGAACTTGGGTGTACAAATATGTGTTTGATAAACTGCTTTTAACTTATTTGGATAAATTAGCATGAGCAGAATTGCTGAATTGATTCTGTCTAGGTGTGTTGGTTCATTTTCTACCAATTAAAGAATTAAAATGTAGGGAAGATTTTTTCTTTCTCTTTTAAAAAAATGAAGTTTATGTCAACATAAGAGGTAAAGAAAACAGAATGGACAGACTTGTGGGAGGAGGGGATTCCAAGGCTGGAAAAATCACAGTCCTTATGGGAACTGGACTTTTATCGAATGGGCGAAGCTTGCCCATCTAGAGTCCATGACTGGTCAGCTTGAATGAAGGTAAAGCTGGCTGGTCCCTGATGCATCCAGTGCTGCTCAGAGAACTTCTGAAAACCTGGGGCAGAATAGTGAATATATGGAAGGGGTCTAGGGAAAGCTGAACTGGAGAAGTGGGGAAAGAGTGAAAGAGAGAAAGGAACAGGGAGAAAGAAATAGAAGGGAGTGAAAGGAAGGAAAGATGTGTGCACAGAGAGGGAGTGACAGAATTGGAGAGAGAGAAAGAGGAGCATACAGAGAAACTGGCAAAGAGAGAGAAAGGGAAAGAGAGAGAAGAGGTAGAGTGGAGGCGTGGGCTGGTGGTCCCTAGAAGGAACCAGGCTAGCTAAACCATTTGTGGGTAAGCAAGGCCTTTGAAATCTCAACTGTGGTTGGTTGGGAGGGGAAGAAGACCCATAAGGAGGGATGGGGTTCAGGGAAGAAAGAAACCTTCAAAGAGGAGGCAATAAACTGCCCGGAACAAAGGAAGACTTTCTAAAATTCATGTGCAGGGATTATAGGTAGGCTCAGGCCCGGCATGAAAAGATCTTTTCTTTCTCTTGTAAACACACTGAACTTGGGGAATGGAAAATAGCTTATCCCGAAAAACTGCCACAGTTTTCGCTCAGCGCTATGGCATCCTACAATAATGTTCTGTCTTGTCCTAAAAGTTGGGCTGCTGTACATGCTGAAAGAGCATGGGGTAGGGACCGAAGAAAATGTGTACCATGCTTTTAACAAGTGACAGGCTAAAGGCCCGGAAGTTCTTTGGCTTTTGAGGTGATTATCAAAAGCCTTGTTCTCTCATTTAGTTTTAGCTCAAAGATTGTACTGTGAACGCATTCTGGCTTTTATGACACAGTTGCTTTCTGAGGTTGATTAGATTGGGAGAGTGAAGAGGTGGGGAAGAACCCATGGCATTCTCTCTCTCTGTCTGATGTCCATGAATATGCTACAGTGCAAGTGTGTAGGTCAGAGGACAGCTTAAAGTGTTAGTCCTTGCCTTTCATCTCACTTGAGTCAGAGTCTCTAATTCTGTGCTGAGTTTGCCAGGCCCATAGCTTCTGGTCAATCTTCCTGTTTCGACTTCCTTTCTTCCCACAGTGTGCTACAGTGTCTGGCTTTTTATCACAGATTCTGGGACTGTGAACTGAGGAACCCACACTTGCACTTCATCCACCAAGCCAGCTCCTCAGCCTCTCCTCCACGCCACCACGATTTAATTTTAATGGAGTAGAGGGCATGGGCTAAAGTCCTGGGGATGCAGCTTCCCTTTGTAACTGCTGTGGTTTGGATATTTAATGGCCTCCAAAGGCTCATGTGTTCACGACTTGAGCCCCAATGCAATGTTCAGTAGTGGGGCCTTTTTCCCAAGTGACTCGAATGAGACAGCACTAAGTTAACCAGAAGATAACTCTATTGATAGACTCGTTACTTGTTACCATTATTTGGAGGTGGTGGAAATAAGGAGGTGTGGCCTACTTGGAGGAAACAGGTTGCTGGGGGCATGTCTTTGAAGGTTATATTTGTTTATTTACTTATTTATTAGAGACAGAGAGAATGGGCATACCATGGCCTCCAGCCACTGCAAACACACTCCAGACACGTGCACCTCCTTATGCACCTGGCTTATGTGGGACCTGGAGAGTTGAACCTGGGTCCTTAGGCTTTGCTGGCAAGTGCCTTAAGTGTTAAGCCATCTCTCCATCCCTGAAGGCTAAATTTAAAAAAATATATATAATTGATTTATTTATTTGAGAGAGAGAGAGAGAGAGAGAGAGAGAGAGAGAGAGAGAGAGAAAGAAAGAAAGAAAGAGGCATAGAGACAAAAAATTGGTGCACCAGGGCCTCTAGCCACTGCAAATGAACTCCAGACACATGTACCACCTTGTGCATCTGGCTTACATGGGTCATGGGGAATCAAGCCTGGGTCCTTTGGCTTTGCAGGGGGTCGCCTTAACCACTAAGCCATCTCTCCAGCCCTGAAGGCTAGACTTTGACCTGGCTCCCTCCTGTCACTCTGTTTGTCAGCTGTGATGGTATGAACACTTTGGTGCCCTGTCACAGTCCCCAACATGATGCTCAGCCCTACCACATATTACCAAATGACCACGGACTGAGACCTCTGAAATCATGAGCCCAAATAAATCCTATCACATTCACTCCCTAACTTCTCTTATCCCCTTTCCACTGTCACTTGACCTTTTCTTGCTACTGACAAATCCCCTCTCTACTTGCATACCTTTTCTAGGGGCCCATTGATTTTACTTAGTCTTGCTTGCTTGTGCATGTTGTTTACTGGAGTACAAGTAACTTGACGATGGCTATCCCACTGAAGAAAATCTTTCCCTCTTCCCCAGCAACCACAGTCAAAAAGCTCTGAGCAGGGAGGAGTGGGGAGGGGGAGTCTCATGATCCCCTTTCTTATTTATGATGGGATGTTGACAGGCCCAGTCTTGTGCAAGAAACCACACCTGCTCTGAGATTGTGACTGGAACAGCCACATCATGTTTGGAAGACAGTGCTCCTTTTCATGCTCTGGCTCTTACATGCTTTCAGCCCCTTTTCCTACTATATTCCCTGAGTCTTGGAGGGGGGTAGTCTAGATGTCCCATTCAGTGCTGAGCACTCTGCCATCACTTACTGTCAGCACTTTGACCTGCTAGGAGTCTCTACATTAACCGTCTCCTACTGAAAAAAAGCAGTTTCTCTGGCCAGGGTTGACAGCCACACATCTTTTTGAAGCCTCAGGCATTGTGTTTGCAGAGAGACCTATCTGCCATCATGCTGCATTCTGGCTCTTTCGAGTTTTGGTCCCATGGCCAGGTCCTCTTTGAAAGTGAGCATTTGAAAGAGTGTGGACCTTCCACCTGGTTTTTGTTCTACCAACTCAAGCTCTACATCAGTACCATCATGTTAGAAAGTCCATAACACACTGAAGGGGAAATATATTCAAAGAATCACACAGCTGAAACCTGAAAGATTGCTGTCTATTTAGTACTCCCATCACGACTGCGGCTGCCAAGTCCACAGGCCTGAGAGTCTAAGAGTGAAAGCCAGCCTTCTCACTGTACCTGGAGCAACTCTGATGCTTTCCAGTCCTGCTGATTTCCCACAGATGTGGCACCAGCGCCTCTGAGTTCCTCATATATAAGATTTTTCATTTCATTTATTTATTTGGAGGGTGTGTGTGTTTTGGTCTCAATTCTCATCTTCTGCCTTGTCTGAGCCTCTCTCTCTTGTTCTTTACTGTTGCATATGCCAGGCTAGCAGGACCGTGACTTCACGGGTGATTCTCCTGTCTCCATCTCCTTTCTTGCCGTATGTGTGTTGGGACTATAGACATGTGTGCTACAGGTTGGCTTTATGTAGGTTTGGCGATCTGAACTCAGGTTCTCGTGCTTGCATGGAAAGGACTTTATCCATTGAGCCATCTCTCTAGCCAGGGACTTTTATTTACTGGAGAACACTCACTAATAACTCTTTTTCTGGAATCAAAACAGTATATATTTCTAGTACTGAGTGGCAAGGCATCCTGGTTATTCTATTGGTGCCCATGGGTCTGGTCTATCCATCAGCAGAGAGGGGAGTGAGCACAGTACCACATTGTCATCCTCAAGCAGCCTCAGGAGCTCCCCTAGACTTGTAGGGACCTCAAGTCAGGCTAAACCCAGGATTTGTTGCTTTGACACAGACAAGGAATTCTAGGAAGAGCTGGCATGAAGCAGAATTAAAGATTTTATTAAAGACACTTTAATACTAAGCATGGGGGTCAGAAGAAAGAAGGTGCATCAAGAAGGAGAATGAGAGCAGATTTGAGAGCAGGAGTTCCTCTGAGAGATGGTGACAATCACGTGTTCTTGTGCATGTGTATAGAATTTTAGAAGCATTTTGGAATTTCATTGTTCATTAGGTCCCTAGCAGACCCTCCCTCCCACTGTCTCTGCTTCCTTCCTTGATAGTGGAGATGATAGAGTAGCTCTCGAGATAAGATAAAACCAGGAGCCAGGAGGTTTGCATGGGGATGTAGGGCACGACTTTTACTGTAAATGAAATTTTGAGTAAGATTACTGGAAAATTGTGGGTATACAGCTGGGAAAGGGAAAAAAAAAAGTTCTTAAGCAATTGTTAATTGTGCTGGAATTCTTGCTTTTTTCCTTTTTGTAAATCATAAAAAATATTTTGTTTCTTTCAAAAAGTATTTTTAGTTATTCATTTGCTTGGGAGAGGGGGGGAGGGGGAGAGAGAGAATGAGAGAGAGAGAATGGGTCGAATGCAAGCAAATTCCAGACACATGTGCACATATGCCACTTTGTGCACCTGGCTTTCCAAAGGAATTGGGAAAACGGATCTCTGAATTTAACCTCCCTTTAACCTCTGAGCCATCCCCTAGAATTCTTGCTCCTGCTTCAAGCAGCCTCTTGCGTGCAGGAATATTTTTCTTCTCGTGTCTCCCTGTCTTTCCCCTTTTTTTTTTTAAATTTTGTTTATTTTTATTTACTTATTTGAGAGCAACAGACACACAGAGAGAAAAAGAGGCAGAGAGAGAGAGAGAGAGAGAGAGAGAGAGAGAGAGAGAGAGAGAGAGAGAGAATGGACACACCAGGACCTCTGGCCACTGCAAACAAACTCCAGATGCATACGCCACTTTGTGCATCTGGCTTACGTGGGTCCTGGGGAATCGGGTCTCCAACTGGGGTCCTTAGGCTTCACAGGCAAGCGCTTAACCACTAAGCCATCTCTCCAGCCCTTTTCCTATCTTTCTGTCCTGCTTCTCACCTCTCATTCTTGCTGCATCAATAGAATGAAGCCAGGGTAGGAACATGAGATGTAAGTTTGTATCATCTCTCTCTCTCTCTCTCTTATATGTGTGTATACATGTATGTGCATGTGTGTGAAAGGATGTACATGTGTAGATGCATGTATACACATGTATGGGGTGGGGTGAGGCATTGAGGCTACAGGACAACTTCCAATATTCTTCCTCAGGTCCTAGTCACCATTTTTGAGACAGGCTCTCTCACTGGCCTAGAACTCGCTAAATTGGCATACTGGCTGACTATGATTTCCAGGAATTCACCTGCCTCCAACTCTCCAGGATTCAGATGACTAGACTAGTGCACACGGCTGCACTACCGTGCCTGGCTGTTATTTTTTAATTTTTGTTGTTGTTGTTGTTAGCATGGGTTGTGGGGATTGAACCCAGGTCCTACTGCTTGCAAGTGTTCCTACTGCTTGCTTCCCAGGCTCTGGTAATATATATTCTTTTTTCTCTCTCTATTTCTCCCCCCTTTTCTTTTTGTTTTTTTGAGGTAGGGTCTTACTCTAGCCCAGGCTGACCTGGAATTCACTATGGAGCCTCAGGGTGGCCTCGAACTCATGGCAATCTTCCTACCTCTGCCTCTTGAGTGCTGAGATTAAAGGCATTGCCACTATGCCTGGCTCAATATATATTCTTTTAAAAAATATTTATTTATTTGTAAGTAGAGAGAGAGAGAGAGAGAAGAGTCAGACATAATGGGTGTGTCAGAACCTCCAGTCACTATAAACAAATTCCAAATGTATGCACCACATTGTGCATTTGGCTCTATGTGGGCACTGGGAAATCAAACTCAGGTCCTTTGGCTTTGCAGGCAGGTATGTTAACTGCCGAACCAGCTGCAACCCTGTTAGTATATATTCTTAATTGGCCTATAGTAATTGTTTACTTTCATGGGTACAGTGTGGCACTTCAATACATGTATACAATGTGTAATGATCAGGTCAGGATAACTGGCATATCTATTACCTTGGAAATAGATTATTTATTAGTGTTGGGGTCATTTAAAGTCCACTCTAGTATTTTAAAATATTCAATTAATCATTGTCTGGCAAAGATTTTCTACTGTGCTATAGAACATTTGACGTTATTTCTTCTCCCTTACTTTGCCTCTGTGTTGCTTTCATCTCTCCTCCTTCACACTATACCCAGGTTCTGGTATCTACTCTTCAATTCTTTATTTAATTTAATTAATTTAATTTTAGCTTCTGCATATGGGGAGAACATGTGGTATTTGTATTTCTGCCTATTATTTCATTTCACATAAGGGCCTCCTTTTCGTTTTTTTATTTTTAATTTTTTTATTGATTAGTTTTGTATTCAGCAAATACAGTCAGTTTGGTACCATTATTAGGCTCATCCATGACCTACCCCCTCCCAGTGGCCCCTCCTTGTTGAGGTATCTGGGTCGTGCATTGTGGAGTTAGCCCATAGTTATGGGTAGGATAAATGTCTCTGCATATCATGACCCGACATGTAGCTCTGGCATACTTTCCGTCTCTCTTCCACAAAATTTTCCTGAGCCATGTTGGGTTCAGTTTTCGTCTGCTTCAGTGATGAGGTGTTGGGAGCCTCTGAGGCTCTGGCTCTCTGATTTGGTTGGAGTTGATTTTTCTCTATGTTGATCTCCTTCCCCCTTGTGCTGGTATCTGGTTCATCAGGAAATCAGCACCCTTGCTTGTTTCGCCAATTTTTCTTAGTTTCAGCTGTGGCCCTTTTGAGGTATGATGGGGTGGCTCTCTCCTTAGGATCTGCATCTATCTGAAAAAGAGAAGCAGATTCTCCAACGGAGAGTAAGTTAGCTCCAGGACAAATAAGATAACCCTTACTTTTTTTAAAAATAGAGAATTTAATAGGTGTAGGACCTGTTGTAGCCCATGATTGATGGTAGCTTGATAGTGGAGAGTGGGCTTATGTTTGGATATGGTTCTGACTTGTTTCCCAGCTCCAGCTATGGGTCCCATACCATGGAGGGGATCAGTTAGCCAAATCAAGAGCAGTTGGTTCCCCACCATGGCTGTGTGCCACTATTGCACTTGTGTGGGCATCACAACAGGTTATTTGCTGCTAAGTAGGTTAGACCATGAGTTGCTTGGACAGATATTGGTCATTTTCCCCCAGTCGCCCATGTAGCACCTTTTGGCACTAGATGCACTGACTGTCTGGGGACTGACTCTCTTCTAGCTTCCAGCCATGCCATTCCATTTTAGTGTCAACGCATATGGTGTCTTCAACAGTAGGGTCTTACCACTAACCTTTGGTGGGTCATCAAGCACTCTGACAGAAATCTGTCTTTCTTTTAGGAAACCTTGTAGGTCTCTCTGATCAAAAGCTCATTGTGGATGATAGCCCCATGCTGGTACTGGGAGTCACAGGTCAGTGCCCACTAAGAAAATGAGGAAAAAGATAACTAACGTACAAGAGTTAGAGAGAAGAGAGAGAGGGAGAGGGAGGGAGGGAAGATCTAGAAGATTAAGGTTATTCTTGATCCTACCCTCTCCAGTGTCTTGTGGTTCAGGTGTTCCCTGTAAGGGCCTGGTGAAGGTTCAGCCATTTGGTCTGAAAGGCTTCCTTTTGTATCTATGTTGCTGCAAATGACCAAATTTTGTTTGGAGTTGTGGTTGCACATATTCCATTGTTTATCTCATTTCCTACTGATGATGCGTTCATGTCAGTTTGCTTTCCCACCTCAGAGCTCATGGTTGTTCAGTTGGAGTAAGGGTTCCAAAGCTAGAATGCCTGGAATCCTACTCACAGGGCTGGGGAGTTGGCTTAGGCAGTAAGAAGCACTTGGTATATAAGCATTAGGTTTTGAGTTTGATTCCTAGTGTGCACATAGAAAAGCTGAGTATGAGCCGGGCATGGTGGTGCATGCCTTCAATCCCAGCACTCAGGAGGCAGAGGTAGGAGGATTGCTGTAAATTCGAGGTCTCCCTGAGACTTCATAGTGAATTCCAGGCCAGTCTGAGCTAAAGTGAGACCCTACTTTGACAAACTAAAAACCAAAAAAAAAAAAAAAATTTGACTATGAATGCACATGCCTATAATCCCAGGGCTGAGGGAAGCAGAGACAGGAGGACTCCTGGGGCTCCCTGATCACTCAGTTTAATTGAAAAACAGAGGGCTCAAAGGTCAGTGAGAAACTCTGTCTCAGGGGAAATACGGCAGAAGATCAATAAAGGAGAACACCTGGCATCTTCCACTGGCTTTCACAAGTACGCAAACACCAAAAATTAAAGCTAAAATTCCTGCTCAGTCATCCTTGAGCATAAAAATGAATGTGGACATATAACCTCATATCTCTTCTGATGTTAATTCTCATGTAAACTGACAATAACCATCCCTCCCTGAAAAGGTTTAGTGGACAAAATGCATATGTTTAAAGTGCTCCTAACAATGCTGTGACTGCATGGAAAGATCTGAAAATTATGCTAACAATTGATAATTAGATATTTTCTTTTCGCTGGGACTGTTGTAACAAAGCCCTCCATACAAATTGGATAGCTAAAAATGATGGAAATGTATTTTCTTATGGCTCTGGAGTCTGGAAGTACAATGTTCTGGTGTTGGTAAAGGCATGCTTGCAACTGAAGGAGCTGCCCTGCTTGCTCCTGCCGGGTGTTCTGTGGGTGTGGTAACTACACCATTCCAGGCTTATCTCTGTCTTTACAGCAGTCTCTGCTGAATGGATGGTCTATCTCCACTTTTTTCTCTTTGTAGCATATAGATAATTGGATTTCAGGTTGTCTCATGTTAACTCCTTATATCTACAAAAGCCCAGAGAAAGGTCTTCTGAGGTTCTGGGTGTGCATAAAGTTTGGGAGACATGGTAATGATGCTCAACATTCTCATTTGGGAAGACCTTCTCTTGGTTAAAAAAAAGAAAAGCTTGTGAAA
Organism: Jaculus jaculus; assembly: GCF_020740685.1. Classification (NCBI taxonomy): domain Eukaryota; kingdom Metazoa; phylum Chordata; class Mammalia; order Rodentia; family Dipodidae; genus Jaculus; species Jaculus jaculus. The sequence continues at coordinate 18,526,304 of NC_059106.1, forward strand.
ATGCTCAGCTATTTCAGAGAAATTTGAGAAGTGGAGTCTTTAAAACATCCTGCATATGGTGGCTGGAACACTGTTCCAGAGAGACAATTTGAAAAAGACATGTAGTGTCTGAATCAGACGTCCTCTGGCATGAAAGCTGGTGAGGAAGGGATGGGGTGGGAAGAGGTGTCTGTATTCAATTCAACCCACCACCTGACCACCCAGGGGATGACAGACCTCCATGAAATCTGCTCACGCAGTAGCACCTTCTGTGATGGGAAAAGTTGCTTCTCTGATTTATGCTGAGCAGGGCTGGGCCTGTGTGCAATGCTTCGGTGCAACATCAGAAGTCACATAAGAGACAATGGTGCTTGCCAGCCTCGAGTGTGGGCAGAAGAGCCACATGTGTCTCTTTAGCTGGGTGTACTATCCCAGATTTACCATGTGGGAGTCCAGGCACACCCAGTAGTCATCTATGCATTTGCCAGCAGTTGCTGCCTAAGGTGTATAACTGGTCTTAGTCCAGGACAGCTGCTGGTATTCTTTGCCTCCCAATCATGCATGAGTTCCAGGTACTGTTCACGAAATGTAATAGTTGGGGTTCTTTAGAGGAACAGAGCTAATAGAATGAATATATATTTAAAAGGGGGTTGGCTTACACGATAGGGGCTGGGCAGTTCAGCAGTGGCTTTCTATAAGCTGGAGAGGCTGAGAACCTGGCAGCTGCTCAGTCCACAAGGCTAGAGGCCTCAGCAGTCCCAGCCTCACGCTGAAGGCCTGGAAGGTACATCCTAGAGATGTTCTGATCTCTGGTCCACACTGCTGCGATGGATGGCAGAAATGCAGTAGATATACTCACCAACAAGAAGTTCAGGGGGGCAGCAACTGTTCTCCCTCAGACCTCTTTACATTTGGCCCACCACCAGGGAAAATGCTGCTGAGGGAGAGTCGTCCTCCCTCAGTTAATCTTTCACAGAAATGCCCAAAAGCATGTCTTAATTGATTCTGAGTCCAACCAAATTGACACTCCTGATTAATCATCACACCAAGTTAATACCTGAGTTGTGAAATGCATAAAATATTCACTTAACTCTCATTAAACACACCTGAGAATGTTTCATCTCTTTCTTTACCTGTGAATAGCTCCCCAATGGGCACATTTTCTAGAACAATGGCTTGACAACCTTCACACACATATTACCTGGGGAGCTTATTAAAATGTGGATTCAAGCCGGGCGTGGTGGTGCACACCTTTAATCCCAGCACTCCGGAGGCAGAGGTAGGAGGATCGCCATGAGTTTGAGGCCACCCTGAGACTCCATAGTTAATTCCAGGTCAGGCTGGGCTAGAGTGAAACCCTACCTCAAAACAACAACAACAACAACAAAATGTGGATTCAGATTTGAGTATGTTCAGGATGGACTCAAGAGTCTACATTCACAAATAGCTCCCAAGTGGTGTTCCTGCTTTGCCATGGAAGGGTGAGTGGGCAGCTTAACCATCAAGGCTGTGTGAGAACTTTCTTACCCAAGTCCTCCAACAAAACTGCGGCCTGAAAGGGTCCTTGCAGAATCAGAATGAGATGTAGGAGAATACATTTGCTGACTAAGACGTGCACCTACATGCAGAAGAGAGAGGCCATGTTGCCAATTCAGAAGGAGGGTTTGGTATTCATGTTTCCGCTTTATCCAAGCATCTATTCAATCTTTCATGCAGCTGTTCTCCTCTCAGATTCTTCAGTTTTAGACCCTATGTGGTTGGAGTAACTCTGCCTTTCACTCAAGGTTTGGTAATAACTGAGCTCATAAATTTTTTAAAAACTGTGGACAGTATGAGACAGTGTAAAAGAAAACTATTCTTTACTGTCAGGCTGTTAGGAGGAGGAAAGACTGATTTTGATTCCAATTGGGAACACACTATGATATTAAGCGCTCCATTTTCTGTATCTCTAAATACCTCTTTGAGAAATTAATGCTTTGGAGCCCCTGTAACACAAAAATCATGTTCAAGTATGAGGATTTTACTAATACTTTCTAGCAAGTCAATACATTTTGTATCTTCTTGGCTCTTTGTATGTGCAAAACACTGCTCTTAGGCTATGGATGTACCACTGTAAGCCCGGCAGAGCTGTAGGCCTGAAAGATCTCCACCTCCCATGAAAGATAAGACATTGGCTCTGATGCTGCAGTGCAGAGCGGAATCGATCCCGCATGGTGCAGTTGGTTTCTCCTTGCCGCATCATGTCCTGCTGTGCCCTTCTTCCCCCTCCCCACCACCACTGCATTGGCTCCCCTCCTGCAGTGTCAGGGGGGGCCTTATGTGCATTTTGAATAATGAGAAGTGGAGCGCAATGTTGGTTAGGTCAAGAGACTGGATTCTATGCTCAGCTTTGTGTCACCTTTAGGCCATCTGTTCAACCACTCTGTACCACAGTACAGATGATATAGCTGTCCCTTCTGTAGAGGGGTTTGTGTGAGGACTAGATAGATTTAGGTGAGTGGATCTGCACATACCCATGCAATGAAGTAAGCTCTCTATTTATTTATTATTTACTTTTAAATAAAGACACCAGTTCTATCAGATTAGAGCCCTCTTCTCCAATCATACTTAACCTAATTATCCCCTTAAGGGCCCAATTTCCAAGTAATTGTTACACTCAGGGTTTAGGGCTTTACCATGTGAACTTTGAGAGACCACAAGTCAGTCCATAATAACATTCATAACATTTTGTGGAGGTTTCTTCTTTAGTGAAGGAGAGAGATCTAGAGGGAATCCAAGAGAGGACCCAGCCCCTCCCAGTGGAGAACAAAGCCTGAGCTGACCCACACCCCCAGACGATGCCCGGTTCTCTTTTGCCAAATAAGCGCTACCCCAGTCCATGGATGTGCCCAATAATTTAAAAAAGATGGGAGGCCTTCTGCTTTCCCTCCTCGAAAAGAGTCCATGCATTCTGGGTTGAGTTACAGGTATGAACATAAACGACGGTGAAGGGCCTGGATGAGAGAGCCCTACCCAGTGCAGGTCCAAAGGTGGCACGCAGTTCTCCTCTTACCCTAATTCCTAACATCTTGGTGATATTTAAATAAATTAATTAAAAAAAACAATTAAGGGATATTAGTTGAATTGAAAAATGAACACATACATGACAGCCAATAGAGATGGAGCAGGAAGGTGAAGTAGCCAATTAGAATGAGGCACAGGGAATATAAGAGCCTGAGGACACTGTCTCTATCCCTGTGCCTTGGAGCATGTAGACACCTACTGAGTTGAGCTGTCCGTGGTCATACCAAAGGCTCAGCATGTCCCAGTGCCTGGACACATTAAGAACCCAGTCATTGACAGTGCTCACAGGCAAAGGAGGATGGATTCAATTTATTTTTCTGTCTTTCCACTTTGTGCTTTTCAATTGACATAGCAGATGGAAATCTTGTTTGTCAATTACCCAGTGTCCCCATTTGATCTGAACACATCTGGAAGGAGATTATTTAGATACATTTGCTTTTTAAAAATGGGGATGAAAGCATGCATAAAGATAGGAGAAAGCTTTTATCTTTTTTCCCCCTGCCTGCCCTATCAATATAATTTCCCAAGAAAAACAACAACAAAACAAACCTCTTACAACATTAAGTCACAGCGGGGACGTCTTCTGTTTCATTTCTCTCATCTCAAAATGAATGTAATTTATAAGGACAGGGAGGTTACAGTGATATTCGGCAGTGCAAATAAAGCGCAGCATGAACACAAACATACACAAGAAGTAAGTTTTGCACAAAAATATACCCAAGCAGTTCAGAGAAGTGTAAAAAGTTGGGACAATATTAGAAATACATACTTTGAAAGTGAACTGGAAGATTTTGTTTTTAAGGGAGTGTATGTTAAAACAGTTTTCTCTTCCAAGATTGACTGGAACATAGCCTTCAGGTAATTTATTTTGCATACTTATGTGTGGACACACATGTATGTGTAGTTGCGTATGTGTGTGTGCATGCCAGAGGCAGATGTCAGGGTCTTCCTCAGTTGTTCTCAAAAAGGTTCAGTGTTCCACTGAACCTGCGGTTCACTAGTTTGGCTAGATTAGATTAGTTATCCACTAAACTCTAGGGCTCCCCCTCCCCAGTGCTGGAATGACAGGCGTGTGCCACCAGGCCCGGCCTTTATATTCGTCCCAGGGATCCAAACTCAGGATCTCATGGTTGAACAGTAAGATCTTCACCATGTGTGCCACCTCTGTAGCCCATTCAACGAGGTTGTTTCAAAAAATATTTTATTTATTTGAAAGCAGACAGAGAGAGAGAGAGAGAGAGAGAGAGAGAGAGAGAGAGACAGAGAGAGAGAAAGAAAGAACAGGAGTACCAGTGCATTTAGCCACTGTAAATGAACTCTATATATGTGTGCCACTTTATGCATCATCTGACTTTCAGTGAGAACTGGAGAATCAAACCCGGGTCCTTAGACATTGCAGGCAAGTGCCTTAACCACTTATCCATCTATCCAGCCCTCAGCCAGTGTTTTACCCTGGTTGCTATGGCTGACTGTACTGAGTTTGAAATGCTCATGACAGTGCCATTCTCTGGGTGTTTTCACTTCCACTGAATATTTTTCTTCTCACAACCTTAATAGTTTAGAATCATGATGTCACTGATTATACTTCAATTATTTATTTCCTGTGACAAATAAAAAAATGTGCTAACTAAGCCATGGCAGCCTTACCAGGTGAAGTATATCCAATAGAGACTTTTCTGTATGTTCTGCTACAAGGCAAAAGCCAGGAGTTAATCACCAATGTATTCATGGTCTTGCTATTAAGAGACAGGATGCTAAATATTCATTTTTGACAGTCTCATGTAGCCTAGATTGACCACAAACCCATTATGTACCCTAGGATGACCATGAACTTTTGTTTATTATTTATTTGTAAGGAGAGAGAGAGAGAGGAAGAGAGAGGGAGAGGATGAATTGGTGTGCCAGGCCTGCCACTGAAAATGAATGCTAGGTGCATGCAGCACCTTGTGCATATGGTTTTACATGAGCACTAGGCAATTGAACCCAGCCTTTTGGGCTTTGCAAGTGCGTGCCTTTAACCATGGAGGCATCTCTTCAGCCCAACTATGAACTTTTGTTTTTAAAAATAAATATTTTATTTATTTATTGGAGGGAGGGAGTGAGGGACAGAGAGAGAGAGAGAAAGAGAGAGAGAGAGAGAGAGAGAGAGAGAGAGAGAGAGAGAGAGAGAAAGAGAGAGAGAGAGAGAGAGAGAGAGAAAGTATACTAGGGCCTCCAGCCACTGCAAATGAATTCCAGATGCCTGTGCTACCTAGTGTATCTAGCTTACATTGGTACTGGGGAATTAAACCTGGGTCCTTAGGCTTCGTAGGCAAGTGGCTTAAGTGCTAAGCCATCTCTTCAGCCTGCCCAACCATGAACTTTTGATTTTCCTGTACTATGTCCCAAATCCCAGGATTACAAGTATGAAGCATCATACCTTAGGTAGGGATGGGCCCCAGGGCTTTGTGAATGCTAGGCAAACATTTGACTAACTGAACTACATCTCCAGTTCCTATTTATTTTTGAGGCAGTGTATACTGTGTAGCCCAGGTTGACCTCAAACTATTATCCTCCTGCCCTAACCTCCATAGGGGTGGGATCTTTGCATCTATTCAGTTAGTTATTATCGCCACCAAAAATGTAGATGCTGTTCTTATCCTGACACTATAGATAACTGTCGCACAGAGGGGATAAGTGACTTATACCAGGTCACACATCTTGTGGAAAGCGGAGCAGGTATTCAAGATAGGGGCATCTAGCCTCAGATTCTAGACTGGTAACCACTCCAGCACTCCACCTGTCATATCTCCTTCCAAGAACTCACTTAGGCTTCCCACACAGCTCTTCTCTCAGTCTGTTCTCTGCTGTGGTTATGTCAACACTGGCCTTTCCCCCAACACAACCCTAGGAACTTCCTGGGATTCAGAAGTGAATCTCACATCGTATTTGCATTTCTCCTCTTGTGCTTCTGGCACGTAGTATAGTGGGTAAATAGTGAATGTTTGCATGCTTCAGTACAAATCAACATCAGGGGGCTGGAGAGATGGCTCAGAGGACAAAACTTGCTGTGTAACTGTGAGGACTGGAGTTTGATCTCCAGAGTTCATATAAAGCCGGGTGTGGTAGCACACACTTCTGTAATACAAGTACAACTATGCCAAAGGCAGGAGGTGGAAATGCAAGAACCCCCAGAAACTCACAGGCTAACTAGCCTGTCCTACACAGTGGTGAACAGGAAGAGACTGTCTCAAACATGGTGTAAGCAAGGACAAGCACCTGAGGTTGTCTCCTGATTTCCATGTATTAGAGTAGTTATTTGAAAACATCTCAGGGAAAAAGAACATGCAAGTGTGGTTTCAGAAATCTCCTGCTCCTTTAATCTTCTGTTCAGTCATTTGGAAAAGGAGCTGACCTTGGGCCTTTTCCATCAGATTCCATTAGGGAGCTTGCAGGAATCCAGACAGCAGCCCTCGGTTAGGCTATGTTCCTAGGTGGGCTTCTTGTGATACTTGATTTGTGAAAATCAGGGTATGGGCCTCAGAAACCTTAACAAGGTTGGTCATCCAGCCTCAATAAGCCAATAATGAGACAAATAATGCCAAAAACTAGAGATTGATTCAACATGACACACTGGGAGGCAGAACAAGTGAAGAGTCACAGTGATTCACAAGTCTGTTTTCTAGGTCCTTGCATGAGGTTTAAGACTACAAAGAGGGCAAGAGGTAAACAGAACTGAACAAGACTACTCAAGGTGAGGTTTTGTCCATCGCTGACCCATCATTGTCTGCACTCTCCTCTCTCCTGCCAAGTGTTCTGATAAGTTGTCAGAATGGTGTGAAATCTCTCTCAGGAAGACAAACTTCCCTTCCAGCTGGCACCAGGCTCTGGCTTTTTCCTTCTCCCACATGAAATTCCTGGGGAAATTCCAACATCTTGAAGTCCTTTGTTTCAATGGTCTGATCCCCAAGGAAAGAGATAGCAGTGTTTCTTTAGAATTATCTTCATTCCTGGGCTGGGGAGATGGCTCAGTAGTTAAAGGTACTTGTGTGCAAAACCTGCCAGACTAGGTTCAATTCCATAGTACCCAAGTAAAGTCAGATGCACGAAGTGTTGCATGCATCTGTTTGCTTGCAAGAGGCTCCCATGTGTCTATACTGCCTCACACGCTTCCTCTCTCTTTTTCCACTCACAAATAAAGTTTAAACAATCCCAGCTGAAACCACAGAGGAATTGGGTAAGAGTGCTACTTCGATGGTGAGCTTGATAATCAGCTCCAGAGTGAAGGAGACAGATGCTGAGGATACTCAACACATACCAAATAAGAGATCCAGAGGCTCCTAAGTGTTTATCACTGAAGTAGACTTAAAACACACCCACTGGAGCTAGGTGGATTAATCCCAGCACTTGGGAGGCAGAGGTAGGAGGATCACCATGAGTTCAAGGTCACCCTGAGACCACATAGTGAATTCCAAGTCAGCCTGAGCTAGAGTGAGACCCTACCATGAAAAACCAGAAAAAAAAACAAAAAAACAAAAAAACCCAACACCTAGGAAGGCTCAGGGAATTTTGCAGAAGACGGGGCAGAAAGAATGTATGAGCCACAGGTTGAGACGTCATACCAATAGGCATTGCCCCGCCCCCATATCTGACTACTTCTGTCCCAACCCCATGGGGATCACCAGCAGCCCCACTGAGGAGGACCCCCAGTGGAATGGGGGCAGGGATGAGGGAAAGGATGGTACCAATACATGCTGTATCCATACTAAGTATGCTCATAATAAAATAAAGTATCAAAGAAAACAATAGTGAATTATAAACACAGCACTTAAAAAAAGAATATTTTTATTTCTGCCAGGAGCATGTGAGTTTATTATTTCAGAAATAATCCTAAGGTGGCTTCAATGCCATGGGTGCAAGTGAAGTGGTAGACAGATTGCAGGAGTCCTTGGAAGATTTGGCTTGGGTTTCCTTAGTACTTATCCTTGATATCTCCTTTTTTTGTGGTTTTTTTTTTTTTTTTTTTTTTTTTACTTCTTATGAAAGAATGTGGGCTCTCATCTAAAATTCTATATGATGTATAAGAGTTGGATTAAAAATAACAGGAAAGCTCATACTTTTAAAAGGAACACAGGAATAGATGTTCCCAGGCACCTAGGATGTGCTAATTTAACACTTTTTCATTGATCTTGGCTCCAGGCTTTCTACATCAAAACCAAAAAATGAAATAAAGTTACATAATTTTCCTTGCCAGACAAAAATGATTCTATAATTTGTTTAAAAAATTATTTATTTATTTGAGAGAGAGAGAGAGAGAGAGAGAGAGAGAGAGAGAGAGAGAGAGAGAGAATGGGTGTGCCAGGGCCTTTAGCCACTGTAAATTAACTCCAGACACATGGGCCACCTTGTGCACAGGGCTTATGTGAGTACTTGGGAATCTAACCTGGATCCTTTGGCTTTGTAGGTAAGTGCCTTAACTGCTAAGCCATCTCTCTAGCCCGATCCTGCAAAATTTTGATTAATGTTTTCTGGAACCAAACCCTAGGTAGAATTTATTCAAAATTTCTTGAGTACAGCCTCTGAGGGAAATGAAACAAAAACACATTGACAAGCTGGAGTTCTCCTCGCCAAAGAATGTGGAAGATGCTGCTAGCTGAGAAACATCTGCTGCCTGTCACAGCACCCATCCAGTGTGCACAGTGATTGCACAGTGCAGGCCAAGTACTAACTACGTGGTTTCGGACATGGCCATGGGAAATGACATTTATACCTGGATTCTTTTTTGTATATTTTTATTATTATTTATTACATTTTTATAAAACAGTTGTACCCTTTAAACCCCCCCCACCCCAAGTCTCCTGAGGGTCTTCTTTGGTAGGTTACTGATACTCATTGTGGGGACCAGGAGGTCTCAGTCAGTTTCTTTAGGAGGGTGGGGAATAAGGTTCCTCAGGCTATTCCTAACCACCCTGAGGCTTTTACGATCTTTCTTCTCCCTCTTCTGCAAAGTTCCCTGATCCTTGGTGGGCAACATAAGGATCTGATTCAATGTTGCTTTCTCTGTAGACTCTGGATCTCTGTTTTGAAGAGCTTTGAATGAACACAGTGTCTGTCACCATTTCCCTGGAACTAGCTTTCAGGATAACTGTGAGGGAAGCAGTGGTGTTACCAACTCCTCTAGAAAGACTTCTGGTCCCTGACAGATGAGATAGAGTTGACCCATCTCATGGTAGACAGTCAGGTCTCTCTTCCTGATGGATTGATATATTCCTGGTCTCCCCAGTATTCATCTCCACCTGTAAGAGACCTGGATTCTATTTTAAGTTCACCCCTCCTCAATCTGATCTTAGCAGTAGAATGTTATTTGTCATTAGAATGGGTCTTCGTTATACCTTTACAGGTGCTTGCCATTGCTTTCTACCTATTTTCCTATATTAAATCCTCATTTCTGAATTTGTCCTAAGGACTAATGGTAAGTCTTTACAGCACAGTCCCATTCTGTTATCTCAGCTGAAAAAATGTTCAGAAAAAATCCCAGCTTCTTTAAAATCTGTCTTACCCATTCAATCTTCTCTCTAGTGAGTTATTCTGACATCCCAGTCCTCTCAGCTCAATATTGCCTACCACCTCCTTGCTTGTGCTCACATTATTTTATTTTATTTTTAATTTAATTTATTAGTTTTCTTTTCAGCAAATGCAGGCAGTTTGGTACCATTGTTTAGGCTCATCCATGATCTACCCCCTCCGAATGGTTCCTCCTTGTTGATGTAAATGGGTCGTGCATTGTGGAGTTAGCCCACAGAGACATTTATAGTATCACATTATTTTCTATTGCTGGAATATTTCAGTCCTGCTCATCTCTTGGGGTTTATCTCAGGTACCGAGAATTCAAGGTGCTTGCTCTAATTAACTGCATTATCTATATGTTGATGCCTCATTCCCAATTCCATTTGGCGCATATATTGTGGTTCTGTACTAGATAGGAAAATGGGGTTGTAGAAACAGAAACTGACTTTAGTTAGCTGAAAGAAAAAGACAAGTTGTGTAAGTATCATAAGCCCTCTGGACAGGTGCAGATACTCAGATACCCTGTGAGCAAGGGGGTCAGTCTCCCAGAACCAGGATGTTTTCAGTCTCCTATTCCTGTTCTTGTGTTACCCTACTCTCTGTTCCTCACAGGCTGGCTTTTTTTTTGTACCTCTGTTCTACCTTACTTTTTATTTATTTTAATTGTTTGTGTGTATATGTGTGCATGTGGAGGGTGCATGTATGCCATAGCATGCATGTGGAAGTCAAAGGATAGCTTTAGGCATCAGTCCTTGCCTTCTGCCTTGAGGCAGGGTATCACAGTTTACTCCTGTGCTGGCCAGGCTGGCAGGCTTAAAAGCCTTTAGGAGATCCTGTCTCTGAACTCAGCTACTTATACTCACATGGAAGTGCTTTGTCCTATTCATTGAGGTGTGTATTTTTTTTTTTTACAATATATGTAAGTGTGTTTTTCATGTATGTATGTGGGTCCATGTGTAGGTGTGAGTGGATGTGCTTTGCACATGCATGTGGAGTCCATAGGTTGGCATCAGATGTCTTTCTCAATTGTTGTCCACCTTCTGGTTTTGAGACAGGGTCTGAAAGATTAGCTGCCAGAAAACTCTGGAAATCTTCCTGTCTTGGCCTCCCCAGTTCTGAGGTTACTAATGCATTCCACCAGTGCCCAGATTTTATGCGGGTACTGGCAATATGAATTCTGGTTCTCATTGCTTGCATGGCAAATACCTTACTCCCTGAGCTATCTCTCCAGTCTCTATGTCTCTGTTCTGCAATGCAATAAAGAAAGAAAGAAAGAAAGAAAGAAAGAAAGAAAGAAAGAAAGAAAGAAAGAAAGAAAGAAAGAAGAAAGAAAGAAGAAAGAAAGAAAGAAAGAAATCCCCACCCTTTTGGCTACGGAATATGTTGAGAGTTTCAGTTTCTTCCCTGATGCCAGGACAGTAACAGGAGGCTCCACTTAAGAATGTCAGCCACCCAAGCAGTCAGTCATGCCCAGCAAGTTTAGTCGCCATAGAGACATGGCTGTGGGAGATGACCTGGGGAAGAGGGAAGAGGTTTCTAAAGAGCTGTAACATCAGGCTAGTCGGGCTATTAGGGAACATAAATCATTCTGACATGTTTCTACAACAGTTTCCATTAACATGTGAAGAACTCAATATTACCAATTGTATTTTATTTGTTTCATTTCTCTAAGCTCTTATCTTCACAGTTTAAGTACTGTTGGTAATATAGTGATACTCAGTAAAATAAGGCAACTTTGTTAAGATTCATACAGATAGAAGGGTAACAAGTTGTTAGATGTTACTCTTATTGTCTCAGAGTTTCAATTCCAAGTCTGAGAACAACACAAAGACTGCCAAGTATCCAGCCCCATGTCATGTGCTGGATGAGGCAACCTGCGGGGGACGGGACGTGCAAGGAGGCTGTGAGGTTGTTTTATTCTCATTGGCCAATCACCTACTTTCACCAACAAAGGGAGCGAGATTGAAGAAAGGACATCTTTGGAGGTTGCTTAGAAGGTCTTATACATTTCTGCCACTTGCGTATGTCAAGTCAAATGTAGGTAGGAATTCAAGGCTGGCCACTTTCCTTTGAATTTGGGACTCTCAAAGATTGATATTTGATTCTTACTTAAAATGAATGAAGACAGATGGCTGAAATTGTGGCTGCCCAACAACTCTGAGAAAGCAAAATCAAGAGATGGCTGGGTTGAGAGGGAGGTGAGATTCATAGACGGTGGGTACAAGGAACATATTTTCTGGAAATATGTGAATCTGAATTCTTTTTAAAAAAGTGATGATTTGGGTACATCTGCCATGCTTCCTGCCTGCCCAAAAGAATCACTTGAGGGTTGATATTTCCTTAAGCTGAGAAATGAATCCTAGAAACAGAGTGGGATTGACAGGTTAGGTTTTACAGGAAGCAGCCAAATGGAGTTCAGAGGCAGGGAATCCCCAAAACCATCAGGAGAGGGAAAGTCCACTTCAGACCTTTGCAATGACCAAAACAGGTCTTTAAAGCCTGAGGTATGTTCTAATAGAGGAGGGGAGAACATTGAATTAGGTGCTTTGATATTATGTTAGCCTGTATTATGCAAGTGTGAGTGTAAAGATTGGACTGGGCTAATGTTCCAACATGTTTCAGTGATGTCTTCATTGGAATTATCATATCTAAAGGTGATCATAATAATGGGAATCTGATCAAATTTTATTAAAAGGGGTAGTGAGCCAGAGAGATAGCTCAGTAGGTAAAGTGCTTGTCTTGAAAGCATGAGGGCCTGAGTCTGCTCCCTAGACACCACAAAGTGGGATGTGGGGTATGTACCTGTAAACTCAGCTCTGAGGAAGCAGATATAAGAGGATTCCTGGAAGTGACTGTCTAGGCAGTCTAGCCTAACTGGTGAGCTTCAGGATAATGACAGACCCAGTCTTAAAAAGAGGTAGAGGGTGTTGCTGAGGGTGACACCTGAGGTTGTCTTCTGGCCACCACATTTAGTTGCATACACCCATACACATGTGTATCTACACATACAAATCCACATATATACAGCAACACACCCATCCACACCCCCACACACAAAGAATTAGTAAAGAATGTGAACAAACTTATTGTGACAAAAAACAGGATTGTTTTTTACTTGCTCCCTACTAATACTAATTCTTTTTAATTTTAATTTTTTTTTTAATGAGAGAGAGAATGGGTACACTAGGGCCTCTAGCCACTGTAAACAAACTCTAGGCGCATGTGCCACCATGTGCATCTGATTCACATGGGTTCTGGGGAGTTGAACCTAGGTTGTTAGGCTTTTGCAAGCATGTGCCGTAACCATTAAGCTATGTCTCCAGCCCAAGACTAATTCTTTGAAAACAATCCCTGAAGTTCAAAAGAATAAAAAGATCCTTGTGGATGAGGCACTGGTAGGGTTTGAGTTGATTGGGTTTGGGGCTGCTGTGATGGTTCAGTGGATAAGGGGCTTGCTGGACAGGTATGACTACTTGTGTGAAGATCCCCAGCACCCACATAAACATGCAGATGCAGTAGCATGAGCATCTGCAATCCTAGTGCACCGATAGCGAGAAGGGAGGCTGCGATAGAAAAGTGTGGCAGAAGGTTGCAGACCAGCCAGTCTAGTGAATGGAGGGGTGAACAGCAGAAAGTCCTGCCTCAAACAGCGTAATGCGAGGACCGACACCCGAATGTTGTCCTCTGACCACTGTGCATGCATGGGGGCATGCACATGCCTGCACTCACACACATGAATACACACATGAATACACACACACACACACACACACACACACACACACACACCAGTAAACAAATGACAAGGAAATGTGTTGGATGCAGATAAATGTCTGACCTTGTTCTGTAGTATGAAATATTTATCACAGAAGTTCCTTTCTGTCCTCACTGGTCCTGGGAATCTGAGGATTCTGGGACCAGTCAAATTCAGCTGGCGTAAATGGACTGTGCAAATATCAAGCTATTTACTGACTCCTGGGCAGAGAGCTTAGTTGACAGAGGCTTAGCGATGACAGTCAGCAATGTCACTTGAACGGCTTAGCCTGTATTATGAAGTGTCTTACAGAAGGCAATGTTTGGGGGAACTTTGAGAGGAGATCAACACCTAAGCTAACATCTTTTTCGAATGAGTTGGTGTCAATTCAAAGTAGGCTCCATTATTTGAGCTCAGATTTCTCAAATTTGTCTCTTCTGATATATGTACTGGTGAAGCAGATTGATAGAGCACACTCCTGCCAACTAACTTTCACATATTAACTCACACAGTCTACATGAGGAAGGGAGGCAAGAGGTTCATTCTTCTTGTATAAGGAGTTTGCATAATATGTTCACACTGATGCTGCGATAGGCCATGGCATTCCATATGAATGTCGTTGTCATAGAAGTTCTGGGACTGTGAGGAGGTAGATAATCTCCAATTCCCCACCTCTACTAGGATGATGGTCTACTGAAGAAATGAGGGGAAGTTCCTTTTGTAAAGTTGTTTTAATAGGATATAATAATTGTATATAAAAATGGTTTTAATGATGGCATTTTCACACTTTTCAGAAATGCATTCTGTTCATCTCCTTCCCCCATTACCTTCTCATGTTCCCCTCCCACTTCTGCTGGGCCCCAGCTTTTCCTCACTAGCCCCTCTTCTATTTTTGTGACTTTCTTTGGATGTGGGAAGGACCCAATGAGTTTAGCTCAAGTTTCTTAAAGTAACATGAGTGAGGTATAGGCAACTTGTCAGTGGCTACACCAATAAATAAAATGCTTCACTCAGAAATCATTAACTGAAGCAGTAAGTCCTTGTGTATTTCCATCACAATATATTTAGACTTAAAGAGGGCCACATATTGTCCCCATGTGGCTATGCAAGTATAGGGAAGAGAACCAAGACAGCCAGGAAAAAAAAAAAATCAGTTAGCACCTGATTTAGTGGGCAGATCATCCAGCTATTGACTGACCCTGATGGACAAGGAAACCAAAGGGAGAATGAGAGTTAGCAGGGAAAGGGAGAAACTTTGATCCTTCTTTCATTCCAGAGAGACTGGCTGGGCAAATGGTGAGTTGTGTGACCCTCTTGTGTTATGTTTCTGTGGAAGTCACTTCAAAGAGGAAGGTGGCCACGAATCAGGTGCAACCTAGGCTGGAAGAAGGTACCAGGCTTTCTCTCTCTGCCTTTTTAAAGCATATGTGTGTGTGCAAGCACATGTATGTGCATTTTTATGCTCACTTTATTTGATGAAGCAGGTCCTCCCTCTTGAGTTCTTTTATTCCGCTAGTCTAACTAGCTACTTTGCACCAGGAAATACTGGGGCTACAAACAGCAGCCACATCACTAACAATTACCCACGTGCTTTATCCACTGGGCCATCTCCCCAGCCCCAGAATTTGTTTGGGGAAGTAGTTAGCACAGAATCTTGCCTTGGAGCAGCAGTTGCTTTGAGTCCCTTCTGTTGGTGAGTGTGCATTCTGGGTGCAGGTAATCCCCTGAAGTGCCAGTGTGCCAGTGCGTTGGCACACGTCTTTGATCCTCGCACTCAGGAGGCAGAGGTAGGAAGATTGCTGTGAGTTCAAGTCCATCCTGAGACTACATAGTGAATTTCAGGTTCCAGGTCAGCAGTGAAACCCTACCTTGAAAACCAAAAAAAAAAAAAAGAAAAAAGAAAAAGAAAAAGAAAGAAAGAAGAATATGTGCTTTATGTGGGCTCCTTGGCCAAGAGGCCAGGAGCAGGCTCTACGAGTCAGTTTTAGGTAACGCTTTTTATGTCATGCTTGATTACCAGTGGAAATTCAAATAAACAAGGGATCAAGAAGAAGCACAGACTTCATGTTAGATGCTTCCTAGACTCTCCATTGTAAAAAGGCAAGTTCTTGTTTACTGGCTGACAGATGCAGGAGCTGTGCCATCCCCTGTGTATGAAACTTACTGTGTTCCCAGTTCATGGGCTAGGTCTACTGAGAGCCATTTACCAAGTCTTTCTCAATTTACATGAGGTCAGGAGAAGGAATTTTCTACAGTGACTGGTTGGATTTAGGGGTGTTGTTCATGGCGGAAGAACAGAGAAAAATGGGGTCTTCTTTCACATTGAGCTTACTGTTAACATGCTTTAACACTGCTTAATTTGACTTGGAGAGGTTTTCTCAGTATCCTGTTTATCCTCATGAAACAGGATCATGAGGTCTGGAAAGGAAAAGGTTATAACACAGATATACTCACATTAAGAGGCCAGATGCTGGACGCATGTAAGCCAGATACTCAAGGTGGCACATGCATCTGGAGTTCAGTTTTCAGAGGCTAGAGGTCCTGACATGCCCATATTCTCTCTTTCTTTTTCTCTCTTTCTATCTGCCTCTTTCTTTCTCTCTCTCTCAAATAAATAAATAAATAAATAAATAAATAAATAAATAAATAAATAAAGTAAAAAGAAATTGTTCTCTTAAAACAAGATGTCAGATGCTACCCAGAGCCTAAAGGTGGATGGAAAAGCAAGACCAGCTCCCTGCTGGTCGGGGCTCCAGAGCCATCTGAGTTATGACCTTGAGTTCTACCTAACACCTTCCTTATTTCCCTCACCCTTGTCTAGTGCCTCCATGGTTCCTAGCACAGGATGGGTCACATGGCATGGAACTCCCCCAACCCTTGGGAAATTAAAAGTAGGTACCTGTCTTTGTTCTTTGATACCTTCTCTGACTGCATGACCCTATCCTGCTTTCCCGTGGCATGATAGCCTTCTCACTAATAGATAGCGCCTCAAAATGATCCATCTGGAGTCTCTCTATCAAACCCGCACCATATCTTTCTTTTAGTAATCTTATAGAAAACACACAAAAATCATTTTTAATTTATCCTTTCATCAGTACACTCAGGCTTAGACATTAGTGCCCATGAAATAATTATTTTAGACTATTTTTGTTCAAAATTGGTTCACAGAAAAAAAAAAAAAGTGATATCAAAGAGGTTTACTGTCCCTGCCTCCCATTTGTCTGTGACTTTCTGTCTTCATTCCTTAGTATATTTTAAGGCACAGTAGGATCAATAGGTAATTCTGACACTTCAAGAGTACTACTTCATATTGGTTTCATTCTGATCCTACTGGAAACTACCAACATTTCAATTTCAGTGGGAGTTGTTTGAAACCTGCTTAAAGATAATCTGCCTGAAGCCTTTGATTTGGAAAAGCGGAAAAGGGAAAGAGAAATGACTGTTTTTTTTTTTTTTTAGAAGTTTTTGAGATCAAAGGATTTGGTTAATCTTTTATGATGTTCAGTATAACTTTATCAGCTTGGGATTGCAAGGTTGGTCTCTAGAAGTCACTTCTGGCTGTGATTCTGCCACTGGGTCATCTTTACATAGAACTGACAGGTTCTCTTGGGTTTGGTTAAATTCATGGGTTGTCACCCCTGCCTAACCTCTAGAACTACTCTAGAAGGTTTAAAGCTTATAGAGGCTCCAAACTTATCCTCATAAGTAATGAAATCTTGTCCTCTAGGGGTGGGAACAGAAGTCAGTACTTTTAAAGCAGGCCAGATTTCAAACTGTGTAGACAGTTAAATCAAATAAAACATCCCTACCTAATTACTCTTTACTAATAAACAAAGCCATCAGAATGAGCTAGCAAAAAATCCAGCATAAACATTACATTTGAGTAGGTTGTATAAATTAAATTTGATTATAACATGGAAAGAAATATAATATTCTCTGTATAACTAGGTTCAAGTCCAATAGTATGACCTGTAATTTTTTAATCACCTCCTGAGTTTTATTCTCTAAAATAGCAATGATGTTTAAATGCTTATTTTCACACAATGTTTCTGGGGCTGAAGAGATACACAGGCTCTCAATGCCTGCAGGTCAGGGCTCAATTCCTTACCCACCTACACAAAGCTGCCTAGATATTCATTTGTAGTACCAAGAGACCTTGGCAACCTCACTCCCCCGCACATGCAAATAATTTTTTTTTAAAGAATTGTTTTTGGGCTTGCGAGTGGTTTAGTGGATAAAGACACTTTCTTGCAAAGCCTGATGGCCTGGATTTGTTTCCCCAGTACCCATATAAAGCCAGATGCAAATGTGGTGCATGCATCTAGAGTTCATTTGCAGTGGGAGAAGCCCTGTCAAGTCTACCATTCCCATGTCCCTTCTCTCTTGGCTTGCAAATAAGGAAATAAATTTCAAAATGAATGAATTTCAAAAAAAAAAAAAAAAAGAATCTTTCTGCTTATAGTCAAATTATCTTCCTCTCTGAAAATGTACCCATTTGTTCCAGGATTCCTGTGACTCAAAGTGCCAGGTGTTCCTCTTTGTCATGTGGTCAATTTACAGTCTTCTTGGATAATGTTAATGAAAGTATTACCACTGGAGGTTGTGAGTCAGAAATATGAACACACCAGAGAGCCTATTAAAAAATGCCTAAATTCCGACCCTACTCATGGGATATGCTTTGGACAGGATGCCACATGATTCATTTGTACTTTGGGTTTGTGGATTTCGAGAGTTGCTCTTCACTGTGTCCCCATGTGCCTCTGCACCAGGTCACACTGGGAAGAGGAGCTGAAGGTCTAGTACCCTGTTCCCAAGTCCATCTTCTGGGTCATGACGTAATGTTCCGGTTTAATTAGAGGACCAGAGCTATATGCATAACTAAGCAGTCCCTGGTCCAAGTGTGGCCCTACCCATCACCACTGCCTCAGCTGTGCTCTCCCGTGAGGTGGTCTGAGAGCTTGTCAGAACTGTGTGAAATCTCAACCTGGGCACAAACTTCACAGGGCAGCACAAGAGCCTTACTCCTTTCCTTCCCAAACATGAGATACCTTGGGAAATTCTGGGAATGTGAACCCCCTACCCCCCCCCCAAAATGCCTAGCACACAGTACCTCATTTAGTATTTCTGTTAGTTTTCATGAATTGGGATTTGATTAAATTTAGAACCAATGATATTTTGAGATGTTGATATCTTTCTCCATAAAATAACAAGAATTATACTAATATTTATGTATAGATAAATGAATAATTCATAAGTACAAATATTAACTAATGTTTAGATGATCAGGAAAATAAATGTCCTTGAAGTACTTATGTTATGACTTTGATATGTTGATTAAAAGCCACTTCTTTCTATTAATTTAGGCAGATTTTTTAACTCTACTTGTTAAATGATGTGGGCATCACTCTGTGAGTCTCATTGATTTTTCTAAATCATTGTTGGGAAAAATAGATATGTATTAAACTCTTTTTAGTATTTTTCCTTATCCCAGAAAAATCTTCCTATAATTACTTCTGTTGCTGTTGCTTCCTTATTGCTTTACTAAACTTAATGTTGTGTGGGAGTAGAGTCTGAAGCCTACAGTAAAAAGTGTTTGGTGATGTTTGTGACATGTTTGTATTAACATTGTTTTTATTTTGTACTTGTTACAAATGGAGAAAAAGCAGCCAGCTGCATTAGTTAAAAATCTGAACACTACTTTTTCATGTGCCCCCAATTTTCCCCTCGACATTTCCCTCCTTTTCATTAATGTTCCTTCTAGGCACTTTCTCCTGAGACAACTCCGACTCCTCTGCTCCATCACTCAAGTCACTGTCTTGGGAAAATGTCCAAACCTAAATGATCTCTGGATCACAGCTTTTCAGTGCATCTGTTTTTCCTTTCATACCCTACCACCTTTTTTTTTTGTTTCTGTCCATCAATATCTCTGATATTTCTAGAATGCCTTTCCCCAAACATTTCATCAAAAGTCACCAATATGGCTCTCCATATCTTAGGGCTCCTTACCTGTTCCAATGCTAGCAACATCTCCATAACGGAAAGTAAGAC
The DNA here is from genome assembly GCF_020740685.1 of Jaculus jaculus. Classification (NCBI taxonomy): domain Eukaryota; kingdom Metazoa; phylum Chordata; class Mammalia; order Rodentia; family Dipodidae; genus Jaculus; species Jaculus jaculus. The sequence continues at coordinate 18,545,694 of NC_059106.1, forward strand.
AGAGGAGGCAGAAAGGAACCGAGCACAACCTGGTGCTTTTCAACAACCCTTTATTGGACATGGAGCCTTGGATATGTATAGTGGATTTAGAGTGGAAGCCTGCATACTGCAGGAGGTATATGTAAAAACAACTGGGATAATTGTGTAACTGTTTTAGCCTCACATGGAAAGAAATACATATCTAACTGTCTGTACCTTGGAAAGTGTGAGGAAAAACCAAGTTATTTACGAATGTTGCAGTCATCTTCCTGTTACTGAACAATTACCTGACAGAAGCAGCTCATGGGAGCAAAGGGATTATTTCATGTTTATAGAATTCAGGGGAAGTTCCACTGTGGTGGAAGAAGTTAGTTTCCTTCAGCATGCGTCACAGAAGAGAGAGAGAGAGAGAGGGAGAGGGAGAGGGGGAGGGGGAGGGGGAGGGGGAGGAAGAGGGAGAGGGAGAGGGAGAGAAGACAACAGCAGCAAACACTGGCTCTGAGCACACCTCAGGGCTGGGCTCAAGATGGGCCCCCAGTGACACACTCTCCAGTAGGCTGCTGGAGATTTAAGTTGCAAGCTTAATCAAATCAAAAAGACCTCAGGCTATGGGGGACATGCATTCACATTTAGACCACCACAGCCATATATTCAAACTATAAGCTTCTCAAGGGTCATGTTCTCTATTGTTCTTCCGTATTATCTCACAAAATTCTTGCTACATAAATGCAGTTAGTAATGAGAATTGCAGCTTCAAGGCAGAACAATGATGCTAGCATTACAGTTTTATTTCATGTACTCCTTAAGTATCATTAGTACCATGTAATATAAAAATGTTCAGATTTCAAAATCACAAGGGAATATTTAAAAACACACAAAAATTATTTTAAATATGAAATTGCCCAGGTCTTGAGATGTTTATTAGGCATGCCAGCATCATGGGCAGATTCAGGTTAGGAGCCATAGATGAGTAAGAAAATGTATAAGTATAAAAACATGAGTTAAAACCATAATAAAAATGAAGAATAAAGAAGTCAATTCTAATTTAAATTATTCAAAAATAGAATTAAATCCTGGCCTGGTGGCGCATGCCTTTTTTTTTGTTTTTATCCTAGTACTCGGGAGGTAGAGGTAGGAGGATCGCTGAGAGTTTGAGGCCACCCTGAGACTACAGAGTGAATTCCAGGTCAGCCTGGGCTAGAGTGAGACCCTACCTCAAAAAACCAAAAACAACAACAACAAAAAATAGAATTAAAGCAGTGAAATAACATAACAAAGAGGCAGCATGGCAAAGAAAGTAAGACAATTCGATTTTAAAATTCAAATGGACTGATTCAAATATGTTTGCATATGTTTACAAAGACATGAAAGTAGATGGTAGAGTAGTTGGGAAAAAGGGGGGATTAGATGGAAATGGGGAGGGAACAAAGGTAATGACGGGATGAATATATTATATATTGTCATCATGAAGCCCATTATTATGTGTAGTTAATATATGCAAATAGTACCTTAAATATTTTTAAGTCCATCTTCAAAAACCTCTTCAAAACGTGCCATCAATGAGTCTTTGAAAACTGTATCTCGTGACAAAGCATTCAGCAATGGCCCTCTTTGGTCACATACTAGATGAGGCCCAGAGAGGAGATGGTTACAAGTTAATCCAGACATTTCCTTCTGGCTTCATCTTAAAAAATTTTGTTCCTAGGCTGGAGAGATAGCTTCACAGTCAAGGCACTTGCCTGTGAAGCCTAGGGACCCAGTTTTAATTCCCCAGCACCCACATAAGTCAGGTGCACATGGTGACACATGTGTCTGCAGTTATCACTGGCTGGAGGCCCTGGTGCACCTATTCTTTCTCTCTTTTTATCTGCCTTTTTTCTCTCTCTCAAATAACTAAAAATTAAACAAAATATCTTAGAATATTCATTCCTTTCTTTAAATATTTTGTGATATTTTTCAATATTTTCTTACTAGGAAATACATGTTTTATTTTTTATTTGATGTATTATTCTTCTTATTATTTGTCTGTGTGTGTATGATGTGTATGCATGTGTGTATGATGTGTGTGTATAGGCATGCACATACCACAATGCGTGTGTGGAGGTCAGAGGATGCTTTTCCTGTCCTCTCACCTTCTCCTCTTGCTACTGCTGCTCATGAGCTTCCAGATTCTCCCAGATCTGCCTCTCATTGCTGCACTCATGTTGAGATTACAAACACATACACACACATATGTCCAGCTTCCTTGGACACTGTCGGACCCTGGAAGGCAAGCTCATAAGCAAGTGCCTTTAACCACTGAGCCATCTCCTCAGACTGCTTCTGCCTCTTCTTCTCCTTCTCTTAAAACCTTTTATTTCTACCATTGTATTTTGTTTCTAAGAAGGCCACCCTGTGTTATGGCAGGAGTGATTGGGTTCCTTTCAAATCATGGCCTAGTCCCCTTAACATTTCTGTATTTCTGCTTTCCCCTTTCTTTTGTAGAAGCAGTGTGCATAAGCTTCCATGTTATGGATGGTGAGGGGAATCACACACAGGCTGTGACTTTCCCCTTTACAACATGATTAAACTTAGACGTCTTTTCTCCTATTAACCTGTTTCTGTCAGTTTACTGCAGTGAGCCATCAGAGAGTTCCCTTTTGCTCCTAGGGCATCAGAATGGCTGACAGTTCCACTGCAGAAATAGCTGTGCAGTTTTACACACTCATGTACACATTCTATTTCTATGGAAACTTTGTTTCAGCATGGCACTTACAAGTCTATTGCATTTGCTGTCATTTTCCTCCATTTATGGAGGGAGAGGAATAATTGTTAAATTATCCAAATTGAAATTTTTATCAGGGTTGGGGAGATAACTCGGTGATTAAAATGCTTGTCACTTGAGCATATGATCTGGGGAGTGAAGGAAAGGAGAAGAATTGACTAGGCTGCTTAGGGTAACAGGACTCCAAAATGAACAGTTTTCTCTTTGACAAAATGTGGGGATTGTCCCTGAGAACTCAAGGGGAACTTAGTTTCTCTCTCTCTCTCTCTCTCTCTCTCTCTCTGTCTCTCATTTCTTCCTTCCTCCCCCCACCCCGGAATGTCATGCCCTCTAGGAACGATTTCTAGAGGGTTAAGTTTGCACTCATCCTGCAGAATTAAGAATTTTTGGAAGATGGAACTTTCCTAGAAAACTCAGCTTCACACACCTGGAATCGGGACTAGACTTACTAGACCAGATTTCCATCCAGGGAACTCACATAAAAGACCCTCTCATAGGTGTGGAGTAGGCTTTCCCATTTACAGAAGACCTGCCTCCTTAAGCTCAAGTCCTGTTTTCCTTTCCTTCTCTTAAGTTCTATCTATTATCTGCTAAAATCTTTCTGAACTTTATCCTCTCATCTGTGGATTTCAATTCAATTATCTGAATTCATAAAACAAGGATCTGGAGGCCACTGACTCAGTGAGCTTTGCATGACTGTTGAGTTTTGGAGGGCTTTAGCTCCTGAGTTATTGCCTGCTCATGAGCTTAGGTAAATATAAGATACTCTTAAGATACCCAAGAATTCCCATAAGAGGAGGGCCTGAGGCTGCCCTAATTTGCCTCCCCAGAACCCATGTGAAAAGTTGGATGTGGCCACACACATCTGTAACCCGGCCAGTGGGGTAGTATGAGGTGGGGGAGAAATGGTAAAAATCAATGGAGCTTGCTGAACAAAAAACACAGCAGCTCCCTGTTGAGGGAGAAACCGTGTCCTAAGCAAGCCCACAGATGAAGAGTGGAGAAGTGCATCTGAAGTTCTCCTCTGGCGTCTGTGTGCATGCGGATGGTGTGCACACATCTGCACACACATGCATGCATAGGTCACACAACATATCCCTAAAAATACTCTATATACATGTGTGGGCACAAAATTTTTTATCCACCATATAACTTTCTAGATACAGCTGATATACTTTTTTATTGACAATTTCTGTATATCAACATAATGTATTTAGGTTGTAAATGCCCCCCCCCCCCATTATTTTATTGGTCCCTACCTCTCCCATAGTCTTCTGCCAAGCTCATTTTCCTTCCTTCCAGCTAGTTACTTTTCTATTTTGGTGTCTTTTTTTTCTTTTCTTTTTTGTGTCTAACTTCCCGCATCATCTGTTATGACATGTGGATGAGCCCAATGATATATAGGAAAGAGTAGCTCTGAGGAATGTAATCATATCCAGGAGAGTGTTTCATAGCATTCCTTCCCACCCTCGGGTCTTACATTCCTTTTGTCCTTCCTGACAGCTAGCTTTCTTCATGCCAGAAAGTATTATACAAGCACTGGGGGAGAAGAGCATCAGTAGTCCAGCCCAGATGTGGATCCTGTGTATTTCACAATTAACCTGCCTACAAGATATGCCCTGTGGTGTAATAGTGGCATGAATGTTATGGGAGTAGCTAAGTGCTTTCTGATTGGACTTGAGGCCCTCTCCACAGGAATGATTTCATGCTTGGTAATGTAAGGCTTGCCCTAATCCTATGGCTAAGGACATAAGTCCTGGAGGAAGTGTGTACTTTTGCTCCTATCTGTTCCTGTCAGTTTACTGCAGCGAGCCTTCACAGGTGAGGGCAGTTTCCTTTTGCTCCTAGGGCATCAGAACAGATGACAGTTCCACTGCAGTATAATAGCTATTCCCCCTCATGGCCCCTAACTAGCTTCTCAGCCTCTACTACTGACTGCTTCTCCACTTACATACAAATCTAAAAATTCAATGCTAAGATCCACATAAGAGAGAGGACATGCCAGATGTGGCAGCAAGAGCATGTGTAATCCCAGAGCTCCTACAGCAATATGGGAGGTAGACACAGGAGAATTCCTGGAAGCTTTCAGGACAGCTACTCTGGCATACAAAGCAGGGACAAGAAGGAGGCTCTATTTCAAATAAACTGGAAGGCAAGAAGTGGCAACTAAGGTTGTCCTTGGACCTCCGTGAGGACATGAATGTATAACACAAACATGCACATACATAGCATACACATATGACCCCCCAAAATTTGATGTTTCGCTCATAAAATAACATTCTTTTGGCACTAAAATAGCCCTAGGCAACAAGAATGTCAGATGCTAGCAGGAGTCAATACAAATTGGTTGGATGGAATGGTAAATGCTTAACCATTAGGTAGGATGTCAGCCCTCACAAAACTCTATTTCCTTTTACAGAGGAGAAAAGAGAGAGTTCAAAAGTATTAGGAATATTTTCAAGGGTCATATGGACAGATAATTGCATATTTGATGTTCAAAGACAGTATCATTTTCTTTCTTGTGTGTGTGTGTGCTTATTAGTGGTACAAGTGTCTGTATACGCATCTTCATGTGTGTGTATGTGTGTGTACATGCATACGTGCTCATATGAAGGGCAGAGTTCAATGTTAGGTGTCTTCCTCAGTTGCTCTCCATTTTATTATTGAGACAAGGTCTCTCACTGAACTTAAAGCCCACTGTTTTAGCTAGACTAATCATCTGGAAAGCCTTAGGGATCCCATGTCTCCACCTCCCCAGAAATGGGATTATAAGTATGCAGAACCATGCCTGACATTTTACATGGGGACTGGAGATCCAAATTCACATCCTCATGTGTATGTGTCAAGTACTTTACCAACTGGCCCATCTCCTCGATCCCCCCACCTAGTTTTTTATTCTGATTGTTATAGCAGATATTGGAGGCCAGTGGGCAACTTCTAGGATTTCCAGGTTCTTGTGTCCTAGAACAACAACAAAAATTGGACAGGTAGTAGAGGTAGAAATAGAGACAGTTTAAGAACTAGTGAACTTCCAAGAGGGACAATGGTCAGAGGTGGAGAAGGAAAAATGTTTAGGAGCTGATGGAACTCCTGAGCTTGGAGTTCCTGAGGTTGGAACCTTTTTAGGTCATTTGTATAGCACATGCATTCTGTTTGCACATGCATGTTGGTCTTGTTGTGGGGGAGGAACAACCTCCAGTATTTCTCTCTGGTTTCTTTGACATGCTATTTTGAACCACACTTTCTACTCTACCCTCCTGCCTCTCAAGGATTTGCTTCCTCCTGCCAAGAATAGGACTACATTAAACCTTGCTGCCCTTGATGGCAGGAGTCAGCACTGTGGATGGATGTGCTTGCTCAGACCAGTAGACAATCACAAATAGCTGGAGGAGGAGGAGCTGCAGAAAGATATACTTTGGAAAAATACAGTTGTGAATAAAAATAAGGGAGAACAGTACGTAGCACCTGGAATTCCCATTTCCCTTTGATCCCACCTTTGTTTGCTGCCATGGAAGGGAAGGGCAGTACCCCATTCCTCTGTAGTCATTCCTGGTCTATCAAATGTCAAAAACAAAAACGTTCCTTTGCTAATGCAGACAGGACTTAAGAGTCAGGCAACCCATAGTGTGGGTGTAGTGGGGACCATAAAATAATCTACATGTGCTGACAAACACTACTATTGTCCCATAAGAATAGCCTGGAAGGACATTCTACAGTCAAGATGCGGACCCAGGACTCCAGTCTGAAATAGCCTGAGAAGAAGGCCTGGGGGCTCCAACTGCCTGCCTTAGATAAAGAAAAATCTAGAAGGACAGATTATTTCATGCAACAGGCCTGACCTAATTCCTACCATTCAATATGATATCTAAAAGGGGGAAGGGAAGAAAGAGGACCCTAGAGCCAACTGAGGGCCTTTTGAACTCTCCTTTTGAACAATCTAACTACTCTCTTTGTTCTCCAACATATTAAAAACCCTAGATAAGTTCTCTGTCCTGGCAACCCCGTTTTGGAATCCCTTTGTGTCTCAGAGAGCTGCTACTTTCATTTCCTTGCTTGGCTTTCTGTCTGTTCATCATTCATAAGACAACACACTCAACCAGAGAGAGACTGAAAATCTGTAACAATAAACCAGCAAATTCCCTGAGCGTAATATTCACAGTATGCTAACAATCTCCCCACCCCCGCTACACACACATGCTTGCATGCACCAGGGGCTCCGGGACAGGAGAAAGAATATATTCCCACTTGGATCACAAGTACCTTCCCAGTTCATGGCCATTGATTTTTCTGCCCCTCAGCCAGGCCCCTGCAGTCAGCCCTTGCAGATGATGAAACAACCCAAAAAGGCTTTTGCCTCCACATTTCATCCATGAGCAGATCTCAGCATCTTAACAGGATTTGAATGGGAAGGTGGCAGGTGTCTAATATTGATTATTGTTTTAAGGGAGAATGTATTTGATGTAAGTGATATCTTAGATGATAACAGTGGTGGCCAAACAGGCTGGAAAAATCTCATTTCTCCAGCTGCCTCTGGTAGCTGCATTTCTTAGAGGGTGAGGCCTGCTGTTGGCTCTGTTCAATCATCCTTCAATTTGCAGCCAAGCCCTTTCAGTGGAGGGGGAAAAATATCTCTAAGCTCAACATTTACAAAATGTTAAGCCTCCTGCTTCTTTGAGGTATGTCAGAAAGGTTTCAGCTCAGGTATAAAGCCTTCCATTGGAGTGCACACAGTTCTCAACCTCAGTCCCTGGGCTTAACACTGACTTTGTCCAGAGATGCTTGTTTTTAAAGTTGTAACAGGGCTGGGGAAAGGGCTCAGTGGGTAAAATGCTTGCCATGCAATCATGAGGACCTGAGTTCAGATCCCCACAACCATGTACATCCAGACCCAGTAGCAAGCATCTGCAATCCTAGAACTGTGGAGGTGGACACAGGAGAATCCCCATGGCTCAATGGCTAGCTAGTCTAGTTAAATCAGTGAATTTTAGGCTCCGTGGCAGATCCTGTCGCAAGAAATTGATGGAGAGTGATGTTGACCTCTGGACTCTACACTCATGGGCACACACATGTCGGTGCAAATACATGCCACCCCACATGAATGTGCAGATTTCACATACACACTACATGCTAACACTACATGTGCACATACCAAACATACACATGTACATGCCTATTCCTTGACTTGTCTTTAAGAGGGGTTGTATTGAAGTTTCTAATGCTTTTCCATGATGGAGTTTTCCAGGTTTCTTACATTTGTTCCAGCAGAGAACAGAAAGAAGTGGATGGAAGATTCTGAGAAGACAGATGTAGGCTGAAAAAATGTTTGTAAGGAAAAACAAGTGGAAGCATTGGTGGGAGGGATACTTTCCTTGTCGCTGTGGGATGCTAAGGACAGGTGCTCATCTTTGGGGGACTACTCCAGAAGGCTCAAGGGCTAGGGTACCATTTGATCAGGTGTTTTCCTTCTTACTGACCATATCCACTGCACAGACAGAGAAATGGATGTTCAGAGAGTCCAGAGTGACTTATTTTGTATCAAATTCACATCATGACTCTGCAGAGCATCCTGGAACAGAGCCAGGCTGATGTATTGCCCACCTCAGGGCTTTTTTCCCCCCATAGAAACAACCTACTTAATATGGTTAATTCATATGATGGCTCCTATGTTGCTATTTTTATTTAACTTAATTGTGTGTATGCTTGTGAATATGGTTGAGTATGTGCCATAATGTGTGTGGAGGACAGAGGACAGCCATGAGTGTTGCCTTTTGCTTTTCACCTTGAGGCAAAAACTGTTTTGTTGTTTGCAGCTGAGTTCACCAGACTGGCCCACGAACTTTGGGATTCTCCCATGTCTACCTTCATTCTTTCAATAGGCATGCTGGGATTACAGATGTCCTCGTTACCTGGGAACTTCACCTGGGTTCTGAACTCAGGTATTCAGGTTTGTGTAGCAAGTGTTTTGCACAATCCCCATCTTTAAAAAAAAAAAATTATTTTTATTTATTTATTTGACAGTGACAGACAGAGAGAGGAAGAGGCACACACACACACACACACACACACACACACACAGAGAGAGAGAGAGAGAGAGAGAGAGAGAGAGAGAGAGAGAGAGAGAATGGGTGCGTCAGAGCCTCCAGCCACTGCAAACGAACTCCAGATGCATGTGCCCTCTTGTGCATCTGGCTAACGTGGGTCCTGGGGAATCGAGCCTCAAACTGGGGTCCTGAGGCTTCACAGGCAAGCACTTAACCACTAAACCATCTTTCCAGCCTCATTTCCATGAGATCTTCTTTCCTCCTCTTGTACCCTTTCAAGGGTCATGTCTATACCAAGACTCACACCTACATTTTTACACATCTACAGTCTCAAGCATTCATGAAGTGGAGGTGGGAAGATTCGAAGTTTAAGGCTACTCTCCACTATGTAGGAAGTTTGAGGTCATCTTGGATAGATGAGACTTTGCCTCAAAAAGAAAAACAAAACAAAAGTAGTTTTAAGGTTTAAACTGCTTTTGAAGTATATGATCCATTCCATTGTTGAAAATCTAGACTAATAAGAATGTCTTTCCTACCAGGGAGCCAAAAAGTGCCTTCAGTGATGAGGTGTTGGGGGCCTCTGCTGCTCTGGCTCTCTGATTTGGTAGGAGTTGATTTTTCTCTGTGTTAGTCTCCTTCCCCCTTGTGCTGGTATCTGGTTCATCAGGAAAACAGCACCCTTCGCCAATTTTCCTTAGTTTCAGCTGGGGCCCTTTTGAGGTATGATGGGGTGGCTCTCTCACTAGGATCTGCATCTATCTGAAAAAGAGAAGCAGATTCTCCAACGGAGAGTAAGTTAGCTCTAGGAAAAATGAGATAACCCTTACTTTTTTTTTTTTATAGAGAGTTTAATAGGTGTAGGCCCTCTTGTAGCCCACGATTGATGCAGACCAAAAATGAACCCAACATGGCTGAGGGAAATTTTGTGGAAGAGGGGGCGGAAAAAATGTCAGAGCCACATGTTGGGTCAGGATATGCAGAGACATTTATTGAATCAACTGTGGGCTAACTCCACAATGCATGACCCATATACCTCAACAAGGAGGGGCCAATGGGGAGGGGGTAGGTCATGGATGAGCCTAATAATGGTACCAAACTGCGTGTATTTGCTGAATAGAAAACTAAAAAGAAAAAGAAAAAGAAAAAAAAAAGTCCCTTCTGATTTCCCAAATTCTTCTCTGGAATCTGAAAATAATTTAATTGGTCTTCCGTCTGGCTGTCCGCTGCATTTTTTTTTTTTTTTTTTTTACAGAATTAATTGCTCTGTCTTCTGTTTTTCAGGCTCACCTTTCATCACTCTTTATATGGGTAGTCTCTGAGCTTGGTCATCTCTCCTTAGAATTCTTCTGTTTTCAGTTCCTCCTTCTAAAGTGTGGGGCTCAGAATGGAAGACGAGGACAGTAAGTGTCTTTCTATTGGTATTCTTGTTTTCTGTGCAGAGGACCACACCAGTAAAGCTCTCCTGTTCAGATAGAGTCTCCTCCGAGGGTGCCAAGAACCCCAGAAGGCTCCCATCACTCCAGATCCTCCAACAACTGGAAGAAAAGAAATCTCTCACCTCCATATCATCTCTCTCTTTCTCTCCTCCACTACATCTCCTCATTCTCAATCTCTTCTCTCAGTTCCTAATAGTAACCAGGTTTCAGGGTTGGAGGGAACTATAGGGTTTGGTAGTGAAACAACAGATATTCTTTGGTGGTGAGGTCTTGGAGTGGGAGAGAGGAGATGGGGTGAAATGTAGTTCCTCACCCTGAAACCTCACCTTAGCATGGATAACTAAATGATTGCACTTATTTGAATTATAAAATTATAAAATGCTCATAAATCTATTGGAAGGAATGAATAGATATATGAGTGACTATTTTTTTGAGGTAGAGTCTCATTCTAACTCAGGCTGACCTGGAATTCCCTATGTAAACTCTGGGTAGGCTTGAACATGGCAAACCTACCTTTGCCTCCTGAGTGTTGGTGTTAAAGGTGTGTGCCGTCACACCCAGCCTACTAATGAATATTTCTCAGGGAGTGCCCCCTCATCTTGACAGTGGAATTCAACTTTGGTACTGGGGTTTTTGAAACAAGGTCTCTCTGGAGAAGGAGACTAACAATAAATGACATTCTCAAATTCACATTCTTTCATGGTGATAACAAAAACAAGGGATTGTTATACTTTCTAAAAGCCATTTCTCAAAGTTAAGTTTCTAGAAGACATTCTGTGATTTTCCAGCAAGCTTGTACGTATGTCTTAGTTCTCCTGGATATATATTCCTTAAGCAATACCACAGTCAAGCTTCAGAAAAAGAATAGAATATTTACCTGAGTATTGACATAGACAGAGAGAAATGGAAGTTTTAAATTCTTAGAAATGCCATGTTTCATTCTCTTTATTTTCTGAGTTCAAAATTAAGTCAAGGGTCATATAGATTAAAAAGTCAAAGTGCCATACTATCTTTTCCCTATTTTTTTCCTATCAATACTTGCCATAATAAATGATTTGAAAAATGATTTTTGCCTTTCTCTCCATTTAAACAATTGTCCAGGCTGATGGACAACATTTTAAGGGAGAGGAATGACACATTGGACTGTGAATTAATCCTTAAAGAATTTCTGTTTTTTTTTTGGCAAGTGTCTATGTATGGTATAGACATGCATGTACTCTGCGCACATATGTGCAGTGCCAGAGGAAAGCACTGTGTGCTCTCTATTGCTCATCTGCACTATTTCCCTGAGGCAAAGCTTCTCACTGAACATTGAATTCCCATTTTTTTTGTTGTTACACTGGTTGATTAGGGAGCCTCTGTAGTCCTGTCTCCACCCTTACCAGTGCTGGAGTTGTAAGTGTGTGCAGCCACATCTGGCTTTTTATGTGTTGTTTAGGGATCAATCTTAGACACTCAGACCTGCACAGAAAATTTTGGTACCCACTGACCATCTTGACAGCCACATTCTCCCCTTAAAGAATGAAAGTACCCAGAAAGGAATGAGTATGGGAAGAGCCAGAGGTAGCCACTGGGGTCCCCTGGTGTTGAAGAAACCATGACAACAAGACCAGTTGTTGCTGTGGAGCCTGTGTAGCAGGTGACTCATGATTAATTTCATATACCACCCTTGTTCATGACCTTAGCAAGACCATGGAACTATGGAATAACTAGATTGGAGATTACTTTAGGAAGTCACAAAAGAGTCATCCTGATCTTAGACTCAGTTGTTTATGCCACATCATAATTATTTACTTCTGGTAAGTTAACTTAGATTCCAATTTGAGCCTGTCTCCCATTAGCTAATGGGAAGTAAAACATTATGCATTTGGTTAAATAATACATACAGAAGAGTGATAAGAGATCTTTTGACAACTTGATTATTGCCTTAATATGTTATTTGTTTCTGGCATATCAAGTGAATACCTATACATGCACATACATGGTTGTGTGTAAACATGTGTGCAGGTGAATGCACATTTGTGTACATGCGTGTGGGACAGAGGTTGATATTCGTATCTTCCTTCCTCCATTGTTTCCACTTTATTCTTTGTGACAGGGCGTTTAGCTGAACCTAGAGCTCACAGATTCAGCTGGCCTAGCCAGCTGGTAAGCTCTAGAGGTCCTCTGTCCTTGCCTCCCTAGTGCTTGAACTCAGCTGTGCATCACCATGCCCGACAGTTTATGTGTATATTAGGGAATTCAAACTCAGGTTTGTGTACTGTGTAGCTATCACTTTAACTATTTTCTTAGCCCAAGGTGGAAAACCTTTTATTTATTCTTTCTGAGAATGAATGCTTTTTAATAGAGTAGTTTTTTAGTAGGTTGGCAAAACTGGGGGGAAGGTGAAAATAGGTGGGGCATATGGTGACTCTGAAGTCCCAGAGATGGATCTGGTGTACTTTGTGGGAAGGTGGCCCTGATCAGTGTCTTTGGGGCATTTTTGCAAGCACCCTGCTCTTCTCAGCAACTGTCATGAATTTCCCACACAGAACCTCCAGTAATGGTTGAGAAACAGATGGGAAGGGGGAGCACTGCCAATCTTCCATCACGGCTGCGTGGACTTGGCACGAGGAGGAGCAGGCTTGAAACACCACATCCTTGCTGACTCCCTGCATTTGCAGGTTTTTTTTTTTTTTTTTTTTTTTTTTTTGTGTGTGTGTGTGTGATTAATGTCCAGTGCAAAGGTGAGTAATGAAGCAATTCATTGTCGTAATTCAAGTTACAGAGGATGTATGGACCCCTTCGCTCAGCACTGTTTTCTCCAACTACTTGTCACATGGAAAGAATCATTTCACTGGGGAATAAGAAGCCATCAGCCATGGGAACCAAGTACAGATACAATCCTTGCCCAGATGTCTCTTCTACCAAAGTGAAAATTCAGCTCTTAGAGGATGTTAATGACAGAAACAAGCAATTCTGCTAGGGTCTGAATGTTTGTGGACTCCCACTTAAATACACACACACACACACACACACACACACACGCACATATATATGTTTATTTCCACTTAGCATCTCTGTATCCTTAACTCCCACTTTCATATTGAAATCCTGATGTCCAAAGTGATGGTGGGGACTTTGGAAAGTGATTGAGTCATAAGGCCTGAATCCCTATGAATGTGATTAGTGCCCTTATAAAAGAGGTGCAAGGAGTTTAGGAGATGATTCAGTGGGCAAAAAGCTTGCTATGCAAGGATAAAGACCTGAGTTTGGGTCCCAAGCCCTTGTATAAAAGGTGGGAACAGTGGTGTGTGCCTAAAATCCAGGCAATGGGAAGGTGAAAATAGAATTTTTGGGCTTGCTGGCCTAATTGGTAAGTCCCAGTTTTAAAGATAGAATGTATCTCAAAAAATAACATGCAGGGCTGGAGAGATGGCTTAGCAGTTAAATCACTTACCTGCAAAACCAAAGGACCTTAGTTCAATTCCCCAGAACCCATGTAAGCCAGATGCACAAGGTGGCACATGCATCTGGATATAGTTTGCAGTGGAAGCCCCAGAGAACCCATTTTCTCTCTCACACCCTCTTTCCCTCTCTCAAATAAATAAATAAAAATAAAATATTTTTCAAAAAATAACATGCAGCAGGAGAGATGGCTCAGCAGTTAAAGGTAAAGGCACTTGCTTCCATGGCCTGCTGGCCTGGTTCTGTTCTCAAGTACCCACATAAACCAGGTACACAAAGTAGTGCATGTGTCTGGAGTCTGTCTGCAGGTGTCCCTGATTCTCATTCTCTCTCTCAAATATTTATTTATTTATCATTAATACTAAAAATAATAAGGTGGAAAGTAATTGAGGAAGACAACAGATGCCAACCTCTATTTTCTACATGTACAGTCATGGGCACATACATGTGCATCCACACACATAGACACGTGTACACATAGTACATACAATACACACACAGTGGAAGTGAAAGAGAGAGACAGAGAGAAACACTCAGAGACCTCTTAACTCTTTTACAGTGTAAAGACAAAGTAAAAACACAACCATCCAGGAAGCAGATTTTTATCAAATGTCTGCTGACACCTCTAGAACTGTGAGAAATAAATTTGTGTTATTTTTGAATAAGCTACCAAGTCTGAAGTATTTTGTTATAGCAGACCCAATGGACTGAGATGGCTCCTAATATCTTCTCTTTGACTGCATGTCTTTTGCCTCCTATCTAAGAATGATTGATTAAGCATAAATGACTTGCAGCTGCTTGTAACATTAATTTCACTCCTCTCCGAGGCTTTTATTACCACTTAATCATTGAGCTTCTGGAAATAGTCCGAGCGAAGAGTCAGATGAAGAAGTCTGGTTGGGAGCAGGAAAGAGACATCTGGTTCTAACAGGTCCAGGATAATGTAGGTGCTGTATTTTCATAGGTCATGGAAGAATTGAGAAGCAGGCACCACAGCAGCAGAGGAGGTTTGAACTATCTCCAGATTCTGTGGAAGAGGTGAGAGGCTCCCTCAACCACATAGGCAGAGGGAGGGATACCCTCACTTTGGGTTCCTGTTCTCACCTGTGCAGCTACAGACATGTGACTTTGGGTATTGATGTTATTGGAAATATTTTTGTTCTCATTCGTTGGAGAGTTCAAAGACCTTGGGATCCTCCTTCCCTTAATCAAAACAGTCATCTGTATTAATCTATTGTTACAACAAAATACCAAAGTTGGGTGTTTGTAAAGGAAAAAAAAAAAGTCTTTTCAGCTTGCAGTTTTGGAATCCCAAGGGTATGGTGTCTACATCTACCAGGCCAAGTCACTTATGGTGGATGGCATCATGGAATGACTACATGCAGAACATAGGAATACTGTGGCAAGGCAGGAAGCTGCAGAGCATTGACGGCCAGGGCCAGTCTTGTTATGGGTATTGCTTACTTTGCTCATTGCTGGGACCAAATATCTGACAAGACGAGACTTGATGGGGGGGAGGGTTTATTTGGGCTCATAGTTCAAGGGTGTACAATCCAGTGTGCTGGGGAAGGGGCGGCGGCAGGAGCAGGAGGCAGTTGGGTGCTTTGCATCCTCAGTCTGGAAACAGAGAGAAGAATGCTAGTGCTCAGCTTCTATTTCTCTTTTACATGCAGTAAGGACCCCAGCCATGAGATGGTGCTTCCCACAGTGAGCGTGGGCCTTACCACCTCCACCTAGCCCAGGAACCTCCTCACAGACATGGCCAGAGATTTGTCTCCACGGGGACACTAGGTCCAATCACACTGGCAAGATTAATCAGAGATAATTGTGGTGCCATGAGTACTATATTAATTCTTTCCAAAAGCATCACCCATACTGACCTAATTACATTACCAGATCTGAGGTCAGAGGGAGCTAGCCTGGCACCTGGACTGTGCCCCTCCACAGCTGACAGATTCCAACAGAATTCTCCAGTAGCCAATGCTGGGTGGGGCAAGGTATGGGGTTCCTCTGGGTTACTAAGATACAGGTCACTGTAATTTAACCAGTGGTTGTTGGGAAGGGGTGCCTGGAGAAAACCAAGCCCCACCTCTTAATACTACCATACCATTACACAGAGACCAACACTTTAACACCCGAGCCCTTGGTGGAAAAATCATACCTAAACTATAGCAATATCCTACAGTTAGATATACAAGTTCCACTTTCTGGGGATGATCAGCATTATATTATAATTATTATATATCTTACTATAATAGTATCATATTATTATAGCAGTGTTATAATATTGTTTGAAAAAATATCCAGGGCTAGAGGTGTCGCTCTGTGATATTACCTTGGCTTACAGAGACCTTGGGTTTAGATCCTACTGTGGGTGTGTGTAGCACATGTGTGCACACACACGTGTGTACACACACAATTCCTCACTGCTGAGGGAGTACAAAAGTAAGAGGAGAGGGAACTGAGGGAGACATTCAGTCTGAACTGTTAATGTGCAGCTTGTTACTTGGCTCCCTGAGGTGCTATCTGAGCATGTTCCTTTGTGCTTATGTGTGAACAGAGAGAGGAGAGGAAAAGAGAGGAGAGGAGAGGAGAGGAGAGGAGAAAGGGAGGAAAAGAGGGGAGAAGCAGATGTGCCACTCTGACCTACAGCATATGGGGCCACAGTGATTTCCTGTCATATGGAGTGTTTCCTTGCTGGTCATGGGGCTTCCTTGGTAGAAGTGAAGAAGGAGCCCTCACCTCCACTCCCTTCATTCTTGTCTCAAGGCCTCAGTGCCCAAGGCTGCCTTTGCAAAAGGACTCAACACACCCGATCCTAAGTCCAGGCCTTTATTCTAAGAAGCCTATGAATAACATTATTCACCTCCAAGTAAAAGCAGCATGCCTTCACAAAGTTCCTCTTCAGTTTTGGAGTACCTAAGCTTCAGAAAGAAACTTCACGTCCAATCTCTGTCTCTCTGCCCCATGCACTGCACCTCTAGCTACATCAGGGTCCTCCCTATCTCATGAGTGTCTTATCGGAAATTCAATTCAACTCACTTCAAACATGCATTGAGCACCTTCATGTTGGCAGCAAAGTGGCAAAAGCCACAGGGGATACAAAATAAGTATAAAGTGCAGTCTCTAGCTTCAAAAAGTCTGCTGTGCTGCTGGGAGTGATGCGGGGAAACAGGAGACCAACATGAGACAGAATATGTCTGCTCATCAGAATGTGTTCAGCTGACATTAAGTGCATCACATGTTCCAGTAAAGGATGTCTTGGAGAGAGCTAGAATTGCCAGAGCACAAAGGCTTCTTGGGGGGTCATGGGCTGGCACGTGGCTCTGAAGAACTGCCAGCATTCATATATGCAGCGGGACCATATGCGAAGCTTTCCCTATTGTCCCAGATGCTTTGCAGAGGCTACAGGGGTGAAAACAACGTGACCCAATAACCACCTTCTGAGAAGCTCACCAGGATGCTGCCAGGCCTCGCTAGTCTGACACAGAGGTGGGCGGGACATCTGCCTACTCCCCTCTTCTGCATGACATCCCTCGTCTACTGGTTTCATTTAATTTTTAAGGTAGGTTCTTGCTCCAGCCCAGGATGACCTGGAATTCACTATGTAGTCTCAGGATGACCTCAAGCTCAAAACAATCCTTCTGCCTCAGCCTCCCTAGTGAAGTCAGGTCTGTGTGGCTGTCCATGTGTCCACTTAGCATGTTCAAGATTGGTCAGTTTCCTCAGACCATGTGGATGTTATGGAGCAGAAGTGGCCAGGATCAGACAAAGAGGGCAAGTGGCAAAGGAGAACTGTCACCAGTTATGGAGTGTGTGAAGGAGCAAGAGGTGAGGTTAGGGAGGGTACAGGAAGCTATAGGATTTGTCCCTTTTGCTCAGGTAATACATAACATGGAGGTTCCTATGGGGTTACCTCAACACCTACATGCACCATAATGTGGCACAGTCATCATACCGAGGACGGTATCAGTGAAGGAGCATGGCAACGAATACCAGTGTTTACACCCTTCATGTGTTCTCCTGTAGTATATGACCTTTGAGAAGGCAAGGAGCCCCAGCTAAGTATGATGGAGGCTGGGGAGGCCTGGGGAGGTGAAGGCACAGCCCAGGTTCTGAGCTCTTGATCTGTAGCACAGATGCAGAGAGGGGAATTGAAAAGCCTTGGCATTGCATGTCTGGTCACATTTTGATTGGTGATGGGCAGAACTTTCTAGTTCCTGATTGGCAATCTAAATGGCTTCAATGAGACTCTTATGCCTGAGAGGGTGGGAAGTTCTGATGCTAAAATGTTGCCTGGGACATGGAAGGGAGACACCGAGCATTCCCCCTGGAAGTTTGTGTTGCTCCTGTGAGCGGGACACTACAACAGTGACAGAGACCCGAGGGGGACGGAGGGGAACTTGGGGAGATGACGACGCTGAGAGGATAACAGTGGGATGTTGATCCCGAGGTGTTTTCCTGACTCTGCCTGATGCGAGGGAGGGGAGGTTGGCATCAATTTATCAGCAGCGCCTTGAGATGTGACTTTCTCTCTGAGAGGATAAGCAGGGCATGGAGATTGGAGCCAATGAACAGAGGAGAAGCCTGTAGCTTGAGCCGGTGGGCGGAAAAGGTGCTTTCTCTGCAGAACAACACGCTCCCCTTCACAGTGCTTCTAGAAGCCAGGGGAATGTCGTCCCACCATAATGATAACTACTGTTGGTACAATCGGGTTTGAGAACCTGTCTTCTCCTGACAGACAGTCTCTTCCGTAGTTTCAGAAACAGTCCTGGCTGAGAGCTTTCTGGAAAGAGGAGCACTCTATTACTTTGCCGCCCCCCCCCCCCCCCAGTACAGAAATGGGAAAAGCCCACTGAGTCACCATTGCCCCACCCTTTTCCATGTGGATGAAAGACAGTTCAAATCTGGATTTGGCCTTCAAATTCCTGTTTATAAAACACGTGGGGAACAAGGAAGAGAGAAGGCAAGCGCTCCAACCACGTTGCCGTGAGAGTGGATTTCTCCAGGATTTTCATGATGGTTCTGCACTGGAGGTCTAGAAGACATGTGCTGCTCAAAACAGCAAAGGGGACCCGTAGTATCTATGTATCACTTTCTTGTCTGTGTTGTCCCTCAACAGCAACTTAGAACTATGAGCCATATCCTTGAGACAAGGTAAGAAACTGTGTGTTTATAAATCAAAGTGATCCTCTTTTTGTGTGTGTTTATGCTGTGCAGCTGTTCATATATCAGCATGTGGGGGGGGGGGTCGGTACATGTGTGTATGTATGTCTCTGTTCACGTGTGTGTGTGTGTGTGTGTGTGTGTGTGAAAGAACATCCTTAGGTGTTAGGTATCATTCCTCAGGTATACCCTCAACCTATTTTTTTTTTTTTTTTTTTTGAGGTAGGGTGGTGGGATCTCACTCTAGCCCAGGCTGATCTGGAATTCACTATGTAGTCTCAGGGTGGCTTTGAATTCAAGGTGATTCTCTTATCTCTGCATCCTGAGTGCTGGGATTAAAGGTGTGCACCACCATACCCAGCCTGTTTTTTTAAAATTAATTAATTTGCAAGGAGAGAGACAGAGAGAGAGAGAGAGAGAGAGAGAGAGAGAGGGAGGGAGGGAGGGAGGGAGGGAGGGAGGGAGGGAGGGAGGGAGGGAGGGAGGAGAGGAGAGGAGAGGAGAAGAGAGGAGAGACGAGACGAGACACAGAAAAAGAAAGAAATAGAATGAAAATGCCAGGGCCTGCAACCACTGCAAAGGAACTCCAGATGCATGCACTACTTTGTGCATCTGGTTTAACATGTGTTTGACATGGGGAATCAAACTTGGCTTGTTAGGCTTTGCAGGCAAGTGCCTTAACCACTCAACCATCTCTCTAGCCCTCAACCTGTTTATAAGACCAGGTATCTCACTATCCTGGATCTCCCCAGGGTGACTGGCTGGTCAGCAAGCCCCACTGATCCTCCTGCCTTTGCCACCCCAGAGCTAGGATTAGAAGAAGCATGGCCCACTACTCTCAGCACTTTACATGGGTTCTGAGGATCAAACTCAGATCCTAATGCTTGGGAGGCAAGCACTTTAGAGTCTGAGCCATTTCCCCACCTCGTATTTATAATAACTTTGAACTGCAGCTTGCCAGAGGACACAGAATCAGATATATCTTGTTTGGAATTTCCATGCAGGTGCATGAGAATCAGAGGAGGGTGGACGATGGAGTTCTCATCTCTCCCTACCTGTTAGGCTACAGGTTCATTGCAGGAAAGGAATATATTTCAATTACCTCACTGTGAAGCTGAAGGGTTGGTACAAATCAGAGAATAAATAGTATTTGCTCAGATGCAATAGGTTGTCTCCTTTAGATACCTCTCCCTGACCCTCAGAAAGGTTTTCTTCTCCGGAGCTAGGCACATGGCTCAGCTGGTAGAGTGCTTGTCTAGCATGCACAATGCTCTGGGTGCCATCCCCAGAGCTATCCAACCGGGCTTGGTGGCACATAACTGTAAACCCAGCACTAAGGAAGCACAGGCAGGAAAATTAGAATTTCAAGGTCATCTTCAGCTTCAGATTGAGTTCAAGGCCAGCATGGGCCCACTTATAAAACTCTCAGTACAAGTGATCTCCTCTTCAGCACTTCATGTTATTTGTTGTGTCTCCTTCCCTGAGAATGCCTCCACTGCTGTAAGCTGAGCCATAGCCAAGAAACGGCCAGGTTTGTTTTCTCAGATTTCATCCTCTCTTTTATTTTTATTTGTTAATTTGAGGGACAAAGACAGAGTGAAAGAGTGAGGGAGAGACAGATAGGTAAAGAGGGAGAGGGAGAGACAGAGAATGAATATGGTTATGTCAGTGTCTCCTGCTACTGCAAATGATCTCCAGATGCATGTGTCGCTTTGTGCATCTGGGTTTATGTGGGTGCTGGGAAATTAAACTCTGGCTGTCAGGCTTTTCAAACAAGTGCCTTTAGTTGTTGAGCCATCTTACCAAGCTGTGGTTTCATTTCTAGCATACACGTGCAATGTAGTTTTAGCATTCAAACCACAGCAAGAAAAGAAGTCTGTTTTTCTTTTCATAGGCTTAAAAATCATATTTTCTCATTGTAAAGATACTACATACTGAGAAAACATTTTGAAAAAAGTATGAAAAAGCAAAATTCAAACTATAAGAATAACCATTTATAATTCTTTTAACATTATTTTATTTATTTTAAAAATATTTATATTTATATTTATTTATTTGAGAGAGAACAAGGAAGAGGAAGAGAGAGAAAGAATGGGCACACCAGGGCCTCCAGCCAGTGTGAATGAACTCCAGATGCATATGCCACCTTGTGCATCTGGCTTATGTGGGTCCTGGGGAATTGAACCGAGGTACTTTGGCTTTGCAGGCAAATGCCTTAACATCTAAGCAATCTCTCCAGCCCCCAACATTATTTTTTTTTATGTGTGTTTATGTATGTTTGCATGTGTGTGTGTTGTGCAAGTTCAGATGTGCATGCATATCTGTATAGAGACCAGAGGAAAACCTTGGATGTTGTTCCTCAGGCTCCTCTTTTTTTTTTTTTTTTTTTTTTTTTTAATTTAAACAAGTTCTCTTCTGGTCCAGATCCCACCAAGAAACCTAGACTGTCTAGTGCTCTCCAGGGGACCTCCTGCCTCTGCCTGTCCTGTGCTGGAATCACAAGCATATGCTACTATGACTCAGCTAGTTTTTACACTGCTCTTCATGCTTGCAAGTCAAGCACTTTACTGGCCTGTCTATCTCCCCAGCCCTAATTCTGTAGTCAACTGTGTGTTGATATCAGAGCTCTGATATTCCACTTTGTAATCTGGTTTTTGCCCACTTACTATTTTAAGATGAGTTTTTCATGTTAAAAACACTTATTTGAAATAGCCCCAAAAGTTTATGGCCATACCTTCTTCCCTGTATGTTCCCAATCTCACCTAAAATAGCAAAAAATTGCTCTTCAAGAGTTTTCTCAGTATAGAGATATTTTTAATCTTTTTTAAAAATATTTTTATTTATTTGAGAGTGACAGACAGAGAGAGAAAGAGGCAGCTAGGGAGAGAGAATGGATGTGCCAGGGCCTCCAGCCACCGCAAACGAACTCCAGACATGTGTGCCCCCTTGTGCATCTGGCTAACGTGGGTCCTGGGGAATTAAGCCTCGAACCGGGGTCCTTAGGCTTCTCAGGCAAGCACTTAACCGCTAAGCCATCACTCCAGCCCATAATCTTTTGTTAAGAAACATGGATGTTCTCCTAGCACGCCAATGTGAGGACACACCCATTTGGCTACAGAAACACACAGGTTGAAAAATTAAAAGCATCTTTCATGGAAGGCCACATGGAGATTCATGGTAAAGGTAGCAGCTAAATTAAAAAGTAGAAGGAGCCTGGTGTGGTGGCGCATGCCTTTAATCCCAGCACTCAGGAGGCAGAGGTAGAAAGATTGCCATGAGTGTGAGGCCACCCTGAGACTACATAGTGAATTCCAGGTCAACCTGAGCTAGAGTGAAACCCTACCTCAAAACAAAAACAAAAACAAACAAACAAACAAACAAAAAACCAAAGTAGAGGAACATATGGAATATCAAAGTTCACTTTTCACTTCCACGAAGCATTCTCTTAAGGTCCTCAGCTATATTCCAAAAACCTGAAGGTACAGTAAAAGGCACCTTTTATTTCTCTACCATGTTCATCATCACCACCATCATCCCCAACCACCACTGCCCTTTACCTCTGCCCTTTCTCATCCTCCTTCCTCTGTCCTCCTCTTTCCTTCTCTCCTCCTCCTCTGACTTTCCAGTTGCTCCTCCTCTGGACCTTGTTCCTCCTCCCTCTTACTTCCTCTTCTGCTCTTTACCCTCTGGACCCTCTTTCTTCCTTTCTCATCTTCTGGGCCCTCCCCTTTTCCTATTTCTCACCTCATCTTTCCACTCTTTTATCCCCTTTTCCTTCTCCATCTTCATCTTTCCCTCTTTCTTTTCCTCCTCAAGACAATTTCTTCTCCTTATTATTCTCCTCCTCTCTTGAAACATCCTCATCCCTTTCTTTCTTCACCTCATCCTTCACCTTCTCCATCTTCATTTTTCTATCTTCTTTCTCCTCCTCTGGACCCTTCTCCTCCTATTTCTTCTTCCTTCCTGTTATTTTAGTTATAAAAATCATTATTCCACTTCAATTTGATTTAGAGATATTTGCGTCATATGAATACCGGGGTACATGAAAGCTGACGAGTGCATTGTAAAATCTGATTGTTGCAATGTGGTTCACATTGCTGGTAGAAACCACCCAATGAAGAGCAGCTTGTGGGAAAGAGAGGTTTATTTTGGCTTACAGGCTCGAGGGGAGCTCCATGATGAGGGAAAACAATGGCATGAGCAGAGGTGGACATCACCCCATGGCCAACATAAGGTGGACAATAACAAGAGGAGAGCGTGCCAAACACTGGCAAGAGGAAACTGGCTATAACACCCATAAGCCTGCCCCCAACAATACACTCCCTCCAGAAGGCATTAATTCTCAAATCTCCATCAGCTGGGGTCTAACATTCAGAACACCTAAGTTTATGGGGATACCTGAATCAAACCACCACACTGGTGAAATACAGTTAGTTTCTTTTCAAACTATTCTGATTTCTGGGACTAATTAATTTGTGATATGGATTAATTCCTTGTGAAACACTCCTGTTGAAAACAGGTTTTTCTTTTTGTCTCATCAGATTTTTTCATAAAAAACTTTCCAATAATATTATCAAAGATGTTACAGAGAACATATTTTATTGTGCAGAAACAACATTTATATCTATCAAATTCTCACATCTGTTTCATGCTTAAAGGTCACGCTTTTAGAAAGAAATCTCACACGGATATTCTTGAATTATGTGGTTTATTTGGCTACATAATCTATATGACTTTTTAAAACAGAAATTGTAGAGAATACATTCCTGCTCAAAATATAAAATTGATATTTGTATTTTATTTTCCCTAGAGGGATGTAACCCTGAGAAAGATGTCAGTATAGCACAAAGCAGGCCCTTAATAAAAGCACCTGGTATCTCTTGTGATTGAAATGATGTATTAATGAGTTCTTATGATGCAGTGACATTTTACCAGGAACCAATTAACCGTAGTAATTACACTGCTTCCGCAGCGTGCTCTGAACTATGCAGTACGTGAGCACGGGGCTGCTGTGCTTGTGGAATGTTTTTTGTTGTAAGTGGCAACACTTTAAATTCTAAAACTTTGAGTCATTTATTATGTTTCCTTTGCCTTCTGGGTGTCTCAGCATGAAGGAAAAATTTGCAATGGATGATTTTTATAACCAGAGACACTGGTGCATGCAAATTAAAATAACCAACAACAACAACAGAACATCTTACAACTAACTATTGCTTACTTTAAATGCTATCAGAAAACATAGTGGAGGAGAGAGTTCATAATTAACAACAGAGAAAGAGTTAAGCTTTCATACAAAAATCTAGATTACACAGGGTCCAGAAGATTAAATAGAGAAGTTTGGATAAATGTCTCTTCTAGGTAATTGGGTATGTGCTGTCAAGTAGACAACGTCCATGTTATTTCTAAACTTGTAAATCTCTCCAACATATCACAGTGTAGTTGTCAAAAGCAAGTGAACTTCCTATGCCTTACTTCTCTCCCTGTAAAATGTCCTTGTCCTGTAGCTGTATCTGTTTCCTACATTTGTTATGAAAATAAATTAATACACACACAAGTACTTAGGTTGGTATTTGGCATATTACACAGGTTCATTAAGTGCTAGTTTTTTATTATGTTATTAAGTTCAGTAAACACAATTTGGCATTCTAAAATTCAGCATTACAGAAGTATAGATTCATACTTTTTTACATGAAGATTTTATTGTATTGTCCTTGACATGCACATGCGTTTTCTAATGGCTTTGAAATAATTCTTTTATATTAACATACAAAGAATTAGGTTTGATTATGGTGTTTTTCAAACATGATTTTTCTTTGTTTCCCTCCTCTTTCATCTCCCTTTCCCTCTTGCACTCTCCCCCCAAAAGTCTCCTTTCCCCTTTCCTGCACATGTGCGACTCATTTTTAGACACATTTTTCATTGGTACTATTGTTTAATAAAGTAGCATGTATCATTGAGAGAAAATTAAAACAGTATAGCACTTACTTTTGGCAGGCTCATATAGCAGATGCCATAGATCCAAAGCTTAGAGGTAATATAATTTATTTATTACAGTTGAAGAGAATAGAAAATACAAGATCTAGACATGAGCAGGTTTGATATTAGGTGAGGACCTTGTCCTGATCCATAGATTGTGTATTCTCACACAATGAGATGATTCTGTAAGAGCTATTTACTCATTTATTTTTATTGGTTTTAAACTTTAGCTTACAAAGTAAAAGGTTTTACTAGGGAATTTTCCTATAGAATTTATTTTTGTTGGTCCTTCTCTCTACCTCTTCTCTCCCATTCCCCTGCCTTCTCTGAACTTTTCTGACTCATTAATATCCCCCCCCCCCAGTTTCATGTTATATGTGCTCAATTACCCTCCTCCCCCTTCCTTGAAACCTCATTTTCCATCTTCATGGTCCCTTTTCTACTTTCATGGCCAATACCTACACTCATACCCACATACATAAACATATAGAAAAATCAAAAGACAGGATCTGTATATGAGAGACTGTATGCCATCTGCCTTTTTGCGTCTCTAGGTTGCCTCACACTGTAGTAATTTCAAGACCCATGCACCTTCTTGCAAATTTCATTTACCTTATGACTGAATAAAATTCCATTGTGTATATATATTGCATTTCAATATCCATTCATCTATTGATGGAAATCTAGGCTGAGTCCATTCTCTTGCTGTTGTGAATAGAGCAGCATTAAGCATGTATCTCTGGTAGGGTGAAGCGTACTTTGGGTATATATCCAGAAGCATATGTGGGTCATATAGTCGTTCTATTATTATTTTAAAAATGTTCTTATTGTTCCTTTGTTTGCAAAGATAGAAAGAGAGAAATGGAGGGAAACAGAGAAAGGAAGATAGAGAGAATGGGCACACCAGGGCCTCCAGCCACTGCAAACAACTCCAGGCATATGTGTGTTATGCATCTGACTTACATGGATGGGTCCTCGGGAATCAAACCTGGGTCCTTTGGTTTTGTGGGTAACTACTTAACCACTAAGCCATCTCTCCAGCCCCTATGATTTATATATATGTATGTGTATGGGACATTTTTATTCTTTATTTTGAGAATTTTTTTCAGTTCATTGGCCCATTTATTGATTGACAGTTTTGCTTTTGATGTTTAATTTCTGTAGTGATTTATGTATTTTAAATATTAACTCCTGTGTGGAGTATAGCTGGCAAAAGTTTTTCTCAGTTTCTGCATGCTGCCTTTTATTATTAAGAACATAGGTTGTATGGATACATCATGGGTTGGTGCCATTTTTTCCCTCCTTCCTGTCCCCATTCCACTGGGGGGACCTTCTCACTGGTGTTGCTGGTATTCCCCATGGGGTTGTGGGTTAAGCATTTTGGGAGCAGCAGTCTGTTTTTTGGGGAGGTAATGCTTCTGGGCATGATGTCACAACCTGTGGCCCCTGCAGTCTTTCTGCTCTCTCTTCTCCAAAATTTCTTGAGCCTTGGTGGTTACTTCAGTAATGAACTCTTAAGGAACCTCTGGAATTCTGCTTTGGTATGTGTTGAGTATCCTCAGCATCTGTGTCCTTGATCCTAGTGCTGATTTTCAGGCTCACGATGTAAGCAGCATTTTTGCTCATCTCCCCAATTCCTCTGTAGTTTCACCTGGGCCTTGGCTGAAATGCAGTGGGCAGTTTATCTCCTTGGTTCTCTCTCCAGTCTGAAAAAGAAAAAAAAAAAAAAACAGATTCTCCAAAAGAGTGAAGTCAGCATAGTTTAAATTGGATAAGCATTATTAATTTAGGGAGATTTTGATGGATGTAGCCCCTCTTTTAGCCGGAGACTAGAGGGAGCTTGACACTGGAGAGTATAATCTTTTTCTCTACTGGATTCAGACTTGGCTCCCAGTTCCAGAGCTGGGTTCCTTTCCACTGAATGGATTTCTTAGCCAATCAGAAAGCCACTGGTTCCCCATCAAGGCTGCGTGTCACCTTTGCACTACTGTGTACATCGTGCTAGACTGGTTGCTTCCCAGTAGCATAGACCCCTGCTTGCTCACACTGTTGTTCTGTTTCCCCAGTAGCTCATGTAGGTTTACCAGCACTAGATAGGCTGTCTGGGGACTGGCTGTCTTCTGTATTCCAGCCAGGTCTCTCTGTGTTCTGTGTTGGCCGTATGTGGTGTCTTCAGCACAGGGTCTTATGTTTTACTTCAGGCAGTAATCAAGCGCTTTGACAGAAAGAAGCCTATCTTATTTGGGGAATCTCATAGGTCCCTGATAAACAGCTCAATGTGGATAGCACAAATTTCTGGTTCTGGGAGATACAGGTCAGAGCCAGAATTTTAAAGGTTAGAATTTATCCCACCCTCTCCAGAGATCTCCTTTTCAGATGCTCCACCTGTCCTCTTTTTGAGGGTTATAACTTTCCGTTTGCCTTCAAGGAGAAAGATTTCTATGGTGCCAATTCATTTTGGGCTTAGTTTTGTGTTTATTTCTCCCAAACTTCACCTCCCACTGCCCCCAAACCCTTCCATTTCTATTTTCTGGGCCTCAAGTTGCCTATCCAGTATGCCAGCAACTCAAGGTTGTTTTTTTTCTTTACTTTTAAGACATCCTTCTTTCTTTCTTTCTTTCTTTCTTTCTTTCTTTCTTTCTTTCTTTCTTTCTTTCTTCCTTCCTTCCTTCCTTCCTTCCTTCCTTCCTTCCTTCCTTCCCTTCTTTCTTTCTTTCTTTCTTTCTTTCTTTCTTTCTTTCTTTCTTTCTTTCTTTCTTTCTTTCTTTCTTTCTTTCTTTCTTTCTTTCTTTCCAAGCAGAGACAGAGAGAAGAAAGACAGAGAAAGAAATGGATGCACCACGGCCTCTAGCCACTGCATATGAACTCCAGACACATATGCTACTTTGTGCAACTGGCTTTATGCGGGTATTGTACTTGGTAACCAAACCCCAGTCCTTATGCTTTAAAGGCAAGCACTTTAATGACTGAGCAACCTCTCTACCCACTAGGCACCTTTTCACTCTGCTGTTTAATTTCATTTAATTTCTAGATTGTCTTTTACATGTTCATTTATCCCATTCATTGGGGCTTCTCCTCCTCACTTCCTTACCTCCTCAAAGTCTCCTTCTGCTAATGTACTCATGTGAGGCATTACAATTTACATTTACAGATTCTAGAGATTAGGCCTCTATCAGTTGTATAACCTGCAAATATTTTCTCCCATTCTGTGGGTATTCTATTGGCTTTGCTTATTATATGCTTGTCTGTAAAGAAACTCTTCGGCTTCATATGATCCCATTGGTTGAGTGACTGTTTAAGAACTTGAGCCACTGGGGTTTTGTTCAGGAAGTCTTTTTCCATTTCTATATCATGGAAAGTACTTCCTAAATTTTCTTCCAGTAGGATTCGAGTTTCTGGTCTTATGTTGAGGTCTTTGATCCATTTGGATTTGAGTGTAGTGCATGGTGAAATGTGTGGATCAAATTTTAGTTTCCTGCATGTGGTTATCCAGTTTGTCCAGCACCATTTGTTGAAGATGCTGTCTTTTTTCCAGCCTATATTGTTCGGGCCTTTGTTGAATATCAAGTAGCTATAGTTGCTTGACCCAAAATCCGGGCCCTCAAGTCTATTCCATTGGTCTATACTCCTGTTTACAAATTTCTGGGAACAAAAAATGTACACAAAGATGAAAACAAAATTGAAACTAGATCAAATGTAACAAGTTCCAAGATAATCAGTACTGAAATATTTGGGAAAGTCTTTTTAATTTCACTCTGTATAAATATATTCACAGATAAATATCCTAATCTTATATGGATTGACAACACACCCCTCTGTAATTGATCTTTATTACTTAAAAACTAAGTATATCCTGGTGGTTTTTAGTGTTTATGTGACTTCCACTGTTAGTTTTAATGGTGTGTAATATTCTGTCATGTGCACGAACCATAATTCATTTGCCTAACCCACCTGTAATGAAGATTTAGATTTCATTTACAGAATTGCTTGGCTATGTTTCACATTTCATGTATGCATCTACTTACTAATTGTAAATTAAGAGATGATAAGGGTTTAGAGTTAAATGCTTATGCATTTTAAATTTTGAACCATATTTTCTTGTACTGTACTTTCAAGAAAGATATGCTAATTTATACTTAAGGCAAGGTTTGCCAGGCAGAGATAAGAGGTTGGTTTCAGAGAGGAAAGATATTTAAGTGGAAGGGACAGCGAGAGCAAAGGCTGAGAGTTGGAAAAGCATTTATTGTTTTGTGGGGCAGGGGGTGGGAATGGTGTCTGAACATTTTTTTTTTCTTAAACTTCTTTATTTTTCACTCAACAAAAGTCTTAAGAAAATTTGTTCCTAAATGATAGTCATTCTTTGCAAAGGTGCAGTGTGGATGAATCCTAATACTCTCTGTCTTTCTAACGTTCTTGTTCATTTACTTTCCCACACACCAGATTTTGAGGCCTGTGAACAATGCTGTAACAAACAGGCCTTAAGTCCTGGTGTTTTATTGATTTCTGTGGGATACATTTCCAGCCCTGGGTGCACTGGCTTGAATTTTAATCTATAGTTTAATCAGTGTTGCTAGATTGCTTTCCAAAAAGGCTGGAACCATTCCCACTTCTTTCTGAAACTACAATTTTCTCCACATCTCAACCTGCAGTTGGGACTGTGCTTCTAAATTTATGCCTGTTTGATGGGTACAGCATGCATTTGATTTGCATTTCATTGGTTACTTGTGACTTCAAACTATGCACAGGTTTGTAGCTCTTTTTCATTTGCTATTCTGTGAGTTAGACAGAATGTTCAATTTCTCCTTCCAGTTACTATATGTGAAATTAGTTTATCTTATAGTCAAAATAAAATATGTACATCATAAATATAAATGCTATAGAAATAGTAATATACTATCAAAACATTATCTATACAATGGAAACATTTATCATGAAACAATGGCCACTTTTCTACCTTCTACCTTTATCCCCAACCCCCAAGACAAGCAACTGAATCCATAGTAGTTTATGTAAACAGAATTTAGCTTACTTCAGGGAAATAGGTGCTTTGCAGAATTTCTATGTGCTCAAATAATTGTGGTAGCCAAGAGTGGATGCCTTGGCCAGGAACAACTCCAGCCATCCCAGAGGAAAGTTCCACTAGTTCCCCATGCTGTTGCTGGATGGTTGTTCCTTCCTGAATCTCAGCACTTAGGGCAGGAACCCAACCACTGCACCTGACCTTGAACTCCACATCCCCTTGCTTCTATCTCTGAGTGTTGGCATTATAGGAATGCACCACTATGTGCTCATTTCATTCCAGCTTGAGGACTGGAGGATAGAACCTAGGGGTTTGTGCAGTCTAAATATATTAGTCAGTGTTCTCTAGAGAAACAGAAATGGTAAGATAAATATATGTTTTAAAGCAGATGTATTAGATTGGCTTACATGATATAAATTGGTAAGTCCAACAACGGATGCCTACAGGCTAGAAAGTCCGAGAACCAGATAACCTATCAGTCCACAGGGCTGAGTACCTTAGCAGTCCTAATTAGCAGCTGATGGCTTAGAATCTTCCTAGAAAGTCTCTGGACTTCAGTTTGCATGGGGAGGTTGAAGAAGCTGGCGGCAACAGGATAGATACACTCCCCAACAAGTAGAAAGGACAGCCAACCAAACAGGTGCTGACTATTCCTGGAGTCTGTTTATGTACATGCTGCTGCTGCTGCCGGAGAGGGAAACTTACTCTGTGAGATCCCTTTCTCTCATTTAATCCTTCCTAGAAGCACCCACATAGACCTGCACAAGATGCATGTCTCTTACTTGATTCCTAATATGATGAAGGTGACCACAAACATTTATTGTTACAATCTGGGCTACAAGTGAGTTCAAGGCCAGCCTAAGTGAGCCTGCAAGCCCTCATCTCAAAGAAATTGAACAACAACAAATGTAAATTACTCTATCAACTGAGCTAAATCTCCACTCAAGTCTTTGTGTTCTTTTTAAAAAATATTTTTAAGAAATAATTCAATTAATTTATTTTATGAGAGGGAGAGAGAGAGAGATAGACAGAGAGACAGAGGGATAGAAAGAGAGAGAGAGAGAAAGAGAGAGAGATTGGGCACACCAGGGCCTCACACCATTGCAAACAAACTCCAGATGCATGTGCCACCATGTGAATCTGGCATATATGGGTCCTGGAGAATTGAACCTTGGTCCATAGGCTTTGCAAGCAAGTGTCTTAGCTGCTAAGCCATCTCTCCAGCCCTTCATTTTTTTCCTTCAAGTTCTCTGTGGAGATTTCTGAGTCATACATGTTCCCAAGGTTTTCTGTACTTCTGTGAGGATGCATCTCAAAGTGAGCAGCATTGCTTCCCTTGTTCCCACATTAGTCTGCTGGCTCAGAAGGAGAATTATAACTCTAAATTCAGTAAAACTTTCTCCAGTTATTCTGTTAATCATTTATGCTCCTTATTATTTCCCTACATGAACTGTTGTTAGATAGATATCACACCTTCTGGGTTGATAATCCATTTCACACATTTTTTTCTATCTTTGCCTTTTTAAAAATGTTATGATCTATACATTTTTCCTCAACTTTATTCAGATGTTGTATTGTGGTTATTATCCCACCCAGTTATTGTCTGATTCTATATGAACCTTTCTTAAATTGCTTCTAATTTTCAACAGACAATACATTTTTTTGTTTAATTTCTTAGAGACAAGGCTTTGCTATATAGCTCATTCTGGCCTGAACTCCCTACTGTAGCCCAAGTTAGCCTTGAACTTGTGATTTTCCTGCATCATTTTTCTTAATGCTGGGAGTATGGGTGTGCACCGCCATGTCAAGAGAGAAGACCGTTTTTGTTTTAAGAATGTGATATCTTAAAAACGTCTGTGTGTTGGTCTGGAAAGATGACTCAGCAGTTAAAGGCACTTTCTTGCAAAATCTGCAGGCCTGGGTTTGATTCCCCAGTACCCAGTTAAAGCCAGCATACATCTGGAGTTTTATTTATTTATTTTGCAGTGGCTAGAGGCCCTAGAATACCCATTTCCTCTCTAATTTCTATATGTATGTCATCTATATATCTGTCTACATCATCTCTATATATACTCAAATACACACATATTTGTAAATAGCTGCATGCATAGATAAAAGGACTTTGCAAAGTGACTAAGCACCCCAAGGTGAGAGGTTACTCTCTATTCTCTGGGTAGTAAAACAGCAAGATTAAGGTCAGAGAAGGAGATACAGTGATGAAAACATAGGATGGAGGTTCAAAAACCTGGCAAAGGCATGGGGGATGTTTGTCCCTAATGCTGCTGCTTTTGCTTGCTTTAGCTCTGCTCATCCCATCTCAGATTTCAGAGTTCCAGACTCTAAGATAGCCAACAGACTATAAGACAATAACCAGCTTTGTGGCATTTCAAGCCATGGAGTCAGTTAGTGTTGATTTGTGACATCAGCCACAGCAGATAAACACCCTGGATTGTGGGGTCACTTTGCAGATCTAAGAAGTGGCTGATCCCATTGCTACTGACATTCCTCCTTAGCATGTTGTGGCTCCTGTTGTGGCCTGAAGTTTGTCCCCTCTCCCCCGCCAAGGACATACCTGCACCAAGCATTCCACAGGCCAACTGAGTCACTAGAACTTGCAATGGTTGTGGGGAGTTGCAATGTTTAGGTCTGCAGTCAAATCAGCATGGAATCCCTTGAACCCTTAAGTAGTCTTTTATTGCCTGCCTCCTCATTTGACCTAACACCCTTGTGACTATGAGGCAAATGCTTTAGATCAAATGAATAGACAGCTAACTTCCACCAACTGAAACAGGATGAAATGTCATCAGACAGCAGCCAGGGCTATGGCGGAGACTTCCTTGCTTTGCCATAACCTGTCTGCCTGAGGTTTCTACCACTGTATTTGAAAAATGTCTTTGGTTATGATTTTCATTGTTCTGTTGCTGTAGACACTTCATGACACTGTCACCACCTTGGAATATGGCATTTGGGAGTAGGCTAAATCTGTGTACTAGAGCCATCGTCTATCATTTTTGGCTCCAAACTAAACTATCTCTTATTCCATTCGAGGTGAGAACTGTGATTTTGGTCAACAAGCACAATACCAATCCCCATTCGTTTTACCTTTGGGAAGGCTGTGAGCATTTCTGATTAGTTAGGGATTCACTTCTGCTCCCCGTGCAGCCCCAAGTTATGCCCTGTCATGCTTTGGCATACAGTCAGTTTGGGGAAGGCTGAGTGGCTTTGTTCATGCTGCTGTAATCAGTGCTGCTGGCAAAGAAAGCATTTACATGATCCTTCGAAAAATCTGATTAGGTCCATCCATTTTGGAAAGGATTATACTAAGTGAGGTAACCCAGGCCCAGAAAGCCAAGCGCCACATGTTCTCTGTCATATGTGGATCCTAGCTACAGATGATTGGGCTTCTGCGTGAGAAGGAAAATACTTGGTATTAGAGGCCAGTAAGTTAAAAAGGAGGTATAAAGAAAAGAGAAAGGAAGGGAGGAGGATACTTAATAGGTTGAGATTGTATATATATAATTACAATGATTGTAATGGGGAGGTAATATGATGGAGAATGGAATTTCAAATGGGAAAGTGTGGGGGTGGGGAGGGAGGGAATTACCATGGGATATATTTTATAATCATGGAAAATGTTAATAAAAATTAAAAAAAAAAGGAAAAGACAGAAGTGAATTCAGAGGACAATTAAATATCACAGAAATGAAAAAAAAATCTGATTAGGCACTAGAGAGATTGCTTAGTGGTTAAGACACTTTACTGCAAAGCCTATGGGCCCAGGTTCAGTTCCCTAGAACCCACATAAGCTACATGCATCTGGCATTCACTTGCAGTGGGTAGAGGCCCTGTGCACCCATTCTCTCTCTTCATATATACATTTCAAATAAATATCTATCTCAAATAAATAAATAAAAATAAAATATTAAAAAATATGGGCTGGAGAGATGGCTTAGCAGTTAAGCACTTGCCTGTGAAGCCTAAGGACCCGGGTTCGAGGCTCGGTTCCCCAGGTCCCACGTTAGCCAGATGCACAAGGGGGCGCACGCGTCTGGAGTTCGTTTGCAGAGGCTGGAAGCCCTGGCATGCCCATTCTCTCTCTCCCTCTATCTGTCTTTCTCTCTGTGTCTGTCGCTCTCAAATAAATAAATAAATAAATAAATAAATAAATAAATAAATAAATAAAAAATTAGGGCTGGAGAGATGGCTTAGCGGTTAAGCGCTTGCCTGTGAAACCTAAGGACCCCGGTTTGAGGCTCGGTTCCCCAGGTCCCACGTTAGCCAGATGCACAAGGGGGCGCACGCGTCTGGAGTTCGTTTGCAGAGGCTGGAAGCCCTGGCGCGCCCATTCTCTCTCTCTCCCTCTATCTGTCTTTCTCTCTGTGTCTGTCGCTCTCAAATAAATAAAAAAAAATTAAAAAAAAATTGGGCTGGAGAGATAGCTTAGCAGTAAAGTCACTTGCCTGTAAAGCCTAAATACCCCACATAAGCCAGATGCACAAGGTAGCACATTCATTTGGAATTTATTTGCAGTGGCTAGAAGCCCTGGTATGCCCATTCTCTCTCTATATCTGTCTTTTCTCCCTCTAAAGTAAGTAAGTGAATAGAATAGTTTTAAAAATTTTTTAAAAAGTCTCATTAGTTTAAAGCCATACCCGCCAAAATCATCCCATCAGAAGTAACTCTTCCAACTCTCTCTCAAGCTTTCGAGAAAAAGCCTCACTTCAGCTATGTGTGGGCATCTGGGAGACAGCTGGCAGGCATTCGTATAACCTTGACAAATTGTGCGGCAGTGTTTCTTTTCTTCCTCCTTTCCCTCCCTTCCTCCTTTCTTCTGCTTTTCCTACTCTTCTTTCTCTTTCTGGCTCCTTTTCTTTCTGCAGATAAGATAACCAGAGTGAAGCAGCAACCTTGGCCTTCTAAGCTCCAGTTCCGCAATCAACTGACCCAGGAAAGCAGCCATGTGATGCAAACTCCAGCTGACTGTCTTGCTCTAGTTCTTCAGTATGACGATGGCCTTGCAATCTTGTAGTGAGCAGAGACATTTCTTTTCACCAGAAACCTTTGGGAAAGTTGTGAAAAACTGGGCAGGCCTCCTGGGAGCTTGTGTTCCAGAGCCATGACTACAGGCGGTGGCCTCCCACAGCTGTAGGCAGTGACCTGATCTCCTTGGAAAGGCTCATTTCTGGATCACATTTCAGCTCTAAAACATTTCTGTTTCATGGAAAGAAGAGGTGCCAGTGGTTGCTGTCAAGGTCTAGTGATAGCCATGATTAGCATCTTCATGTTTCCCACTGTTCATGAACAGTGATGGGATGCTAATCATTCAGTTTACATCTACAGTTGCTCTGGTCAGTTAATGTTATTCATCTTGAGAAAGGGTTTTCCTCCTATCAGTGGGCTGAAGGACATGCTCTTTGTGTTTAGACTGTGTAGTGCTGGAATGATAAATTAGGACCAGGAGAAATTTGGAGCTGTAAAAGGCAGTGTTTAAAGGAGGTGAAATCTAGTGTGTGGGCTCTGCAATTTTTTTTTTTTTTTTGCAAAGTAATTACTCTTGTGTTTTATGTGTGCATGTTTGAGGTTTAAAATTTATATAATGGTCTTCTATGACACTAGAAAGTAAGCTGAGTACCCTCACTCACCAGTCGTTCTCCTGCCTCATGTCTCCTCTAGCTTCTGAAGAAAATATAGCACTTGGGCCTTTCTAAACAACCTGCAGCTTCTATAAGATGCAGGTACCTAATGCTCTTTTCATCAGGACTCCATTCTGACCACTGACCACAGTGATGGGTTAAGGGCCCAGTATACTATTACAGCTTTGGGATTACAGGGCATAGACTCCAATGACTCAAGGACAATCATTAGAAAAATCCATTCAGAGATTGCAGTCCTCTAGAGCATCCATAATGGGACCCAGAGGACTGTCTGTAGATATACAAAAATTCTGTGTCCCTCTATATTTTTAGGAAAAGGGTCCAAAAGTTTCATAAGATTTATAAATACATCTCTACCCTCTCTAATTATTATGAATTATTGATCTCACAGGAGGAGTAGAGTATATATACTTTAGGCAGTCCTCCAGAAAAAAATGATTTCTAATCATTGAGATTTAGATAAAGATCAGAGAGTAGAAACTTGAAATTATGTTTGTTGGCAAGAATTTGCAACACAGATATTCAATCTCATCAAATAAGGGAAGAGCCATGCTCTTTATATCTGTAAGAATAACATTATTTGTCTTTCTTCCCTCCTTTCTTTCCTCTTTTTCTAACCTTTCTGTTTTTCTATCATCTATATATTTACTTTCATTTCTGTTGAGAGACGAGTTGGACTTTAGGAACTAACCAGAAAGTGACATATCTTTGTGTTGTTTTATCTACCACTCGAGTAAAACTGCAATAACTTTTTACCTCATAGTATTGAATGAAATGGCATATTTGATATAAAGTATGGAGCATGTTATGTCGGTAATTCTCTTTAAATATTTCAATTATGGTTATAATAATTATTAACTATCACAGTAAATATTTTTGCTTTCTATCTATTATGCACTCAAACGAATTTCTAACTCTGTCTTACTCTAGTCAGCCCTCTTTAACACTGTGCCATCTTATAAAATACTGAGTGTTAATAGTATAGAAATTACCAAATAACACAGTGATTATTTTCATACTTCATTCAAGAATCTACTTCTTCCTGAAGTTAGTTTACTGATCATTTGTGTATTAAGTATGTTGGCAGTGAATTAAAATGTACCTTAATGGGAAAAATGACTTGTTTCATTACTAAAACTGAAAGGATAGGCTGTGTTGAGCTATATTAACAAATTATTTCCAAATCTTAGTGGCCTATGACATGTGGTATTGCCACATGTCTATCAAAGGCTGGTCCTGGGATCTGGTTATATGTTGATAAATCAGTTACTATCTTGTTCTTCGCTATAATCAAGAAGAAAAGGAGATCTGAAATTTCTCCCACTGCTTTGT
This sequence comes from Jaculus jaculus, assembly GCF_020740685.1. Classification (NCBI taxonomy): domain Eukaryota; kingdom Metazoa; phylum Chordata; class Mammalia; order Rodentia; family Dipodidae; genus Jaculus; species Jaculus jaculus. The sequence continues at coordinate 18,582,509 of NC_059106.1, forward strand.
TGAAACCCCCCCAACCTGGAAATGGTAAGGATTCCAATTAGCCAAAACAAGTCACACGGTGGCACCCAACAATCCTACCATTTACCTTGAAGAACAGAAAACTGGACACATTTGGTCAGTGTAGCCATGACTTAAAAGTTGTGATGATGGGATTTTAGGTACCATTTGGGTTTCAGTTTTGAACTCAAAGGGTCTCTAGCCTCTCTCATGTAACACTGCATGGATGACTACATAGAATAATTTCTAGGGAACAAGTGCAAAGACCATGGGAGCCCATGGTGTTGTCCTGCGAGGTAACAGAAGAAAGAATTGCATCAGTTTTCTAAGTCACCCTTGCAGTAATGCTATCTTCAGACAGACCTTTGTCATGTGGGGTGTTTGAAACACCACACGAAAGAGAACTTGCCAACAGACGGATAGCACCTCCTTAGAGGAGGGACTTTCACCATCAAGTGGCGTCACTGTCTCTTTAAGGTTAAATGTACAGAAGTTGTTTTCTTTTTACTTTTAGGTAGCCAGAAGAGACTCTCTGTAAGTATTGTGAAGTGGCAATGTATCAAGATAATATGGGCTAATGTTACCCATACCGAGTTTTCCATGAATAGCGACTTTTCACAATTTAAGATATTTTCGTTGTCTTTTAGATATTCCTAACTTTCATCTGAATTTAGTAGAGTTTTTTTCAATAAATATTTTGTTTATTTATTTATTTGAGAGAATATGAGAAAGAGGCAGAGAGAGATGAGAGGAAAAGAGAGAGAGAGAGAGAGAGAGAGAATGAGAGAGAGAGAGAGAGAGAAAGGACAGGGCCTTTAGTCATTGCAAACAAACTCCAGAAACTGGTGCTACTTTGTGTATCTGGCTTTACATGGGTACTGGGGAGTCAAACTCAGGTCCTTTGGCTTTGCAGGCAAGTACCTTAACCATTGTACAATCTCTCCAGTCCTTGTTTTGTTTTTGATATAATACCAAGACCCCCAAAAGAAGAAGAAACCTCAAACTTTTTAGTGACATTCTAATTTGTATCAAGCATCCGAGGAGATAGTTTCACACGTTATTTCTTTTTTTTGGGGGGGGGCATCAGTCAAAATGGAATTTTTTAAAAATAATTTTTAATTCATTTTTTTCTTTTCACAATTTTTATTAACATTTTCCATGATTATAAAAATTATTCCATGGTAATACCCTCCCTTCCCCCCTCACTTTCCCCTTTGATATTCCATTATCCATTGTATTACCTCCCCATCTCAATCACTGTACTTACAATGTTATTTCTTTCTAGTTCCCCAGTAGCTTTGCTAGTCATAAATTAGAGTCCTGCTCACCAGAGCATGGAGGTTGGAATGTTGAAAGAATGGAATTGAGCTGCTTTAGAATCAAGGCTTCTGCTTTCGCACACTTCTTAGGCCAGTCTCTTTTTTCTGCTTCACTCAGGATAGTTTTGCTTGAAGGCATAACCTTCTTTTTTGGTGTGTGTGTGTGTGTGTGTGTGTGTGTGTGTGTGTGTGTGTGTGTGTGCAGGTACAGGCATGCCACATCATGGATGTGGCGGTCAGAGATAAACCTCAGGCATTGGCTTGTATCTTCCACCTTATATGAAGGAAGCCCTCTCATTGTTCTCTATTGTGTATGCCAGGATAGCTGACCTTCAGATTTCTGGGGAATTCTCTGGTCTCTGCAACTCATTTTGTCCTAGGTCCAATGGGGTTACAGACCCTCATGCTACTGTGTCCGTCTTTGTAAGTGTTCTGGGGATCCAAACAGGTACTCATGCTCGTGTGGCCCATGGATGTAACAAGCACTTCCCACAGCCGTGAAGGCACAATCATTGATTAGTGTTGCCTCTACTCATAGTGTTTCCTCTTGATGTATTGAATTTGATTGAAAACATTCAAGGAACTCCCATTTTACTAATGGAGTTGTAACTGGAGACTCACCAAGAGGCCTGCCTAAAGAGTGCTGATGGAGCTGATGTTCTAAATGAGGATTTCTATGCTAGGGAGGCACACTATAAAAGAAAGCATCACGCAGGGCGTGGTGGCACATGCCTTTAATCCCAGCACTCCAGAGGCAGAGGTTGGGTCTCCGTGAATACAAGGCTACCTTGAGACTACATAGTGAATTCCAGGTCAGCCTGGAGTAGAGTGAGACCCTACCACAAAAACCACTGCCTTCCCCCGCAGCAGAAAATAGCATTAGTGATTCCCATTTGATGCTCAGACACTATTGTTCCATAGACCATTCTGAATTTCAACTGGATTTAATACAATGACTTCAGTAAATTATCAATAGATCTCACAGTGTCTGCTTATACATTAATAAGGAGTTCCATTGAGTTCAACATAATAGCACTAAAAGTGATAATGTTAAAGATTAAGATAATATTTATTTAGCCAACACCTATTTTATTGGGGTTTTACTTTTTATTATTAAGTAATTTCATTTGATTTTTCTGCACTGACATTGATATGTTTAATTATTTTCCCCAGAATTCCTAAAAGTTTACAACTATGTAGTAATCTCACATTTATAATGAAGTATAAATTTAGACCACAGAGATTTTGTGGAATATAAGTTGTGAGGTGATATAATTTGTGGAGCAAATGTGTAAATAGAAGTGAGCTCAACCTAAACTTTAATATGTTTTATACTATTTCAGCATATAGAAAAAAATAGAGATTCCTTTTTTTTTTTTTTTTTAGTAATAGTCAAGAATTGTTGAGTTACAAAACATCTTCAGTCATATTCCTTCTCATCTGTTTGGGAACTGGCCTTTAATTATGTAGGGGAAATTTATTTGGGACTTTTAGTTATATGTATGTTGCAGTTCAAGGACTGGCAAACTATGCCCCTTAGATATGACTCTAGTCCACATGGTTGTCTTTTTATACACTTTCTTCTCAGAACATTCCTAACAGTTTCTTTCCAGATAGTCAGTGGACATGATTTCATGCTACAATGAAGAGTTACATAGTGGTGACTAAGACCATATGGCCAGCAGAACCTAAAATATTTGCCGTCTGGCACTTTATGAATATTTTCTTATCATGCCTTTAATTTTATCCTTTTAACTTGTTTTGTAGAGTACTTTATATAGTGTATGGTAGTAGTATATGTCCATAATCTTTTTGCATGTATATGCATGCTTGTAAGTATATGAGAACATGTGTATATTCAGGAGTGTGCGTGCGTGACTGTGTGTGTGTGTGTGTGTGTGTGTGTGTGTGTACATTTAGAGGCCAAAGACCAAGGATGGAGGGGTTCCCCCATCACTTTCCACCTTGTCCTTTGAGACAGGGTCTCTCAATGACTCCTAGAGCTAGCTCACTGATTCAACTAGACTAGCTAGCTAGTAAGGCTTAGGAATCCTTGTGTTTCCACCTCCTCAGTGCTGGGGCCTCAGATGCTCCCCATCGCACCTGGCTTTTATGTGGGTGCTGAGGATCTGAACTTAGGTCCTCCTCATGCTTGCACAGCTGCCATTTTTTTTTCTGGCTGAGCTATTTTCCTAGTGCCCATGATAATTCAATAAATACATACATATGCTAGATGTGTGTTTTAAAAATCATTTGTTCATAGGAGCTTGCATCCAAAGACTTGTGGAGACTACAGTTTCAGAGATTATTATGTAAGGGATACTTATAAGTTATTGCCTGTGGTTAGTCCTATGACAGTGTGCATGTATGGTGTGTGTGTGTGTGTGTGTGTGTGTGTGAGAGAGAGAGAGAGAGAGAGAGAGAGAGAGAGAGAGAGAGAGAGAGAGGCCTATATTCATCATGAAAATTTCATGGGGAAGAGTGAACACAGTAGCATACTAAGGGAGAAATTGTGAACAAAAATATGAGAGAGGAGGATATGACAGAAAGCGGGAGGCAGGGAAGATACGAAGGAGAAGGAGAGAAGCGGGGAGTAATTGGGTGGAAGAAACAAAAGAGACGACACAGGTTACCACATCCCCAGTCCTGCCTGCTCAGTGTTACTCTTACTCCTGATTTGAGTGAACACCAAATGAAATCAGCTCTGAATGCAGTAGGTAGTTGCCTATGCAGTCTTATTTGAAGCATTTAAGTAACTTCTCCCATCAATCAAAAAAAAAAAAAAAAAAAAAAAAGAGGAAAAGCAATTTTATATTGTTTTGAAGGCCTGAAAAAAAATTTCACATTGGTCAGCCTCCACAGTATGGAATTGAAGGGTTTCTTTAAACAATTCTATTCTGATATGAAAAGGGACAATGCATTGTGTCATCGTCCAAATTTACTATTTACTGAATTAGCTAACTGAATTATTTGATGCTCAGCTGCTTGGTTGGGGAGCAAGTAGGAGACCTGAATGTGAAATCATTCTTTCGCTTTGGAAAGAACAGACATGGTGGCATCACTGCCTGTTTTGGGGATGGCAGACCGATCAGAGATGCCTGTGGCTGGGGCGGCAGTCTGAGGAAATCCCATTCTGGGCAGCCCCGGCTCCTCTGTGGGGCTCTGTTCTGAATGTTGACATTCAGAAGTTGCCCCTTGGGAGCTTGAAGGATCATTAGTCAGCAAGGTAATAAGGACCTAGATGACTCAGATCCAAGCCCTCTGAGGCTCCCTTCTGTGTGCTCAATCTCTTCAGGGCAGAGGCACTCTGAACTTATAAACTTAAAACTAATCTGCATTAATGAACAGCCTCCTCAATTTCCATTTTTATGATGTGTGCAGCATGGTGATTTGTTTCTCTATCTACAGCTTGTGATGGGATAGTTGACTGATGAGTCACCTTCTCCCCAAGCTTGCCTGTGAGTGGTAACGTTGCAAATGGGTGTAAATCAAATCTGTTCTTATTTCATTAAAATGATGACATAGTCTCTTGGTTTCCAAAATTATCCATTTTCCTCACACAACTCCTCAAGGTTTCTGTTATGTTGTGTAGGTGGATGTTGGCCCAGCTCTGTGTTCGTGATGCTGGTTGGAAGATGCAGTTACATGGGAAAACTTTGAGACACTTTCACTTTGCAAGCTGAGCAGAAAAGAAGGCCTTAAAGGACTGTTAAGAGTAGATGCTGGTATTTGAGGAGATGTACAAGGTAATTTCTAGCACAAGACCCAGAAAGATGGGGGAACAGTGCGGAGATAGGGAAGGAAGTGAAACAAAATAGAATGGAAATGAATAACCTTTGGGTTTGAAATTTAGAATTTAATCCTAAAAACACAGTATGTACTAGTCAGAGTCCTCTGGAGGAACAGAGCCAATAGAATGAATGTGCTTTGTAAAGGGGATAGCTTACAGCACCCTGTGTATTAGCTCAGCAGTCCACCAATGGCTGTCTGCAGTCTGCAGAGTTGAAGAACCCAGTGGTGGCTCAGCCCGTGAGGCTGGATGCCTCAGCAGTTCAAATCTGGAACTGAGGGCCTGGAGGACTCCTTGAGGGCCATGTTCTCCAGTGCACACATGGGAGGCCTATGATGTTGGGTTTCAATGTCCACCAAGGATAGCAGCAAGGTCAGTGAATATACCTGCAGGTCGAACAGGCAGCCAGGAAAAAGGCTCTGTGTTCTCTTGGAGTTTCATTATAGTTCCCTACTGGAAGGGTCACACACTGGGGGCAGTTCTTCCTCCATCAAACTTTCCTGGAAAAGCTTTCACAGACCTGTCTCAGAGGTATATCTCTTACGTGATTTCTTATCTGACCAAGTTGACAACAGTATCAACAATATCACATAGTACATTCCCCCAAATGACACTACCTTCACCACCTCTACCATGAACTATATATACCCTCTTAATTGCCATGTATGTCTTTCTTTGTTCTAAATCCTCACAGCAACCTTTTGAGGGGATTGCCAAAATTATTCTTTCCTTTTTATTAAAAAATAAGATATTTCACAAATGATAAAATACACCTTTTTGTTTTTTATTTATAGATTGACTTTTGTGACAGGATCTCATGTAGCTCAGGCTGACCTCAAACTTACCACATAGCTGAAGATGACCCTGAAGTGTGGATTCTTCTTCCTCCTGGGATTACAGGAATGTACCACCATTATCAGTTTGTTTGTTTCTGGGGATTGAACCCAGGGCTTCTTGCATACTAAGCAAACATTTTATCAGTAGAGCTACAAACCTATCTGAAGGACTAGAGACCACAGTTTTCTAGCATCTGCTGGGGGTTCAGTGTTCATGTTAGTGCATGCCTTCAACATTCGGCCTGAAAGTTTCCAGTTCCACCTTAGCCTTTACTTCATACTTGCACAGACTCTTGATCTTATCTATAGGTGAGAGCAAGGGTTTGTTTCAGGTCAGTCTTGAGTGTGTGTTCATATGGACTTAGCTTAACCACATGCTATCCTTTGAATGTCTCCCAGAGGCTTATGGAAAACTTGTTCTCTAGAGCTGTGGTGCAGGAGATAGTGGAAGATCTAAGATGTATGCTGAAATTTCAATGTGAAATGTCCCCCATAGGCTCACGTGTTTGAACACTTGTTCCTCAGCTAGTGACACTTCTGCGGGAGGTTGCAGAACCTGGAGGAGGAGCAGCCCCTTTGTGAGAAGGGCACTGATGTGGGTGTGCCTTGAGGTTTTATAGCCTGGCCCCACCTTCTTTTCTCTCTCTCTCTGCTTCCTGACTGTAGATGCAATGTAAGCAGCCAGCTCCCTGAATGTAACTCCTTCCAACTGTAAGCCAGATCCTTCCTTAAGCTGTTTCTTACCAGGTGTTTGGTCACAGCAATGAGTAAAATAATACAACTTGGGAACTAAAGAGATGTCTTTAGGTCAAAGCATGGAAACATGCCTGTCATGTGGACAGTAGAGCTCTGGCTCCTTTTCTCTCTTTTGATCCTTGAATCATGACAATTTGAATGGTTTTGGTCCAACAAGTACTGTCACTGGGATGTTCTGCCTTTCTACATGCCCAGAGCAATGGGTCCAACTGATAATGGACAGGATCCTCCAAAATTGTGAGCCAAAATAAATCTTTTATCTTACAAGTGGATTAGCTCAGGTATTTTTAAAAAAACATTTTAAGTGTTTATATTTATTTAAGACAGACAAAAAGAGGCAGAGAGAGGGAGAAAGAGAGAGAGAATCAGCATGTCAGGTCATCCAGCCACTGCAAATGAACTCCAGACACATTTGCCTCCTTGTGCATCTGGCTTACCTGGGTCCTGAGGAATCGAACCTAGGTCCTTTGGTTTTGCAGAAAAGCACTTTGACTGCTAAGCCATCTCTCCAGCCCAACCTCAGGTATTTTCATAGTAACAAAAAGCAAGCTAACATACCTCATGTGCCCTTCTAGATGTCCAGAAATATGTCAGAGAATGTCAAATCCATTAAGAATATTTAAGTATCTCTTTATCTGAGATGTGTGTGTGTGTGTGTGTGTGTGTGTGTGTGTGTATGTGTTGGTGTATATGAATTCATGTGCACATGTCACAATGTTTGTGTGGATGTCAGAGGACAGCCTTGGGTGTCAATCCTCACCTTCTATCTAGTTTCAGAGACTGTCTTTTTGTTGCTTGGCATATGCCAAGCAACCAGGCCTGCAAACTTTTGGAAATTTTTCCATCCCTACCTCCCATCTTGCTCTAGTCATTCTGGGATTACATACACGCACTGCTGGATGTGGTCTCATGTGTGTTCTGGGTGTCTGAACTCAGGTCCTCATGACAAGTGTTTTACCAGTTAAGCCATCTCCCTAGCCCCAAATCTTCCTTTTAAACTTTCTGGTTAGAGTATGGTTACTATAATTCCTATGTATCACTTTGGGGAACCACCAACTGAATACGGGTCTGTGGTGATTTTTACAGATGCCTTTGAGGAAAAAGCTCTTCCCACTAGACAAGGCGTAAGTCTAGTCAAATCAAGACCCGCATGCAGCTGGGGGTTCCATGTTCAGACCAAGTCTTGACAAGATTTTAAATTCAAGTCCAAACATTTATGTATTATATATTTATTTATGAGACAGAGAGAATGAGAAGTAGATAGATAGATAGATAGATAGATAGATAGATAGATAGATAGATAGAGGAGAGAGAGATAGATGGGGAGGGGGAGAGAATGGGCACACCAGGGCCTCCAGCCACTGCAAATGAACTCCAGATGCTTGTGCCACCTTGTGTGTTTGGCTTATGTGGGTACTATGGATTTGACCCTGGACCCCTAGGCTGTGCAGGCAAGTTTCTTAACCGCTGAGGCATCTATGTAGCCCCAAAGTACAAAATCTTAGCAATGAAATAATGCTTCCACATCCATGTTATGCTATGTACTGTATGCTACATGCTCTGTGCTCTAAGCTTGTCAAATTTCTCTTCTTGTACCTGTTTGGGTAGCTCTGAAAATGTTACTATCAGCCATTTAGATGGAGATAGACAACTCATGCTAAAAAGAAAAATGGGCTGGGGGCATGGCTCATTTGATAAAATGTTCGCTGTGCAAGAATGAAGACCTGGGTGTAGTTCTCCAATACCCATGCAAAACTCTTCTTATGGTGTTACAGCACGGTTATCCTAATGCTAAGGAGGTGGAGTCAGAGGATCTCTGGGGCTCGCTGGCCAGCTGTGCTAGCCAAGTCAGTAAGCTCCAGGTTTCACAATAGCACAGTGGAAAATCTATTGAGGAAGATTCCAGTGATGATGCCCTCTGGCCTCTACACACACACACATCCACCCTCCCACACTTGTGTGGCCATATAAATACAGACATGAAAACACATACATACACATCACATGCACAATATGCAAATAAAAATAAAGGAAAAAAAGGAAAAAAGAAAAGTGGAAACCTTGTGAAAAAATTACATTCCTGTACATCATGTTATCATCATCACTTACATTTGGCTTAAGTACGTATGTTTTACATATTAGAGGACTCGCAGCAGAAGGACAGAGATGAAGGAAAGGATGGCACCAACTCATGATATATCCGTACTGAATATGTCTGTAATTAATTAAATAAAAAGTTGATGAAACAGGAACACATTTGAATTGCAGAAATAGAAAAAGGGAATGAGAGAAAAACAAATTGAAAAAAAAGAGATGTTGCAAACTTCACATGTCCCAGGATTCATCTTATCTAATTAACTTGTACAGTTTGCTGCCAGATTTGTGTTCTATAGCTGAATATACAACATAAAATCCTACTTCTTAAGATGTAAAGAAAAAGAAAATCAAAATAAATATGTATTTTAATTAGCTAAATTAATAAAAATGGTTAAATAAATGTACTGACATATTTTTTAAATTTTGTTTTCCTTCTAAATAAAGAAGTGACACTGACTTCTTATTTTTCTGATCTATGGCTGTCTGTTCCTCCCCTTTACACTAGCATCAACAGCTGAAGGAATCTTTTTTTTTTTAAGTTTCTTTCTATATCTATATCTATATCTATATCTATATCTATATCTATATCTATATCTATATCTATATCTATATCTATATCTATATCTATATCTATCTATATCTATATCTATATCTATATCTATATCTATATCTATATCTATATCTATATCTATCTATCTATATATATAAATTATTAGTTTTCTATTCAGCAAATACAGGCAGTTTGGTATCATTATTAGGCTCATCCATGACCTACCCCCTTCCCACTGGCCCCTCCTTGTTGAGGTATATGGGTCATGCATTGTGGAGTTAGCCCACAGTTATTGGTACAATAAATGTCTTTGCATATCCTGATCCAACATGTGGCTCTGACATTCTTTCCATCCCTTCTTCCACAAAATTTCCCTGAGCCATGTTGGGTTCATTTTTGGTCTGCTTCAGTGATGAGGTGTTGGGGGCCTCTGAGGCTCTTGCTCTCTGATTTGGTAGGAGTTGATTTTTCTCTGTATTGGTCTCCTTCCCTCTTGTGCTGGTATCTGGTTCATCAGGAAATCAGCACCCTTGCTTGTTTTGCTGATTTTCCTTAGTTTCAGCCGGGTCTCTTTTGAGGGATGATGGGGTGGCTCTCTCCTTAGGATCAGCATCTATCTGAAAAAGAGAAGCAGATTCTCCAACGGAGAGTAAGTTAGTTCCAGGACAAATGAAATAACCCTTACTTTTTTTTTTTTTTTTTTTTTTTAGTATAGAGTTTAATAGGTGTAGCCCATGATTGATGGTAGCTTGATATTAGAGAGAGGGTTTATGTTTGGATATGATTATGACTTGCTTCCCAGCTCCAGCTATGGGTCCCATACCACTGAGGGGATCAGTTAGCCAAATCAAGAGCAGAGTGTGGGCATCACAACAGGTTATTTGTTGCTAAGTAGGTTAGACCATGAGTTGCTTGGAGAGATATTGGTTATTTTCCCCAGTTGCCCATTTAGCACCCTCTGGTACTAGATACGCTGACTGTCTAGGGACTGACTCTCTCCTGGCTTCTGGCCATGTCATTCCATTTTTCGTGTCAGCTGTATATGGTGTCTTCAGCAATAGGGTCTTACCACTGACCTTTGGTGGGTCATCAAGTACTCTGACAGAAATCTGTCATTCTTTTAGGAAACCTTGTAGGTCTCTCTGATCAAAAGCTCATTGTGGATGATAGCCCCATGCTGGTACTGGGAGTCACAGGTCAGTGCCCACTAAGAAAATGAGGAAGTTATAACTAATATACAAGACTTAGGGAGGAGAGAGAAAGGGAAGGAGAGGGAGAAGGAGGGAGGGAAGATGTATAAGGTTTAGGTTAGATTGATCCTACCCTCTCCAGTGTCTTGTTTTTCCGGTGTTGAAGGAATCTTTTACAGTATCCAGGCTTAATAGAACCTGTCTTGGAAAAATGTCTAACAATTCTTACGAAGAAGTAGTCAGGAGAAGCACAACCATGCTCTGTGACAAATTTACTAGAGGAAGTAAAATCGAGATGGGGAAAAGTTGATTAATGGGTACTATTATAGTTGGATAGGAGTGAACTTTGGCTAAACATGGTAACTAGATACCATGGAATAGGTAGGAGGAAGGATGCTCAGTTTTATTTTAATCAAGAAATGGTAGACCTTTAAGAAGACATGTGTGTTTAATCTGATTTAAATGTTATGTAATACTGGACAAGTTGAAATATCACATGATACTCTTTTATTATGTATATTTTATGGTTTTGTGTATCAATCAGTTAAACATTTTTATGTACAATGCATGAGTCACTTAATGTGTCCCTATTCATGCTGACAAACATGCCACTAGGCAAGGTTATCACTGTGTGGATGCCCTAGTGTATACTCACACATCCTGAGACCTCCCATGATGTTGCTAGCTGATATTGTCTTTATGGGACTCCTGTATTTTATGCACATTGTCAGTGACTGCAACACAGTTATGTGACAGATGACTGTACTTAATGAAATGTACAGCTATATTAATATCTGTATATTGACTCCACATAGCCCTGCTAGCTTGAAGAAGAATAATTTTCCTGAAAAATATGCTTATATTTCCTACTAATAATGCAAAAGAGTTTTCTGTAGCTTCAAGTAGTTTATGCATCATGGAGCAAGGTTTTAGGAAGGTGAGGCCTGAGGAATGAGTCTCTCTCTCTCTTTCTGTCTTTCTCTCTCTCTCTCTCTCTCTCTTTCTCTCTCTCACACACACACACACACATACACATACACTCCAACATGTGCCTTGCCATCTGGTTGCATCACAAGTGCAATTATGTATGAGCTATTTGCTTTTCAGTCAACACCTTCCTGGTCTCCTTTTGTTCCCTCTGGAGTCAGAGTCTCTGCAGACTCTCTTGTGCCTTCCTCCATCCTCAGAGCCAGGAGAAGCTTCAAGGAGTCATTCTGTGAATGAATGAGAAGACTATGTCCTAACCTTTTATGTGTATAGTGAATATATGACTTGTCACCTAAGTAGCAGCATTCTGAGGTGAAAGGGGAAATTATCAACAATTAAGAAAAGACAGCAGGTGAAAGCTGGGACTTGGTAAGGGAAGTTGAGACATTATGGTCATGCTGCATAAAAGAGAAGACAACAAAATACATTTTTTATATCTACTGTATAGTTTGAACACAAAATATTGAACTTTGCTATCTCAGCCCTGTTATGTGATGAAACGTGTGTAGAAACATGTTTAAACTTACATTCTTCTGAGTGAGAGGTTCAAGGAGTGGTCAGTGTGTTCTCTTGCAAAGTGGTCTTAGAGGTATAGGGTTTTGGCTTGCATGTGTGTGTGTATGTGTGTGCATGTGTACATGTATTTTTATATGTGTGTACATGTTTATGTGTGTGCATGTGGAGGTCATTGGTTAACAGCAGGTATCGTCCTTACTCACTTTCGACCTCATTTATTGAGACAGGTTCTCTCCATGAACGTAGAGCTCACTGATTCAGCTAGTCAAGCTAGCCAGTAAGTCCCTGTCTCCCCAGGGCTGGGATTGCAGGTGCTCACTAGCATTCCTGGCTTTTCTGTGGGTGCTGGAGATCAGAATTCAGGTCCCAATGCGTGCACAGTAAGTGTTTTCCTAGCAGAACTGCCACCCCAGCCCCAGAGTTCCAGACATGTGTTTTTATAGCGCTATGACTCATCAATGGAGAATAAAAATTAAAAAATAAAAAATAAATAATAAATAACTAAATAAATAAAAAATGCCCAATAAAGCATTCAGAGTCTCACTTTCGGAGCTCTTAGTGAGGAATTATCCACATCCATAAGATATTTTGGAAAGATGTTGGTGTCAAGCGCAGGCCTCTGCTAAAACAGGTTGTTTTTCTGGATCAGATCACAAAATAATATTTTCATAATTTTATCATGAGCAACAAATTGTCACTCTGCCTGCCTTGAAATGGAACAAGTGGCTTGTATTTAACCAACGGCACAGATCACAGGCAGTACCCAATTTACCAATTTGAGGAATTCCAAATACTCATTAGGAAGTTGGCTGTTTGGCTGTAGAGTTTATTTGCTGATGCAAATAGGAGCCCTTAGGTCACCAGGCTTGCCAACAGAGCTCTCTAAAACCACAATTTGACTGTTTTACTGACTCCACAGAGCTCTGCTGGCTCCACTAGGATGTCAGTACTTCCCTGCGGAGGTGAGTGAGCATGTTCTCTCGTTCTAAGTTGCTGATCATATGGCTCATGGCTATTGCTGGGAGTAGTAAAGGGACGGCTTTATATTTTTCCACTGCTGCAGCAGATGACCACAGAGTTAGTGGCTTAAAGACACAACCAATTTACAACGCCATTGTCCTAGAGGTCAGCTGTCCTATATTGTGGGCTGGCGAGCTAGCAAAATTGGGAAACTGGTTGCCTTACAAGCATGGAGACTTGAGTTTGATCCCCAGAACTTACTTTTCAAAAACTAGGTGTAGCAGGGCATGATGGCACACACCTTTAATCCCAACGTTATGAAGGCTGAGGTAAGAGGATCACCGTGATTTCAAAATCAGCTTGGCCTATAGAGTGAACTCTAGGTCAGGTTGGCCTAAAGTAAGATTCTGCCCGCCCCCCCATAAACAAACAACAAAAAGCCAGGTATGGTGTCTTTAATCTTATGTCTTTACATGTCTTTAAACTTAGTGCTGGGGACACAGAGATAAGTGGGATCCCTGCAGCTTGCTGACCAGCCAAATGGGTAAATTCTAGGCCAATGAGAGACCTAGTTTCAAGAAAGGTGGATGGGCGCTTGAGGAAGATACCAGATGTTGACCTCTGGCCTCCACATACACATTGCACATGCACTCATTTGCAAACACACTAAGGATGACACACACACAGAAAGAGAGAGAGAGAGAGAGGGGGGGGGAGACTTAGTAGTTTCACTGGATAAAATCAAGGGCTTGCCAGTGCTGTGCCCCTCTCGGGACTCTTGAGCAAGATGAATGTCCTGCTCTTTTCCAGGCCGACATGGCTGCTTGTACTTCTTGGCTCTTTTCTGTCTTCCTCTATGAGCAAGGAGAGTCCTTGTCACCTGCCATCAGTCTGACTCCCCTTTTCTGTTTATGAAAACCCTGTGCTTACTTCGACCCACAGGGACCAGCCAGGTTCACCTTCTCAGCTCAATGCCAACTAAGTAGCAACCTTCATCCCACTGGGGGTTTTCCTCATTGGGGTTATGGTGTGCATTGTGGTATTATGAAGGCCTCAGTCAGTCCCAGTGGGGTAGGGGGTGTGGAGACCGTGCCGCAGGGCATTCCTACCCACTCTGTGGCTCTTACACTCTTCCCGTCCCTCCTCCACATGTTCTCTGAGTCATGGCAGGACTGTTGGCAGTCTGCTTTCGTGTTGACTTCTCTGTGGCCTCTGGATTTCTGTTTGTTTTTTTTTTTTTTCCACAACATAAGACTGTTTATTTGTTATGCACCTGTTTTGTCCTAGACGTCGTTTTGGGCACTGCACCTGCGCTGTCCATCACAGAGCAACCAACATACAAGTCAGTGGCTGTGTCAGCCATTATGCACATGAATAACCTGATAGGATGCAGCTACATTAAAAGCAAACAGCTTTTTTTAATAACAGATCAAATTCATGGTTTGAGTGTATGTGTGTGTGTGTGTGTGTGTGTATGTGTGTGTGTGTGTGTGTGTGTGTGTGTGGTGTATGCAGAGGTGTGAGAAATTGGTGTCTTCCTCTGTCTTCCCCTTTATTTTCTTGAAACAGCATCTCTTTTTGAGCCCGAATCTGATACTTTTCCATCAGATTGGCTGACTACTGAGCTCCAGTGAGTCTCCTGTCTTCTTCCACTCCCAGGGCTATGTTTATGGGCTTGCATGCCATATCCAGCATTTTATGTGATGCTGATAGAACTCAGATCTTACAAAGCAGTACTCTTACCACTGAGCTATTGGATTTCTGTTTTGATAGGTTTTGTTCTCCATGTTTGTTACCATCAGTCTGAGGTTGGTTAAGCTAGCAGTCCAGTGTTCATTTCCTCTGCAGTTTCTCCTGTGCCCTTCTTGTATCACTAGGGGATCTTAGTTCTCCATTTTGTCTTTCATCTATAAAACTATCAGATTCTCCAAATAAGAGTGAGAGCAGCTTGTTTTACAGTGAGTATGCAAATTTATTTTAGAGATTTTTTTTTTTTTTTTTACCAGTTATGAGTTCTCTCTCACTGAGAGGGCCTCATGTCCAGTCAGAGAACATTTGGCTACCCCCGGTTGCTTTATGCCACTATTGCACACATGTGCTCTTGTCTGGTTGGTTGATTTTGCAGTCTGCAGGGTCCCCTACTTATTCATACTGTTGGTGACTGTTGTTCTTCAGCAGCTCCCCTAGGGCTCTCCAACATTATGAGGGCTAGATGTGCATGCAGCTTTAATTGCCCATTGTCACAGTCCAAGTTTCTGGGGATGAGAACATGGGCAGATAGCTCTGAGGAGATATTCTTCTGCTACAGGTACCCAGCAGAAATGGGTCTTGCCTGAGTGTTATGGTTTTTATTGCTTTACCTTGGCAGATCTCAGCATCACCTAGGAAATGAACCTTTAGGAAAGCCTATGAGGAGTTATATAGGTGGGGTTAATTGAGATGGGAAGATCCACATTCACCGTGGGTTGTTCTCATCCCATAGACTGGAGTCCTGGACTAGACACAAAAAAGAGAGCCAGCTGAGCACCAGCACCCATTTCTCTCTGCTTCTTGATTGTAGATTGAATGCCAAGCTGCCTCCATCTCCTCTTGTCACCATAGTGACCTGTGAGCTGAAATAAAGCCTCCACTTTTAAGTTACTTCTTGTCAGGTCACAGCAAGTAGCAACGTGGTGAAGACACTAAGTGTCACATTTGACTGGGCTGTTATGGAAGTTTTTGTCTGTGAACCACCCCTGAATTTTTTTTTTTTTTTTTTTTACATTTCCCTGACTGTTCTTGCTATTCCTCACCAAGGCAGTAATTTTCCAGGAAGTTAATAAGTACATAAGTCATGTCAAAAAAGAATCATCTTACCAGCTTTTAGAAGAAGTAAAACCTATTGTGACCTGAAGTAACCTGGGCAGGCCTTAAGGAAGAATGATGAAGGTGGAGGAGATGGCTCAGTTGGCAACACACTTGTCATGCACGCATGAAGGTCTGAGCTCGATCTTCAGTATCCATATAACATGCTGGTCTAGTTTTGCACACCTCTAACCTCAGAGCTGGAGAACAGAGAGTCCCTGGGGTTTGTTGGCTAGCTAGTCTAGCCAAATTGGTGAGATCTAGGTTCAGCCAGAGACCCTGTCTCAAGAAATAAGGTAGAAAGCAATTGAAGAAGGCACTTAATATCAACCTCCACACACACCAACATGCACACACATGCACACATATCATACTAAAGAATGGTGAGTGTGTAGAGGAATTTTCTAGAGAAGATATTCTGTGGTAAACACAAAGGTTTCAGCTTGTTAGGTAGGGCAGCTGGGAAGAGGATGTTTAGGAAAGAGGAAGATACCTGCCTGGGAAATGGTATAAAGTATAGAGGTGATTGCAGGCTTCCCCATGCTCCTATCTAATTATGTTGGACTTGATGTGCGAACTTCCTGCTGTAGGAGAATACAAGCATACTGGCTTCATGAGGAGGGAGGCCTCATCCCACCTGTGACGATAACTGTAAGGCCCTGATACTACTTTGTTCCAGTCCTTAATAGGGAGTGGACATGGCTGATACACAGAACCCATAATGCAAGCCATCCATCCTCAGGACTGCCCTCATCTGAAAAAATGCCAGTCCAGCACCTAATTATCCCTGAAAAGCAAATTAAAATTTGACTCCAATCTAATTTCCAAAAAGAGACTCACTTTTTATAAGATCTCTCTCTTTGAGTCTCTCTCTCTCTCTCTCTGTATGTGTGTAGGCATGCACATACTACAGCATGCATGTGGATGGAGATCAGAGGATAACTTAAGGGTGTTAGCCATCACCTTCCATCTTGCTTGAGAAAGGATTTCTGTTGTTCACTGCAGTGAACACCAGACTAGTTGGACCCCAAGCTTTAGGATTCTGCCTTTGTCTCTCATTGCTATGGTGCATTTGGATTACAGACCCGTGGGTCACTGTGTCTGGCTTACTTGGGTCCTGGGGATCTGGGCTTTCATCATCAGGCATGTGCAGCAAATATTTTAAGCAGGGAGCCGTCCCTCCAGTCCCTCTCTCAGATTCTATAGGTACCTCCACTTCTGCTCCTTTGCTTTCTTGTTTTTGTCACTCTTTTAAGTCTCTTCAGTTTGGTGCAAAACCAGCTTCTTGATCGAAGAAAGCAAACCTAGGTTCTCTTTAGGGGTTGACCAGTGGTGGACAGTCATGCATTGATATGTTTTCCCTGCCATATTTAATTTCTTCGGCTGTGGAGAGAGAGAGAGAGAGAGAGAGGAGGGAAAGGAAGGAAGCCAGGACTGGGGAGTACTGCCAGGCCACTGAAGGGCTGTCCCTAGGCTACAGTGGCCTTTCCCCAGCTAATGGAATCAGTGTTGTGAAGCAGAGTCTCCTCAGGAGCAAAACCAAAGCCATCACCAACAGGGCTGAAAGAGGTCATAGAATCTTGCTAGAGTTTCATTTAAATGGATGCTTTTTATTTTATTTTTTAACAAATATTGGATTTTAGCTCACTCAAGAAACAATTAAACCCTGACTTTGGTTGTACATATTAAATTATAACAGTGGCGAGGCAAATGAAGAGCTTCTTAGTAGATTTAAGGAAAGAATTAATAGAACAGAAATTGGTAGCGTGAAATGAGTGTCGCGTCGATCTAATCTAATGGTGCATTACCCGCAGCCCCAAAATAGATACAGTAGTTACAGCACTTATCTTACCCGCAGCACCTGATGGCTGAAAGTCTTAAGGAACTTTGCAAATTACCCTTCTAAAGTAATTAATTCTCTGCCTGGAAGGAGGGGGTGAGGAAGGGAAGCCGTCTGTACAGAAAATGCAGGGATTTTTTTTTTTCTGTCCTTTTGTAGTTCTGGAAGGAAGGGTTTCTCTCTCTGACCGCACATCCATTTTGTAGAACCGACAGTTGACCAGCACTATTGGGCTGGTCTTCCTTAGATCACCGTACATCTCACCTTCCCATGGTGTCTTTCCCATCATTCTATTCTGACCTCATGAAAAATCATTTAGTAATTTACTATAATAATATTGCCAACATCATTACTCTTGTACTTTGGGGCCATTGTAAAAGAGTGTAAATTTACTAAACCATAAGTTCTGTGACGCCAATAATCTGGTCATCAAGACAGCTACCCCACATGACTAATGCGGGGGGTAGTGCATACAAGATGGGCACACTGAACAAAGGGATGATTTGTGTCCTGTTAGAGATATGCAGAGATGGAGTGAGATCTCATCAGGCCCTACAGTGGTGTTCATTTAAAGCTTGTGCATTATTTACTTCTGCAGTTTTCCATTTAATGTTTTTGGGTTACAGTCACTGTGTTGTGGTATGATTTTGTAATGCCTCTCCCCCACAGGCTCATGGGTTTGAAGATTTCAACCTCGGCTGGTGGTACTGTTTAGGAAGGTTGTATGAGCTTTGGGAAGTGAAACCTGGCCGGAGGAGGTGGGTCACTGGGGTTAGACCTTGAGGTTTGATAGCCTGGGTCCATCTCCTGTTCACTCTCTGCTTCTTGAATGTGGATATGATTCAGGAAGCTGCCTCCTGTTCCTGATGGACGGTGTCTCCTGGGATTACAAACCAAAGCAAACCTTTCATATTTTATACTGCTTCTTAGTGTTTTGTCCCAGCAATGAGAAAAGTAACTATTTCAAACTGTAATGTGGAAAAAAAAAGTTGGATGAAAGAAACCACTGTATATAATCATACCTAAATAACTGTCTAAAATTTCCCAGCCTAGTAGGAAATACTGTGTTGCAGGGCCCAGCAGTGGACTTTCAGGGGTGTGGAGGTTTAGCTTAAGTGTCCCCCATAAACTCATGTGTTATGAATGCTTTATCCATAGATAATGGTAGTTTGGGAATTGCAGCCTTCTGAAGAGGTTGTGCTGTTGGAGACAGGCTTGCGCGTGTTATAGCCAGTCTCCCTAGCCAGTGCTTGACACCCTCCATGCTCCTGTTTTTCACCTGATCTTGGCCAGCCTCAGCTCATGCCTCATTTTCCCCTGCCATTGCAGAGTTTCTCCTTTCCTCCCACAAGCTGCTTTTGGTTGTATGTTTGTCCCAGTAATGAGGAGCTGACTACAACTCTGCCTCCCCAGCACTGAGATTACAGCCATGCATTGTCACGTTTATGTGAGTTTTGCGGATTGAAGTCGGGTCCTCATGCTGGTGAGAAAAATGCTTTACAGATTGAGATCTCTCTCTCTCTCTCCAGCTCAGGAGGGTCTCTGAGCACCTTAAAATTGTACCCAGAATGTTATGTATATGGGATGGTGTGTACCGATGTGGGGAGAGAATCTCAACGAATTTGTCATCTGAAAGAATTTAATAATCATTGTTTCAGGGAGTCTCAGTGATTTGCCTGAAATGACAGAGTAATATGAATGATAGTTTAGGCATACCACTTGATTTCTTGCAAACTCATAATGGTATATTTTTAAATATTTTATTAATATAGATAGATCTATGATGAAGATTATATTACATTTGTTCCACACTTTCATATTGCTTTTCTATTTTTTAAAAATTTTTATTTATTTATGAGAGAGAGAGAGAGAGAGAGAGAGAGAGAGAGAGAGAGAGTGGTGGTGGTGGTGGGGGGGAGAGAATGGGTATGCCAGGGCTTCTAGCTACTGCAAATGAACTCCAGATGTGTGTGCCACCTTGTGCATCTGGCTTATGTGAGTCCTGGGGAATCGAACCTGAGTCCTTTGGCTTTGCAGGCAAACATCTTTACTGCTAAGCCATCTCTTTTCTACTTCTATTTCACACATCCTCAACTTTTTTTTCCCAATGTTTTGATGTCACAGAGCTCTGTGTATCTTATTGCTCAGGGTGCTCCCTTCAGGCACCCCTCCACAGCAGTGCAACATGGTGTGCCCTGAGCCTCCTCAGATCCATATGTAACTCAGCCTGTCCACATTGTACCCGAGAGTAGTTTTTTTTCTATTTCTATATTATGTAAGTCATTAATTTACCAAATAATCACTTTATTAGTGACCATAGCATATTGATTGGCTTAACTTTCAAGTGGGTAGTAGTGAAGGTTAATGGTGCATATTTAATTATACCTTGTTAATAGGTAAGGCTGTGGGGGGAACATGGGAAACCGGAAAAGGGGACATTTGTATTTCATTCCAGGTCTACCACATGCATGCAGCATGTCACTTAACCTATTCTCACCTCAATTGTAAAAAGGTTCTTTTTGAAGTACCATTGTATGAGTCTGTAATGGGCCACCTCAAAAGAGAGATCATCATTTTGGATAGATGTCCAACAAATCAGAGGTGTTTCAGACTTTCCAAAATGCTTGCCTCATCAATTACTTAATCAGTGGTTTGCAAGAAATCACTGTGATTATCAAAGCACAGGGCACCGTTTCTACAGCTTCCATTAACGAGTAAAGCCAGGCTGTGACCGGGCAGGCTCAATAAATCATTTGTATTGGGAATATATTTGTCAGTTTTCCTGCAGATTGTGTAATTATTGCATCATTTTATTTCCAGTGCTCATAAGTGGGGATGAGAGCTGACATTTGGTAATTGAAAGAGGGTTTTGCCTTTCATAGTGTAGTTAGCAGTAATTGTTAAGAACTGTATTTCTCTCTGAAGGTTTTCTTCTGCTAGCAGACTCAGAGATACAGTGCTTTTATGCAGTCTGTATGGGTGTGCTGTTCTGGAGAGCTGAGCCCATCACTGAACACCAGTCAGGCTGCAGTTGCCTCCCCAAATGTCATTCAGTCAATTTCTGAGGCATTGAGATGTATGAAATTTACTAAGAGGTTTACTTAATTTAGGAATCTTTTTTAAAAATATTTTTTGTTCATTTTTATTTATTTATTTGAGAGTGACAGAGAGAGAAAGAGGGAGAGAGAGAGAGAGAGAGAGAGAGAGAGAGAGAGAGAGAGGGAGGGAGAGAGAGAAAGAGAGAGGGAGAGAATGGGTGTGCCAGGGCCTCCAGCCATTGCAAACGAATTCCAGATGCATGTGCATCTTTGTGCATTTGGCTAACGTGGGTCCTGGGGAATCAAGCCTTGAACCTGGGTCCGTAGGCTTCACAGGCAAGTACTTAACTGCTAAGCCATCTCTCCAGCCCTAGATAATCTTTCTTCTTCAGATCTGAGAGGAAGAGGATGATGTGTTCTTGCCCCCCCCCCATTCCTGTGCTCAAGCCTGACCTCTTGGACATTCACTGAAGATGTATCTATGACCCTAAGGGTAACATAAGTTACAGATTGTCACCCATAGACTAAGAACCAGGAGTCTGCTTTTTATACATATAGTTATCTCTTTCTATCCAAGAAGCGTCAGTTCCAGGACTGCCGCAGTCACCTACATTTGCAGATAGCAAGACCCCTATGTCAAATGACATGGTATTTGCATATTTTCCAGGAACATTCCCCTGCATACTTTTGTGCTTGTGTGTATGTATATACATGTGTCATATGTGTGGCTACACCTGTGTGTGTTAGTGTGCTTGTACTTGTGTGCACTGCATGTGTCAGAGGACAATCTTGTATGTCATCTTCAAGTAATCTGTCCATCTTTTTTTGAGACTGAGTCTTTCATTTGTTTTCTGGAGATCACCAATTAGACTACATTGGTTGGCCAGTGAGTCCCAGGAATCCACCTGTCTCTCCATTTCCCCAGCGCAGGGATCAAAAGTATGTGCCTCCACATTGGCTTTTTGTTACGTGGATTCTGGGGATTGGACCACACATGCAAGCTAAGCACTTTAACAACTTTATCACCCTAGCTCTCTTATACAAACTTTAAATTATCTTTAGATTATTTTTCATTCCTAAAACATATAAATTTACAATATAAACACTATGTAAATAGCTTTAGTACATTATGTTTTATAATTTAGGGAATGCTGACATGAAAAAGTCTGTATATTTTCAATGCACAGGCGTTTTGTTTTGTTTTTTAATGTTTTCCATTTGCATTTCGTTGAATCTGCAGATGAGGAACATGTGGATACAGAAGGCTAACTGTACCTCATATAAACTCCAATAAAGATATATGCCTGTGCACGAAAACACACACTAAGTAAATTCCCCTACCCCCTTAGACTTTCAGTGCATTTCCCAAAACTTCTCTTCTCTTTGGTCCTGGGCCATGGGTCCTGCTGAGTTTCAAGCCAGGCCCTAATCCTGCACCCCATTATTAAGTAGCATGCATATTTCTAGCACATTTTGCTTCTTACTGATTTAGGATGAAGGTTTATAGGCTGAGGGGTTGAGTCCAAAGGCACTGGTTTACAGGTGTGCAGGAGTGTTTGGGTGGATGGAGGACTTGAATTAGAGACAGGACTGGGCCTGGACCCTCACAGTTAGGTCATTGGGCTGATAGGGGAAAACACCAAGAATAGGGCTGTCTAGCAATACTGGGTTTGGGGTGGGGGTGGGGTAGGTCTAGGCAAATACAGGGCCTCCAGCTGCTGCAAATGAACTCTAGATGTGTGCGCCCCCTTGCGCAGCTGGCTAAGGTGGCTCCTGGGGAATTGAGCCTCAAACCAGGGTCCTTAGGCTTCACAGGAAAGTGCTTAACCACTAAGTCATCTCTCCAGCCCTCATCCATTTCTTGAGACAAGGTCTCTCATTGGCCTAGAGCTTGCCAATTCAGTGAAATTGGCTATGCAGAGAGTTGCAAGGATCTATTTGTTTCTGACGCCACCCCCACCCCCTCGCCAACACTAGGATTACAAGCACATGCCATCACTCCAACACTCACACAGCTACTGGGAATTGAACCTATGTCCTCATGCTTGCAAGACAGTCACTTTACAGCTTGAGCTATCTCCCACCCCATCACCATTTTATCTACTGTCTCCTGATTGCCTTAGGTGTTGAGCCTAAAGTATTATGCACTTAGATCTCACAAGCCATGTGGCCCTGGGAAGATACTTAATGTTTTTGAACTTAGGATGGTCATCCATGAAGGGGATGCTGCCTCCGGCACCAGGTAGAGTTGATGCAAAGCATCATCTTGAGAGCAGAACATGTAGGAGACACTTCTGTTCATTGACCAGACACTTGACTCAGGATGTGGCAAATTCCCTGAAGTCAGCAGAGAACATGAACGAGGAGCAGCATTTGCTGTGGCCAGTGCTTGCCGGAGGCTTTCTAAAGGTCAGCGCCTCATAGCTCATTAAGGAAGTCAATGAAATCCTGTCAGTCAGAGAAGACAGAAGCAGATGGGGTTTAAGCAGTGCTCTTCCCCAAAATCAACATTTTCTTTTAAAACATCAAGATGAGGTTGTTGGGTCTGCCTGTGTTATTTTCCAAAGGAGAGAACCCGGTGGCTTGGGACTCCAGTGTCTAGGTGGCTTGCTGCTTGTTTAGCTGTTCCTGGGTCACTGTCCATCACTGAAGAACCCATCATGCTGTGATACTCCAGGGAGCTTCATTTCCACTACCTGAGGACTCAGTGACAGGAGATAGCAGTGAAGGTGAGCAAATTGGACTGATTGCCAGCTCTAGACAGGGTGGGACCTCAGTCCTCATCCTGCTGGTAGGATGACCTGGCTCAGGTCTGGTCCACTGAGCAGAAGGCCAGAGGGCAGGCGAGCAGGATCAGGATCAGGATCAGGAGCAGGAGCAGGGCTGGGTTCCACATGCTCTCCTTGGAGCCTGGATGCTTTTTTTTTCCCCCTGAGGTAGGGCTTCACTATAGATCAGGCTGACCTGGAATTCATTATGTAGTCTCAGGGTGGCCTTGAATTCATGGATATCCTCCTTCCATTTTGTGTCACATACAGAGCAGCCTTACTGCTGTTGAAAATACCACAAGGTATCATAAACAATGCCCTGGATTAAAGGTGTTCTCTAAAATGTACGCGATGGGCTGGGTCTGCCTCTGTGGTACTTTTGTGTGTGGTTTCTGATGTAGGTTGTGATGCCAATTATTTCTTTTCTTATTCTTTTCCATTTCTCCTTCTCTGTTCCTTTTTTCTTTTCTTTCCTTCCCTCTCCTCTACTTTTCTCCCCTCTGCCCTCCCCTCCTTTCCCTTTCCTGTTTCATTTCCTCTTTTTCTTTCCTCCCTCATTGGCTCCCTCCCTGTTTTCCCTCATTCTTTTACACTCTCCTTCATACAGGTAGCTGGCTCAGCACCTAACTGATTCAAGAGACCTCCCCTCTTTCCCCACAGGACAGAGGGAAAAGAAGTTTGCTAGTCCTACCTTTGGTTTTCAAAATGACTTGCTCAGGAGAAACTGTAAGGATTGCTGATTAGGCAAGGGAAGAGATGTGGCTTTGGAGGTGAAGCTGAGGATTTCTGAGAAGCAAGAGAAATCAGAAGACTCTCCACTGACTCTAACCCACTGCTGAAAGGGAGGGAAGTAAGAAGGGAAGGTGGAAGGGAGGAAAGGAGGAAGGGAGGGAGCAAGGGACGAGGTCTCTTAGAGAGGATGGAGAAACTGCTGTTGTAATTTTTTCTGTGCACTTGCTAATTTATTATTCCAGGGTGTCTACTTCTGGGCCAATATTACTCCTCCTGACCAGTTTTTCACAAAGGTTTTGGTACTACTTTGCTCTCCTGTTTTGGGCAGAGGCTGTGAATGCACAAGTGCACGTGTACATGCATGTTGAGGCTAGTGAGCCAGCTGTGATGCTGTCCTCAGATGCTATCTACCTCTTTATGAGACAGGCTCTCATTATCCTGGAACTCACCAGGTAGTCTAGAGTGGCTGGGCAGCTAGCCCCAGGTATCGTGCTGTCTCTGTTCCCCCAGTACTGGGATGACAAACGTGTGTCACCATACCTGGAACTTGTGTAGGCTTTGAGCTCAAACTCAGGTCCTCAAGCATAAATGACCAGCACTGTGCTGAACCATCTCCCCAGTCCCTAATGTGGGTCTTATCAGCTATATTTTTTCCAGGAAAAAGTGAGCCTTTTCCAAAGAAGCCACAAGGTCCATATCCCATAGTGCTAAGTGTTAGATTTCAAGAAAGCTGCCTTTCTTTTCCCTTTTCTAGAGCTTCAACATGGATACCCTAAATGGACCAGATATTGGATTTTGGGTTCCACAATGTTATGGAAATTGATCAAGTCCCATGATTTTAGGGCTCCTGGGGGGAATGCTACCACCTCCCAACACCCATGTCATGTCCCATGAAGATCCTGCCCTCTCAGGGTAATATCCCTTCTCTTGTACCCCAAAGTCTTAAAACCTCCTCCTCCCCTTTCTCTGGATTCCAAGACTCTTCCTTCCTCTTTGGATCCTGTTGTTCTCTTGCCTGGCACTCAGTAAAACCTTGGACTCAAGAAACAGTTCATCTCAGTCCTCTGTTCTCAAGCCCAAAGCTTATCTAGAGCACCGTGGGGAGAAGACAACCAAAGGTGAGCGCTTTTAAAGCCTTTACAAAATGAGTCTTCCTTTAAGCTGGAGCAAACAGCAAGCATTCACCATGCTTCCTGTGGGCGCTGGCATTTCACTTTTATTACTCTTTTATTGAATATTCAATAAAGGAATATGACACTCTTTCAAATATTGTTCTGTAGCCCCTTGCTGTGACTAAATGAAGATAGCAGGTCTGTACTGTCAGCACAAGTAGGGTTCTACTAGTATTTTTTCTGTCTCAATCATGGTCATAAATGCACAGTATTAGTTGCTATGGTTTTTGATAATAACATAGCAATTTCCCTCACACATTGCAGGTTGCAGCTCAACTTTTTTGTTTTAGAATGTCCAGGAACTTGAATCTGTGCTATGATTGGCTAGTGCTATTACTGTTCCCTTCATTCATTGCACAAATAAAATGTATTGGATACCTATTCGTTGCCAGACATCACGTTAGGCCCCTAGTGATAAGACACGCCTCCTTCATTGACAGTGATTTTGCAGTCTGCCAGACAAGTCACTCAGCTTATTTTACTCTAGTGTGACTCTTTCTGAGTTTTTATGGTGACAATCTAGTTCAGGCTCAGGGTAAATGGGGAGGGGGTGACATTGTAATGGAGAGATCGATCAAGTATCTAAAATGAAGGGGGGAAGGGGTAATGACACATGTCAATTGGACATGACTATTTGGCTCAGGAACATTTTCAGACTTGTTAATGTATTTGTCAATAGACAATTCTATTGCAATGCTGGCCTATCCAAGTTGGTATACTAGATTCTTTCAACTAAATGATGTTCTCTCTGTATAGAACAAGAGGAAATATCCTGAAAAATACAAAAGCATGTGAAAAAGGTACCATTTACTATTTTTGATCAATGATGTCCTGTCTGAAAACTTTGCCATACCCTATAATGCATCTAGCATTTAGCACTTTAGCCCTTGCAATGGCTGTCCTGTTGGGCAGTGGGGACTGGAGGTTCTTCCTGGCCCCGACCACAGCCTTCCTCAAGGCTGAAGCTGACCTCTGGTTTCCTGGTGGACATCTTCCTTGAACCTCCAAGTTCTCAAGAGCAAGAATCATGCTAGCATGGCTGGGAGACAGCTCAGCAGATAAAGTACTTGCTGCATAAGCACAGTAATGTGAATTCAGATCTCCAGAACCCATATAAAGCCAGCAGCCCTATTAGTGTGCTTCTATGGCCAGACAGGAGGTGGAGACAGGAGAACACCTGGAAGCTTGCTGACCAGCTAGCATGGTGCACATAACTGAACAGTGGGAGAACTTGTCTCAAAAAGATGTAAGGAGAGGACCAATATAGGAGGCTATTTTCTGACATCCACATATGTGCTGTGACATGCACACACATCCATATTCACTCACACAGGCATGTACAAGTATGTACACACACACACACACACACACACACACACACACACACACAGATTTAAAGTAAACAATCTCTTGTCAAAAAAAAGTTCTTTAACTGTAACAGAGGAACTATGGAGAGCCCACGTGCTGCTTGGATTTGGTGTTCAGGAGACCATCATGGGTTTGGCTCATGCAGACCCAGACTGTGGTGGGTTGGAAAATGAATGAGAGCTGAAATGCAACTGTCTCATTAAGACCTAGTCTCAGTGCAGAAGAAATGACAGTGCATGTGGGGTCTAGCAGAGACACAGAGAAAGTGATGACACTATTCCATTGTGACCCACCACACCTCTTCCTACTCTCCCGTCTGAAAGTCAATAAAAACAAAAGCAGCAAGACACACACAGTTTGATTCACCCTGAAGTATTCACTCCTTCCCAGACAGAAATACACTCCCCTGGTCATGAACAACCAGGAAAAGGAAGCAGTTCATCTTTTGTTTGCTTCCCATATCATGGAAGAGCAATACATCTGGAGCCTTCTTCTGACTAGAAGCTTGCAGAAATAGGCTATTGCTCTGCAAATGGGCATCATGTTATTACATGTATCCTGGCTGGCTGTGTGAGCAGAGGCCCTGGGATTCCTATTTCTAGAGTCTGTCTGTCATCTCTTATGGGACCTTCACACATCAGCAGCACCGATTATCTCCTGTCACAGCCCATCAGCTGGCTTAACTCCAGAAGGATGGGGAATGGCCTAACAAGCCTCCAAATGTGATTGGGCCCCACACTGGCCTAATCGTGTGCAATGTTCTCCCGTCTCATCCGTTCCCACTGAGCAGACGAAACTATCAGCTGATAGACAGAATCTTTCCTAGAGCCTAACCAGCTGAGTGGGGGATTCATGCTCCGCCTCCAGTTCATAGGCGGAGTGTCCTCAGGGAACAGCACCCTTTCTACTCAGGATGGTGTCTTTCAATCCTCTCATCCCCTAAAATTGATCTGAGAAATCTTGTGAAATTATTTTCATCATTTTTTTAAACTGCATCTGGAGTAAGAATATAAGAAAAATTTGGGGACATAGGCAAAAATAAATGCATATCCCTTGTGGATATAGGCCAGGCAGATTTTGCCAGTTTGGTGGCACACATGCACTCCTTTTTTTTTTTTTTTAAAAAAAATTTGATTTATTAGTTTTCTTTTCATCAAATACAGGCAGTTTGGTACCATTGTTTAGGCTCATCTATGATCTACCCCCTCCCATTAGACCCTCCTTGTTGATGTTAATGGGTCGTGCATTGTGGAGTTAGTCCCCAGTTATTGGTATGCTAAATGTCTCTGCAAATCATGACCCAACATGTGACTCTGACATTCTTTCCGCCCCCTCTCCACAAAATTTCCCACATGCACTCCTTTGATGCCCACCCTGGTTTGCAAAATGCTCATGTCAGGGATGATGACAGTCTGCTAGCTGTCAGTAGGAATGGAGTTTCTCAGAGCTGACCCTGTGAAAAGCTGCACCTTATATGAAGCACTGACCCTGGGAAGATGCAAAGATGTGGAACCACTAAGACAGAGAATCAAAAGTTGTGACACATACACACACACACACACACGCACACACACACACAATCCGATAAAAGAAAAGGAAGATTGAGGATGGGGTCATGACAGGTTTGTTTCACGGCTTCATAGAGAAAAAAGAGAGAGCTTTTCTAGTGATCTGGAGGCTCCTGGAACAGTTGCTTCTTCTCCTAAGGCTTGAATGACATCTATAGTTTTTATTTTCTGTCTTTGACATACTTAAGCATTTGAGGCTGTGGGAGAGATTGCTCCTACCAGGGATACTCAATTCTCCAGACAGCAGATCTGACTGAGTATGAGGCCTGCTCATTGGGAGGGATTAACCCTGCTACTGAGAACCAAGTCAGAAGCCTACTGCTTGAAAGGTTATAGACCATAGAGGAAAGCTTCTACTCTTCCTTGGCTAAAACAAGTTATACCTAGGGCTAGAAAGATTGCTTAGTGGTTAAACATTTGCCTGTGAAGCCTAAGGACCCTGGTTCGAGGCTCAATTCCCCAGGACTCATGTTAGCCAAATGCACAATGGGGCACATGCATCTGGAGTTCGTTTGCAGTGGCTGGAAGCCCTGGCATGCCCATTCTCTCTCTCTCTCTCTCTCTCTCTCCTTCCCTCCTTTTCTCTGTCACTCTTAAATAAATAAATAAAAATAAACAAAAAAATTTTAAAAAGTTATGCCTATTAAAATGTCTTCTAAATGCCTATGCTTATACCCTCTGATCCATGGTACCCTTACCCTTGGTTAGAGAATCTGTTTTTTTCAGGTTGGTGCTGAAAACAAGGAAGACCCAAGACCCACCAGAGTGATGAGAAAAGAAAGCCAGCTGCCAAGCATGAGACACATCATCCCTATCACACCCACCAGGGCTCAGGGAGAATGACAGAGAAAGTAGTGAATTAAATGAGTTTACTTTTCTTAAACAAAAATATTTTATTCATTTATTTATTTGAGAGAGAGTCAGAGAGAGAGAGAGAGAGAGAGAGAGAGAGAGAGGCAGACAGAGAGAGTGAATGGGCATGCCATGGTCTCCAGCCACTGCAAAGGAACTCTAGATGCATGTGCTACCTTGTACATCTGGCTTACCTGAGTACTGAGAAATCAAACCGGGATTCTTAGGCTTCTCAGGCAAGCGCCTTAACCAGTAAGCCATCTCTCCAGCCCTGAGTTGAGCTTTTATGACTAGCCTGAGAACCTTTTCCAGAGAGATGGTGGGTTCATGGTCTCACGGTGACTACTGATAACTCACTGGTGAGGCCCTCAGTGAAGCCAGGGCAGGGGTAAGGGGACATAAAACCATAACCTGAAAGCAATATGAACAAGTTGCACCTTGTTTATGTATTACCATTCTCAATAATAAAAGGATCACTGAGCTTCTCTTTTATATGCTAACTGAGGAGCCCAGAGGTCACACTCTAACCTCCCCCTGTCAGCTTCTTATACTCCTGGAGGCAGAGTCAGTCACTACACCCCTAGGCAAAAATCTCCAAAACAGCTACAGACCCTCGAAATTTTAGCTTAGTATGTAGCATGTCTGAGTCCCTGTATTCAAACCCCAGCACTGTATAAACCAAGCACGCTACAATATCAACACTTGGGAAGTGGAGACAGGAGAATCTAAAATTCAAAGTCATTCTTAGCTATATAGCAAGTTTCAGATTAACCTAGATTTCATGATACCCTGTCTCAAAAAATGTTATAAAATATTTATAATATGTGCAAAATATTACATATATTATATGTATGCAATATATGCAAATTTGCATGTATACAATGATTCATGTATGTTTATGATAATTTATTTAAACAGCTTCTTGATTGGGGTCATTCTTTTCATGTTTTTTAAACCCTAAATTTTCTGTGAGAAATATATTTTGTGTGTGGATGCGTGTCTGCAGTACGTGTGGTGTGGTATGGGGGTGTCTGCACATGTACGTGTCCCATGTAAGTTCATGTAGAGAGTGTCAGGTGTCCTCTATCACCTATCCACATGTTTTATTGATACAGAGTCTCACTGAGCACAGACCTGCACTTTTCAGTCAGACTTGCCAACCAGTAAAACCCAGAGAATCCTAGGTCTCTCTTCCCCACATGCCTGGGATTACAGGTATGCATGGTCATGGCCATATGTTTACCTTGGTGCTGCGGATCAATCTCAGAGTGACTCTGACCCTCTCCAGCTTCCATACTTGTACTGTTAAGTACTCTTACCTACTGAGCTATCCCCTCCGTACCAAGAAGCATTCCTTTTAAAGTGTGAAGCTACATGTTTAATCTCAGCCTCTGGCTGTAGGAGGATTCATGTGAGTTAAAGATTAGCCCGGGTATTGAGTGAGTTCCAGGCCAGCCTGAGCTAGAGTGAAATCTTGCCTCAAAAAATAAAACAACAACAACAACAAAATAATAATAAAGTGTTAAAATCTTTATTTACTTTAGAAATGCAGCTGGGTGTGTTAGTGCATAACTTCACTATCAGCACTTTGGAGGCTGAGGTAGGAGGATCATTCTGAGTCTGAGGCCAGCCTGAGACTACATAGTGAATTCCAGGGCAGCCTGGGCTAGAGAGAGACCCTACCTCAGAATAACCAAAAAAAAAAAAGTTAAGTTAAGGTGATAAGACCCAAAGGTTTGCTCAGGGTTGAGATGGAGCTGGCTGGGACGTGATGTGACTGCAGAAGGGCCCTGAAGTTGTCATCAGTTTTCACTTTTATTTATGCTTCTTAGTGTTCAAGCAAGACTTAAAACCATGGGCTCCCAGATGAGATAAACAATTTCTACATTGCTCCTTCCTCTGCCCTGCCCATATTAGGCTAATTGCCAGTGGACAATTTAAAATGCCGCACATATCAAGTTTATCGTTAAATCAATTCATGTAATACATAGTCACTTCCCGCATGTTAATGGGTACAAGCAGTAAAGTTGTTCGACCATAGATCTCAAGTGTCTGTCATCATGTTTCCTCATCGCTGACTCAGTGACCATCCCACATCACACATAGTTGGGCCAGCAGAGGAAGATGGCGGCGATTGTGATCCAGGCCTCATAAATGTGCGGAAGGAAGATGAAGCCCAAATTGCAAGTAACACAGCAGCAGATCTTTGTTCTTGGTTTTCAGATACAGACACTAGAACTTCATGCCTTGTTTTCCATGTATATGTCTGCATGTGGTGAGCATGTATGTATGGACATGTGTCTATGCATGCATGTGAATATGTGTCTGTGTGTGTTTTGAGGTCAGTGGTTGGTGTTGACTGTCTTACTCAGTTATTCTCTACCTTCTTTTTTTTTTTTTTTTTTTTTGAGACAGTATCTCTTACTGAACCTGGAGCTTACCATTCATGTTTGAGTAGCTAGCCACCAAGTCCAAGGTACTCTATTTTAATCTCCTTGGTGCTGGTATCACAGGCATGTTACATGTATGCTGGAGATGGAAGTCAGGTCTTCATGTTTGGATGGCAAACATGAAGACCTGTGAATCCAAGTGAGCCATCTCATGTGCTTTAGATGGCCAAATTCCATCTTCCCATCCCACAAAGCATGCAGGTGACTTCTCTCTTCTGATGCTGCTAGAGAGTGGTCATTGCATTCCCAAGTAACTTGTGGGGAATCGGTTCTGATCTTGACAGCCTCATGGAGCTACTGTGTCAAAAGAGAGAATGCATATTTGAGGAAGTGTCCCCACCTTCCTGTGAAGATGTCTGGATAGTTTGAGGGGCTCCTAAGGCAGCTGCAAGCATGGCAACATACCCCCCGCCCCCGGTGAGGCAGCTGGATGGAAGCTCTGGCATAGAAGATTAAATGAAATTGATCATAAATAAAAATACACATTTCTTAAGAAAAGATTTGGAAAAAAATGTTTTCTACTTATGTCATCACTAATAGACTCTAAGCTACTGACACTTGGGAGGTAAGGAATCAGAGATGAGGTAACAGTGAAGCTGCAAGTAGGTACATCTTGGTAGCTGTGTGTGTCTGTCAATGGTCAGAAGGCCTCCTTGGGGTTAAGCATCCTTGAAGCTGCAGCTAGGCTGTTCCCACTATATCAGAAAATGAAAGACCAGGGTGTTCTCTCACACTTGTGCACTAACAAAGGTTCTATGTACTCAAAAGTTGCTGGTATAATTATAATGTCATTTGCATTATGGTTCTGACCTCTTTGTAGTCTTTTCAAGAGGATCATGGGAAAAGACACCCTAAAAGGGAGATTTGGTCCATCATGACTTGGGAGGGGAAAAGGGCTACCTTACTTCATGAATATGCAATCTACTTCATAAATATTCATAAAAATTTCTTTAAAGTCACAACACAGAGCCCACTGGGCTGCTCCCCACTTTGGGACAGCTGACTTCAATCTCTCTTGGAGTGTTTGCTTCATTTAATTTTATTTTATCAACATTTCCTTAAATGATCTGTGTCTCTGGACTAAACTTTTTCCTTCAAGAACATAAGAACAGAGGGACCCCATAACATTATCTCAGGGTATATAGTCTGGAAAATAGACTACTACAATGATAAAAATTGATTTGATAAATGGAACAGGCATCTTGGTGGCAGTCCTCTCCAGGGTAGTTTAAGAGACAGAATTTGTAGGTTGTGTTGAGAAACACAATACTCCTGACCCTGACTGACTGTCCCTGACTGCTCATCTACAGAATGGGTCAGCACCTGGATTTAAAGTCATATTTAGAGATGCAGTGAGAGGAATTCACCCAGGGCATCTCCAGTTTTGTTCTTGGGACCCCTGGGCCACTTCCCTGACCTTCCTGTGTGTATGTCCCCTGAGAATGCTGTAGAGGAGATTGGACTGCAGAAATTTTATGGTGCAGGGAAGGACATAATGGAAGTGGGAACTACTCATTCATAACACAAATGTACACCAAGTCCTTACTGTAAAACAGCACTAAAAGCTGGTCGTACAGATGGGAACATTAAGCAGGCAAGAAAATCAATGCAGAGAAAGTGAAGCTATTGAGAATAGAGGCCACAGGTTGAGCAATGAAAGCAGAAGGAGAAATTCTCTTAAATCTGTCCTCCCCCTTTGCCTCCTGTGCCAGCCTGTGGTCCAAGCTACCATCTCCTTTAGCTAGGATATTCTGAGTTTCCTCATGGATCTGTTAATGGTACCTTTGGCATCCTTGCAATCTTTTCCCCTTGTCCTATCTTTCAAACTACAGTGCTGAACATGAGGCTTCACCTGTCCAAAACCCTTCACTAATTCTCATTGCTCATAAGATGGAGCCAAAACGCATAAGCTGAGGAACAAAGTCAGTCCCATCTGGTTCCTGCCTTGCACTGCCCTATTTTGCATCATCTCCATCACAAGCTGCATTTCAGCTACGTGCTGCTTCTCTTCCCCCTTTTTTTCTTTTGTTTTGTAGGTAACAAGTGTGGTATGTGTCTGAGTGCTATAGGTGCGTATGTGCCCCTCACCTCCTCAGAATGCACATGTGCAGAGACCCGAAGAAGACATTCAGCATCCTCCTCTATCACGTTTCAACCTTATTTCCATGAGACAGGTTCTTTCACTGAAACTGAAGCTTCTTTTTTCTTTTTTTTGGTGAGTCTGGATGGAAAGGGGGATTGTCTCTTCCCCACTCAATGCTGGGGGCTACAGAAGCATTTAGCCATACCTGGCTTTTTATAAGGGTACAGAGCCTTGAACTCAGGTTTTCTGCTTGCATAGCAAGTTCTATTACCTGCCCTCTTTCTCTTTTCATGCCCTGTAGTCACCATACCTCTTCTGAAACAAGGACTCGGCCCCTGACGGTCCTCCTGCCAGGAGCACACTTTCATAGGTTCACTTTAATACTTTAATACAAAGTAAACAATCAGTCACTTCTTTTCTTACAGTCCCTCCTTGACTTCCTTGTCCAGGTGAAATCTTTAATTTTGTATTGACCTACCTCACCTTTGGAGCAGTTTTTCATATTGTGTTGTGGTGCTTGGTTATGATTCTCCCCCACTTTAAAATGTCAGTGGGTCGACAGATGGGACCTCATTTGCCTTGAGTCACCAAGGCATTCCTAGAACCTGACACATAGTCATCTCTCAGCCTTGTGTGCTGACCAAGTACATAAAGCAAGTACTGAGTGTGGTAGTTTGAACGTATGTCCTTCATAGACTCAGGTGTTTTATTACAGCTTGTACCTTGGATCTATAGTCACTGGGTGTGGTGGTTTGATCCAGGTGTCCCTCATAAACATAGGTGTTCTGAATGCTAGGTTCCCAGCTGATGGAGATTTGGGAATTAACGCCTCCTGGAGGCAGTGTTATTGCTGGGGGTGGGCTATGGGTGTTATAGCCAGTGTCTGGTGTACTTTCCTGTTCCTGTTGTTCACCTTATGTGGGCCATGGGGTGATGTCCATCCTCTGCTCATGCCATCGTTTTTCCTGCTATTGTAAGCCAAAATAAACCTCTTTTTTTCCACAAGTTGCTCTTGGTTGGGGGATTTGTACGAGCAATGCAAACCTGGCTGCAACACAGGGCTAGAGGAGGTGTCATTGGAGGCAGATCCCGGAGTCTGTACCTAAGTTGTCACTGGGGGCAAATCTGATTACCAACCCAAAGATGTAATAGAACAGTTTGAGCTCTGCCGCAGTTCCTTGTTGCTTGTTGCTGGTTTGTGCTTGCTGCTCTTGGTTTCCACAGGATGTTTGGTTGTTTCTCTCTGCTTGGATGAATTGAAGTAGCTTTTACTGACGCTGATGGAACTTACCCCTGGATCTGTAAGTTTGAAATTAATCCCATCCTCCCCGAAACTGTGTCTGGTTTAGATGTTCATCCCATCAATGTGAAACTGACTACCACAGTAAGGAATAATGAAATGTCACTGTAAGGTTGGGTTAGAGAAATTTTCCAAAATGTACTGTCCTGACAGGGACATGAGGAATATTGATTGTTCACCTATGCGACTGTGTCAAGCTTTGTGCTCCAGGTCAGGGGTGATTTTATTTTCTGACTTTAAATCTCTATTATACCAGAGGTCTTTGGTGATCTCCAGGCCAGTGATAGACCCTGTGTCAAAAAAGTGGGTCATGTTCCCAAGGATGACACTTGAGGTTGTGCTCTGACTTCCACATGCCTATGCACACATGTACACACACGTGAACATACACACACATTAATAAAACTGAAGAAATCTGGTAATACAGAGCACAGTCTCAGTGAGTCCTAGTAAATATATTTTGACTACCCCTGTAATTTTTTATTTTATTTATTTACTTTTATTTATTTGAGAGAGAATGAGACAGAAAGAGGGGGAGAGAGAGAGAGAGAGAGAGAGAGAGAGAATGGGCATGCCAGGGCGTCCAGCCACTGCAAACGAACTCCAGATGCATGTGCCACCATTTACATCTGGTCTGCATGGGTCCTGGGGAATCAAACCAAGGCCCTTTGGCTTTGCAGGCAAATACCTTAACCACTAAGCCAACCCTTGTAATTTTTGAACAACAGCCTTATTGTGTTACTTACATGTGATTTATTTGAAGGCATTACTACCAAGGTAGTAAAGACTCCATATTTGAAAATGTTTAATCAGCTTTCATCTACATCATCAATCACCTAGACAGAGTATGTGGGAGAGAGTATGTGCCACCTTGTGATAAGCTCTTTAAAAAGCTGAGGAAGATGTTGGAGGCAGAGACTTTCAAGTTTTATGTTGCATTTCCTGTAGTCCATAAGCATTTGGTATGTGCCATTAAGTGGCAAGCAGCATACTAAAGAGATGCAAGTAAGTATAGTAGAGAGAAAGTGACTTAACTCTTAAAAAGAATGGTTATAGGACCTAAAATTCATAACCATCTCATGCATTACTTGTTATAGATTATACAAAACCAGTCCCCTAGGAGACCATCTGATATGTATTGAAGTGATAAGCACAACTCCTGGCACTTGACAGTGATATAAATGGATGCCCAGTGTCGAGAACTTGCACTTGACAGCAGCATCCTGTGCCAGTTTCCTTAAGTTTTATTTTAGGGAATTTTCCTACCAAGAAAATTGTACTAAAGTCCTTTTCTTTTATAAAACAATTTCTCTAAAAATGGAAGCTTGCAGATTCATATATTTTTTTGAGGTTTAACTTTGCTTCCAAAGAATTATGATTTGCTCTGATGAAGGGAACCTTAAACACACAAAACTAATTGCAGACCGGATCTTGCAGTATTCACTGAAGTCCAGAGTTTTAAGTCATTTTCATAAATTATAGTGGGATGAAGGAAGGGAAATGAATGTGAAGGCAGAGATGGTTATTTTTGTGAATTATAAGAAAAGTGTTTTATTCTTCACAATCACTCTTTCTTCGGAAGCAGGACTGATCCTTTATATGGGAAAAGCAACCAATCATAATGTATGATTGGAAGGGCATTGAAATGTCTCTTTTGAACCACAATCAAGAAATAGCCTTCTGATGGGTATGCCACCGTGCCAGAAATTCCAAATCTGGTGGTTTAGTGTAAAGATAAGACCAGCTATAAATGCACAAAAAGGGGCTGGGGAGATGGTACACAAGATGAAATACTTGTCATGCCAGTGTGAGTACATGACTTTAGATCCCCAGCAACTGTGTAGAAGCTAGAAGTTGTGGCAGGCTTTTGTAATCCTAGCACAGCTTGTTGCAAGATGAGATGTGGAGACAAGAGATCCCTGGTAAACTTATGGTCCAGTCGTCCAATGGAACAATGGAAGACGCTTCTGCAAAGATGAGGTGGAAGGTGGGAGAACATACCTGAGGTTGTCCTCTGATCTCCACACATATACCATTGCATGCGTGTACCTCTGTACATTATCTCTCCCATATACATACACACAGAATAAATACACTCAAGTCAGGATGATACTTTTATCTACAAAAAATAAAAAATAAAATCCATATGCTTAAAACTAGCTAGTCCATTAGCTTGTTCTTAAGGAAATGGGTGCCAGGAATGAAGGACTGTTCCCAGCCCAATGATATTTTCACTCATAGCTATTACCCATGCTTGTGGCATTAGGAAGATGACTTAAAATGGCTAGGTCATGCATCATTTGGGACTTCATGAGCATGGGTGTAGGTACTACCAGAGGTCAGGGTCTGTGTTTCCTCTTCATGACCCCAACATGTGGGACACTGTTGTCTTTTAATTTTTTTTTTTTTTTGTGTGTACATACTTGTGGAGGGCAGAGGACCACCTCGGATGTCATTCCTCAGGCACTAGCCACCTCTGATATTTTTTTTGGTGGGAACAGTATCTATAAGTGGCCTGAACCTCAGAGTCAGCTAGATTAGCTGCCCAGGGAGCCGCAGGGACTCTCTAGCCTCTGTGTCTCCAGTGCTGAAACTACAGGTATGTCAGCCACACCTTTTCTTTTTTTTAACCTTTTTCTGTTTTTGTTTTCAGGTGGGTTTTGGGGAACCCAACTCAGGTCCTTATACTTGCAAGGGAAGAACTCTTTCAAATGCACTATCTCCCTAGCCCTGGTGTTTTTTTTTTTTTTTGTTTGTTTTACTTTTATTTTTCCAGAAATGAAAATCTAAAACATGAGTTCCAATAACTTCTGCAATTTTTATTTGTTTTTAAATACATTCTTTGCTTTTACTCACAGTGGTCTATATGAGTACTGACTATCTCCTGTTATTTGCCATGTCACATATTTTAAAATTTATTTTATTTTATTTTTATTTATTTGAGAGAGAGAGAGTGAAAACTTCACATGCATGTGCCAGCTAGTGCACCTGCCTTCTGTGGGCCCTGGGGAATTGAACCTGGGTCCTTTGGTTTTGCAGGCACACACCTTAACCATTAAGCCATCTCTCTAGCCCCCATGTCACATTTTCATACATCAGGTAAATGTTGTAAAAAGTCAAAGTCACAATAGGAGGGAAGAAATTGAAAAATTCAGCATATTCTTATATCATCACAAACCATAGGTTCTGCCAGGTATGCAGTGATTAGCATATCAAGGCTATTATCAGGAGTCCACTCTCAAGGTTGGCCCTGCGCATGCTTCAAAGAGTGCTACTTCTTCCCGTGCAGAAAATGTGGGTGCATTTTCTGAGGAGAACTGTAGAAGGAACTTTTCAATGGAAGGGTAAGTGGCCAACATTGCATGACTGTGACTGTTTAATCTGCATAGGAATCAGCTGAGCTCAGTAACATATCGCTTGTGGAAGAACTTTCACCTAAGACTATGTGGATCAAAATCAGAGCAGGTGTCACTAACTGCTGCCAGGGGGATTCTGTAAGGCCAGCACCCTTGCTTTGTGGCAGTATCAGAGATACTTTGTCAGAGGCTCACAATTAGGTTAAAGAAAAGCGCTTGACAAGAGTCTGAAGTGTAATGCAAGGCAAATTAATGTCCAGTTTGCAGTTCTCAGAAGTCGAAGGTTTAAGGATAATAAGACAACTTGAGGAAGATGCACTCTGTGGGTTCATAGTTAGAGAGCAAAATGGACAATTAAGGAAGCCCTGCAAAGCACATTTCATGGTTTTTGATCTATCAAGAGACCCTGAGTTATCGGCTTTACAAAGCATGGTAGTGGTGGGGGTTGTGCTGTGGAGTACAGATGTGTCTAGCCCTCTGTACACCCATGCCACAGTGAGGTACATTTGTATTCATCTTAGTTTTATGCCATCCTGCCCCCAGCCCTGTCACCTGATTTGACATGTGAATGAAGAGATTCTGCCTTCCAAGTCCTGCTGACGATGGGAAGCACCACCTCCTGATGGACAGACAAGTCGGGAGCGCTGCTTCCTGATTTGTGAATTGGCATATTGGGAGCTCTCCAGCTTTGCAGAAACAAAGGGCGAGGATGATGGTGTACTTGCTTGTGGTATTGAGTGGCAGAGTTCTATATAAAACTCAAATGTCATTACAATTTCTAGTGGTGATGTGTCTGCAGGAGCAGATGTGACCCTAATTGTTGAAGGCTCCCTGTATTTTCACAAAAGATTGCATGCATGGGCTTAGGGTAAGTGCATGACCAATCTGGACAGGAAAAGGAAATAGAGATGCTGGGTTTAACTTGGCTGACATTGCCTTTGGACTGATTGAGTCTTTATAATCATAATCCCATTAGTAGATAAGGAAAGTCAGACAAAAGGGTTAAGGACTTTTGTAGAGTCAGTCATTGAGTTAACATGGGAAGAGTTCTGCTCAATATTCTCTCATTCCAAAGCCTGAACACTCTTTGAGGCAGGACAGGAAAACAAGAACACCAAGGGGACACAAGAAGGGAAAGAACTTCCTTACTCCAGGGCCTCATTTTCCTTTTGTTCTGAAGGTCAGGAAACTTCAGCATCACTGATAGAGGTAAAACCATCTATAGAGACAATGTGTGTTTACCTAATGATATCTCAAGCAAGCATATTTTTAAAAACAGCAAACGAATTGTGTTTACTCGAGGTCAAAATGTTTATAACCTTGAATTTGCCGGCATTAGCTAGCATTCCTTCTCATCCCTAAATCTAAACAGTGTACCTTACAAACTACCTCGCAATTTCATTTAAGGAAGAAAATTCTAAGAAAAAACGAAGCAGTTCATTACTTTTACTTAAATTTTATGTTTTGCTTAATCTTTAAAGCTTTTTGTAAATTACATCATTTGAGGAATGTACCTTAGAAAGCCAAAGGGTCATATGAATAGACATAAAGGCGACCTAAGTGCAGCTCTTTCTCACATCTTTTTCCTCTACATCTATCTAAACACTTAATAAACTCGTTTTTCTTGATTCTGGCTCATCTGACAGTCTTTCCTAGGGTGTAGTTAAAGATCTGGCTTTGCCTGGTGGAACTTCCTAAAGAGGATGTGAGCTCCCTAGGCTGCGGGGGGCTGCTTTGACTCTTCTCCCTGCTACTGCTAACACATCTACTGGGAACACATTACTGTTTCATGGCAGAAGGGGCATCTGTGATTTCAACAACATATAAGGAGTATGCAAAGAGATCAATGCCACATTCCTCCTCATCTTAAAAATATTTGCTCACAATGTGAATGCTGCTCTGACAGAGTTGATTTCATGCTGACTGGTGGAGTTTCCACGTGTGACTAAAAATAATGCTGTTGGTAACTGAAATGCTGTTGGTGGTCTAAGCATTGAGCTCTATAGGCAGAGTTTGTAGCTTCTTGATTTCTTACTGGCTTTGAAATTGAAATTATCCAGGGCAGCAATAGCCTTGACGTATACTCTGTTTTCCATCAAGAAACACAACGTGTCCTTTCGGAACTTAATTGAGCAGCACAAAGCTAATTAGGTGTCCGAAGACATGCCATTTAATTCACAATCCAGCATTAATTTGCTCAACACAATGAGCTTATCTTCCATATAAATGCCTGTGCCCTATGGCTCCCCAAGCAGCTGCAATGTACAGGAATGACTGATAACTCCTTCATTTAAATGTGGTGGTGGTTTTTCTTTCTCCCCTTTCTTCGTGTGGCAAAAGGAAGAATGAATAGCATGTCAATTGTAATGAGGTTTTTTTTGTTGTTTATATAGAAAATTTAAATAAATGACTATGAGATGACAGCATATAGTTGCAAGAAAAGCACCAACCGTTTAGGGAAGGTAAAGATGTCTAATTCCCATCCTGCATCTCATGGGATAGGAAATTGATGCTCAAAGTTCTGAGAGCTGTCCGATAGAATAATAGAATGTGACAGAGACATATCACATAGACATTTTTTGTTGTTTGTGCAGCAATTGGGAATTATGTTTCTCTCAAAGGCCTGGTTTTCTGTTTATCTATTGGTAATTAAGTAGTTGAAGAGCCTAGAATCTCCCTCAGAGCAGTAAAACTAACAGAAAAGAGAAAATGTAAGAATGGAAAAAAATTATGAAAACCATTTAAAGAGATAGGTATCCAGCATATGTAAGGAGCTTTAAAAACTCAATAGAAAACCAAGTAATACTTTTGAACAAAGGATAATAATTTAAATAGAAAAATGCCCATAGTTCTTACTCATCCAAGAAATACAAACTAAAACCACAAGTTATCATATTGCCCTAGTCAGTGCTGCTCAAGAGGAATAAACAAAGCTGTCAAGGATGTGGAGAAGAGGAATTGACATTAGTACAGCCAAGGGGATCAGTGGGAGGAGAGGGGTATATCAAGGGGAATGAATTCAATCCCATTACCTTGTATACATGTATGAAAGTGTCATAATGCAACATGTCATTGTGTTCAACTAATATTAAAAAGCCCTCAAAATAGATCCAGCATTTTATCTGGCTATCGTACTTCTAAGTATATCTAAAGGCAAGGATATTTCTTGTGGCCCTACTCACAACAGCCTACATATGGATTCAGCTATGGTGTCCAGATGAATGAGAATAATGAAATGTGCTATCTAATCAATAAAATATTCAGCCATAAAAGAATGAAATCCTGTTTTTTTTTTGTAGCAAAATAGGTGGAACATTAGCATTTTATGCAAAATAAGCTAAACACAGAAAGGCAAATGCTTCACAGTCTCTCTCCTAAATGGAAGTGTAAAACAGTAATGTCAAAGTAGAAGAGACTAACATAGTGATTAGTAATGGATAGGGTTAGGGTAAAAGGAAGGAAGATAGATGAGGTTGGATAAATGGTACAAATATATAGTTTAAAAGGAGGAATAAGTTTATAGCAGAGTAGGGATAACTATCTCATAAAGCCATAGATAAGAGGAGTTGAGGTTTTCAAATATAGAATGTTAA
This sequence comes from Jaculus jaculus, assembly GCF_020740685.1. Lineage (NCBI taxonomy): Eukaryota > Metazoa > Chordata > Mammalia > Rodentia > Dipodidae > Jaculus > Jaculus jaculus. The sequence continues at coordinate 18,624,471 of NC_059106.1, forward strand.
GAATATGCAAATGCTGATTGTCTTTGTTTGATCAGTATATGTTGCATACACATATGGCAATATTACTGTGCCCCATAAATGTGTGTAACCATTCTATGTTATATAAAGATACATATATAGAAGAAAAATGTACTGTTACCAAATATTCAGACTAGATCCAATTTGTTATGATACCAATTTGAGTTTTTGTAGAAATTTTTTGAACTTGAATGTGATAGTCCTAGAGCTGTTGTATGAATGGTTATGTGAGAATAAAAAAATTAGGCACACATATTGATAAAATAAAGGTGGTTCAAAAGTGTGCATAGCCAGCATAGTCAAGACTACCAGTGCTGCAGTTCAAATATAACTGTCCTTTAAACCTCACTTTAAACCCTCTTTTTAAAAAAATATTTTATTTTTATTTATTTATTTGAGAGAGAGAGGAAGAGAATGGGTGCATCAGGGGCTACAGCCACTGCAAACAAACTCCAGAAGCATGTGTCTCCTTGTGCATCTGGCTAATGTGGGTCCTGGGGAATTGAACCTGGGTCCTTTGTCTTTGCAGGTAAGTGCCTTAACTGCTAAGCCACCTCTCCAGACCTCAAACCCTCTTTTGTCTGTAAAAATTGGACCATCCTCATATTGTCTTAACCACCCACAACTTGGGAGTTTAATCTGAGAGAAAGAAAGAGTAATGGATAGAGTGTGCACACAAGCCAGATTTTAGGAGAGCTTATATTTTTCATTTAAATTTTTTGACAAGTTCATACTATTATATGATGTAGGCTGATTGTATTCACCCCCTATTGACCTCTCTTATCCCCCCCCCTTTCTCATGGGACACCTTCTTCTTCCCAACTAGTCTCTCTTCTGCTTTCATGAGCATGAATTTATTACATAGCACGGACACTTTACAAGTAGCTCTGCCACTGACAAACATGTCTCCCCTTCTCCTTGCAACTATTAGCTATCAAAACTCCTCAGAGAGGAGTGGGGATTCGTGAGACCTTCACCCCATGAAGGAGAGGTTATGGCTTGATGAAATTAAAATTTATAGACACATTGTAATAAGTGTAATCCACTTTATAGACATCAGTTTTTTGGCAAAGTTCTCATGTATGTCCATGTCCCTTAACGAGCCCATCAGCATCTCACTCCCAAATATAAGTGAAAGTCAAGCTCAGAGTCAGGGAACCAGCACTTTATGAGCCAGCAGGGTCTCTCTTGGCAGAGAAGTGAACACAAACCTGCCTGTGGCATTGCCTATAAAACTTTCATACCCTAGGCCTTTTGCTTACTGGCATTAACAGTTAACTGGTGAGTTTGCAGATTCCATGCAAAATTTCAGTTCTTTATTTCCCTTTTTATAAAGTTGTGACTTATAGCTGCATTATGGGGTCTGTAGGCCTACAGGTTTCTACACACCATTAGGTACTTATGCAACTGAGGAACTTTGAAGCAAAGGACACTCTAGGGTACTTTTCTCTAGGGCCCCCTGAGATGGATGGAAGGTAAAAATTCTGCATTAGGTTACCTCACGAATGAGCCCATGCTTATTTGTATTGTACTAGACATAAAAGCTGAAGGGCTGTAAGAAAAAAAATGAGTTGTTTTTGCTTTTCAAAGGCACTCCTTAAAATATATTGGTAATGACACTAACATTTTATGTCTCGTATGTGTCAGACAACATTATGCTATAGAAACTTCCTGAAAGAAAGAGGCTTTTAGTTACAACGTTTGATGTTTCATTCAAAGTTCCTGTCTACTGCAGGTCAGTTGGCTTGTCCAGTCTCCTCACTTCAGAACGATGTATGTATGTATGTATGTATGTATGTGTGTGTGATATGTATGTATGTGTGTGTGATATGTATGTATGTATGTATGTATGTATGTATGTATTTAGTTTCTGAATAAGGGTCTCCTGTATCTCAGGCTATCCTTGAACTTGCTGTCTAACCAAGAATGGCCTTGAACTCCTGATCCTCCTGCCTCCACCTTCCAAGTACTGGATTTACAAGCAGCGACCACTATGCCTAGTCTGAGTTGTTCTTTGGACATTCTACAAGCTGAGCTATACCTCTAGCTCAGAACCTCTCCCTCCCCCCAAACACTTCTTTATCAGACTCACTTCATTGAGTGTTGCCATTGCACGTGCCAGAAAGAAAAGAGGTCTGAAAGGGATTTTTCCCTAGCAATTAAATTCTGTAGCCTGGTGCTACATGTTCCTTCTGTGTACAAGACACTGCCTGAATGGACCTTTGGCATTGCCACACAGAGGATGCAAACAGTGCCATCCTGCCCTGGTCAGGGAGGCAGAGATGGACATACTTGATTAGCAACAGTGATGCTTTTTGTACTTAGTACCTAGGCTGCTCTGCCATGGTAGGGCATCCATACCCCAGTCTGTCTCTGACAGAGAGTTAGCAGTGTCCCAACTGTCACAGCTTTGTGGACTCAGATTGGGCATCTAACATACCAGCACTGGAAAAAGGTAGAAAAACTCAGATGGCTAGAGCTAGTTAATATTACAACTAGTCTGCTGTCTTACTTGGCAAGCTTATTACCAAAGAAAAGCAGCTAATATCTGAATATAGTGAGAGAAAACAGGCCTTGAATAATTAAAGATTCAACGAGCTCATTAATCAGAGATTCATGTTGTGCCTAAATGAACAGGGGAACACACAAAAGGTTGCTACTACAAGTTTATGGTGCCTCTTTTTTTAATTAAAAAAAAATACAGGGCTGGAGAGATGGCTTAGTGGTTAAGCGTTTGCCTGTGAAGCCTAAGGACCCCGGTTCGAGGCTCGGTTCCCCAGGTCCCACGTTAGCCAGATGCACAAGGGGGCGCACGCATCTGGAGTTCGTTTGCAGTGGCTGGAAGCCCTGGCGCGCCCATTCTCTCTCTTTCCCTCTATGTGACTGTCTCTCTATGTCTGTCGCTCTCAAATAAATAAATAAAAAATGAACCAAAAAAAATTAAAAAAAAATCCAGTGAATTTTGGCTTTGGGTTAGAACAAAATTTAAACATTTCTGCAGTGACCCTAAACATACTCCCACTATTGGGTGCCTCATTCTCACCTTTCCTGTCTCTCTTTGTGTACCTTGATACCTTGACTCCCTGCCCTCTGGCTTCTCTTGATCTCCACACCTTTCCTGAGAGCTAGTGGTTAAAACCCACTCCACCTGAGGACAACAGGTGTACCACTGAGGCTGAGGAGAAGGGCTCCTCTCTTCCTCCTTTGACCTACACACACCCCTAACAGAACACAGCCCCTTCTTGTCTGAAGGTGGCATTTTTAATGTGGCTTTAACCAGTTCTAAGGAAGACCAGGCCTGGAAGCAAGTCTGCTGGCACCTGGTTCACTTGGAAGCCCTGGATGAGAGGATGTTAGAAAACCAGGTTCTGGTTCCCAGGAGTCTGTGTGGAGCCACCAGGCCTTCCAGGTGATCACTGAGAAGTCTAGTGTAAGTCTTTCCTGACAGTAACCAGGCAGGGTGGGGGCAGAGTAGGTCTCCATTGACACCTGGGACTGCTGACTTGAGTCCAGTGCCTGGAGGCAGCTCCAGGAAGTCACGCAAGAGAACATGAAGTCAAGAAGGAGCTGCTGCATGCTGCAGTCCAGAGAAGCAGCCATGATTGGTGAGCACAGGACCAGATCCCAGGCAGCAGAGGTTGTACGTGGGGTGTCATCTCCTTGATGGCGATTCCCTCAGGAGACCGTTGCTCTGATCCAAAACCAGAGGACAATGCTAAAAGTGGAACACCAATAGAAATATGACTTCATCTGCTGGGTGATCCAGGGCAAAGAGGAAATGAAGACAGGTCCCATATCTCTGTTGGCTGCTCTGCACTGGAGCTGGGCAGAGAATGATCAGGATGCTGGCCACCTCTCCCTCCAGGTGCTACAGGAGCCCACTTAAGCCATACAACGAGTGGAGCTGAAATTCTGGCATTCTCCCAGAAGCATGCTATATCCACTACATGGCCACCCTCAGGAACTTGAAGATGCTGAGCAGTAGGGCGGTGACTTGAACCTTCTGGGCAGGAAGCGTGGGGGGGGGGGGGGGGGGGGTGGGGGAGTGCATGTGGGTTGGCAGACCTAGGTGTCCATGGCAGAGTCTCTGTAATCTGTTCTCATTGTTGGTCCTGTCCAGGGTCACTGGCTGCTTTCTGTGGACAGGTCCTGCGCTGGTCCATCCCTGCTTCTCCCTGCAAGTGCTGACTGTTTCTATTCATACAACAAGGACTACCAAAGCTTGACAAAGAAGCAAGGAGCTCCCAGACAGCTGCAACCGAGAGAACATTGTAATGTCCTCCACGTGACCTGGAAAACTTGTCTTTCTTTCCCTCTCTCTCTCTCTCTCTCTTTATTTCTCTCTCTCTCTCTGTCTTTTTCTAAGCAACTTTTCTCCCAAAAGTTCTCATTCAGACCATAGGCATCTTAGAGTGGGAAGGCAAATTACAGATAGCCCTGGACCACATTCATCTACAGCCAGGCCGAAGCAGGTGCGTCTCCTTTCAGCATTCCTCAGGATACCCAGACAAGCCTGCCCAGGGAAAGTTCTCTGGCTTCAATCTCAATGCCTTACTTCTTGCAAATTGTCATTAGTGGTCTGGACCATGAGTGGGAGGGTTGGAGCGCACCGTGAGAGGTGGGGATGGGCAGTTATCTCTCTGCCTATTGGCAGTCCTGCTTCCTGGTGTGAAAGTGAGTATAAAGGGCTTCACTGCAAGGGTGTGTGTCTTTGCCGCTTGGAAAGCACACTGGGCCATTTCTTACGGCCCTTGTTGAGTGCTTGGGTAGAAGCAACCTGTTGATAAATCAACTGCTGAGGAAGATATGGGGATGCTGTGCCGATTCAGCACTAGAAGCAAGGGTAGAAACAGAGATCAGAAAGACCCAAGGCAACCTAGGTTTAGTTCCAAGGAAGAATCCCACAGAGGAAAGAAAGGGTGCCCCTTTGAACTGCTCTCTCCTCTGCTGTGGGCTCCTAGCTCACCTGCTGGGTCGTCCTGGGATCCATGGTTCCCTGGGGCTTGAGGCATCTGCAACTGCAGGAGGGTCCAGGGCTGGGGCTGGAGGGCAGCTGTGGATAAGAAGTCAGAGATCAGGGGTGGGCATGAGCCGTCGTTCTTGAAGACGCAGGCACGCATCTAGGGAGGGCAGGTGCTGTGCTGTGGGGCTGAGAGGGAAGCTTCATTCTGTTCAGCTTTAATGCCCTCAAGTTGATACTTTTATATCTTTTTTTTTTTTTCAAAACTTTAGTCAATATCTGTTATCACTTTTATTTGTATTAAAGAAATGTCACAGGCTGGAGAGATGGCTTAGTGCTTAAGGCACTTGCCTGCAAAGCCAGAGGACCCAGGTTCCATTCACAGGGTGGCACATGCATCTGGAATTCCTTTGCAGTGCTGGAGGCCCTGGTGTGCCCATTCTTTATCTGCCTCTCTCTCTGTCTCTCTAATAAATAAATGAATAATAAAAATAATGCCAGTTGAAGTTTGTTTGTTTATGAATAGATTTCAAATAGCCATTTATAGGGTTATATTGACATTCTTAGAAAGCAAATTGTTTAAATTGAGATGTTTTTGAACTACTCAGTTTTGGACCATCATGAGAAATGGCAGATTGTTCCTGCTCAAGTTGATCCAAGGTTTTTTTTTTTTCTTCCTGTAAATCCAATATTTCACATAAATCAAACATATCCCAGTACTTCTCTTGTGAATAAAAATCAAAAGTTCATTTGGCCTAAACACATGGGCCACAGAAAAGTTTATTTGTTAGGATAGTGGTGATTGAATGACATAGCTTTGCTAAGTGAAAATATTTTTCTTTGAGCTCAGCTGATCTTTGTAATGCTTGCAGCAGGTGATATTTGACAACTGTCAGGCCTATTTGATCCAGAAGCCTACCCCTTTCATCTTAGTAAATCAAGTATTTTTCATCCCTCTCTGTTATTCTTATTCTTTCAAATTCTTAAAAATTGGATTCTCTAGGTTTTCCTTAGCACACATTCTATTATTCTTGTAAGCATAGGCTATGCCATATTGATTTGCACGCATGAGTTTTACTGCTTTGCTCATCTTGCCAAGATGAGTACGTGCATCGAGCAATTTCCCTGTGCGACTCAGAACTTTGTGAGCTTCTCGGCAGTTGGTCCCTTATTCCTTTAGGAGGGAAATATCTCCTCAGTACACGGAGGCTCAAGGAATATTATTAAGTGTATCTGTAGTTGCAAGCAGCAGATAATCCAGCTAACATCAAAAAAGTAATTTACTGAAAAGATATTAGCCAGCTCAGAGAAATGTTGGAAAATGGTTTGGAAAATATGCAAAAATCTGGGCAGTTTTGGCTGTTCATAGAGCAGAATCAAGTTAATTCTCAGGGGTTGGCATAGGGGTAAGGTGTTTTCTTATGAAGCCTATCAACTTCTGTTTATTTACCCATTCACCTGTGAGAAACTTGACAAACATTTGTTTGCAGTGGCAAGAGATCCTAGTGTGTACACATACGTGCATACACACATGCACATAAGTAAAAATTTAAAACTATGTAGCATGTCAAGAGAAGTTTGACGCGACACGTTACTTCAACAGAGTAAGAGTGCGCACTGATGTAGAGACCCACCAAGGGAGGAACAGGAGGCAGTTTGAACCTCCAAGGAACCCTAGTGAGCTGTTACTTTTGGAAACATGGACAGGAACAGAATGAGCCTCCCTGTACTGAGGAGATATTTCCCTCCTAAAGGAATAAGGGGCCAACTGTCGAGAAGCTCAGAAAGTTCTGAGTAGCACAGGGAAAGAGCTTGATGAATGTACTCATTTTGGCAAGATGAGCAAAGCAGTAAAACTCATGCATGCAAATCAATACGGCATAGCCTATGCTTACAAGAATAATAGAATGTGTGCTGAGGAAAACCTAGAGAATCCAATTTTTAAGAATTTGAAAGAATAAGAATAACAGAGAGGGATAAAAATGAGACAGCAATGCTTGTCTCAAGATGTGAGTGCTTTAAGGATGAGTGATCTCATTTGACTGTACAATCTGAGCAACAGGTCTATCCTGGACTCCCTTCAGCTGCAGATTGCTCTGGGGGAAATGAGCCTCTGGCCAAAACCTGGATCCTAGCCAGATAGGACTTTCCAATTAGTGAGTATCTGTGGGTCTGTAATTTGACTTTTTGGACACACTACTGTTTAATTTATATTTGTGACAGTAATATCTGGAAAGCAAAAAGTTCCTTGGTTATAAATGAATGCTTTTCATAAACAGAGATTAAACTCATTTTTTAGGTGAGATGGAAACAAATGATAACTTGGCCTTTATTATGCAAAATTAATAGCAGTTAATCAACATTTAGGCAAATTTGAAACAGGTTTTAAATGCTAGAATTTGTTGATGAACTTTTTTTTTCTTGTAGTTAATGACATTTTAGACAATAGAGATCCATCTAAATGACTTTCCTGAGAATGCTGCTGCACCAGGGTCCCTGTTGTTTCCCGGAAGCCACAGCTGCGTGTTCCTGAGATGGATGAGGGAGAGCAGGGGCTCCAGGGAAGGTTCTGCTTGACAGCTGGAGGAGGTCCTCACTAAACTTTACATTCAAGGTGGTTGAAGGTCATGGGGCATCACTATTCTATTCCAGGGTGCTGCTTTTCTTAACAACTCACAGAGAAATTTAGTTATGTGGTCATATCCTATGTGATTTCACTTTAACAGGAGGATCCTGTGTAGGACAGTTTCTAGGGCATGAGATCTGCAGTCACATGAGACCCTGTGCTCAGAAAGTATAAAATTTTCTTCTCTTCCTTTTTTTTTCTCACTCTCACTTAGCGGGCCAGGCTATCCTGAAACTCACTATGTGGTGCAGGATGGACTCAACCCAGGATGACTCTCTTGTCTCAGTCTCCCAAGTGTAAGGGTTGCAGCCTCACCTGGCTTTAGAAACTCCTAAGTGTTTAACAAGAGCCCTTGCATTTTAAAAAATATTTGCTTATTTGTTTATCTGAGAGAGAAAGAGGCAGATAGAGAGTAAAAGAGAAAGCAAGAGGAAGAGAATGGGTGCACCAGGGCCTCCAGCTGCTGCAAACAAACTCCAGACACATGCACCACCTTGTACATCTGGACTACATGGGTCCTGGGGAATTGAACCTGTGTCCTTTGGCTTTGCAAGCAAGTGCCTTAAACGCTAAAGAATCTCTCTAGCACCAGGATTTTCAGGATTATCAGAGTAATATATTCAAAATGAGTTTGGATACATTTTTTTATGAACTATGAAATAGTTTGAGGAACATTTAATGCTAGTTTTTCTTTAAAGTTCTAGGGATGCAATTGAAACCCAGGGCCTTGTCCATGTTATGCAAGCACTATAAAAGACAGGCGCCTTAACTGCTAAGCCATCCCTCCAGCCTACTTGGTTCAATTTTGTTTGTTTTTTTTTTGTCAACAAATTTGTCCATTTTCAGTTTTTCTAACTTATTGGCAAACAAATGTTGACATACTCTCTGATGACCCTATTTTAGTGGCATCTGTTCTAATACCCCTCTTTGTATGTCTAATTTTATTTATTTGTATCTTCTCTTTCTTTTATTCAGTTTAGCTAGGGGTTTTCCACTTTTATCTTTTCAAAGAAGCATGTCTGTCTTTCATTGATATTTTGTGATATTTTATGTCCATGTCATTTCTGACTTGAGCTTTATTTCTTTTCCTCTAATATGGATGTATTTTGTTTTTATTTTTCTGTCAGTTGAGATCGCTTGTTCTCTTTTTTTACAGTAGGAATTTGTTATATTTCCATTGTCCTTTGACTCTAGGAACTTTTAAAAATTTTTACCTGATTTCTTCAGTGACACACTGTCCACTTGAAAATATACTCCTAAATGTAAGGTGTTTGCATAACTTCTCTTGCTATTGGTTTCCAACTTCATTTCCTGTCATTATGATCTGATAAGATGCATGAAAGTGTCTCTATTTTGCATCTGTTAAGACCTGTTGTGTTGCTGAAATATATACCTTAGAAATGTCTCCATGTTCTGATGAAAAAACAAAAGTATAAAGTGTGTTCTGCTATTTGGTTGGATATTTTTTCTGTTGCTGTTTTGACGTAGGGTCTCACTCTGGCCTAGCGTGATGTATAACTCACTCTGTAGCCCAAGCTGGCTTTGAACTCACTGTAATTGCTCTGTGTCAGCCTCCTGAATGCTGGGATTAAAGGTGTGAGCCACCACATCTGGTGTGATAAAGTAGTTTTAGATTCATGTTAAATTCCTTTGACTTAGTTTTAATTTAAATCTGATGTTTTACTGTTTTTTTTTTTTTTGGTTTGGATGATCTATGTATTGTTTGTACCCCTTATTATTGTATTGGCTCTGATCTTTCCCTGTAACCTTGCAGTGTTTGTTATATAAACTCGAGTGTTCTGATATTTGGTGTACATATATTTACAATAATTTTTTCTCTTTCTTTTATCTATTTGCGAGGACAGAGATAGAGAGAGAGAGACAGACAGAGAGAGGATGGGTGCGCCAGGGCCTGTACCCACTGCAAACAAACTCCAGATGCATGTGCCTCTTGTGTATCTGGCTTATGTGGGTCCTGGGGAATAGAATCTGGGTCCTTTAGCTTTGCAGGCAAATGCCTTAATTGCTAAGCCATCTCTCCATCCTTTTTCACTTTTTTTCCTTTAAATATTTATTTATTTGAAAGAGAGAGAGAGAGAGAAAGGAATGAGCATACCAATGCCTCTAACCTCTGCATTGAACTCCAGATACATGTGTCTCCTTGTGCATCTTGTTTGCATGGGTACTTGGGAATTGATTCTGTATCCTTGGGCTTCTCAGGCAAATATCTTAACCACTAAACCATCTCTTCAGTCCTATATACAGTTGTTTTTATTATCTGGATGTATTGCTTCCTTCATTAATATGTAGCAGGCATCTCTGTGTCTTCTGAATGACTTTGGTGCTTGTTTTGTAGGATGTAAGCATAGTTACTTATGCTAGGCTCATATTCCATTTGCTTTGTATATTGAATTCTATCCCTTCCATTGAGTCTGTGAATGTTTCTGCTTATTAGGTTAATTTCTTGTAGGTAGCAAATTGTTGATCTTGTCTTTCAATCCAATCAGCTAGTCTATTAATTCAAAAAGTAAAACTAATCACACTCAGGATTGTTATAAAAATATGTTCCTATAAATATTATAAAATATTTCTATATTTTGTATTTAAGATTATTTTGAATAATCTATGCTCATTTTTGTCTCTTATTTACCTTAGAGCTTAATAATTTACTAAATTATTCATATTTAATTCTTTTCTAATTCTCATGTGTTTATTTCTTTTTCTAGTGAAAATAATTTTGTGCTCATGTATTTGTATTTGACTTGATTCTTGTCTGTGTGTAATTACTTTAAATGTCATCTGCAGTGTAGGTTTTGTGACCACATATTTTTGCCATAACAAACTCTGCCATTCCTTCCCTTCCATGATACGTTCTACCCTCTCCAACCATGGGCCAAAATAAACCCTTCTTTCCAGAAGTTGCTTATTGTCAAGAATTTAGGCATAGGAATGAGAAAACTAAGCAATACACTCAAGAACATTGAATTATGATTGTTTTGTGTTTTCTGATGCCCCGCGTAGCCTGGTCACAAACAATAGGTCCCCTCATTAGATGGCTGTTGGCTACAGCACTGTGAGATAAAGCAAGCAGTATGTTGCGTTTACTTTCTCATTGTTGCCACAAAACAATGAAAAGCAGCTGATGGGAGGAAAGTTGTTGCTTTTTTCGGGGGTGGGGGTTACAGTCTCAAGGAGATGCTTCATGAAGGCAGGGAAACTACAGCTTGAGCATGAGCAGAGGCTGGACAGCACCTCCTTGCCCAGTAGGTGAAAAACAGCGGCAGGGGCATGAGCTGAGCCCCGGCAAGGGGAGAGCTGGCTATAACAGTTACAACACAGCTAAACCTACCCTCAATAGCACAGCTCCTCCAGCAAGGCTCCACCTCCAACGCCCCCTCCCCCCCGCCCAACGTGGGGTCCAAGCATTGAAAACACATAAGTTTATGTGTACCAGCTGATTCAAAGCACCACACAGGGCAAGGGCTTTCTCCTCCTACAGCAGTCTTCCATGCAAGAGGTCACGTTCAGACCAGATTCCTCTACTAAAAGTTTAAAGAGCTGTGCATTTCTTCTGTGGCCATGGCAGCCATCAGTAAAAGCCTGGTCTCTGTGAGCTCTCCTTGCATTTATGATGTCAGTCTCCACTGCCCCCCACCCCCCACAGGGAGGTTAGAGCTGTGCATTTCACACTGTTCCATGAGGTGACTTTCTACTTTTTCATGGATTTGTTTTCTATTCACCTCTTTCTTGATTCCCACAGCTCTTCCTCTCTTCCTACTGATCATATTTATTTATCTACTCTTCTCACTTGCAGAATCCTGCCCAAGATGTTTCTATTCTTCCACCATACCTGGTGGTCCATAAGTAGTGTTTTAATGAAAAATGATTTTATCTGATAAAGAAAAGGAGTAAAAAGGATTACATTGTGTTCTGTCATGGAAATTAATATGTGCATGAAGAGAAGTCAGTTGTGTTCAACATACTCAAGCACGTTGACTTGGTTGAATTACATAAAGACAATCCATCCTTTGACAGAGGTGGCCTTCAGGAAGAAGGAATATTTTTGTAGCCTTTGCATATCAATACCAATATTCTTTGATTCTATTCTAAAATACAGTGAGTGCTAACTTCTTGTAGATTCACTGCAAAGTGAGTTTTAAAACCATGTCAGACTTTAAGTGTTAAGTATTGAAGACATCATTAGAATTACTAGTATAGAGCCAATTTTTTGTCTTTGACCATCTAGAAAAATGTCAATGCAGTGAAAAAATACACACTTTTGGATGATTGTGAAGATAGATTTGACCTTGAAAATTATTTTAAAGTGACCTGTGGTCTCACAAAGTCTGAGAATTCCAGTAAAGGGTGATGTTCTAGGGAAATAATTTATCAATGCTTACAGGGTAGAAAACTGTTTTTATTCAGGGTTCAGAAAATTAGTCACACTGTGAACTATACCTTCATGGGAAAAATACTCTGAATTCTTAATAGTTTCCCAACAACTTTGAAAATGGTTTTGATTAATAAGTAGGGGATGGTTTGTCTATTTTGAAAGTTTTTGTGGTACACCTGTCTCTGAATTTACATGATGCCTAGTTTCTTGAAAGAAACAGTAATTAAAAAACACTTAAAATAAGATTAATTTTCTCATAAGAATAAAAGGAAAAGAAGCATATATTTCAGTGAATTAGACAAAAGCAAATAATGTTCTTGTGTTGTAATATATTAAAATTTCCAATAAACATTTCTAAGGCATAGTGAAAATGGTTACAAATGATTTATTTACCAAGGAAACAGCCATAGAAATCACTTATGATGCTCAATCAAGCTGCACAAAACACTAACCTATACGCATTGTTAATTCTGTATGCCATCTTCATTATGGAAATGCTTGCAAGTCAAGTTTTTCACATATTAATTGATGGTCCAAATTAAGTATGTTTTTTCAATCTTGGCTATGTCAGCTTGTGTTCCCTATAGCTCCCTGTACTTATGGAACATCTGCTGTATAGGTGTCAAAATCCATTTGGAAGTTAAAGGTTGCCTATATGATGATAAGACCCATTGAAGAAGTGTTACTGCCAAGATGCCTGGTGAGAGCTCCTTGGGTGGAAAGCAGAAGTAACAGGTTTTGTTAGATTTTGTTGTTGTTGAGGATAAGAGCAACATCTGATCCAAGTACCATGCTAAAAGACATAAAACGTCTGTGTATTCTTCATAAAAAGTTGAAGAAAACACGTAGCATTATTTTAGCGTTGCTAATGAGTAAACAGATTATAATGAGGCATCAGCCACTGCCTTGCCCCTTCTTATGCAAAATTATTGCATGTTCTATAAGTTATTGGTAGTTTTGAAAATTATTTATTTATTTGTAAGCAGGGAGAGAGAAAGAGAGTGAGAGATGGAGACAGAGATAGAAAAAGAGTATGGTCACTCCAGGGCCTGTTGCTCCTGCAAATGAATTTCATATGCATGGGCTACTTTGTACATTTGGCTTATATGAGCACTGCGGAATTGAACTCAGGTCATCAAGCCTTATAAACAAGTGCCTTTATCTCCTGAGACATCTCTTCAGCCCCTTATTGATAATTTTTATTATATTTTCTAGATAAACCCAACACACCTTTTTGTAGTTACCCTTTCATTGCTGAGACAAATCACCCAACTGAGAGCAGCTGTGGGAGGAAAGAATTTATTATGGCTTACAGTCTCAAGAGGAAGCTTCATGATAGCAGTAGAAAGCATGCTATGAGGAGAAGCTGGATATCACCTCTGTTACAGTGTATGGAAAACAGCAGCAGGAGAGTGAGCCAAGCTCTAGCAAGGGGGACCTGGCTAAAATACCAGAAAGCCAACCTTTAACAACACAACTCCTACAGCAAAGCTCCACCTCTCAAATTGCCAAAATTCAAAACACATGAGTTTATGCGGGACATATGATTCAAACCACCATGACTCTTCTTAGCAACAGATGGAAGATTTCTTTAGATTTTATTTATTTATGAAGGAAAAGAGAGAGAGGAAATAGAGAATGGGTATACCAAGGCCTCTTACCACTGCAAATGAACTTGAGATGCATGTGCCATTTGAATACCTGGCTTTATGTGGGTAGTGGAAAATCAAGCTAGGCCATCAGGCTTTACAAGCAAATTCCATTAAATGATGATTCATCTCCCAAGGCCCAGATGGTTTAAAACAATTATTTTTCATGATTAAATTTGATATTTTTCAGGACTCAGTATATTTCCAAGAATGTATTTAAACTTACACCTAAATATATGAGAGGTGGTTCACATGGAAGGGGAAGGGAGAAGAATGGAAATGATGACAAGGGAAAATAAGCAGTAAGACTTGTCTAGAATGTGGATAATGTTCTATGAAAAAATGAATTTGAGTTAATTTTCTGTATATGAGTTTAAAAGAATATATTGCATAATTAGAGTCTGTGTGGCGATATTGATTTAAGTCTTTTATGTCTAAAAGAATATTTACATCAGATCACAGTTGAGTTTCACTTCTCTTTTTGAATATTTTTGTTTATCTATTTGTGTGTGGGAAAGTGTGTGTGGGTATGAAAGAGAGAGAGAGAGAATGGATTAGAGAATGAGTACAACAGGGCCTCTTTCAACTACACGGGAACTCCACACACACGTGTCCCTTTGCCACTTAGCGCATCTGCTTTGACATGGGCACTGGGGAATTGAATCTTTAAATCAAGCATCTTTAACCATTGAGCAATTTCTGTAGCCCCACTTTTATTTCTTAACATTAGTTAAAAATGTTTTATTAGGTAAACTTCTATGTATTCACAATGGAAAATACAAAGAGCCACTATGCATTCATCACCCAGATATTTAGAATAACATGTGGTTAAAATTATAGTGTTTTTTTTCTTTCTCTCTCTCTGTGCATGGGTGTGGTGGTTTGAATGCAAATGCCCCCCATAGCTTCAGGTATTTTTGATTAAGATTCATGTTCCTGCTTATGTTTCCAGCAGGCAGGGCTCTGCTGGGAGAGTTGTGTCACCGGGGGTGGATCTTACATCCAGGCCTAAGGTTTGTGTTCAGAGCCAGCTGGTGATTGCTGGTGTTGGCTGTTGTTTCTGTGCTATGAATGTTTGATGAAGTGATCCAGCTTCTTTTGCCATGATGAAGTTTCCTTTCGAAACTGTAAACCTGACTAAAAATAGCCAGCAATAACTGTGCCATATCTTGACTGTCTGACTGCTTTAAAACATCTTAGATTTATTGGTGCATGATTTTTAAACTTGGCCTCCCATAAATTCCCATGATGTAGACAATATGTATATAAGTTATATAGCAGAAAGTAATGTGAATTACTACTCTTTTCCAATTCTCCAAAGAGTCTTTCCTCCCATGTGAAATCTCATGAACAGTCTTTATGTTCAGCATTCCTATTCACATTCTGGTCTTCTGATCTCAAAAATTACCCATTAAACTCTATTTACAGCACCCTACGGCTGGACTTAAGATCCAGAGAGGGTGGGCAAGAAGATGAGAAATATGGAGAGAGAGAGAGGGAGAGAGAGAAGGAAAGATAAATATCCAGAATTGATAAAATTCAAAATTCAAATCTTGGCCCTCAGTTACTTACTTATTCCTCCTAAAGGTTCCAGAATTTGCCAAAATAGTATCACCAGCTGAGGATCAATGATTCAACACATGAGTCTATGATCCACATTTTATATTCAATCCATACCAGAGGCTAAAATTCCTAGGCATAGAGCTCTAGAGATTTGGCCTCTGTCAAAAATTCCCCTATCTACATTCCAACTTGTTCAATAGTCTCATGGCAAGAGCCCATGGGAGAAGAGGATAGCACGTGGCAAGACAGCAAGGCAATGAGCGCGGAGCTTCTGTTCTTTTGTAACAGCTCATTCTTATGGGAAGCTAATGAGGGTTACACAGAAACAGTGGTCATTCTTTCTATGGGAAGCATTCCCAGTGACTTAATTTCCTTTCATAAGGCCCACTCCTGTCAATGCCTCCTACCTTGTACAATTCTACACTAGAGATAAAACTTCTAATACATGGGCCCTATGGGGACAAAATACTACCAAACCATTGAAGACTTGTTCTTCCTGTGAATTTCTCTTAGAATTCTGAAAAAATAGAGATGACACTGTTCCCAATGATATGTTCGGCTGCCAGCCATCCTCAAGCAGTCTATGTTAGCCAGGTATAGGGGAGACATGTTCTGTGGTTCTACTTACCAAGTCAATATGCTGTACATATTCCTTGGTGTGGTAGTGAAGAAATAATAGTCTTGCTTCAGTGGTGGAAGCTCTTATAAAGGACTGCTTCATTTTATATCACCTACATACTCATCTTTCCCAAGCTAAGGACACAGAGGCCCTTAGAATACCCTACACATGCTCCGTTCCAGCTGAAACTCCTCATAGCACCACCCAAGCTCAGCCCTGACTGGAGCTTCTCATGACATGATCCTTGCATTCTGTTCTGAGTTGAGATGCTCACAACATCTGTGTTCTCTGTTCTGACTGGAAGCCCTCATGGTATCACCCAAATGTTTGGTTCTAACTGGATTCCATCAAGCACTCATCCATCTCCACTGTTCTACATCTAGCTCACCATAAATGTCTCATGTTTAAATCCAGCCTAGATGTCTTTTCATCTAGAAATTATTTCATTTCTGAGGACTTGTTCTTTCTTGTCACCGAGGCTTGGATGGAAGGGGTCCACTTCAGATTGCCTAAACACCCTGCCTATCTTGTAATGGTAGAGTATTGGCAAATCAATTATTATGCTTCAAATATATTATTTGAACATTAACTCTCTTTCATAGTGACCATTTTTGCATTAACCTTAGGGGATAATAGACTGATTAGATGACAAAATGGTTCATTACATGATACCCTAAAGATGTAGTTTAACCCTTTCATTCTTCCCTAGCCTTGGATGATCTCTTTTGGCACAAAGTAATTGAATTGTTTTTTTCACATTAAAGTGGACATGAGACCAAGCATGAACAAATAGATAACATAGCCCAGTGTATTTAAGAATGCAAGAAGGTAGTTAAAATGCATTGAAAAGTAGATAATTTCTTTTCAATAACTTCACACATACAAATATATGCTGCCAGGTTATGAATTCTTCAGGGATTGATTGGGGCAGCCACTTATTTCTTTTCCAACCTCCAGAGCAGCTCATGTCCAACCCTAATAAACCTTGATGACTGAATGCCTCTGATGGTGAGCCTGTCACCTCTGAAATCCAAAGTAACTCTTTGGTGTGTCAGGTACAATTTTGTGACTTACAAGAAATAGCTCACTGCAGACATCTGAAAGACTCACTGTTAATCTTCAGGTAGGGGGTTGGTAGGCAATGGACGAGCTGGGTTTGCTGAAGGCTCAGACCTCTGAGCCCCTCTTCTGCATGGCTTCTGTGCCACCTCTTCAATCTGCTTTCACAGGCTCCTTGCCATTTCAGAATCCAGAATGAAATTTCTGTTTCCTTATAGGGCATATCTACTGTGTCTTCAGTTAGCATATAACATCTAAGTATATTATTAATTCACATTTAAGTTGGAATTATATGCATTTGTACATATGTACAAATGTACAGCATGATGTACAGCATGATGTACAGCATGATGGTTTGATATACATATATACAGAGAATGAATTATTACAGTTAAGTTAATTAATATAATCATCTCTTCACATGGTAACTGCTGCTATAGAAAGACCACTTAAGATCTACTTCTGGGCTAGGATAATGAATCAACAGTTAAAAGCACCTGCTTCCAAGACCTGCCAGCCAGAATTTCTCTAGTATCTACATAATGCCAGATGCCCAAAGTCACACATACATCTGGAGTTTGTTTTGTTTGCAGTGACAAGAGGCCCTGGTACGTCCATCTCTCTCTCTCTGTGTCTCTGTCTCTGTCTCTGTCTCTGTCTCTCTCTCTCTCTCTCTCTCTCTCTCTCTCTCTCTCTCTGTGTGTGTGTGTGTATGTGTCTGTCTGCCAAAATAAACTAAAAAAAAATGATGTGCTGTCCCCGAAAAC
Organism: Jaculus jaculus; assembly: GCF_020740685.1. Taxonomy (NCBI): domain Eukaryota; kingdom Metazoa; phylum Chordata; class Mammalia; order Rodentia; family Dipodidae; genus Jaculus; species Jaculus jaculus. Next base: position 18,642,125 of record NC_059106.1, read on the forward strand.
TTCAAATATACAATATAAAATTAACTGTAGTCCTTGTATTTTATACTTGATCTCCAAAACTTATTCATTCTATATAAGTCTAACTTTCCAAGTTCTGGTTTCTATTTTTCTAACACAGAAAAAAAGAGCAGCATATATTGGATGCTTTATCAGAGTTCCAAAGACCAGGGCTAAATTAGTGTCCTAAGAGCAGAAACAAAAACAACAATTACATCTTCTTTTTTAAATGTAGGGTTTCACTATAGCCCTGTCTGGCCTGCAACTCACACCATAGTCTCAGGCAGGCCTTGAACTCACAGAAATCCTCCTATCCCTGTCTCATGAGCACTGGGATAAAAGTACGTGCCACCATGCCCAGCTCAAGAAACAACATCTTTGAAATTGCTGCCTTTACTTACAAAGATGCTCCTCAGATCTTCTAGCTTGTCCAGCTAGTCTCCAGAGGATGCTATCCATGTGTTTGGAAAAGTGTCCACTGTGGGCTTTTATCTTCTGCCATTTTCTTATTTTTGCCTTAGATGTTGGTCATGCAGATTTGTCTTCTGAAGGGTTGGCTGGTCTACTGTAGTCGACAGGCCTGCTTTGTTTCTGAAAATGACTCTAAACTCAGTGTTTTGCATGCAGGACACTTTCTGTTCTTTGTTTCCTACCAGTTATGAGCCAGGTGAACTTGAACCTTTTGATCTCAAAATTTTGGGGCATTTGAGTTACTGAGCTTTGAAATTGCATCACATTTTTTGCAGTACAACTTTATAAACTATAAAATAATATGAAAGAAAATCTAGTTCTTATTTTTATCTATGGAGGGACACTTATTCCCACAGCCCTTCTCATATTTGCTTTGTTCTCTACAGTTTTCCCGCATCTCACAGTGCTAGGAACTTCTCATCACCATTTACTTCTGTTACTTGAGCCATCCATCTTTCTGTCATTTTTTTCCTTTTCCTTATTTGAAGGTTGGAATGACTCTCTTGGTAATATTTGGTTTTTCCTTTCAATGTTTTTCTCAATCTTTCAAGACCAATTGTGCTTTTTCAGATTCTAAAAGATAAGACCATCTTTTCCCTGTAGAACAAGTGTTGGGACAAGGGAGTTGACTTGGCAACGGCAGAATTCTCTCTGGTAGGCTGGAGAGAAGAGCGTGTCTGTGGCCATGTTTGCACACATCTCATACAGCCTGGTGTTCAGACATGGCTTCATTGGTAAGGCAATGTGCCAAGAGGGCTGACTAAACTCTAGGACGAAGTTTTCCAATAGGAACCATTCCTCCTTCTCATGTGTGTACCAAGACCCTGAACAAGTCACTTAGGATTTAGTTTACTCATTTGTAAATTGCTAAGTGTTCAGTTGATGTTAGCTGTGACAATTTTGGCTGCTACCTTCTTTCTCCAGATCTCAGCATCTCTGGTCCAGTTTCTAGGTTGTAGCAGCAGTGATGAAGGGGACCAGAGGCTGCTGGGGCTGTGTTTCTATTCCTATTTATGATGGCCGGGCTTCCATGTGTCTTTGGATTCCTCTTCCTCAGATTCAGCTGCCTCCAACACCCACCTGCATAGCCTGTGCCTGGAGG